>NC_057861.1:73452326-74182326 GCF_019393635.1 Dromiciops gliroides
GATTGCACATGTATAACCTATATCAGATTGCTCACTGTCTTGGGTAGGGGTGGAGGAAGGAGAGAAGAAGGAAGAAAAAAATTAGATACTCAAAATCTTATTAAAAAATGAATGTTATGGGGCAGCTAGGTGGCACAGTGGATAGAGCATCAGCCCTGGAGTCAGGAGTACCTGAGTTCAAATCCGGCCTCAGACACTTAACACTTACTAGCTGTGTGACCCTAGGCAAGTCACTTAACCCCAATTGCCTCACCAAAAAAAAAAAAAAAAAAAAGAATGTTATGGGGCAGCTAGGTGGCGCAGTGGATAAAGCCCTGGCCCTGGATTCAGGAAGACCTGAGTTCAAATTTGGACTCAGACACTTGACATTTACCAGCTGTGTGACCCTGGGCAAGTCACTTAAACCCCATTTTCCTGCAAAAATAAAATAATAATAATAATAAATGAATATTGAGGGGCAGCTAGGTGGTACAGTGGATAAAGCACTGGCCCTGAATTCAGGAAGACCTGAGTTCAAATCCAGCCTCAGACACTTGATATTTACTAGCTGTGTGACCCTGGGCAAGTCACTTAACCCTCATTGCCCAGGAAAAAAAAAGAACGTTGAAAACTATCTTTACAAGTAATTGGAAAAAATACTATTTTTTTTTTTAGTGAGACAATTGGGGTTAAGTGACTTGCCTAGGGTCACATAGCTAGTAATTATTAAGTGTCTGAGGTTGGATTTGAACTCAGGTCCTCCTGAATCCAGGGTCAGTGCTCTATCCATTGCACCACCTAGCTGCCCCAGAAAAATACTATTTTTTTTTTAAAAAGAACACAAGCTCCTGGAGGGCAGGACCTTGTTTTTTTCCTTTCCTGGTATCCTTAGCATTTAGCACAGTGACAGACACTTACAAAGCACCGTAATGCTTATCAGCTGATAAGTAATAGCTGTGTGTGTGTGGTTGTAGGTGAATGTCCAACTTTAACCTGGAGAAATAATCAGTGTCTGGGTACAAATGGAGGAGAACCATCAATATGTAAATGAGGAAATGCCATGCCCTGGGGATATTTGTGCAAGGCAGGGATTCTGACTTAACTTGGGGGCCTGGGAATTGATGTTTGTGGGTTAGAATGGGGAATGGCCAAATACCCAGGCTGGAAAGAGCTAAGGCCTCCTCTCCTTCCTACACACACTTACCAGTCACAATGTTGTCCATCACCTGGTTTCTCCGCTCCACCCCAACTTGGGCCCACTGCCCTGTGGCATCCAGGTATTGGGTTAGGATGACCAGAGGTGCCAAAGAGCTTAGGGTCTGCTCGGGGCAGCCAGTTGGAACTGTGAGCAGCTTGTGCAGTTCCGAAGGTGTTAGGGCTCCCAGGATGGGCTCCCCAAGAATGTCTCCTTGAAAGAAAGAGGGGTGAGGCACCATCATCGTGAGAGTAGCCTTTGGATGTCCCATCCCCCTCAGGCTAAGGAAAGGCTAGCTCCACCTTCAGCCCAGTGGTCCTCCTTCTCTGGGCATGGGCTTGCTCTCCTTACCTTGTACGCTGACAAACACATCTGCATCTGTGCCAGGCACCATGTTCTCAAAGACCTTTCTCTGCACACTTGCCTTCTGGGTGAGACCTGGGCAGAAATGAATTTTCCATGGTCTCCTAGTTCCAAGAAGCCTTCAAGTCAAGGTGATCAGAGTTCCTGGAGGGTCAGCCCCAGGGATGCAAAAGGTCAAACTGCTCCAGAGGCAATTGAAGCTGGTGGGACAGTTTCTCCATGGACTGACTAGATTATCTCATGAACAAAGCCTCTGGTTCCATCCCCAGTGCTCCAACCTGGTGGCCTTCAGCCCTCCAAGTACAGCCCCTCACCTGCGCCCTGTGGATCCCTGGAGCTTGCCCACCCCTCCCAGGTGCGTTCTCACAAACCTTTAGGGTCCAACAGTAGGCTATAAGAGAATTTCTCTATCTGTCCTTCTGCCTGCAGTCAAAAGAATCCCAGAATGTAAGAGGGAACTTAAGGATCATTTAGTCCAACCCTAACCCCCCCACTCATTTTACAGTTGGGAGAAGTGAAGACCAGTGAGGTAAAGAGAGCTAGCAAGGCACAGTGGGATATTTGTTGGGTACAAAGTCAGATGACTTGAGTTCAAACCCCCACCTCTACCATTTACTCCCTGTGTTATCTTGGGAAAGTCATTTAACACCTCTTGACCTCATTTTCCTGATGATGATGATAATGACAATAATAATATTCATATAGTGCTTGTGACATGCTTCATTTATATTATCTCATTTTATTCCCATAGCAATCCTGGGAGGGATGTGCTATTATAATCTTCATATTACAGATAAGGGAACTGAAGCTAAGAAATGTTAAGTGACTTGCCCAGGGTCACATAACCAGCTAGTAAGTTCCAAGGCACAATTTGAACCTTGGCCTTCCAGACTTTTGTCCAGTACTCTCTTGATTATGCCATGTTTCCTCCTTTTTGTAGAATGCAGAGCTGAGGTAGATGAGCTCCAAGGTTCTTTCCAAGCTGGAAGTCTATGATGCTATTGTTGGTGGTGGTGGTAGTCTTTCATTCTCTTAAGAGAACCAATGACATCAGGATGGCGATATCTTGACTTGCAAGTGAATTAAATTTTATTAAGAGAGGGCTATGCAAAATCACCAGCCTCACTCTCCTCCAGAACCATCAGAGTCCAGCGGCAAGACAGGACAATTACAGGACATGAGGCTTATCTATGCCAATAACTTCTTTGCTTCCTCAACTTAGCCTGACAATTTCTGCTCCCATCTTTCCTGCCAGGAAAACAGTGTCCATCAAAAGCACAGGCTCAACTGCTTCCATTAGGTATTCTCTGTTCTATGTGGTGTAGTAGAAAGGGCACCAGGCTTGGGGGATCAAGTCCTGGCTCACCTACTTACTATACAGGGTGTGATCTGCAAAATGGAGATTATTTTCCTTACTCTACCTGCCAGGAGTATTGTGAGCAAAGTGCTCTGCATGGGAAAATAGGAGTTATGCTGAGGGTGAATATCTTGTGAAGGCCAAAGGTCAGCTGTGAAACCTCCCCATGAACATCATCAAAGTGACCCAAGCAAGAAAGGACTTTGGGAAAACTAAGACAACATCTATGGTGCCCGGGATGAGAAGGGGGGGTATATTTTTGTATCTCCCCAACACCCCATCTTCCTTTCTGGCCTCACCCTCAAGGGATTCAGTTACCCGAACTAAAAGTGTCTTCTTCACTTGGTCCCAGACACCACGACCCTCAACCTGGACTTCCACATCAATGTTGCCTGGCTCTACTGGCAGCACAGTGAACGACACCACCCTTGAGGAGCCGGGAGGAACAGAGACTCTCTGGAAGAAGGACTGGGTCTTGCTGGACTTACTACACAGAGCCTTCTTGTAGGGAAACTCTACATGAACCTGGGTTGAAAGGGAATCAGGACAGAGACTGTCACCACAAGCCAGGGGGACCCAGGTAACTTCACAGGGAGCCACCTAATAGCTCTATTCCCTGCTCAGGACAATGAAGGAGAACCTGAAACCTGTCCCCATATCTCAGCCTAGTAGGGACTAGAAAGAGAGAGGGACAGCCTCTTTCTTATGATACATTAAAGTTTCGTAGCAAGCAGGTCCCAGGCTCATAGAATATTAGAACTGGAAGGTACTTCTGAAGATTCAGCCTACTCATTTTACAGATCAATTGATTCCTCAACAAGCACTGATTACATGCCTGCCATGTGCCAGGCACTGTCAGGAACTGGGGGTTACAAAGACAGAAATGAAACAGTCCCTGTCCTCAAGGAGCTTACAGTCTATAAAAGGAGGCAACAGTTCCATGTTTGGATATATACAAAATATCAGTAAAGTAATTATGAAGGGACTGGGGAGGGAAGGAAGGGAGGCACTGGCAGCCAGGAGGATCAGGAAATGATTTGTGTAGGAGATAGCAATCGATGGCTTAAACCTCGAAAGAAGTTAGGGAATCTAAGAGTCAGAGATGAGGAAGGGGTGCATTCCGGACTTGGAGGGCAGCTTGTGTGAAGGAGAGAGGAGATAGATGGAGTGTCGTCTGTGGTGTATGAGAGATGACAAGGACAATTTGGCCGGACCCAAGTCCATGGAAGGAAGTCATGTGGAATAAGCCTGAAAAGGTACGTTGAGGCCAGATCATCAAGAGATTTAAATGACAAAGAGAGGAGCTTGTGGTTTGTTTGTGTTTTGAACTCAGGTCTTCTTGACTCCAGACCTAGCACTTTTTCCAATGAGCAACCCAGCTGTGATTTCATTGATGCAGAGAACTGCCAATCCACTGTCACCTAGTTTTCTCCCCTGCCCTGGTTGTTAATTGTCTCCCATGAACCCAGAGAATCAGGTGCTTTCTCAGCATCCCCCTGCGCTTTGTTGGCGGGGGAGGGGGGGTTCAGGCCAAGCACATCCCATGGGGTTGGCCCAGAAATGTCCAGCTGATTGATGGTTGATGAACGAGAATGTGGGAGGTCACAATATCACAGCTGGTCCATGGCCTGGTCACTGCTCACAGATCAAACAGGGCTCACTCAGGGCTCACTCATGCACACACACCCCTCCCCTCATGGCTCATCGCTCACTAAAGTTCACTCAGGGTTCATTCAGAGCTTGCTCCTGACTCGCTCAGGGTTCCCTCGCAGCTCAAAACTCCCACTGACGGCTCACCTTGACAGTTCTTTTCAGGTAGTTGTACAGAATGGCTTGGATTTGAACCTGCTCGTTCCTGACCACAGAGAAGGGCAGCTTCAGATCCACAAAAAAATTCTTCCTGACTGTCATCTCTAGGGGCTCGGAGATGCAAACACCTGACATGAGGAGTGACAATAGAAGGGGAGGTTAATGAATTGGGGGAGGGGAGGATTTGGGACTCTTGGAAAGGCTAGGTTTTACACTGCGCCCCCCACAACCTGGGGCTGAACAATTACCGGGACCCTAGGATGTGGGGCAGAGAGGACTCACCTTTGCCCTGGCGGAGGCTCACAGCCATGATTTGCCAAGTGGTGATAGAATCAGGCAGGTTTACAGGGATGGTCATAGCAGCAAGACTAGGGAGTGGGGACATCACCATTAGAGCCATAGCACCTGTCTTAAGTCTAGTCAGTTGTTCAAGGATCATTGGGGTTAAGGTCAGAGGTCTGGCATCAGTCCCTGTCCTGGGGAGGTGGTCATTCTCCCATAATCAAGTCCCATAGTCTTTACTCTTGTATTTCAGTCACTTTCCCAGGGTCAAGGTCATTGCCCTTGTCTTTCAGCCAGTCACAGTTTTGTGATGATGAAGCCATGTTTTGGCTTCACACTTGCTATCTGATTTTTGTCCTGAGACATTGGGAAAAGGGACCCTGGGGAGCTTCAGTCTTACCTTGAGCCACGGGCAGGGTCTTTGGGCAACTTGACCTTTCTCCAGAGCCAGCTCTCAGGGAAGACCGTACGCACTGGCAAGTCAGAGTCATCAGGGAACCACATGTCGTCTGGGTCATCATTTTCATCGACTGTGGGGTATGTGTGTGGGGTGCCCCTCTCAGAACTTTGCCTGACCCCTGGCTTGCCCTTTCCCTCCTTCCTCCCCCTTGGCTCCCTCCTTACCAGTGCCCAGCAGTAGCCTCTCCACTCGGGCTTCTTGGTCCAGCATTGCCCCGTGCTTGCAGCACTGTAGAAAGGCAGCCTTACAGGCCGGGCCATGGCGTACCCAGGGGACTCGGTCTTCACACGAGAGTCCAATGGGCCCCTCTCGAAACCCAGCCTCACAGCAGCGTCGTTCCAGCACCATCTTGAATTCATTCACTGCATGAGGAGGGAAGAGAGGGGACGGTCCTGAGCCCGTGGGGGCCAAGAACATAGGAGCTCCTTCTTCTTTTCCCAGTCTTTGCTTTCACCCTTTCCCAAATAGTTCTTCAAGGTTTGGGGCTTCAGAGTTTGTTATCTCCTTTGGAGATAACAGGATTTGGGATTCATGGGTTCGAGGTGCAGCCACCAAAAAGATCGGATCCTGACCTTTTTGTCTCTTCTTTTCCACAATCTTCAGGGACCTGCGTTTGCGGGAGGAGGAGGAGGAGGAGGAGGAAGAAGTCTGCGGGCATTGCCAGTCTAGAGGGAGAGGAAGGACCCTTGAATTGTGCCCCAGGACATCTGGTCACCTCAACCTGGACCTCCAATCCCCCAAACTGAGTGCAGGTCACTGGGTGGGGAGGGGGGTCAGATTTGTCCTTTGCCCCTTGCCTACCTACCCACCCCCATTATGGCCAAAGACCCTCTAGGGTCTCCCTTTCCAACTCCTCCTGGCTCCCTCCGTGTGGTCTCCTTTCACAGCCACCCTCCTGATCATAGAACCTTGAACCAGAAGAATTTTAGCAACCATTTAGCATATTCCCTCTATTTTATAGCTAAGGAAATTAAGGCCCAGACTGGAGAAAGAGACTTACCCAAGGTGACCATAGTAGATCCGAGATTCGAATCCAGATTTTGTGTTTCTAAATGCTGTGCTCTTTACACTGGATCCCATGACCCCCTGGAGGGCCCCTTTCCCCAGCCCTCCTTGGCATCCCCTGACATCCCTCCTCTACCTTCACTAGCCCCTGTGCTCATCCCAGAGCTGGTTGTGAGGTCCAGACCAGCATCCATAAAAACGCCCAGGTTGTCTCTACCACTCCCGGCAGTGCAGGCAATGTCTCGAGTCTCTACTGTGTCCCAGACCTGTGGATCACCAGGGAGTACCTTAAGCTGGGTTGTCCCAGGCCAAGCCCTGTAGCAATGAGATCTGGACTTCCTTGCATGACTTCACCTTTTTCTGGGAAAGCTTGTGTTTGCTGTTAAGGGCATAGACAGCCTTGTCCACAGCAACCAGACCCACCAGGGCATGGGGGTCACCGGTCAGCAATAAGTTCACCTTGGTGTTGGGTTCAAATACTCCATCATCTGCTGAATCCTTCAGACCTATCTGAAGCTGGATGGTCATGGGGAGGTAAGAAATTAAGGCACAGAGAGGCGTGGGGATGTGTTTTCCCAGCTGATCCCCTGGGGCTGTATGGGGCTCATCTGTCCCTACCTCTCCTCCCCAATATTCCCAGTTCCAGGTGGGCACAATTTCTCACCCCTCACCCTGAAAGTCTACTCCTAAAGAACCCAGCCGTATGTAATCTATCTGACTGTTCTCTGCTCCTCTGATCTCACTAAGTGTTCCTTGTCTCTCTCTCTCTTTTTTTTTTTTTGGTAGGGCAATGAGGGTTAAGTGACTTGCCCAGGGTCACATAGCTAGTGTGACCTCAGTCAAGTGTCTGAGGCTGGATTGGAACTCAGGTCCTCCTGAATCCAGGGCTGGTGCTCTACCCACTGTGCCACCTAACTGCCCCTTGCCCTTTATCTTTCAAGGTAGAGCTCCAGTCTCATCTCCTCCCAGAAGCCTTCCTTGAGCATGCCAACCCAGACTAAATCTTCTCTATCTCTGCCCTCAGGATTTTTATGGCCTGGAGCACACACTTAGCATTCTGGGAAGAACAGAGAGGGTGCTGGGGTGGGGGGAAAGATATGGAATAGGGAGGGGAGGCTATGACTCACAGTGCCCATGCATGTGTCCTTCACATCAATCCAGATAGAATCAGCCACAAGCTCTGGACTGGAGCCTGGAAGGATGTAATAGGCTAAGATGCGGAAGGACGGCAGTAGCTCTGGGCTCACGTGGATCAGGGAGGATGTTAAGATGCCCCCTATTCTCCTGTGCTCGATCCGGGCTTGTGTGATCTGACCTTTGCTCAACAGCTTGGCAAAGAGGAGAAAAGGAGGGGGGAACACTATGAATATAACTCTGGAAGGGGGTGGCAGGTACCACATCGTCCCAAAGGTCCCGCTCCTCATCCCTGGGTGGTAATGTTTGAGCACTTCCCTCAGTGGACACCAGGGAAGAGGAGGAAAGCCCCCTGGCTGCCCGAAGGCTCTGCCCTGGCACTCCTCCTCACCAGGATGGTGAAGCTCTTGATTCTCTCTTTGGTGTCCTGATTTTCATGCCTTGTGTTGAGGCTCAGTTGAAGGCTTTTCCCAACATCAGTTTCCAAAGCGTTGACCTCAATGTGTAGGAAGTTTCCAGAGTTTTCCTGAGTCTTATAGGCCTGAATTGTCAACTCGGCAAAGGCCTGTTCATGGGGCTGCAGATGCTCATCCTTTGTCTCTACCTGGGCAGAGTCGAGGATTAGGGATGAAAATAAAGCCATTCCCTTTCCAGGAGCAGCCCCTTCCCAGGTCCTATGTCCCTTCTGGGATTCCTTATTCTCTCCACACCACCTTGGCTCTGTGTCCTTACTCGAATGGATAGTCTCTCCGAGTCGGTTGCAGTGTTAAGGGTCAAGGAGCCAAGCCCCTTGGCTGAAGTCTGGACCTTGTTGCCTTCACATTGCACATGGATCCCAGATGCTGGAGACCCATCAGGATTGGTGACTGAGACCTGTGAGTAGGGTTGGTGAGGGAAGGGCAGATACTACTGCTCAGCCCTAACATCAGGTTGTCTCCGGGGTAACCTCTGTCTGGGAAGTGGGGAGAGTCTCTACACTGGGGAGGGAAATTCTTTGTCTTGGTGGAGAGTCTCTATTCTGGGAGGGAGTGGCTGTCCTAGGAAAGAGTGGGGTTTCTGTCCTGGGAGGGGGAAGGAAGAGTCTGGAATGTAGGGGAGGTGTCTTTGACCTTGGGGAAGAAGTCTATCTTGGACTGGGGTGGGGGCGGGGAGAGTAAGGCTCTCTCCTAAGAGAGCATGGGCTCTCTATCCTGAAGGAAGTCTGCAGCCTTTTTTTTTTTCCTTTTTTTTTTATGAGGCAATTGGGGTTAAGTGACTTGCCCAGGGTCACACAGCTAGTAAGTGTTAAGTGTCTGAGGTCGGATTTGAAATCAGGTCCTCCTGACTCCAGAGCCGGTGCTCTATCTACTGTGCCACCTAGCTGCCCCCAAGTCTGCAGCCTTTTGTGGCTCCTTACCCCAAAGTGGAAGGGCATTCCAGGCTTGAAATAATGGGGAGTTCTGGTGAATCTGATGGTATAGGGACTCCGGACTATCTTCACCCCCGAAGTCTCAGCCTGGACCATTTCACCAGCTGTGCAAACAAAGAAGCCTTTGAGGAGAGCAGCATCAGGAGACTAGTTCTGATTTGCTCCCCCTCCTTGCTTGTGGAAAGGATTTTAAGCCTTTTGACCCATTTTACAGATGAGGAAACTGAGATTCTAGAATGACTTATTTGTTATGCCCAACCCAGTCTCCTCCTCCTCCCCTTCCTTCCCCTCCTTCTTCTGACCAAGTTTAGGAGAACCTGGAGGGACATACTAGTGGAGAAACATAAGAGGGTCACCCACCAGAGGAGAATACAGTGACATTGACAAAAATGGAAACCCCCAGGAGTTCGTTGAGGTCCTGGAACTGTGCAGTCAGGGTGACCTTGCTGAGGGAAGCATGTCCCTGTCCTTCAGAAATCTGGCTCAGGAAGAAGAGAAGAAAAGCTGAGAAGAGAAAGGGGAACCTCAGAAGAGTGTGGGGATCAGAGGGGGGTCAATGCCTACCTTCACTCTCTGCAGTGAGTCCTGGAGGGTGATCCAATCAGAGTCCAGTTTCACTCCAAAAATGGCCAGAGCATGTCCATCAACAGGCTTGTTGAACACATACCTAGAGGCCCAGAGAAGGGTGTCTCACTGGTTCTGAAGAACCCTCGCCCAGCCTCACAGAGCTGCCAAGACCCCTATTTGCACTTTTCTAATCCAGGGGTTCTGCTGGGTCAGCTATAGGAAGTGTGTAGGGAGGGGATATCCTGGTCCTCACTTTCCCCAAATGTCTCGGAAGCCAAGTGTCTGAGGTTTCTCCCAGTTTTCTTTGCTGAAGAGGCTGGGGAATACCTGGTCCCAGCCCCTAGTGCTTCTCTCTCCCCCTTTCTGACCTTTTATACTCCCTGAACCATGTAAGGCATCTATCTCTCTATCTGAATATGAGGGGTGACAATGCTCACCTGGCATTGATATCAATCCCCAAGGTCATGTCATTTAGATAGAAGAAGGTCTTATTGGGGACCAGTTGAACCTCAAATGATGGTAGCACTAAGCAGGGAGAGAGTTTGGAGTTAATGAGGGGGTGAGCTTCAGAGGAGAGAACTTGAAGCCTAGAATCTGGAGCCCCAGCCCAGAAACCCAGAACCCCAGTTCCCCAAGACCAGCAGTTAAAAATCCAGAGCCCTAGACCACCTGTCCAATGCTGGTAGCATGATCCAAGGTTGCTTACCATATTCCTTCACATCAAAGGACACACTGTATGGCCTCTGGGGCCCACTCTGGTATCGGGCCTCAATGGTCCAGGTTCCAAAACTGAAGCAGTAAGGTTACAGTCTAGATCTAGTGCCTAGTCAACCCCCCTCTCCAAACTCCACGACCCCACCCCAGCCCCACTTTGGGAAGGTCTGGTACATATAGGAGAAGGGAGAGGAAGGGAGAGGGAAAGAAAAGCAGTGGAAGGGGAGGATGGGGAGGTATCATGCTTTTGGGGGAGGGAGCAGAGAAGGAGCTACCTGACCAATTCGGGAAGATGGAAGGAACCCACAAAGAAACCATTCTCCTCCCCTAAGTTCTGGCTGATGACAGAGACACCTTGGGGGTTCTGGGGGGGAAAAGAGGAGAGTCAGGGGATACTGAAGCCCCCACTCCTAGGACACACTTCCCAGGGTCTCCCTAGCCCTGTTGGGATGCCCAGGAGCCAGTTCTCATGAGCCATAAAAAACAACCTTAATGTCGATTGTGAATGACCTCATCACTGGGTCTAATCCATGGTTCACTGTGAACACCCTGTATTGAACTGGAAGGGAAACAGATATGTTGTTGGCCAGAGCCCAGATATCTTGGCAGTAGGAGAAGCCAGAGCCCAGAGACTCTAGACAGTGAAGAAAACCAGAGCCCAAAGACCCTGGGCATTGATTGAGAAGCAGAACCCAGAGACCTTAAGCAGTTAGGGGGAGCTGGAGCCCAGAGATTCTAGGTGATGGGGAGAGAAAGGAGAACCCTCTGGGCAGTGCCAGACTCTAAAAGTCAGCCTTCCCTCCTCCATCCCTCCCAGGCATTGGGACCCACCCCACTGCTCAGGGGTATAGATGGTCTTATCCGTCTGGATGAAGATATAGCCAGCATGCGGAGCAACCATGATCGTTTTCATCAGAGAGAAGGTCTTTGAGGAGGCTTTGAGGACCACGTACTGCTTCCCTGGACGCGGAGGGAAGACTACACTGTCAGGGATCTGGGAAGAACATGTCTCAAAGTCATCACCTTTCCTTTCAAACCCAGTCCTCCCACAGACTTCCCTGGTTCTGTCTGGGTCACCACCATTTATCCAACCTCCCACATTCCTAACTTGAGCCTTCTCTTTGGTTTCTTTCCATCCTTTCTCAAGATGCAGTCAGTTACCAAGGCCTGCCCAGCCCACTTTTGTTAACATTGATCACAAATGTTTCTGGCTTTTCTCATTTTGTCACCTCAGCATGTCAGGAAATGTAAGTGATGGAGAAGCAAAGGTTCATTGGATTTTTGTAAATGAAGGGGTTGAAAGATGACCTTTCTTTAAGGTCCCTTTGTGCGTCCCTTCTGACTCTACATCTGCGATGCTGTGATCTGGTCCATTTGCAGCCCCCCTTAGACAGGGCGACTCTAAGGGGGTGGGGGGGGGTCTGTCAAACTTCTCTTTCAAACGTCAATCTCTTTAGGTTATTCATTCCTTGTTTTGTTCATTTGAGTATTTTATATTTTTAGAAATAACCACCTACACATCCATGATTCTTATGCATGAAGGTAGTCATGGGATTCCCCTACGTAAAAATCTCCTGATTGTCTCTCAAATGAAGTGCCAGCTCTTCTGCCTGGCGTCTCAGTCCTAGCCAATCCATGCCTGACTTTTCGACAAGTACATTCTAGCCAAACCAGCCTGCTTTCTGCCCACACCCAAATATACCTTGTTCTTTCCCCCTTCTGCACTATTGTTCAGGTTGTTTCCTAGGCCTCTCCTAGGCAGCACATTGGATAGAGCACCAGGCCCAGAGTCAGGAAGACCTGAGTTCAAATCTAGCCTTAGATACTTACTAGCTATGTGACTCTGGGCAGGTCACTTAACCACTATTTGCCTCAGTTTCCTCATATGTAAAATGGGGATAATAATAGCACCTACCTTCCAGGGTTGTTGCGAGGTTCAAATGAAATATTTGTCAAGTATTTAGCATAGTACCTGGCACATACTGAATTCTAAGTAATTTTAGCTGTTATTGTTACTTCACCTGTTGAATTCCTACACATCCTTTAATTCCTAGTAACTCTAAGGAATCTTTTCCTGATTCTCTGCTCTTCTCCCTGGTTAGTAATAGCTTTCCCATTAGGGACTCACAGAGCCTTTTGTGTGATCCTTTCCAATGCACCAACCATGTAAAAATTGTAAATAATTATTCATTTATGTTTCTTATCCCCCTGTGGAACTGTAAGTTTCATGAGGACAGGGATTGAGTCTTAAGTTTCGTGCTTTCCCATTTGCCCAACACAGTGCTCTGCACACAGCGGGGAGATGTTTAAATGACTGGACAAGAGGATCCCAAACACTTAGTCCCCATCTATACTGAGCCCTGAGGGGAGTGGAAGCCAAGTGTGGACCCTTCAAAGGACCTCTGAAGGAGGAGACAGAGCTCTTGCTTTAAGGATCCTCTCTGTAGGCAAAGGAAAGACAGTCCTCAGACCCTGGAAGGTCAGAGGTCACATGGTCCAGTCTCCTGACTCTGGACTCCATGACTTCCTATAATCATGGGCTCTAGGTTCAAACCGCACTTTTAGGAAGTTCCTCTTAGGCTCTGACCCAAACCACCTTTAATCTTGAGACCTGATGCTCCAGGGTTAACTTGAACTGATGGGGACTATGGAGGATCTGTCTTGGGGTCTCCACCAAACCCAACCATACAACACAGCATGCCAGAGTATACCACACCACAATATACCACGTACTGTCACAGGAGCCAATGTCATATAGTTGTTGTCTGGGGAGAGTGTGAGTGACATGTTATACAACAACTTCCTCTCTAGGGGAAAGTCCCAAATGGTGAGAAACACTTCAAGGGGCTCGACCAGGAGATTCTCAGGGTCCTGATGCACTTGGAGCAAGATGTTCTCTGGGCCCCCCACCCATAGAACTCGAGGGGCCACAAGAAGGTACCTGTACCAGGAGATATACAGAGGACAACAAGTTGAAGGGAGCATGCCAAAAGAAAGTCCAGGAATACGCAGAGTGGAAAAGACCAAGAGAATCACACAGAGCTGTGCAGAGGAAAAAACTCTAGGGATCATGCTCCAAGATACTAAGGAGACCCCCCACAGCTAGCCCTACCGAAGAAAGCCCTCCAAGAAAACCCAAATGGAAGTCACAGAAACTGAGGGCTAGAAAGACCCTTAGAGGCTGTGGGATCCCACTCACACCTAAACAAGAAACACCAAGAGGTATGCGGAGGGAAACACGAAGGTGGGAACACGTCCATATGTGGAGGGGATCAATCACAAGGAGAGAAATACTCCAAAGACCCTCGAAGACCCATGGACAAAAAAAGAAACAGATATGGCCAGAGAGACACATACTGAAATGAAGAAGATGAGACATATCTCCTCCTCTCCCCTACTTACAGAGGGCCACAGTGGACAAGAGGGAGACCAACGAGGAGAAGCAGTTGTGACAAGCCCGGGATCCTGGGGGCCTCCATGGTAGAGTCTGGCAAGGAAGAAGTGGACCCGTATACCTGGGGCCCCCGCTGCTCCCTGGTTATTTGTTTTGGCTCTACCTGCAGGCCAAGTTAATTACCAACTGAACTGAGAAGGCTTCCCATAAATCCCGTGGTTACAGGAATTACAGTTATATAAGGGACTTCAAAGAACATGTAATCCAACCCCCAAAGCCCCTAAAAGAGATCAAAATGACTTGCCTGTGGTCACACAGGTAGAAAGGGGGAGAGATGAGAGTTAAAACCAAGTACCTCCTGGCCACAAATTCAGTAGTGGTTGCCCTACACCCATTTGCAAATAAACTGTCTGGATTTGGGGGTTGCAGAAGCATGTAGAGGATATAGACTCTACAGACCCTTCAGTCTCACGTTCCAGACCTAACAGAAGCAACTTTCCTACCACCTGATGGGGGGAGCCTCTCTCTGTATTTCTCCCCCCCTGCCTCCTTTTTATTCCTCATTTATTTATTTTTTTTATGCCTGTTCCTATCTTTCTTCCCCTTCCTGCCTCTTTCTCTGAGTTCCCTTGAGTCCTGGGAAATTACAGTCCTCTCTGTGTCTCCTTGCTGCTTCCTGCATCCCAAAGAACCTTGTGGCAGTTACCCATCCTTTAATCCCTAATACCTCTAAGGAATCTTTTCCTGCTGAGCGAAGAGAGTCAGGGCTTTAGAGTCAGGAAGACCTGATTCTGTTCTTTCTCAGACACTAGCTGTGTGACCCTACACAAGTCACTTTTCCTCCCTATGCCTCAATTTCTTTATCAGTAAAATGAGGATGTTGGGTCAATTCTAGCACTAAATCTATGACCCCAGTACTATCTAACTCCATTTCCTTAGGCCCTGGGAGACTAATTTCTGTTGTAGCTTTTAGCCACTCTCCCCAAGCCTCCACTCATTACCATCTCTCTCCCTAACTTTGATTTGTTTGTTTGTTTGTTTTGTTTTGTTTTGTTTTGTGGGGCAATGGGGGTTAAGTGACTTGTCCAGTGTCACACTCTCCCTAACTTTGAAACTCATAGTTTTTCTTTTTTAAAAATTCTTTTTAGGAGGCAGCTAGGTGGCGCAATGGATAAAGCCCTGGATTCAGGAGGATCTGAGTTCAAATGTGACCTCAGACACTTGACACTTACTAGCCCTGTGACTCTGGGCAAGGCACTTAACCCCAATAGCCTCGCCAAAAAAAAAACAAAACCCAAATTCTTTTTAAAAATTCTAAACTTAAACATCAAGTAAAATGTGCATTTCCATATGCAGAGTATAAGAGAAAGAGGTTTATGTTCTTGTACCACTTTGAGTTATTGTACCACTTACTTTTCCTTTGAAATATATAATAAATTCAATATTAACTTCCTTCTGGACTTTCTTCTGTTCTCTTCTATGCTTTTTTTTTTTTTTTGGTGGGGCAATGAGGGTTAAGTGACTTGCCCAGGGTCACACAGCTAGTAAGTGTCAAGTGTCTGAGGTCAGATTTAAACTCAGGTACTCCTGACTCCAGGGCCGGTGCTCTATCCACTGCGCCACCTAGCTGCCCATCTTCTATGCTTTAAAAAAATGCTTCAGGGGCAGCTAGGTGGCGCAGTGGATAGAGCACTGGCCCTGGAGTCAGGAGTACCTGAGTTTAAATCTGACCTCAGACACTTGACACTTACTAGCTGTGTGACCCTGGGCAAGTCACTTATCCCCCATTGCCTCACCAAAAAAAAAATGCTTCAAGTAAAATGCTTCAATAATCCTCTTTTCTTTCTGTTCTTTTTGACAACCCTCTATTTTTGCCAACACCCTTTCCCCTGATAACTCTGTTGTTGTTTTTCATTCATTTCTGTTGTGTCTGACTCTTCATGACCCCTTTTGGGGGTTTTCTTGGCAGAGATACTGGAGTGGCTTGCCATTTCCTTCTCCAGCTCATTTGACAGATGAAGAAGCTGAAGCAAAGTGACTTGCCCAGGGTCACACAGCTAGTAAAGTCTCTGAGGCCAGATTTGAGCTCAGGAAGAAGAGTCTTCCTGACTCCAGGTCTGGCATTGTATACACTGTGCCACCTTGCTGCCCCATAGCTGACGACTCTGGCCTCCATTAAAAAAAGGAAAAAAATCCCTGTAACAGGAATAAGTAGTCAAGCTAAACGGATTGCCACATGGGTCATGTCTGAAAACATGTCTCTGAAAAACATGAAAATAAATGTCTGAAAACATATGTCTGGGGGCAGCTAGGTGGCGCAGTGGATAAAGCACCGGCCCTGGATTCAGGAGTACCTGAGTTCAAATCCGGCCTCAGACACTTGACACTTACTAGCTGTGTGACCCTGGGCAAGTCACTTAACCCCCATTGCCCCGCAAAAAGCACAAAAAAAAAAAAGATAATGAAAACATACATCTCATTCTGCTAGGCATAGGCTGTGATGGAGTGGATGGTACCTCTCTATTTCCTCTAGTCCTGTTACTGCTTAACCCTTGGGGAGACCCAGAAAGGGTTCATCCTCCAGCAGGGGGGTGTGCTACACCTCATCTGAGGAGAGCAGGATTTAGAGCCAGAAGAGAGACTTTATAAAGCTATTGGAATCCAGTCCTTTTATGAAGTGCTTTCTAGGTGGTGCAGTGGATAGAGCACTGGCTTGGAATCAGGAAGGCTCAGTTTCCTGAGTTCAAATCCAGCCCCAGACACTTACTAGCTGTGTGACTGTGGGCAAGTCATTTAACCCGGTTTGCCTCAGTTTCCTCATCTATAAAATGAGAAAAAAATAGACAAGTACTCCAGTGTCTTTGCCCCAAAACGTGGACACAACTGAACAACAACAACATGGGCTAGACACTGGGCACTGACCTAGCAAAGCCAAGATCTCACATCCTCTGATTCCAGAACAAGAGCTCTGTCCACCTTCCCTCCGACCAGCAATTCAACTGAATTCAATACAATTCAACAAATATAGAAGAACCATCTGAGATGTTTGAGGCTCTCTGCTGGACCCCTGCTCCTGCCCCTGACTTCCCTTTCCCAAGTGCCCTTCTAGTTCATTCTAGTACAAATTCGAGAGGTTTTTAGAATCAGAGGATTTAAATCTAGAAGGGGACTTTGGATATTAAAGCCCCTCATTTTCAGTAGGAGAAACTGAGGCCCTGAGAGGGGAAGGAGCTTGCTCATGATTGCACAAGTATTAAATATCAGAGGGCTGAGGAAGTCCTATAGATCACAGAGTCCATATGGAAGTGTGTCTGTTCCCTGGTTACATGTGTTCACCCTTCCTACCCTCCCTCCCACCCCCACCCCCGACTTGGGGGCCTCTTTTGGGGCTGCTAGGGCTGGCTGGGTGGTTGTATGTTTGGAGGTTCCAATTCTTGGGTGAAGTCTGGTCCAAATTCTTCAGCTAAGATATGTTCCTGAATTGTATGCAGTGTCGCTCCTCACCAAGCTACACAGGAGAGCACTGGAGAAGGCTTTCTAGAGCATGACTGAGTCTTAGTTGAGGGAGAGTGGTTAGGAACAGAGAAAGCTCAGTCAGGGTATGTATTTGGGAAAAAAAGAAACAGATGGACTCTTCTAGGACTGGGAAAGGGCTACACAGGAAGACTTATGGTCCAGGGGCTGCTAAAGATGTATAATAATAACAACAATAATATTTAGCATTTCTATAGTGCTTTATGGTTTGCAAAATATTTCCCGTGTTATTTCATTTCGTTTTCTCAAATAACCCTGGAAGGTAGGTACTATTATTATCCCCATTTTATAGATGAGGAAACCGAAGACAAGAGAAATGAAGTGACTTTCCCAATGTAAAAGGGCTAGTGAGGCAGGACTCAAACTCAGCTCTTTTGTGACTCCAAAGCCAGAGCTCTAACCACTATAGTCCCTGACTGTGTACCTGAACCAAAACAGACTGGGCTCTATGACTCTGCTGTATCCTCTGTACTCCTAGACAGAGTCACCCCCAGGAAGTTTTCCACCAGGAGCAAATACTACAAACTGTACCTGAGATCGATGGGGTGAAGCAATCTTTCAGGTGAGCTGGGAAGTGCGACTCCCTGACTCTTAGTGACACTAGGAGGCCAGGTGGAGGCTGATGCTGGGGAAGTCACTATGGAGGGGTGTGTGTGTGTGTGTGTGTGTGTGTGTGTGTGTGTGTGTGTGTATGTGAAAATTCACTGTCAGAAGATGCAATGTGGGAGGGTAGCGAGATTGCGGTGCCAGTTTCTAGGAACCTGAGCAACAAAAGAGTATGTTAGAGACTTTAGAGAGATGCCATGGTGACCATCGGGCCTCAGGTTTCACCTGATGATTGGCCAGGAAATAAGCGCTGTCCTTGTAGGCACTGGGCTGGGACTCACCATCCAGCACATATTAAGATTGGTCCGTTTGGGGCAGCTAGATGGCGCAGTAGATAGAGCACCAGCCCTGGAGTTGGGAGGACCTGAGTTCAAATCCGGCCTCAGACACTTAACACTTACTAGCTGTGTGACCCTGGGCAAGTCACTTAACCCCAATTGCCTCACTAAAAAAAAAAACAAAAAAAAAACCAACAAAAAAAGATTGGTCCGTTTTCCTTTCTTTGTCTCTGGGATAGGGGTTGCCAGACAGCCTTTTTCTACATGCAGCATGGAGGAGCATATATTCCCCTGGGAAAGGCAAAACTAAGAGGGCAGAACTTAGCAGACGTAACCCCTCTCCCCCGCCAGCAGGTTGAGATTTCAGACCTGGCTAAAAGCAATGGATTGCCTGTCATTCAAGAGTTGTATTTTTTAAAATTTAAATTCCAAAGGACCCACATGTACAAAAATATTTATAGCAGCTCTCTGTGGTGGCAAAGAATTGGAAACAAAGGGAATGCCCATCAATTGGGGAATGGCTGAACAAGTTGTGGTATATGAATATAATGGAATATTATTGTGCTGTAAGAAATGATGAGGGGCAGCTAGATGGCGCAGTGGTTAAAGCACCAGCCCTGGATTCAGGAGTACCTGAGTTCAAATCTGGCCTCAGACACTTGACACTTACTAGCTGTGTGACCCTGGGCAAGTCACTTAACCCCTATTGCCTGAAAAAAAAAATTATGAGCAGGCAAATTGCAGAAAAAAACTGAAAAGACATTGGGTGATGATCAACTGTGATGGACTTGGCTCTTATCAGCAGTGCAATGATCCAAGACAATTCCAAAGAACTCATGATGGAAAATGTTCTCCACATCCAGACAAAAGAGCTGTGGATTCTGAATGCAGATTGAACCACACTGTTTCTACTTTTTTGCTTGTTGTTTTTTCTTTTTTTGAGGTTTTCCCCTTTTTTTCTGATTCTTCTTTCACAACATGACAAATGCAGAAATATGTTTAATGTGATTGTACAAATGTAACCTATATCAGATTGCTTTCTGTCTTGGGGATGGGAGAGGGAAGGGAAGGAGGGGAAAAAATTTGGAACTAAAAATCTTATGAAAATGAATGTTGAAAACTATCTTTATATGTAACTGCAAAATAATAAAATACTTTTATGATAAAAAATAAAATAAAATATTTTAAGATGAAAATCAAAATTCCATTCAATAAATATATTTTACTTTATGATGGGAAGATACAGTCCCTTTCAGGTCACTTGAACTGGGGAGGAGATAAAGATCCTCAAGGAGATGGGAGCTGAGACATTTTGATAAACTTTCAAATTGTTTCTGATAATCTTCCAACTTTCTGCTCTGGCTGATATGAAATTTGGGCTGTTCCTAAGGCACTCAGAAGCTGGGAGTCAAGGTCACTCTGATCCTGTTTGTGTAGAGAACCAGGCAGGCAGGCAATTTCTAGTCACTGATGTGCTTGCAGATGTAACAGAGTCCAAGAAGCTCAAGTTCATCTCTGGCATATTCATAGATTGCATACACTCAGAGGAGGACTCCTGCCCCTCTGTCTTTCTCTCTACTTTAATGTCCACAATAGGACATATATTCCTGTGGAGAGGAGACATCTTATACCTTAGAGCTGATAATGTTAGACTTCCACGTCTGGCATCAAAAGAACAAAGCAGCTCACTAGACTTTTCACATGAGTTCTTCAAAATAAATTTTCCCAATTTATGACCAAAGAAGAGATAGAGGACATTATGAAATGCAAAAATGGATGATTTTTATTACATTAAATTAAGAAGCTTTTGCACAAACAAAACCAATACAACCAAGATGATAAGGAAAGCAGAAAGCTGGGAAACTATTTTTTACAGCCAGTGTTTCTGATAAAGGCCTCACTTCTCAAATATATAGAGAGAACCAAGTCAAATTTATAAGAATACAAGTCATTCCCCAATTCATAAATGGTCAAAGGATATGAACAGGCAGTTTTCAAATGAAGAAATTAAAGATATCAATAGTCATATAAAAGTGGTCTAAATCACTATTGATTAAAGAAATGCAAATCAAGACAACTCTGAGGTACCACCTCACATCTATCAGATTGGTTAATATGACAGAAAAGGAAAATTATAAATGGAGAAGGTGTGGGAAAATTGGAACATTAATTCATTGTTGATGGAGTTGTGAACTGAGCCAACCATTCTGGAGAGCAATTTGGAACTATGCCCAAAGGGCTATAAAATTGTGCATACCCTTTGATTCAGTAATACTAGGTCGGTATCCCAAATAGGTCATTAAAAAAGGGAAAGGGTCCACATGTGAAAAAATATTTATAGTAGTTCTTTTTGTGGTAGCAAAGAATTGGAAATTGAGGGGATACCCATCAATTGGGGAATGGCTGAACAAGTTGTGGTATATGAATGTAATGGAATACTATTGTGCTATAAGAAATGATGATCAAGTGGATTTCATGAAAAACCTAGAAAGACTTACATGAATTGATGCTGATTGAAGTGAGCAGAAACAGGAGAACATTGTCCATAATATAGCAACATTGTGCAATGATCAACTATGCTAGACTTAGCTCTTAGCAATGCAATGATCCAAATTTCCAAAAGAGTCATGATGGAAAATGCTATCTACATGCAGGAAAAGAACTATGGAGCCTGAATGCAGATCAAAGAATATTATTTTCACTTTTTTGTTTATTCTTTCTTGTATTTTTTCCCTTTTGTTCTGATTCTTCTTTCACAACATGACTAATGTGGGAATGTGTTTAACATGATTGTATTGTATAACCAAATCAGATTGCTTGCTGTCTTAGGGAGGGGGGATGGAAAGAAAGGGAGGGAGGAAGAAAAATTTGGAACTCAAAATCTTACAAAAATGAATGTTGAAAACTATCTTTAAATGTAATTGGAAAAAATGAAATACTATTAAGATGGAAAAAATTTTTTAAATAAATCTTCCCACAAAAGCACCTGGAATAATTTATTCTGTATCCACACAATTGTTAGGGTAAGTTGTGAAGTGCCTGAAGCCTTTTATCACTAAATAACTGAGGATTTTCTCCACCTGCTTTGTTGAAATCTAAACAGAAATAAGTTTGGAGGTACAGTGTTCTAAGGTTGAAACCTTCATTCAAGTCTTCTGCCAGATTTCCAGTTTCTGAAAGTTTCAAAAAAGCCCATGTCATTTCAACAAATGACTCAGTATGATAGATAAGCAGACACATGTTCTGTAAACCAAATAAATAATTTTTCTCCCTCATAAATGGATTATTATGTGTTCAATTGTGTGTAGATAAAAAAAGATAAAAAATAAATTTAAAAAAAGAGTCAATTGTGTGTAGATGCTGGTGTCATCAATAAAATATAAATTCAGGGGGAAGCTAGGTGGCGCAATGGATAAAGCACAGGCCCTGGATTCAGGAAGACCTGAGTTAAACTCCAGGTTCAGACACTTACTAGCTGTGTGACCCTGGGCAAGTCACTTAACCCTCACTGCCCCACAAAAAAACAAAAACAAAAACAAAAAACAAAATTCAGGCTATAGAACCATGTATACCCTTTGACCCAGAAATACCACAACTAGGTTTATATCCCAAAGAAATGAAAAACAAAAAGGAAAAGGACCTATATGTGCATGAATATTTATAGCAGCTCTTTTTGTGGTGGCAAAGAATTGGGAATTGAAGAGATGCCCATCAATTTGGTGAGTGGCTGAACAAGCTATGGTATATGATTGTGATGGAAATGATGAGCAGAACACTCTCAGAAAAACTTGGAAAGACTTGCATGAACTGATGCAAAGTGAAATGAGCAGAACACTGTGCACAGTAACAGCAATATTGTACAATGATCAACTGTGAATGACCTATCTAGTGTCAGCAATACAATGATCCAAGATACTTCTGAAGGGCTCGTGATGAAAAATGCTATCCACTTCCAGAGAAAGAACTGATGGAGTCTGAATGCAAATCAAAACATACTTTTCTTAAACTTTATTTTCCTTTTTTTTGGTCTGTTTTCTTTTACATGACTAAAATGGAAATATGTTTTGCATTATTACACATGTATAACCTATATCAAATTGCTTGCCTTCTCAGTGAGGGAGAGGAGAGGGAGAAAGGGAACTTGAAACTCACAAAGTTTTTTAAAGGAATGTTAAAAATTATTTTTACATGTAATTGAGGAAAACTAAAATATTAAATTAAAATACTGAAAAATAAAATAATATACAAATTCACTAACAAAGTATTACTAGATTCATAGTAAAGTGTGTAGGTGGGAAAGAAGGCTGGAGTAAAAGATTGGCTTCTACCATGGCTGGAGCCCAGGAATAAGCCCCCACCAAGGGAGGGGGTTATGAAGTCAGGATTATGAGGTTCATCTCTTTTTTTTTTTTGGAGGGGCAATGGGGGTTAAGTGACTTGCCCAGGGTCACACAGCTAGTAAGTATTAAGTGTCTGAGGCTGGATCTGAACTCAGGTACTCCTGAATCCAGGGCCGGTGCTTTATCCACTGTGCCACCTAGCTGCCCCGAGGTTCATCTCTTGAAGAAACTGAGAAGTGGGGTTGGGTCTGGCTGTGGCTCTCTCATATCCCTAAATACATGTGACTTCTTCATAGGTATATGACCTTCCCCATACATGTCTTGTTCACATGGCTCTGAACCCTCCACATATGTGAGGCCCCCTCACATGGGTGTGACCCTGGGCCGGAGGCAGTTCCCAGAGAGGCAACGGAGACAACAGAGGCTGAACCGGAAAAGGGGTTGGCATCGAAAGAGGACACGGTAGAAGGTTCGGACAGAGAGGTCTCCGGAAGGGTCAGCATACTTCAGGGCAGTCAGGGGCATATAGAGGGCGTTGGTCTGATAGCGAAGGGACGGCTGTGCAGAGCCAATCACCTGGGCGATGGCCTGGAAAAAGTAGGCTCCTGACTCTTAGGCCCAAACTTCCTGAGCCTCCTAAGAGGCAAGAAGAATGAGGGACATGGAAATAGAAGCCCAAGGAGGAGAGGGGAAAGGAGGGAACGAGAGGTCAGGAGCCTCATTAGGATCAGAGGAGGTTGTGAAAGGTACAGCCAGCCTCATCCCAAGGCATGCCCAGCTCCAGTGGTCAAATGGGGAGAAAGAGTGGGAAAGGACCATCCCCCTACCTGAGCAACATCCTCAGGGCTCTGGCCCAGGGTCTGGAAAATATCCTTCGATGCTGGGAGGTAAACATCTAGAAAGTAGCTCAAAGTGTCAGGATCAGTGCCTGGAAAATCATCCTTGGAGACCTTGGCCACTAATTTGGCCTCAAAATCTGTGTTCACTGGCCCTGGTTCCACCAAGGACACACTGGAGAGGAATGAAGGCCCAAGACTTCTTTGGACTCCCATAAAGCCTTTCTCCAGCTACTGACTGCCCCAGGACTCATCTTGGGAGTCTCATTGTGGGGTATTCAACTCATTGGCTGGAGAGGGCACTAAGGTGTCAAGGACACCCTCTATCCTCAAAGGCCTTTCAGGGACTCTTCTCACCCTAGGCCCCTCCTCTTAGAGTCTAGGCCCTCTCCCCACTCAGAGGCCAAGACCAACCCCCTCCCTCAGGACACCCTTTCAGAGCTTAGGCCTCTCAAACCCATCAATCCCCTGCTCCCAGAGCCCAGCCCTTCCTATCCCCTTCCAGCTCAGCCCCCCACTCTCCCCTCAGAACCCCCTCCCCCATCACAGCGTAGACCCTCCCTCCTTCTTCAGGGCCCAGTTCCTCCCCTCCTCAGAGTACAGATCTGCCCCCCTTCTTCCCTCACGTCTCCCACTCAGAATTCAGATCCCCAGAATATTCCACTCTGAGTTCCATCCCCATCTCACAAGATATTAAACCGCAGCAGCTGCACAGCCAGACTCTCACAGAACCCCTCCAGTGCAAACTTGGAGGCTGAGTAGATATCATTGAATACGACACCTGGAAAGTCACACATGTCAGAATAGGAATGGATTCAAGTTCTATGGGTGTCTAGGGGACCCCATGCCCCAACCCTACCCCCTGCTCTGGGAGTATCTACGTGGCCTTCAATTTCTTCCCTCAGAATTAGGGGCCCTTAGGTAGGCAAGGTCCCTCTATCCCTGAGAGAGGGAAGAGACAGAGCAGAGCATTCTGAGTGAGGTCAGATCCCCCCTTTCAGAAGGGTCACCTAGGGTAAGGAGAAGTATTTGGGTAGAGGGAGATATTGAGTAGATGGATCTGAGTGGAGCTATCTTCCTACTCAGAAGCAGGACCCAACATGGAAGATCCCAGAGGGGGGGAAGGCAGCCTTACCCTGCAATCCCATGACACTGCTGACCACCACGATGTGGCCCCTACGTCTCTGCTTCATGCTGGGCAGCACAGCCTTGATCAGCTGGACTGCCCCGAAGAAGTTGGTTTCAAAGACCTTCCTGATGTCTGCCATATTGAGGCCCTCCAGAGGCCCTACAAGTCCCAGACCTGCATTGTTCACTGGAGGGAATAGGAAGGGGGCAACATCAAAGATGGCTGAGGATGAGCCCTGGCCACTCCCTCCCTAACCCTGGACAGCTCTAGCTCCAGTCTCAGCCCCTACTATACATCCCATCCCAATCTGGAACTGAAGAAGAGAACCAGAAGTCTAAGTGGGAGAGACTGACCTCAGACCTGGGGAAGGTGCTACTGTTGCCTGGGGGGGTGGCAATCAGGGAGTCAGAGGAGTCATAAGAACAGAAGAAAGAGCCAAGATCAACTAGGCCAACTCTCTCATTTTAACAGTAGAGGAAAATGAGGCCAAGAGAAGGAAAGTTACTCGCCCAGTATGACCCAACTTGTCAGTGTCAGAGCAGGGTCTAGAACACAAGTACACTAGAACTCCAAGTCTAGGAAGATGATAGGGTAGCATGGCTTGGGGCAAGAAGGGCCTCAGCCTTCATCTAGCCTGGGGCTTCTTTGCCTTCTTTGATGTCATGGACTACTTAAGCAGTTAGTCTGGTGGAGCCTAGGGATGCCTTTTCAGAATCACATTTTTAAATGCATAAAATGCATGGGATTATTAATAAAACCAATTATATTGAAATAAATATGTCATTTAAAAATTCTTATCCAAGTTCCCAAACCCTCAGAAATCTGTCCACAGTCTCCTTGAAGGGTGCTGTCCTTGGATCCCAAGCTAAGAACTCTCTGATCTATAACACAGTGGAATCAACCAAACTTCCAGAGGACTCATGACAAAACATGTTTTCTATCTCCAAACATAAAGGTGATAACCTCAGAGCAAAGACTGAAGTATATTTTTTGCATATGTTTTGCTTGAATATACATATTTCCAAAGGGTTTTATTTTTCTTGCATTCCCAATGGGCAGAGAAGGTGGAAGGGAGAAAATTCAGAACTGAAAATAAAACTGAATTTTTTAAAAAACCAACCCAGATCTAGTTTAACACTCCCATTTTACAGATGGAGAAACGGAGGCCAAAGGAGAGGTACATAGGTAGTGAGTAATAGCCAGAATATGCCAAGTCCTCAGGCTCCGAATCCAACCATCTTTCCACTACAGAGGGTGAAGGAAAGAGTCCAGCCCCCACACCCCACCCCTCTCCCTTTCCCATCCCATCCCTTCGCCTGGGCTGGAGGTAGACTGGATGACTCCTTAGACAGGCCGGGCTGAAGTTCTGTCTCACCTAGCACATCCAAAGGCTCTCCCTCAATGTTGCTTAGGCAGGCAGATACGGAGTCCTCACTGCAGACATCCATCTGTGCCACAGTCAAGGTCCGGCCCAGAGCCTCGCCAGCTGCAGCCTCCAGTTTCTCCTTCTTGCCCAGGTCCCGCATGGTGGCAGTCACTGCTCTGGCCAAGAACACTGCACTGAGAGTGGGGAAGCAGCACAGTCTCTGGGCTCCCTGCCTCCCTCAGCTCCTATGGGACAATTGCCTCTGGCTTCTGTGTTTTAGTGCGCACGTATGTTTGTGTACACAAGTGTGTATCTATGTATCTGTGCTCATGATGGGAGCTTAATACATGGTTGGCTCACATGTGTGTTATGTGTACTGCATGTCTATGAACATATAGAACCAGGATCAGAGAATGGAAGATACATGCATGACAGGAAGGCAGATTTTGGCTCACTATAAGGAAAATCTTCCCTATAGGTAGAGCTATTCAAAAAAGGAATGGGCCTCCTTGGGAGGTAGTGAATTCCCTGTCACTGATGTCAAGTGAAGACCAGATGAACCCTTTCTGAGTCTGTTTTGGAGAAGATTACATTTCACATGGAGATTAGACAAGATAACTTCTAAGGTCTCTTCCAGTCCAAAGATTCAGAGCTGGAAGGCCCTTTCTTTACAGGGGAGCAAACTGAGGCACAGAGAGGTTGGGTGACTTGCCCAGAGTCACAGTTAATAAATGTCTGAGGCTGGATTCAAACTCAAATCTTTTTGACTCTCAGTCTAGTGCCCTATCTACTACACTAATCTGCCTTACTTCTGAGAGTCTCTATGTCTGCTGTGTAAGGATAATTTGGCACAGGAGGAGAGAAGGGGAGGCTCTAGCCAATTTGACAGAAATCCAACTGGGGCCTCAAGTCCTAACCGCCCCCCTTTCCCCCCTCACCAAAAGACTTCTCTTTGCCCTTACCAACCCTTGATCCCTCTGGGCCCTGATGATTTGTGTGTAGGGTGAAGAGGGTGAGGTCAGGCTGGGGAACCAGGGGTTGTGGGATCATTTGTGGGATCACCAGATCTGGTGGGAGTGACTAAGAGCTACCTAGAAGGGGGACTGCAAGGGCCTCCCAGATCCTCTCTCCCCAGACATATGGAGGACTGTGTCCAAGGTTATACTTATGTAATAGGCTTAGTCCTGAAGGCATAATCCCAGAAGGAGTGAGGAGGGAGAGAAAGCAGGAAAGAGGAGATAACTGAAGATGGGGTAAGGAGTGGAGGCGAGGGGGTTCTTCAAGCCTGGGGTGAGGAAGGTCCCCATGACACGTCCTTCCCCAATCCTCACTTCCTTGGAAAACGGAGACAAAATGGATTGGAGTGAAGTAATGGTAAAGGACAGTTTTGTCGATGTGTCCATCTGTGCCGATGAATCTTTGTGTCTGTGTCAACACGCCTGCATCTGCATCACTAAAAATGGAATCAAATTGTATTTCTATGCCTGCGTGTCTGTTTCTGTGTTTGTGTGTCTATGTATTTCTGCATGTCTGCTTCTGTTTACATTTATATGTGTATAGGTTATTGTATCTCGGTCTTCTAAAATTGTGGACTCCCATCTTCCAATAGAAGAGATCCCAAACCCATCCCTCCCCCTTTGCCCTGCTCACCATGGTACCTCTGTTGAGGATCCTGGGCCAACTTTACAGCCAGATGTAGACCAATTCCTGAAGAGCAACCGGTGATTAGAACAGTCCTGGGGTGTCCTCCTGGGCTCTCAGCTCTTGCCATGTCTGACACCTCTGAGTCATGTGATCACCCCTGTTTGTCCGGTCATGCCTGAACTCCCCTTCCTTCCAGGATCACATGATTCCTTGCAGTGGGGTAAGAAGCGGGTAGTGAACCAAAAGCTTAAGGATTATGTAGGGAGGGGGACAGGTAGGAAGCTAGAGAAGACAGGAAGGAAGAGAGTAACAAAGCACACCTCCTCCAATCACTAAGCACAGGGAGCCCTTGAACCTAATGGATAATTTGGGGGACAATTGGAGTGTACACAGTGATGTGGTAGAGCATAAAGGACTCTTGACTTTGGAATCAGATAACTCAGGGTAGGACTCCTGGCTCTGCTGTTTGCTATCAGCGTGACCTTGGATAGATCTCTTAACATCTCAGGGCCTCAGTTTTCCTGTTTATAAAATAAAGTGGTAAGACTTAGATAACTCCTAATGTCCATTTTCTCTCTTAACATCCTTTATATCTCTTATTAGGCTACCATCCTTAGAACTGAGAGTTTGGGGAACCATTCCCATCCCCCTCCCCATTTTCTCAGATCTCAGTATCACAGATCTCAGGGAGTCAGGCAGAAAGTTGTGTTTCTGGAATCCCTGTTCCACTGGATGGGGCACAGGACTTTGGGCAAAGATCAAGCATGACACATACACACACAGAAGACCAAGAATGAGTTGGAAGCCCACTTATAGGGACTGAGGTTAAATATAAGAAGTTACTGGCCTGCAGTAGTTAAAAATCAAAATGAAACCAAAACTAAAACCATGTCTATAGCAGTACATGGACTTCACAACTGTAAAGCAATCAATTATATATTTTTGTGATGCGTGTCATATTGTGTGCTCCAACAAATGTCCATTTCTGTGAATGTATTTATTTTTTATTGTATATATTGGTGGGTTTTGTTTGTTTGTTTGTTTTTGGTGAGACGATTGGGGTTAAGTGACTTGCCCAGCATCATACAGCTATTAAGTGTTAAGTGTCAAGCGTCTGAGGCCGGATTTGAACTCAGGTACTCCTGACTCCAGGGCTGGCACTCTATCCACTGCACTACCTAGCTGCCCCTTGTACATATTGTTAAATGCAAAAAGGAGATATGGTTCTGTAATTCCAAATAGTTCAGGTGTGTAACTCAAATTATTATGTCTTTCAGGATAATGGTAGAGCAATATTAAACAAGCTTCCACTTTAAAAGAGGAAGAAAAAGAAGGAAGAAGAGAAGGAGAAAGAAGAAGAACTAGGAAGAAGGAGGATGAGGAAGAGGAAGAAGAGGAAGAAGAAGAAGAAAGAAAGACTACTACTGTAAAGTTGCTATCTGTAATGTGGATAAAATTCTAGCTAGTCTGTCTAAAAATCTAATGAGTGGTGGCCAATAAATTAGAAGCTTTAGCAAGAGTTTAGACTTTTAAGCATTTATTAGGGAGCATAAGAATTTGCTGAAGAGAGAGAAAGAGGCCTAGATTCAGCTATCTATCTCAGGGAGCCAGCGTCTCTAGCTCCACTCCCACCCCCCCACCCCCACCCCAGGTCCTGGTGAAAGAGAGCGAGAGAGAGCCCCTTCTTCATCCCACAAGCCTCCTGTGAGAGGCGCATCCCATACACACACACACACACACACACACACACACACACACACACACACACACACACCACATGGCTTGCCCTCAGACACCTTCTCCTCATGGCAAAGCTTTCCTACAGTATCTCTTCAGCAGGGGGCGTCACTCCAATTGTCACACTACCCGCGTATGATTTCCTGAGGGCAGCTAGGTGGCCAAGTGGATAGAGTGCCCAGGCTGAAGTCAGGAAGACTCATTTTCGTAACTTCAAATCTGTTTTCAGACACTTACTAGCTCTGTGACCCTGGGCAAGTCACGACCCTATTTGCCTCAGTTTTGTCATCTGTAAAATGAGCCGGAGAAGGAAATGGCAAACCACTCCAGTATCTTTGCCAAGAAAATCCCTCCTGAGGTCACGATTCAACAACATGATTTACTGAGCCTGGAAACGTCTTTGCTATTCACTCAGCAGAAAGAGGCCCCGGAGGTCTCATAAGTATTATTACTGAGTGAATAGTAGTGAGCCCGAGCAGGGATATTTGAGTCTCACCCCCATTCTCTGCCACCCCGACATCGGGCCAGAAACCCCCTACGTCTCTACCACTGCACACAAAAACTCTTTGTTTTTAAAGAGAGAGCAAGCGAAGAAGGGGTCAACCCCTCCCTCAGGGTCAGGGCCTCTTCTGCCCTCAGAGACTGAGCAAGGATTCCCCACTCCAACTCTCTCTGGTCTCAAGGTGCCGCCTCCTCTCCCCCTCACCTCCGCCCAGGTCTTTTGGTGCTTCCACAGAGAAGCTTACGTATGGGCTTATGTTCAGAGCATGACCAGCCCCAGGGGACCCCCAAGCCCAGACTCGAGTCCTGGAGCGACTTAAACGCGCGGGTGCGCACGCAAGCACACACGTGTACAGAAAAACAGACACAGATGCAGACACACATGTGCTGAAACCTGCCCTGGGTTGGGATGGGGCGGCAGAAGGCACAAATTACTCTAGGTCCCCCTACCTCAACTCTTAAGGATGAGGGGGAGGCTTGGGTTGGAATAACCCTTGCCCCAGCTCCAAGCCCTCAGTGAGTGTCCCTGCCGGGAGCCAGCCTACCCAGAACCGGCCAATTAGGTCTCTGGACAAAATTTTCCCAACTTAGGCTTCCCTCCAGGGAGAGTTCCAAGTGAGCACGCCTCCGCCCCGCCTCGCCCGGCCCCGCCCTGCCCGGCCCGGCCCAGGCTGGGCCCGGGAGCCGGGGTGGGGTGGGGACAAGACAGAACCAGAGGGGGCGGGGGCTCCGGCAAGTTTCTGTTCAGAAGTCTTAAGTCTTGCCTTAAGTTCGAAGTGAGAGCCCAGCTGAGAACATTCCCTACCCACCCCCATCCCTTCCACCTGTCCCAGCCGGTAGCAAGGAGGCTCTCCCTGTGCCCTTCAGCGGGTGATAGTGGCAGACAGCTGTGCCCAGGACCAGGGCCGGCTGGAATTGAGGATGAGAACTGGGATCGATAGCCGAGAATGGGGCAGGTCCAGGTCTTGGGCAGAACTTTTCCTGATCCTCACTTCCCTGGTGCAACTACCCCAAGAGGGAATAGGTAAGTGGGACCCCTAGTGAGGGTGAGTGGATTTCCCAAGTCAACACCCCCACCCCAGGTCCTGGAGAGGGAAAGGGAGGGCGATCCCAGAATTTTTCCCAGTGCCTGGGTGGGGCTGGGGGAATGAGGGTGTGATTGCGTGAGATACATAATGAACTGCAGTGTGTCGTTCCGTGCCAATAGTGGACAATTATGTGTATAACGGCTGCTATGTCAAAGCGATTATTAGAGTCTGAGTGATTTACGCGTGATTGTGACTTTCTGTTTGAAGTGGCATAGTGACTGGGTGATCGTGTGTCGGTGTATGTGTGACTGTATCACTACGATATGGTGGTAGTTGTGATTTGTCAGTGTGTACGATAATGATTGAATTGTGTGCTTCTAGTTGTATACCCGTGTGCCATTGTATCCATGTCTGTGATTGTGATGGTCACACACAGCACACTGTGTGCATTGTAACATTGTGAGGGTGCTCAAGTAATTGGGAGCATGATTGCATGTTTGTTTTCGAGACTGGTATTGTTTGAGTGGTCGGTGTGAATTGTGCTGTGTGACCTATGGCAGTTGGATGCAAATGTGTCTCAGTGTGTGATTTAATAATTATGTGTGTGATAAAGGGGTATGTGTGTATCTGTGACACTATGTGTATTGGAGGTGTGTGAAAGATGATTGTGCATCAGTGGTATTAATTAAGACCTGAGTTAAAATCTGGTCTCAGACACTAGCTGTGTGACCCTGGGCAAGTCATTTAACCCTGTTTGACTCCGTTTCCTCATCTAAAATGAGCTGAAGAAAAAAATGGCAAACCGCTCAGTATCTTTGCCAAGAAAACCCCAGATAGGGTCACAAAGAGTCGGACACGACTGAAACGACTGAACAACAATCGTGAGATTGTGTATGATTCAGTTGAGTTGCAACATGAAACTACGTGTAATTATATTGTATAAATCTGTTTTTATTGTATCATTGTGTACGTGTGGTGGTGGGGATGTGGGAAGGGTGTGAGTATTTGCGGGAGAAATTTATTTGAGAGAGGATTTATCGCATTAGCTTCTGCTCTTCCCTTGGCTTTGGGGGGAGGAGAGTAAAAGCGGGAGATGATGGCGCCCCCTGGAGGTCTGAACTGCCTCCCCAGGTCATCTTTCCTACCCTAGTGTTGCCCATGTCTCCACCTTTCTCTCCAAACTCCAATCCCATTTGCTTCTTTTGACTATGGGTACTCTGCCTGCTTGTCCGTAGTCCCTAGCCTGGGCTGCCCCGCCTGCTTCCTACTACACAGGAGCCCTGGGCGGTCCCTGAGGCCGCTCAGCTCAGCACCATGGACAGGGGCCCAGGGAGAAGGGGAGGGGCAGGGCTGGGTTCAGGGGCTGGGTTGGAGGGGGCAAATATCCTCTCCTCCCCCACCAGCTGCGACCCAGTTTAATGGTGTTTTTCCTTTCTAATTTCTCAGCATCCCCCGGGGTGGCCCTAGGCCTGGGTTGAGTGAGTCATCAGCGACTGTGACGCATAGCCAGCTGTGCATATCTGGCAGGGGGGGTGTCTTTCCATCCCCAGGGGAAGGAGCCCCCATTCCTGCCCTTAGAACAGGCATTCCTCAGGGTGAGGTGACTCTGAAGTACTCTGTCCTGATTGCTTCTGGGAAGGCTACAGCCCTTCTCCCACATCTGGGACTGGAAATCCCTTTGGTCCCCAGAGCTAACTCATATTAATATTTCAGTGCCCATAAAGAAGACCTTGAGCTCTGTAATTGCCCCAGACCTCTTTCATTCTTTCCCTAGGCCCTAGCTTGGCAGAGAGTTGGAATGGGGGAGAGGAGAGAAGCCACTGATGCCAACTCCACCCCCATCCTCTAGGACTAAAGGCCTCTTGTCTTTGGTCACTCTGGCCTGGGGGAAAGGGAAGGAATGAGCTAACTCCAAGAATAGAGAGAGCACCAGATACAGCCCTAAGTTTTAGAAAAGTCATCTGAGGAAGAAAGGGGAAGAAACTGAAATGGAAGCAGGAGGGATTTAGGTTAGGCATTAGCAAGAATTTACAAATGCCAGGAATTGTTGGAACTAGCAATTCCGAAGTATTTGCCCCCTCCACATTTCCACCCCATAGACTGGGGGGGGGGTGATAGAATGGTTGTGAGAGGGCTGATGGGGGAGAGTGGTCAGATCACCATTTATATTTCTTCCCTGACTAGGGGCCAGTGATTGTCCATAGGGAGTGATGTCTGTAATCAGCAGGGAGCCAGAGTCCCAGCCCCTATTTCAACTCCTACCCCCTAAGGGAGTCCTGTCACTAATCCTTCCCCTTTTTCCTCCAAATCCTTTTCACACACACTCAAGGGTAGCAGTCAGGACAAGCTCTAACCCAGATCCCACTTCCTGACAGTCCAGTTATGTGCCTGGCTATGACATTCAGAATCAGTCAAAAGAAAAAAAAAAGAAGGCAGAAATAAACACAAATACACACAGGGGGGGGACAATTGATGAGACAAGTTTATGAATCCCAAGAAAGGGGAAGAGAAAATTGTCTAATGTGGAACATTACCAAAGAAGGATCTGTAGTGGGGGGGGGGGGCTCTGAGGATCCAAGGGAAACCCCTCCCTCACTTAATATTCTCCCTTCCTGGGGGGGGGGAGAGGATTGGAATCTTGCCTCCCCTTTGGTGAAGTCAGCAGGGCTGGGAGATTGAAGTGAGATCATGGCAGATACTGTGGAAATCTTGATTCTGCCAAGAATCTTGGGTCAGAAGGTCAGTAGGACAGGAGGTTGGGTGGGGGGGCCCAGGGGAAGCCCCCTGCTCCTCCTCAGCTCTGCTCTGCAGCAAAGGGAGGGGCCCATCTGGATTCACTTAGTCTCCCTGCCTGGACTCCTTGGTTTTTCCCAGGGTGGGGGCTGCTTTACATAAGGCCCCCCCAATCACATTTTCTCCCTACCTGTCCCCTCCCCTCCCTCCCTCCATTCCTGTATCTGTTACCTTGAGGAGCTGGGGAGGGAATCGTCATTAGGCACCCCCAATACATGCTCCTTAATGGGAGATGGCTCTGTGGACATTGGGTGAGGGGGTCATTTGCTCCACATCTGGCCTCTTCCTGCTGCCAGCTTGCCTCTGTGTGTGTACGTGCAGGGGGGACACTTCAATAAGAACAAACCTTTTAGAACGTACATTCTCTGCACATGTTTTCCCTTCAGCCCCCCCCTTTCCCCCTTGTTTCTCGGGAAAAGATCAGGAGCCAGAGGGAATGAGAGGGGAAAGGACCCCAGGGGGAGAGGAGAGGGAAGAACTGCGATTTTAGCCTGACTAGGAGCAGGGGTGAGAGTTGTAAGGGCCCAGGGGCCCTGGACTGTGACTGGGGGAGAAAAGAGAGAGTCAGGCTCTGGGGCTCAGGCCAGGAACTTTTGATTCATCCTAAAACTAGGTCAGATTTTTTCTCACCAAAGACCAAGTAAAAAAGATTGGAGCCAAAGGCCTAACAGGATGGAACAGCTGGGGGTGGGGGTAGTAGGAGCAAAGAAGAAGGTGTCCTAGGCCCAGGTCCTGCCTCCCAAACTCCTAATTCTGGCTTCTCCCTTGCCAAATATCAGCTCCCCAACACAAGCCCAATACATGGAGAAAGTTAGGCTGTCTCAGCCCATCCCACCCCAGCACCCATGACCTTATGGGTTGTTCCTTCAGCTGATCTTGTAGATGTGCTTCAGGCACTGGGAGTCAAGGGAGGCCAAGCCAAGGTCCCCGAAGTCCCAGGATTCTGCCCCCAGAGGTCCCCAGAAGGAGATCGAGCATTCGGGGTGGGAAACTCCAGCCAGCTGAGTGTCCCCACAGGACAACTTTGGCCAGGTAAGGCCTGGGAGGGGAAGTCGGGAGGATGTATGGAGAGGTAGTCAAGGCCACCCGGGGAGGCTCCATTCTGAGCTGTCTTCTCCCACTGTCCCACCCAGGTGGTCACTTTCCAGAGAACTTTTCACTGCTGGTCACCCTGAGGGGCCATTCACCTGGCCAGGCTGTCCTCCTGTCCATTTACGATGAGCGGGGAGTGAGGCAACTGGGACTAGGAGTGGGGCGGCCAACCCAGCTTCTGTCTGACCCCCCCAGCCCCAGTCTGCTTCCCACCACAGTTGACCTCATGGATGGCAGGTGAGTGTACTCGGAGCTCTGACCAATTAACCTCAGCAGCGTCTCCTACCCCCACATGAAGGCTGAACTCCTCCTCCCCCCAGGTGGCACCGTGTGGCAGTCAGTGTGGACAGCTGGACAGTGACCCTGGTGGCTGACTGTGAGCCGCAGCCCCCAGTGAGCTGGGGGTGGCAGAGATTGACCCCCATCAGCACAGCTGGACTTACTATGCTGGGGACACAGGACCCTGGAGAAGAGGCCTTTCAGGTGGGGGCAGAACCCTTGGAGGGAAGGGAACCTGGAGGGCAATGAGAAAAATGGAGGTGGGGAGGTCTGTGAAGACAGACATAAGGGAGAACCTGACCCTGGGGGCCCTGATCCCAGTGCTAGGGCAAAACAGAAAACCAGGCTGGAGAATTGAAACCCCTCCCCACCCTGCTTCTACTGGAGTGTTCGACTTCTCTATTCATTGCTTCTCCCAGATCTCAGCTCCGCCTCCCTAGCTGCACTTCCCCATCCTTGCTCCAGGCCTGGAGATGGAAACTAAGAGTTCAGAATAAAGGAGTGGGTGGGGTGGAATGGGGCCAGGATGAGGCATCCTTCCCGAGCTGTTGAGAAAGTGCAGTCCAGGCCAGTCTTGAGATGATAATGGTGTGAAATTGTGGTGTTGCTTGTATTCCACCCTATTGATGGGAAGGGGTCAGGGTGGATTCTAGAGTGTGAAATGACTATGAAAGCAACCCCTTCCCTGTGTTTGGGGTGTTCATGTCCTTCACTGGAGACTTCTCTCCACTAGCCTCCTCTTTAACTTTGCTTTGTCCTTCCCATTTTCTCCTTTGGTTCTGAGGAGTTAGGACTATAAAAGAATGTGGGTGGAGACAGCTAGGTGGCACAGTGGATAAAGCACCGGGCCTGGATTCAGGATGACCTGAGTTCAAATCCAACCTCAGACACTTGACACTTACTAGCTGTGTGACCCTGGGCAAGTCACTTAACCCTCATTGCCCCACAAAAAAAAAAAAAAAAGAATGTGGGTAATACCAGTGGGGGGGGTAGAGGAGGCTCTCTGGGAAATTCTCTAGAAAGGTCTTGGATGAGAGTCTCTAGAAGAACTCTAGTGAGAATCTTTGGGGGAGTGTTTTTTTGGGAGACTTGCCCAGGGTCACACAGCTAGTAAGTGTCTGAGGCTGAATTATAACTCAGGTCTTCCTGACTCCAGGGTCAGTGCTCTGTCCACTGTGCCACCTAGCTGCCCCTCTAGATGATTTTTTCTGAGAAAACATTGATAGGACTCAGTGTGTCTCTGGGTATCAGAGGATTCTGAATATCTCTTAGAAGGTCTTTATGGGATCTCTGGAAGTGGGGAATCCCTGGAGGATATCTAAGGGAATGGGGTTGGTTTTGGTGGGGCCTTTGTGTAATGGTGATGAAATGACATGGGCAGGGGTAGTTGCTGAAGTGATGAGGTGGGAATCCCTGGAGAATATTCTAAGGGGTTGTGGGTTTTTAAAGTACTTGATCTGGAAGAGTTTCTTAGAGGAATGACTCTGCAAAGAGGAATTTCTAGGGAGTTTCAGAGACATGGAACTGGAGGATATTTCATTTTAAAGCCCCCAAAAGAGAACCGTGAATTGCTAAGATGTTGGGGATGCCCGTCTCTGAGGGCCTGATGTATATGGAGGGAGCAGAAATGTCCATGAGACCCCTCTCTTCCTGAAAACATACTTTGTGAGAATGGGGAGAGAGGGTATTGGGAGAGAGACATCTGGAGCAGGATCGGCTTTTCCAGAGGCTGGGTCCAGATTGGATACATGTGATTGACTTGTGGGGAGGAGGCCCTTCCATGCCCCCCCCCCCGTTCCCACAACTTGATGGGATGGGATAGGCCAGAAGATTCATTCCATTCCTTTTCTCCTTACCCCCCACAACACAACACTCAGCCCCGAGGGGGCCTGGGAGTGGTAGATAGTCTGAGTCAGTCCCAGCTGTTCCTGCAATTGTTTCCAGGGAGCCTACACCCCCACTCCTATCTACTTTCATACTGGGGACCTGAGACCACCTTTTCCCATCCTTACCCTGTATGAGATAGAATCAGAAATAGTCCTGGGGTTGGGGGGCGGGGAGGGAGGTGTCTAACTCTGAAAGCAGGTGCTATCAAGGGGGCTGGGAGAGAGCAAGGATGATCCCAGTTCCTGATTCTTCAGACCCTCCCCTCACTTCTCTCCTTTTCCTTTCCTCTTTGCAGGGGGATGTCCAGGAGCTTATGATCCTGCAAGATGCTCAGGCTGCCTTTAGGGCCTGTGAAAACCTGCTGCCCAGCTGCGACACCCCCTCTACCTCAGCCACCCCAGCCACAGAGGTAAGCAAACCTTTGCATTTGTAACAAAATAAATGACTTAGAGGCAGCTAGATGGCGCTGTGGATAGAAGGCTGTACTTGGAATCAGGAAGACCTGAGTTGGAATCCTACCTCAAATACTGTTATTAAGCCAAGACCAAATGACTACTTAATTTCTTTTACTGCAGTTTCCTCACTCATAAAATGAAGGGGTTCGACTTGACCTATAGGGTCCCTTCCAGTTAAATTTATGATACGATGACTTTATATACTTTGGCATATATACTTTTTATATATTTATTTACATATTTATTCTATATAAATTATTTATATATTTATCATATGTGTGGGGGGGTGTATAAAATTATCCTACCATGGAGTGGGTGACCCCTGACTTGTTGGCATTGGATGGATGACCCCTGCCCTGGGGCAAGTGATTTTAGATTGCTCACCTTGGGGCAGGCTAGCCCCTAATAACTCACAGTCCAGGATCCTATGTGATTAGAAAGCCTGGTTCCGAACCTAGAGAAGGACAGCTTCTGGGGGGGGGCACCTTCTGGGCCCTGAGCAGAATGCCTTCTTACCCAGGTTGAGCCAAATACTCCTCCTCCCCAAAGGAAGGGGAAGGGGAAAGGGAAAGGAAAGGGCCGCAAGGGCCGCAAGGGAAAGGGCAAGAAAAAGAAAAACAAGGATTCTGAGAAACCAGAAGTGCCTCCAACCTTACCAGAGGACCAGGTAAGGTCTCCCCCCACCCTACCCCACCCTCCACCATCTAAATTCCCCAAGAAGACTGATCCCACCCATCATTAACTTTCATTAATGGCGACTAGTGGTCATTAAGAAGGGACTGGGGGGGGTGGCAAGAGGTACAGCTAATCAGAGGTCTCTGATTAGGGGTCACTGCAATGTGTCCCCCAGGATGTGGGGAATGGCTGGAGTCCTTCCTGGGCCTTTCCAGGCTTCTTTAGTCCTCCTTACCCTCCTTAGTCCTGACCTTTTGCCTAGGAGCTATCTCCTTACCTCCCCCCCCCCTTTTCCTCCCTTGACCCAATTCTTCCAGCAGCTGCCCCAGGCCCCAGGGAGTTGTGGGGAAATAAGTCTGATCCTGGTCCACCCCCACCCCCATCCCCTTGTTCTGGCCAGACTGTGCAGGACTAACCACTGAGTGCTATTCTGGGGCCAGGGTAGACATATTGCCTCTGGCTTCCAGACACCTGGCCCTTTGGGCTGATACTGACTCTATTGTTCACAAGCCCCACTGTTCTCAAGACTAACATCCAGAACCCTCAGCCTGGCATCTGAGATCTCCAGTCTGACCCTAATGGACCTCCCAGAGTTCCCCTCCTGTGCCTCCCTTCTTCTCCAGCTAATTCTTACTTTTGTTCATGATGTCACCCACCCTACAATTCCTTATCCTTGCCCCTCTTCTATAAATACATCCCTCCCCTACCCAGGACACAGATCTTGGTGAAGCCCCCCTTTCCCTATAAGCACAGCCCACTAGGCTCACTCCTCTCTGAGCTCCTGCAGAATGGGAGGTCCATGCTTTCCTCTACCTGTGTTCAGTCTCTCCTAGTCTTGTGCTCAACTGTTTCTTGGCCTGTGTGATATCGTGTGTGGGTCTGTCTGCCAGCCTCAGGTCCTCCAGATGTGCTGATCTGTTCTTTCTCTCTTAGACTAACACTTACATTCCTGAGGCAGAGACTCTAACTCTCCCCACTGAGGCAGACACTGTGGCGCCAACTGCCCCCCCAAATGTCACAGTCATCACATCCACAGTGGCCATCGATTTCAATGCCACCAGTTATAAGGTAAAGTCAGGGTCTGGGGAGGGGGATTGGGAAGCTGACAGGACCTGAGGGGCAAGAGTGAAGGAGGGAGGAAGGGAGACAGAAAGAAAGGGCTTATTTGGGCTCAAAAGGATGAATGATGTGTCTGGTTTTCCTGATCCCTGTGGCTTCTTCCAAGGACCCTGGAAATGAGCCAGTGTCCTCTCAAGCTATCAAGGAGCTCCCTGAAGCAAGGGAGGGCAGGGATGAAGAGTGGGGAAATTATACCAAGAACCCCATCTACGGGCCAGCTGAGCGTGGACCAGAGACCCAGATCTATCTATTTCCTGTGAGTTTGGGGGAGATCTCTGGGGAATAAGGGGAAGATGTAAGGGGACTTGGGGAAGATATGGGGCCCTAGGAAAATAGGCTCCAAGGGAGAGGAGACTCTGGGTAGGGATGAAAGGTGTTGAGAGATAGTCTCTGAGTAGCATGAGGGGTTTGAGAAGAGGAGGCTATCTCTGAAGGATGAAGTGCTCCCTGGGGAATAGGAAACTATGGAAGAATTGGGAATTTGGTGGAAATGGAGGGCTCCAGGGGTACATGGGGCCTTGGGGAGGTTGAGGGCCTGGGATACAGAACCCCTAAGCAGAGGGGACAGTATGGTGGTACCAGTATGGTGAGCCCAGTGGGCTTATGGGGAAACCAGGGTTTCAGCAAGATCTGTGTCCTGGGTAAGGGAGGGATGTATTTATAGAGGAGGGGAAAGAATGAGGAATTATAGGATGGGTGACAACATGAACAAAGGTAAGGGTTGATACTTTACCCAATGGGGGAGAGGAGCTGGGTGGGGTTTCTGAGAGATTCTGAGTCTCTGTATTGCACTCCTCTCTTCTCTTTCCACTGTACCCCAGGATGCTGGTGAAAAGGGTCAAAAAGGGGAGCCAGCAGTTATTGAACTGGTGAGTGGGAGACAGTAAACACCAGGTCTGGGGCAGTGTTGGATTCCCCCCCCCATCTTTCTGGGATGTGGGGGAGGGGGTGCTGTGACTGAGGGGTGTGGGGTCATACTTGTGTTTTTCTCTCAGGGCCAGCAGTTTGAGGGACACCCAGGACTTCCGGGGCCCTTGGTGAGCATTAATACCCCAACCCTTTCTCACTTCCTTTCCGTTTGGTCATCCCACCTTTTCAACTCCTGGCTCTAGGATGAACTTTAGTAATAATTTCTAGATTGACTTCCATTCTTCTCAATCCAAAGCCACAAAACCAGAGAAGAGGGCACATAGTCGGGAGAGAGGTTGCTTTTGAATCAAAGGTCAGTAGAGTTCAGTGAGGAGGGATGATTGAAGGGAGTCTGGCGGGGATCATTGAAGCTCAGTGAAGGACTTGAAAGGGACACAGTTATGGCGGTCATTATAAGAGTAGCTGGTGGGGGCAGCTAGATGGCGCAGTGGTTAGAGTACCTGAATTCAAATCCAGCCTCAGACACTTGACACTTACTAGCTGTGTGACCCTGGGCAAGTCACTTAACCCCCATTGCTTGCCCAAAAAAAAGGGGGGGAAAAAGAGTAGCTGGTGAGGAGTGATTGAAGGGGAACAGTGATGGGGTTCAGATAGGGGGGAACTGGAGAGGGGTCTAAAGGGGATCATTTGGAAAAAGGCTTTGTGTGACTTTAATATGTATAATGGGTTTCCTATTTCTTGCTTCTTAATGGTATAGATGGAGGGAGAGAAATTGGAACTGAAAGTAAAAATAATTTTTTAAAAAAGAGGTCAGCTAGGGGCAGCTAGGTAGTGCAGTGGATAAAGTACCAGCCTTGGATTCAGGAGTACCGAGTTCAAATCCAGCCTCAGGCACTTGACACTTACTAGTTGTGTGACCCTGGGAAAGTCACTTAACCCTCATTGCCCCACCCCCCAAAAAAGAGGTCAGTGTTGGAGATGCCAGTGTAAAGAGGTCACTATGGGAACCACTGAAGATGGAATCAGTCCCAACCCCAGACATCTCTTACATTTTGACTCCTGATTTTTCTTTTCCCACAGGGAACAGTCGGCCCTTCAGGCCCTCCTGGCCCACCTGGCTTCCCTGGGGACCCAGGTGAAAGGGTAAGAAGACAAGCATGGAAGGAGAGATGAGGTTTGGGTGACACTTCAGAGACTGGGGGAGGCAGAAACTTGGAAATGAGTCTGGAAAGAAGTCCTGACTCAGGGAATTAGAAGACTTTTGTCTGAATTATGGTTCTGCTGTTTAGTGTGACCTTGGACAAGTCATTTATTTGAGTTCATTAGGTCCCATTTTTCTCATCTGTAAAATGAAGGGGCTGGATTAGGTGATCTCTTCACCCTCTTCCAATGTATCCCTGACCAATGTTATTCTTTGTTTCTGTTTGATCCTTTTCTTCTCCTGTGGTCCTCATACTATTCTATCTTGAGCTCCCTGTATTGCCCTGTCTCTATGTGAATCTCCTTGAATAGACATGGCTTTTCATCTCCTCTCTGTCAGGGCCCTGCTGGTCGCCCTGGTATCCCTGGAGTAGATGGTGTCCGAGGCCTCCCTGGAACTGTGATTATGATGCCTGTGAGTTGGGAAGGGGAATGGGACCAGAAGGGGCTCTGATAGTGGAGGGGACCCGTGTCTTCCACATTCCCTAGTAATACTTGGATATGGGAGAGAACGGTGATCTAAAGGGGAAGAGGCTGTCCCTCCATGGTACAACTCTGCCTTCCTCCCCACTGCACATGTAGGCTCTGATATATTTGGGGGGATGCTCCTCCATGGCTCCACCCCACCTTCCCCCATTGTGTGTTTGGGGGACCCTTATTTATAGATGAATGTCCTTCCATAGCCCCTCTGTCCCTTTCTCCCCAAATGGATGTACAGAAGTGGGGGTGCACTGGCTCCCCATTTGTAAATTTCACCCTGATCTCAAACACTGATATGGTGATGGGGAAATCTGTGAGTAGACTGTCCCTCCATGGGCTCCCTTATTTCCCCTCCCCTCGTCCCCTCCGTGTGTGCTTATGAGAGGGGCCTTGACCTATAGATTTGGGGTAGGGCTGTTTCTCTTTGGTCCCTCCCTTACTCATCCTTTCTATCTCCCCAGTTCCAATTTGGGGGTGAGTTCCTCAAGGGTCCCCCAAGCTCCTTTCAACAGGCACAGGCACAGGCAGTGCTACAGCAAGCCCAGGTGGGAGCCTACATGGGTAATGAGAGGCCTATGGGAAGAATAAGGGGTTCTATAAGAGATGAGGAAGCTTTTGTGGAGCTAATGAGGGCTCATAGAAATTAAACTTGGGTAAATGAATGGCTTTAGTGGGTAGGGGTGGTTAAGGGTGAATAAGTAGGCATTCATGGGGGTAATAGACAGGGATATGACGAGAGAAGGTAATGGGCTGGCATGGTGATGGAAGGCCTCTCGTGGTACATCCTGGGCTGATGGGGACATGTCCCTTCTTCATCTCCTTCCCGTCTTGGGTGGGGAGGTTCAGGAGGGACTCAGAGTGGTATTTCTCTCTACTCTCTGGGGAGGGGTTGCTTGGTATCTGTGGGGATAATGAAAAGGCTCTTGGGGATACACTAATATCTCTTCCCAATTCTCCAGCTCTCCATGCAAGGCCCTCCTGGCCCTGTGGGGCTTACAGGTCGAGCCGGACCCTTGGTGAGTTGGGAGGCAGGACCTGTAATGGTGGAGGGGGGTTGAGGGTAGAGAGGAGGCTTGCAGAGGAGGGAGGGAAAGTGAGGAAAATCAGTTCCTGTGTTCCCCCTGGGTGGGTTACTTCTTTCTGATCACTCACTGTTCCAACTCTTCTGCCCCTGTTCAGGGTCTCCCTGGATATCCTGGTCTGAAAGGAGAAACAGGGATAGCAGGACCACAGGTGAGTTTTTTGGGAGGTGTTGGTATCTGACCAATGATGACCAGGATGAGAGGGATCTTTCCATGGGTCAGGGCACAAGAAGGAGCTGGTTTGGAGGAAAGACTGAGGGAGGTGGCTGGGGCCTTTATGTCTGTGAACCCCCCACCCCCTCTTCATCCTTCCAAGGGTTAGGGGAAAAGTTGAGACACCCTAGGATTTTCCTACCTCTATTCTCATTCTCTTTCTCCTACAGGGTCCTAGAGGTTTACAGGGCTTACCTGGGCCTCCCGGGAAAGAAGGAAAACAGGTAAATGACCTAGAACTTCCATTGAGCTTCAAATGACACAGACATTCTTTTCTGGAAATGTGGCATGACAAAAGGAAGATCAGAGACCTGTAGCTCTGAACCCTAAGCATCTTCTGTTTCATTTTACCTGGACACAGCAGTGAGATAAGAGCTGTGCTGGTAGAGAAGCTGAAAGTCTCAGAGGGCAGAGGGTTTAGCCAGTGTGACAGGAGGGTGGCCAAGAGGGGCAGGGAGGACAGCCATGTCTTCTCACCTCTCTGTCCCCTCTCACCATCCTGACCTGACTCTCTCCATCTTGGGCTACAGGGTCGCTCTGGAGCAGATGGGGCACGGGGCCTCCCAGGGGACACTGGGCCTAAGGTAGGTGACGGGAATTTGGCAGGGCAGTGTGAGGTGTCCTCAGGTTCAAAGCCCAACTCATATCTCTCTGAACAGGGTGACCGGGGTTTTGATGGCCTTCCAGGGCTGCCAGGGGAGAAAGGTCAAAGGGTAAGTGTCTCAATACCCTCCATCCCCTGGAGAATTCTTTTCCTTCCAATGTGCTTCCTATACTCACTCTCCCTTATTCTTTCTCCAGGGAGATGTTGGCCATGTTGGGCAGCCAGGGCCCCCTGGGGAGGATGGTAAGAAGGTAAGATGGGGGAGGGAGGTTAGGGGTTGGCTATGAGTGGGGAATCAAGGTTAGATGGCCTATCTGGGAGCAGTGTGGTGATCAGACTCATGGCCTGGGGCTATAACCTGGGTACTAGGGGTGGGATTCTATATAGAGAGAGGGATTTCCCCCCTACTTCAGGAAGTCTTTTTTCTAGTTAGCACTTCCCATCTTTATGGATTTATTTATCATTCGTTTATTTATTTATCAAATATTTATTTATTTATTTGCATGTTTGTTTATTATTTATTTGTCCATTAATTCATCCATTCCATCTATTTATTTATCTGCTTATTTACTCACTTATTCATTCATTTATTCCTTCCTTCCTTAATTTATTTACCAATTTGTTTAATTATTTATAGGGCTCAGAGGGGCCTCCAGGGCCCATTGGCCAAGCTGGGGAGCCAGTGAGTATCCTGAACCCTGAGACACATTGTACTGGGAGAGAAGAGGGACTAGACCACAGCTTCTTAAACTGTGGGTTGTGACCCCATACAGGGTTGCATAACTGAATGTCAGGGGTCGTGAAAAATTAGGCAATAGTAAAAGGCTATTTTATAGACCTATGTGCCTGGAGTCACATAAATATTTCTTGGGCAAAGAGGGGTCACGAGTGGAAAAAGTTTAAGAAGCCCTGTACTAGACAATTTCTAAGGCCTTTTCAGGCTCCATATCTATGACTGTATGATCCTAGCTTTCCAGAGCAATGCCAAGATTCTCAATCCGTACCTCAGTCTCTCTTTGCCTTCCTCTGACTGCCACTGACTTCCGTGTGTGTGTGTGTGTGTGTGTGTGTGTGTGGGTGGGTGTGTGTGTGTGTGGGTGGGTGTGGGTGTGGGTGTGGGTGTGGGTGTGGGTGTGATTTGAATCTAGGTAGAGATGATCATAACTGAGGTCAACAGGGATGGTGATAGTACCTTTTGTTTCTTCCAGGGACCTCGGGGGCTGATTGGTTCAAGAGGGCCCCCGGGCCCCCCAGGACAACCAGTAAGAAGTCTATCTCCATCTTTTTTCTTTCTGAAATTCTGTATTTTTGTTGCTGTGTCTCAACTCTCACACTCCTTTCCCTCAGGGTATGATAGGGATAGATGGACCTCCTGGTGCCAAAGGAAATGTGGTGAGAGTTTATTTCTCTCTTAGACCCTCCCCAGCTGTTCTCACTGGCCCTCCTCTAACCTCCAACCTCACCGTCCCCACTCTTCCCTAATGACTCCCATCTTCTTTAAACTCCACCTTGTCCTTTTCTCCCCAGGGTATCCCAGGAGAGCCAGGCCCTCCAGGTCAGCAAGGAAACCCAGGATCCCAGGTATGTGACAGGATGGAGATGGGGTGGGAGGTGGGGTTGGGCAAGGTAGCAACAATGAGGTCATTCAAACTCTTCAAAGTCTCTCCTCCTAGTTTGCCAGGCTCTGAGCTTAGGGATCTTCCTCATGGCTCTTTTCTTCCTCCTGTCCCCCCTTTCTCACACTCCCTACCTATCTTTTCCAGGGTCTCCCTGGATCACAGGGCCTAATTGGGGCACCAGGAGAAAAGGTAAAGGATTGATCCTCTCTTCTCCCTATGATCAGGGTCTCTGGGGCCAGGGGGGAGACTTTGACTAAATGCCTTATTCCCATCCTCAGATCCCCGTCCTATCTGCCTCATGGCAGGACAGACCTATTTGAAAGTAGCACCTAGTTCTACACCGGTGGTTTTCAAAGAGTGTACCATGAGATGTCAGATGTTATATTATTGAAGATAAAAGAATATTTACAAATAATTTTGTTTAATATGAATCTCATTCCCCTAGCACACAAAGTACAAGAAGTATAGAGTTTGTGAGTTAAACAAAACTTGTCCGTTACTTATACCTACGCCCATCAAGCTACATCAGACCTTGAAATGACAAAGCACTCAACTCAAACAGCTGTTCTTATTGAAGTGAAAATGCATGGGTACAAGCACAGATTCCTCAGTTCTCCCACAGAGTTGCTAAATGATACATTCAGTGTGCCACAATTCTTCATGGCAACAAATATGGTGCTATGAGCAAAAAGAGTATAAGAAATCAGGAAGTAGTTAAAATCTGGCCTCAGACACTTGTGGTGTGACCCTAGGCAAGTCACTTCACCTCTGTTTGCCTCAGTTTCTTCATCTGTAAAATGGGGATAATAATAACACCAACTTCTCAGGGTTGTTGTGAGGATCAAATGAGATCATATTTGTAAAGCACTTGGCTTAATGCCTGACACACAGTGGGCACTTAATAAATGCTTATTCCGTTATGGCCTTATAAAGCCATTGTACTTCACTCTAACACCTCAGTCAATGTAGATGGCCATTCATGCTCTACTCTTTTTTTTTTTTTTTTTTTGGTGAGGCAATTGGGGTTAAGTGACTTGCCTAGAGTCACACAGCTAGTAAGTGTTAAGTGTCTGAGGCCAGATTTGAACTCAGGTCCTTCTGACTTCAGGGCCAGTGCTCTATCCACTGCACCATCCTCTACTCTTCCAAGAGTTGCATGACTTGGCCAGCTACCCCCAAGGTGGGGAGGGAGTCCCAGAATTTCAGGCTCTATGATTTCTCCCTTTTGCTCCACCCTATAGAATAATATTCCTCTTCCCCCTAGGGGCCCCCAGGAAAGCCAGGAATTCCAGGCCTTCCAGGAGCTGATGGCCCACCGGTGAGGACTGGAGTTATGGGAGGAGGGGGTGTATGGAAGGATGAATGAGTGGTCCAGTGGTTGGGAGGGGGATGGTGTTATGGGAGAAGTGGAGACACCACTGATGTTTGGGAGTAAGGGCTGAAATTTGGGGATAAAGGAGGAGCTTGGGGGATTATGGGAACTTCTAGGTTTTGGATAGCTGGCTGACTCCTGACCTTCCCAGGTGTGTGTCCCCCATAGGGTCACCCCGGCCATGAGGGCCCCACAGGAGAGAAAGGGGCCCAGGTGAGTATACTGAGAAGATGGGTTAGGCTCAGGCTTGGGGAAGCTTGGGACTTGGGGGTCATTAATTAGGAATTTGGGGACTGTAGACCAGGAAGACAATTGAGCAGAGAGACTTGGAGGTCTGGGAGTTTTGGGGGGGGTTCAAAAGAATTAATTTGAATGCTGACCCTGCTTCAATCCCTAGGGTCCAGAAGGGCCCCCAGGCCCAACAGGATATCCTGGGCAGCGAGGAGTGAAGGTCTGTAATACCCATGATCTGTAGGCACAGTGGGCAGAGCTCCTTATATGGGCAATCCATAGGAACTACATTCTAGGAACACTCCCCAATGATAGAATGGTTCAGTATGGACCCTTGGGTGTATGGAGAGAAGGTCAAGGCCTGGCTGGTCAGGGTGTGGACTGCAGTGTTGGGCACAAAGTCATATTGTAGCCCAGCACAGAGTCACATTGTAGCCAGAGTACAGAGTCACATATTGTGTGACCCAAGAATGTTCTGGGGCTTCCTAAGTGAGACAAAGGGCTGGGATGGAATGTTGGGCCCCCAGGAAGGGGGGGGGGAATTGAGTGTCTTTATGAAAGGGCAGAAGGAGCCTAGAGGCAGAGTGTCTGGGTACCACCAATCAACTACACCCTACACTGCATGCCCACATTATTCTAGCAAGCAGATAGGGAGTTGGGGGAGATACTTAGGCAAGCTAACCCAGGTCAAAAAAAATCAACCCATCTCATATACTATGAGTGCCACAGGTCTTCGCCTTCAGGCCTGCTCTTAGTATTGGTTTTCACATGACTTTACCTGGGTGTGGATGGGCAGAGGGGTGAACTGGGAGGGGGTCATCTATCAATACCCATTAGGAACTAACAGCTCTGGCTAAGATCCCAGTAGACACTGGATAGTGACAGATTTTCTCCCTAGCAAAGGTATAATGGATTGTGAGACCCCAACCCATATGTTTCTCAACAGAGGGGCTTTATCTCTACAGGGTACATCTGGAAACCGAGGCCTAAAGGGGGAGAAAGGCGAGAAGGTAAGAGGGAAAGTGGGGTGCCAAGGTTCTTTCCCCAAATGATTGAGGCCTTTTCTGTGCCCCTCCCCAAAGACCCTATTTTTAACTTTTGTGCTCTCCCCCAATCCAGGGAGAAGATGGCTTCCCAGGCTTTAAGGGTGATGCAGGTCTAAAAGGAGATAGAGTAAGATTAAGGGGTGAGGGGTAGATGGAGTGGAGGGGGTGGGGAGTGGGAAAAAGGAAGTGTGAGGAGCTGAGTTAACCAAGGTGCATCTTCTCTCTTCCAGGGTAATCCTGGACTGCTGGGCCCAAGAGGAGAGGATGGACCAGAGGGGTTGAAGGGTCAGGCAGGATTGCTGGGTGAGGAGGGACCCCCAGGCCCAGCTGGGGAGAAGGTATGAAAAGAGAGAACACCCTCTCCAACTTCCTCATTGGCACTGCTTTCTCCATTTGTGTCCCTGTGGCTCAGATCCTCTCCCCTCTCACCCCTGTCTATATCTAGCTATTGTCTGACCTCCAGCCTGGCCTCTGGTCCCACCCCCACAGACACATCCGCAGAGGGCTGATTTCTGTAACCTTCGCCCTCTGTTCTCTCGACAGGGCAAACTTGGTATCCCAGGCCTCCCAGGATATCCAGGCCGTCAGGGCCCTAAGGTAAGGGGATAGAGAATGGGCAGGGGGCTCAAAAACCCTGCCCTGTGACAAGATAATGAGGAAAGGGAAAGTCATGTACAATGTGAGGTTATTTAGTTTCTGTGGAGTACTTACCAAGGGCCCATGAGATTGCTCTGGCAATATATAGAGAAGGGTAAGATATTCTGTGTCCTCAAAGATACTCATTAGTCTAGGAGATACTTGGCAAGTGGTCCAGAAGTCGGCAGCCAAGATGGTGAAGAGACTGGAGACCATGCTATACAAGGAAAAAACTGGGAAGGTTTGACCTGAAGAAAAAAAAGACTTGAGGGGACCCAAGCTCGTTCACTAGTGCTCGCTCTCTCTCTCTCTCTCTCTCTCTCTCTCTCTCTCTCTCTCTCTCTCTCTCTCTCTCTCTCTCAAGTATTTAGAGGAATAAATAGGGAAGAGAGACTTCATTTTATTCAACTTGGCTGCAGAACCACCCACAGGGGAGCAGTGGGTGGGTGCAGCAGAGATCTCTGTTCAATGTAAGGAAAACCTCTTGACAATTAGAGCAATTCTGAAGTGTGATGGGCTGCCTGAATTGAATGATGGGGAATGACAGAGAAGGTGGTGAACTGCCCATCACTGGAGGTATTCATGTGGAAGCTGATTGAGGGCTTTTCAAAAAGCTTCATTTATGGGCAGCTAGGTGGTACAGCAGATAGAGCACTGGCCCTGGAGTCAGGAGTACCTGAGTTCAAATCCGGCCTCAGACACTTAACACTTACTGGCTGTGTGACTCTAGGCAAGTCACTTAACCCCAATTGCTTCACTAAAAAAAAAAAGTTCATTTATTCCTTTTAATTTCTACATTCTTCTCATTTATGGATGAAGTGCACCTCATCCCTTCCTACCCATAATAAGTCTTACCTTGTTATAGAGGAAAAAAATAAAAGATTAGGAAATGCACCTGACAATCCTGGATGACATTTTGGGAAAGATATTGCCGTGGGGGGGGGGTCTCAATCAGGTATGTGTTAGACCAGATATCCTCTGGGGTCCCTCCCAGCTGTGAGCCCCCTGTGCTTTCATACCACAAGGTCTATGGCTTTTCAGAGGAGGGAGAGGTGCCAAAGAGCCAGAGAAGAACATGGAAGAAGTGGCAAAACTAGGCCTAGGAGGAGCAGCTAGGTGGTACAGTGGATAGAGCACCAGCCCTGGATTCAGGAGGACCTGAGTTCAAATCCGGACTCAGACACTTAACACTTACTAGCTGTGTGACCCTGGGCCAGTCACTTAACCCCAATTACCTCACCAAAAAAAAGTAAATGTTGGGGGAAAAAAAGTAAATGTTGGCAGCATCTCCTTCCTTCTCCTCCTCCCCTGCTGCCCCAGCGCCAGCTCCCATCTCCTCTCTGCTTCTCCCTACTCAGGGATCCACTGGGCTTCCAGGACCACTCGGTCTGGCTGGTGAGAAAGGGAAACGGGTAAGCAAGGAGCAGGGGGAGAGACGGTGATCAGTGTATCTGAGTGGGAGAGTGCATGCACCTTACTGCGGAGGGGGTGGGGACTGACACCTTCTCCCCCCTCCCTTCATTCTGCCTATCTGAACTGTGTTTCTCTTGTTCAGCTATAATTATGTGACCTTACTCTCCTCTCTCTCTCTCTCTCTCTCTCTCTCAGGGGAAGGCTGGTCAGCCAGGACAGGAAGGAGAGAGGGGACCACCAGTAAGTAACTCTCTCTTCTTCTACTTCCCATCACCCAAACTCTTGCCTCCTCCCTTGTGATGGGGAAGGTTGGGTGGGAAGGATGGGTGAGAATTAGACAAGGAGAGAATGGAAGGGCTTCACCTGGGCCTTCCCCTTCCCACTCTATCTCAATTGCTTTCTCCTCTTAGGGATCCCGTGGAGAGAGAGGACAGAATGGGCCCACAGGAAAACCAGGCCCCAAGGTATAGGAGAGGGCATGTAGAACCTCTTCCATCAAGACCCCTTTTCTCCCTTCCTTACAGACCCTGCCTGATATCCAAATCCTCCCAAACCTCCTGAGAGTGGAGTATGGGGGTGAGGGGGATGTGTTGGGTCAAGGCCCTCACCCAGGACCTTTCAAAGGGGAACAGTCCCCATCATGATCTCCCAGTCCCTCCCAGCCTTTCCAGTTTAGTCAGGTCTTGAGTTGAGCTTCTTTTCTGTATCCTAGGGAGATGTGGGCCATGATGGTGCTCCAGGGGTTCCTGGAGAAAAGGTCAGTGGGGGCACAAGGAAGAATCTGGGGGTGGTGTTGGGCAGGTCCTGGGGTCGTGGACTCCTGGGAATGGAGGTTGGAAAAGCTAAGTCCTAGAGACAGACATACTAGAGAATGTCCAGGCCAAGGAAGGAGGGACCTGTTAACCACCCTCTTCTATTCCAGGGCCCCCAGGGCCTGATGGGACCCCCTGGATTTCCTGGGCCAAAAGGACCTCCAGTGAGTTACTCTGTTCTAGGGAGGGGTGGAGAAGGAACCGAGGCTTAGTGCTCCATGTCTCCTCTCCCTTACTGCCCTGAAAATCTTTCTCCAGGGCCCTGCAGGGAAAGAAGGAAGACCTGGTCACCCTGGGCAGCGGGGAGAGTTGGTAAGAACTGCCCAGACCTACCCACGTCCTGTCTACCTCCTAACCCATGTTGCCTCCAACTCTTCCTCCTCCGACTTATCTATGTTGTTCCCCACCCGCACCTTCTCACCCCTCTTACAGCTTGCTCATTTCTTGTCCACTCCCCTGTGTTCCCACCCAACTCTTCCTCAGTGTCCTCCCAAACTCTTTCCCCAGAATTCTCCCACATTCTCCCACATCCTCTCCTTCTCTTCCCACCTCCTTTTCCTGATTCTGCTCATGTTTTCTCAAGGCCACCTTCTTTCCATGCCTTCCCCTTCTTTCAACTCTCCCCTGTGGCCTCCCCAAGGTCTTTTCTCCTGGTTCCTCCAGCAAAGTATCATGGAAGAAGGCATTGGATTTGGAGACAGGACATCTGGGTTCTGTCCCCAGCTCTGCTACAGACTAATTGTATGACTTGGCACAAGTGACTGAGCCTCAGTTTCCTCATTTGTCAAAGAAAAACAATATTTGTACTACCTCCTTCCTAGTCTCAGTTTCCCCATATGTTAAATAGCAATTGCAATAGCACCTACCTCCCAAGATTGTTGTAAGGATCAAATGAAATAATATTTGTAAAGTACTTTGCAAACCTTAAAGGACTATAGAAATTCTAGCCATTGTTACCTCCCTCTGAGATTTGCTGGGAGGGAATCTATCATCATTATCATCATTTATTATTATAATTAATATCAGAACTATATCTTATGTTTATCCTTTTTTCCTCCCCAGGGCTTCCAGGGCCAAACAGGTCCCCCGGGACCAGCTGGTGTCATTGGCCCCCAGGTCAGACCTCATCCAAGCTTTGGGAGGCTCTGGGTCTGTGGGCTAGGGGAAGGGTTAGATATGGTTGGGGCAGATTTTTTGGGGTCCTTCCCCACCCTTGTGATCCAACTGGTATGCCAGGAGGCCATTTTGAGTGGGGTAAGGTCTGGGAGTCACAGCACCTTTTCCCAATTCCCCACTCTCCAGGCTCTCAGACAGGTCTTTCCCATTTTTTTCCTTAGGGAAAGACTGGTGAAACAGGGCCATTGGGTGAAAGGGGCCACCCAGGCCCTCCTGGGCCCCCTGGAGAGCAGGGGCTGCCAGGCTTGTTTGGAAATGAAGGAGCTCAGGTAAGACATCCCTGGAGGCTGGCACCCCTCTCTTAAACCTCTCCGGGGCAAATCTCAATCCCTCAACAGCCAGGGGAGGGGATAGGGTAGAGTTTGGTATGGATGCCAGCCCCGATACTGGGGAAAGTGTGGGTATATGGGTGGCTGGGATATAATATCTCTGCCCCATGCTGTGACAGGGGGACCCTGGACCACTTGGTCCCCCTGGGAAGGATGGCCCCCCTGGTCCCCGAGGCTTCCCTGGACCTCAAGGAGCCCCTGGAGAGACAGTGAGTATTCGTATTCCTGTGTCCTTAATGAGCATCTTCCCTCCCTCATCCCACCACCTGTGTGCCCAGGGCTTGGTCCTGCCTTCAGAGAGCTCAATGTCTGGGGGAAACAGAAGGAGCAGACTCAGACTTTTCCCCTCAGGGAATTCACCTTCTGAGAGAAATAGAAGGCTGAGTCAGGACTTGTCCTCGGGGAGCTCTGGGGAGGGGGGTTTGGAAAAAGGGGATGGACTCACCTCAAAAGAGAGGTGATCAAAGCTATCCAAGGGGTGAAGGTTCTAAGTGTTTGGGGGCCTCAGAGGAAGAGACATCTCAGTAGAACAAAGGAAAAATCTCACAAAGGTGGAGCTTGAGCTGAATCTTGATTTGGCGAGTTGGTATGGGGAGAGGGGAAGTAAGTGGGGGAATATCTCAAGTGGAGAATTATTGAGGACATCTTACTTTGTTTCATCTCACATCCCCTTTCCTCTTCCAAGGGAACAACTGGTCTGAAGGGGGCACAGGGCCCCCCTGGCCCCATCGGTGCCAATGTAAGTCTCACCCTGGTCTGGGCACTCTTGAGGGTTGGAGTTGGGGGTTTGGGGCAGTTCCTCAGGGACTCTCCTGAACTGAACCACTGACCCGAACTGGACTACTCTGCCCCACCCCTACCTTCTACAGGGTCCCCCTGGAGAACGAGGTCCTGTGGGTCCTGCTGGGGGCATTGGGTTGCCTGGTCAAGGGGGTGGACAAGGGCCTCTTGGCCCTGCTGGAGAGACAGGAGCAGCAGTAAGTAATAAGGACAGTAAGCCATTCCCCCAGACCTCCCCTGACCCACTAAGGCCTTCTTCAACACCATATAAGTTCCTACATACAACTAACTCTCAAAACTTCCCATGCCTCCCCAGACCCCACCCTTGTCTTACTTCAAATGCCTCATGGGTTCCTCCATGCACCCTAAGGATTTGAGGTCACTACTTCCCCATCCCCTTTCTCAGTCTATTATCCCATTGGGAAGCAGAGGGCGTGTGGCTCCAACCAGAGCCCCTGATGAAACCCACCTGTCTTAGGGGGAGCGTGGACCCCCTGGCCCCACAGGGAAAGATGGGATTCCAGGGCTTCCAGGCCCCCTTGGACCAGCTGGAGCCGCGGGACCAGCTGGGGAAGATGGAGACAAGGTGAGAGGGAAAAAGAGGTGAATGACGGGAGGGAGAAAGGGCATTGGTGGGGAGGAAAAGATGAGGTGGTAGACTGGAACTGGGAGGAAGATTTCATTTCAGCTTTTCTTTCCTCCAGGGGGAAATGGGTGCCCCAGGCCACAAGGGGAGCAAAGGCGACAAAGGGGAGCCGGTGAGTTGGGGTGGGGAGACTGCGTGTGATGACAGGGAGGACTAGGGAGATGGTGAGTGGAGTGAAGGAGACAATAGATAGGATACTGATCTGGGAGACACCAGGTAGGAGAGAGAAGAATTTCCTTGTTATGGGCCTAACATTCTAAATCTGGTGGGGTTCACCCTAGCTCCAGACATTTCTGACTCTTTGTCTCCTCAGGGTCCCCCTGGACCAACAGGGATCCAAGGTCCCGCCGGACACCCAGGCCCTCCAGTGAGTGTCTTCCTGCCCCATCGCCACCCCAGGATTTGAGCAGGGAGGAGACGCATCAAGATCATATGTCTCAACTCTGTTGTCATCCCCAACCCCAACTCTGATTAATGATCTCTAAATCCTAACTCCGACACTGACTCCTGACCACCAACTCTGGATCTGGATTTCTTTCTAGGGTGCAGATGGGGAACAAGGACGCCGGGGTCCACCAGGCCTCTTTGGACAGAAAGGAGATGATGGTGTGAGGGGCTTCCCAGGAGGCATCGGCCCCCCTGGCCTACAGGTGGGTGTGTCTGCAGGAGTGGGGTGGGGGTAGGTTCCATCCATTCCCTAGGGATTTTCCTCTGTTGGATGAGGCTCGCTCCCTATCCCCAACTGTGATGTCCTCTCTTACCAGGGGATGCCAGGACCACCTGGAGAGAAGGGAGAGATTGGAGATGTGGGCTCCATGGTGCGTATACTGCCAAAACACAAGGTTATTCATTTGTGCCCTTGCATCCCCAGGATGGGAAAGAGCAGGCAATGAATCACAAGGGTTATTTGCGAGTTCCTTTTTGGCGGGGGCTCTGAGTTACTTGGAGGATAATTTAGGGATCACCAAAGTACCTCAGAGATATTCTTCTCTGGGGCTCTCTGAGTGTCCCCCATTTCCTTGTAGGGTCCCCATGGTGCTCCAGGTCCCCGAGGACCTCAGGGTCCTAGTGGGTCAGAGGTAAGTGAATTAGTGTCTGGAGGATCCGTGGACAGGGCAAGGGGATGACTGATCTCTGAAAGGGGGTGGGGTCATCTAAAGATGACAGCCTCATGGCTCTTATATATTCCTAGTTTGTGGGACTCTTTCTAGGAGTCAGATTTCCAGCTCTCCTTCATTCCCTCTAGGGAATTCCAGGGCTTCCTGGAGGCATTGGTCAGCCAGGGGCTGTTGGAGAAAAGGTAAGTGAAAAGAGAAGGGGCTGGGAGTTGTGGGAGCAAGGCCTGGAGAGGGTCACATTTCAATCCTTCCCCCCTACCCTGAGTAAGTGTGTTGTTCATGGACTATTTCCCCTTAAAAGCTCTACCACATAGGGGGCAGCTAGGTGGCGCAGTGGATAAAGCACCGGCCCTGGATTCAGGAGTACCTGAGTTCAAATTCAGCCTCAGACACTTGACACTTGCTAGCTGTGTGACCCTGGGCAAGTCACTTAATCCCCATTTCCCCGTTTAAAAAAAAAAAAAAAAAGCTCTACCACATCCCTAAGCAGTTCCTTCATTTCATCCCCATAACCTGCATCCTCCCATTCCCCTTTCCCTTTTTGTCTCTCACACTCTTTTTTCCTTCAGGGAGAACCTGGGGAAGTGGGGGACCCTGGTCCCCCAGGCAAGCCTGGCCCAGTGGTAAGTGTCTTAGTCCTTTACCCTTAGTTTCCCCAACCCCTGCTCCCCTCTACTTGTGCCTAATATTGTGAACTCAGCTCTCAGAGGGGGCATTTTAGAACTGCTTAATCTTTGACCATTTGGACAGTCTCAGGCCATGCTGACCACTGATCCTCTGTATAGTACCACACCGTACCAATATCCCTGGTCCCTTGGGTTTTCCCAATCCTCAGTGATCCCTGATGTCCTTAGTAGTTCCAAACCACACTAACCCCTGACCATCATCTCTATAAAGGGACCCAAGGGAGAATTTGGTGAAAAGGGTGACTCAGGACCATCAGGGGCTGCAGGGCCTCCAGGAAAGAAAGGACCTCCTGGTGAGGATGGAGCCAAAGGGAGCCTGGTGAGTTCTGGTGCCTGCAAGCACTGGTGGGGGGAAGGGCTAATTAGAAGATCGATGAGCTCTATGTAGGGCCCCACATCCCATCCTGAAATATAATCTTGCCACTGCTGAAGCTACAGGCTCATCATCATTTTCAGTAACCTCTCCCCCATGTGAGAAGCCTCCTAGATGATGATCCCCTCAAGGGGAGTCAGGGTTTATATATCTTCTGCGTCTACCAGCACAGAGCTGAATACTCAGGAGGTATCAGTAAGGACTATGTAAAATGAATGAGTGAAACACTTAATGGGGGAATACACGAAAGAGTAAATGAAAGGAGTGAATGAATGAATGCATATGGATAGTGATTGAGTAAATGTGTTAATGGATGAGTAAGTGGATGGATAGATGGATGAGTGAATATAAATGAATGAATGGATGGATGGATGGATGGATGGATGGGTGAATAAGAGAGTGGATAGATAGATGGATGAATGAAAGAATGGGTGAACTGAATGATGAATTGGTGAAAGAGCAGTACCTAGCCCTCTGGCACTGGTGCCCCGTAGACACTTGTGTTTGGATGAACAATATATGGCTACTTAGAGTAGCAGCCACTCTTAATGTCTTAATCTCAGTGACCCCCAAACACTGAGAGTTCCAGACCCCTTTCCATGTCTTTCCAAGTATTTACCTCTCAGTAGTATGCAGGTAGAGAGGTAGGCAGTCTATGACCCCCTATTCTTTGGATTACAGGGTCCCACAGGGTTCCCTGGAGACCCTGGTCCCCCTGGAGACCCTGGTGTTGCTGTGAGTATGACCCTTACTTCTCTTCCTGGTCCTTCTGCCCAGTCTCTGCTTCTCCTCATCAGACTTAACTGGGTCTGGATCCATACTTCTCCCTTTCCATGCTGGCTGAGCCCAGCAGCTCCCCTAACTTTCTCCACCAAGCTTCACCTCATAGTCAGGGTTGGATCCTAACTGTGAACACACCAGCTTTCACCTGCCACTACAACCCTCCAACTCTGTCTGCATCCTTCCCCCTAGGGCAAAGAAGGTGTCCAGGGGGAGAAAGGAGACCATGGGGATGTCGGGGCTCCGGTGAGTGAGGGGCTGAGCCTGAGAGTGGGGCTGAGAATGAGGGGGGAAAGTAGGAAGAAAGTTGGGGAGATTTAGACAAAGTTGGGGAGAATCCATTGAGTTGGGAGAGGCTGAAAGTCAAAGCTGAGGGAAGCTAGGAATTGATAAGTGACGATTCAGGATTTAGGACTTAGTAAATGAAGGAGGGTAGGGGCCAGCGTATGGAGAGGCTGGAGCAGGGCTGAGAGCGAAGGAAGAACAAATGAGTATGAGAGGCTTGGCAGAGTTCACAAGTAAGAAGCTTAGAAACACTGGAAGAGGTGGTGTTTCTATGACTTGGGCGGCCCCGTTCCCCACAATTCATTATGGGGGGTTGGTGAGGGGTAGGGGCGTGGGACAGTATAGTATAGTGGGAAGAGCCCTGAATTTGTAGACCTTGGTTCCAATCGCAGTTCTACCACTGTCTGTGTGACCTTGGGCAAATTGCTTAGCCTCTCCAGGCCTCAGTTTCCTCAAGTTGGACTAGATGACCTCTACGATTCCTCCCAGTTCTAAAGCCATCATCCTATGACTCAATTCAATTCAGTAAACATGTATTAAGAGATATAATATAGCTATACATATATGTATGTGTATATGGATATATGTGTGTGTATGTGTGTGGTTAGGGAAGGCTTCCTGTAGAAGGCGAGATTCTAGTTGGGACTTAAAGGGAGCCAAGGAGATCAGTAGTTGGAGTGCAGGAGGGAGAGCATTCCAAGCATGGGGGACAGTCAGAGAAAATGCCTAAAGAAAGGCAATGGTAGGGGGCAGCTAGGTGGCACAGTGGATAGAGCACTGGCCCTGGATTCAGGAGGACCTGAGTTCAAATCTGGCCTCAGACACTTGACACTTACTAGCTGCGTGACCCTGGGCAAGTCACTTAACCCCCATTGCCCCACAAAAACAAAAAACAAAAACAAAAGAAAGGCATTGGTGGGGTTGATGAACCCTGGGGTGTGGAGAGAGGGAAGCAATTGGGGAGGCAGCTGCATAGGGCGGGATCTCTTTCCTGACTACAGAGATCTTTCTGCAGGGCCCGCCTGGTGCCTCTGGGGAGCCTGGCCCTCCAGGGCCTCCTGGGAAAAGGGTAAGTGATCTCCTGTGATTGCCTTTGGCCTAAGCCCATCCCTCTGCCAGTCCACCTCCCATGCTCCACTACAGAGCCAAATACCAACACGCTCAGAATCAAAGATTCCCATAGTTGGAAATAATCTCAGGGCTCATCTGGCCCAACCCTCCTCGGAGCAGAAATTTCCTCTAGAGTCTTTCTGACAAGTAGTTAGCACCAGAGAGGTGATGAGCTCAAGATGCAAAATGAGGTGCAATTTTGTACACGGCAGTGCGGGAATTTGCTTTGCTATACTTTGTATACTTGTGATGAGGATTTTCTTTTGCAATTTGTTCAGCTGAGGGTAGGAAGGTGGGAAGTGGGAGAGAAAAGCATGCTTGTTCATTAAAAAATACAATAATAATCTTTTTAAAAGCAGTCACTCAGCCTCACACACATTCCCATACATACTCTTTCTTTCTCTAGGGGCCTGTTGGCCGTGTGGGTCATGAAGGCCGAGAAGGGGAAAAGGGGGCCAAGGTAAGTCCTCCCTAACTTCGGTCACTTTTTTCCCTCCAGTCCTTCCTTCGCCCCCTGAAGCCCTGGAACCATCCACTGACTATTGTCATCCTTTAGGCTCTTGGAGTGGAGGGGCTACCCCCCTAGGCTAAAAGGGCAGAAGAACCCTGGAAGAAGGGACTCAAGTCACTTCTTTGTGCAACATCTGGCACATTGTGACACTTAATAAATGTCTGACTAACTGATTGATCCTGTGAACTTCCTCCTCCCAGGGTCAGCCTGGTCCCGATGGCCCCCCTGGTAGGACAGGCCCAGTGGGTCCCAGGGGCCCTCCTGGTCGGCTTGGGGCCGAGGGCCTTCCAGGGATTCCTGGCCCCTCGGTGAGTCTGGGGAAAAGGGCTGTGGGAGGACAGAAAGAGCCTTTGGCCACAGTCCCCACTGGCAAGGAAGGCCTGCTCAGGACCCTTCCTTTCTTTGTATGGGCCCTGAGGGGAGAGTGGCTGGTTGGTTAAGAAAGCTCCTGCATTAGGGGTGTGGGTCCTCCTTTATTGGACAAGGATGATGTCCTGTGCCCCTCCTTCTCCCCAGGTGGGCCCTGGGTGGGTGGAGCAGGTGGAAGGGGAAGAAAAGGATTCTACATTGGGAAGTTAGACAGCACCCGCATGTGCACTCACATTCCTCAGTCCCTAGCCAGAGGCTCACACTCTGTACTATTTTGGGTCCTTAGGGTGAGCCAGGTCTTCTTGGGCCTCCCGGACAGATGGGTCCACCTGGGCCCCTGGTAAGCCACTGTTCTCATCCTAGAAACCTGTCCCTGCTTGTCCCATTGACACTCATGGCCTCTGCTGACCAGCTACATTGAATGATCTTGTGCACTAAGCATCCTACTGACCATCCTCACTGATGGGATTTGGGGCCAAAAAGACATTAGGAAGGGGTGTCTGAGCTCTTGCCGGTCTGGGTAGCCCTGGGGGCTCCACACTAACCACTCTCCCACCCATCCTTACTCTGCTCTGGCTCAGGGCACAAACATACTTATGCCCAAGTGGATGTTGGCATGTGGCACTGACCCCACTGTTCTCTCTCCAGGGGCCCAGTGGCCTTCCTGGCCTGAAGGGGGATCCTGGCTTCAAGGGGGAAAAGGTAACAGCCCCTGTGGTCCCCTTTCAATCCCGTGCCCCACTCCACTAATCCTTCCCCTATCCCTCCCTCAGCTCTTGGGAGGAGATAGGATCAATTCATTTCATCCCCATACCCACTTCCCTCTCTCTCTCAGGCCTGGGTGAAAGTGTCTCCTCTTTTCCCTGGGCTCTGGGGGAAGAAGCTTCCTTCTCTTCCTGGTCCCAAGGCTCACTCCTATCCCTCTTCTTCCCTCTAGGGTCATATTGGGCTAATTGGCCTAATCGGCCCCCCTGGAGAGGCTGGTGAGAAGGGAGACCAAGGAGTCCCAGGGGTACAAGGTAGCCCAGGCCCCAAAGGAGACCCTGTGAGTGTCCCCATGGAGGCAACATCTTTTGGGGGGAGGCGGGATGTGTCCCTGAGTCTGGAGGAAAAGGGTAAAGTGTATTTGTCTAAGGTAGCTGGGAAGTGATCTGTTCTGAGGAGTGAGGATGGGGCAGGGGCAGTGCAGCGGGGAGCAGGGGTCTTTCCCAAGAATTAGTAGAGTACAGGGAAGGTTGTTTCTGGGGGATCCAAAAGGGTGCAAAGGCCCTGTTTTCTGGTAGAGAATAATGGGGTGGGGAAGGGAGGAAGCCATAGATGATATTCAAAAGTAGAACCTCCATCATTAACTCTGATGTCCTTATTCTGCTTCTCATAAGGGTCTCCGTGGCCCCATAGGCCCTCTTGGTCACCCTGGGCCCCCAGGCTTGGCAGTGAGTATGGGGAGAAGTATGTCGGGGGGGAAATGGGGAGATCCCTTGGATTAAGGCTGACTAGAAACAATGCTTCTTCTCTCTTCCTTTCACAGGGTCCGTTGGGGCAGAAAGGATCAAAAGGGTCACCGGTGAGTAAGGATTAGTATCCCAACACATCCTAAGCCCTTTAATTCCAAGAAGCAGCTCATGCTTACAGTGCAACCAGAGACCACAGGAGACTCCAGCAATGTAGACGAAGCCCTTCTCCCCAGACAGGACCCTGCCCTTCCACCCAAATGGGAAGTGGGAAGTTGGGAAGATCCAATCACTAGAGCAGCCCTTCCTATCTCCCAGTCCCCGTCCTGAGTCACTCTTTTCTACAGGGATCCGTTGGCCCCCAGGGAGACACAGGACCCCCAGGACCACCTGGACCTCCGGTGAGTCATCCATCCAAAGCAGGTTGAAGGGATGAGGGTTCAAGTCTGAGGTTGGGAATGTGGAACACAGGAGTGGAAATGGATCCTCCCATTTTGCCAAACATCCTCCCTTACCTGCCCACCCCACCCCCCTGCCCCAACACACATAGGCCCTTTCTAGCTGGGGCAGTTGACCCAGGACTGTTGAAGGAAGATAAAGGAATCCATGAGTTCCACGAAGCCTCCAAGTCTGCACTATGTCTATGTGTGTGTGTCTTTCTCCATACCTTACTGTCCTTGTTCCTATCTCTCTCCTCTCCCTTCTCCATCTTTATCAGTTTTTCTCTGTATCTGCATTTCTATCTCTTTGCCATTTGTCAATTTTCCTCTGTTTCTTTCTAAATTCATTTCTCTATCTGTTCCTTTCTTTGTCTCTTCTTTTTTTCTTTTGGTGAGGCAATTGGGGTTAAGTGACTTGCCCAGGGTCACACAGCTAGTAAGTGTCAAATGTTTGAGGTCAGATTTGAACTCAGGTCCTCCTGAATCCAGTGCTTTATCCACTGTACCACCTAGCTGCCCCTCACAGAGTCTCTTCTTCAATCTCCCTCTCCATTTGTTTCTGTCTCTCCAACTCTGTCTCTTCATCTGTCTCCATTTCTGTCTCTACCTCCACCTCCACTTTAATCTCAGTATCTCCCCATCTCTCTTTGTCTCTCCATTTTGCCATCTCTGTCTCCACCCTCATAGGGCCCCCCAGCAGAGGTGGGGGAGCTCCTGCCCATGGCGGGGTCCCGGCAGCGGCGCTCAGCTGAGGGAGTCCTTGGGCCCAGTGAGAGTGGTCTGGAGGAAGTGTACGCCTCCCTCAGCTCCCTGAAGAATGAAATAGATCAGCTGAGAAGTCCTCGAGGGACCCAGGAGAGCCCCGGCCTGGTGTGTAAGGAACTTGGCCGGAGCCATCCCCACTTGCCTGATGGTAAGACGACCTGTAGGGCTGTGGGTGACAGGAAATATTTGGTCTGGTGTTCAGGAGCACAATGCCAGAGGGAAAGGGGCAGAATGTCAGGGGATGGGAGGACCCAGCCTAGCCTGAAGGATGTGAGTGGATAGTGGATACCAGCGACTGGTACTTCAATGGCCCAACTCTAGTCCTGTCTCTCTTTCAGGGGAATATTGGATTGATCCCAACCAGGGATGCTCAAGAGATGCTTTTAGGGTTTTCTGTAATTTCACAGCAGGAGGAGAAACATGCATCTTTCCTGATAAGAAGTTTGAAGCGGTAGGTGGAGGTCCTGGAAAGCTCCTTTTCTCCCTTCTCCTCCTCTCCCTTCCTCTTCCCTTCACCTCTCGTCTTCCCTCTTCCTCTATCTCTGCTTTCCTCACCTCTCTTTTCCCTTAGCATTTTTTTTATTCCTCCATTCTCTCTCCTTCCTCTCCCTTCATTCCCCTTCCCAACCTCCTGACCCTTGGGGAATTATTTGGTTTCTCCCAATTCTCAAGGTCATGTTTCCTCTCTGACTTGGTTTGATGGGATCAATGCTGACACAGGGCTCCTGTTGGCTCTACTTGACCTTCCTACCAGCTCCTGAGAACTTCTTGGGGGGAAAATAGGCCATTTCCCTAGGAACTCAACCCCCCTCCACCCAGTCAGTGAGTTCAGTGGGAGCTCAGGTGTTCAGACGACCCTAGGCAGTGGGTGTTCAAGTCCCCCAATCATGGGGATCTCATGGGGATCTGGGGCTTGTTGGTTGGGATGGGAGAAGGGAACTATGACCTTCTCCACACTCCCCTCCCTATCCAGGCCACCTCATGAGTCAGACCATAAGGGACTTGGGGGCAGGGGGAGTGGCGAAGGATTGCAAGTTGAATGACCTTCCTCCGTCCCTCTCCCACTTTGGCCTTAGGTAAAGCTGGCTGCCTGGTCTCGGGAGAAGCCGGGGAACTGGTATAGCACATTTAAAAGAGGGAAGAAGGTGAGGAAGAAGAGAAGGGGGGAAAGGCCCAGGTTGGGAATGGGCAGAAGCCTGGCATGGAGGTCTGGGTGCAGAGGATGGGGATGGGGACTGGATGGGGCTGGAGAAGGGGCATCGGGCAGAGTATGGAGCCCCAGCTGTGGGACCAGATGTGGATGGATGGGAGGCAGCACTGATTCTCAATGTCCTGGCCCCCAGTTCTCCTATGTGGATTCAGATGGCAATGCCATCCGTGTGGTGCAGCTGACCTTCCTGAAGCTACTGAGTGCCAGTGCTCGCCAGAGCTTCACCTACATCTGTCAGAACTCTGTGGCCTGGCTGGATGAGGGTGAGGGCAGCTACAGCCGCTCCCTCCGCTTCCTGGGAGCCGATGGCGAAGAACTGTCTCACAACCACACCTCAGACATCATCCAGGCCCATCACGATGGCTGCAGGGTGAGGGGCTGGAGAGGCAGGGTGTAGAGGGGGGCTGGGGGCCCCAGTGAGGAGAGGAGGAGCAGGTGAGGGACTGGAGGAAATAGGCCATCGTTTATAGGGCTTAAGAAGGGTGGGGGGATGCTCTGGTTGGGATAGATGACCTCACACACACACTCCTTCCCTTTAGTGGGGTGGGAATGATGGTGATCCAAGAGCTCCTTTCCCCGGTTCTCTCAGATTCCCATCTAATATAACCATTTTCCCCTTACCACTCCCCAACTCAGGTATGATTTAGAATAGTGGAAATTTTGTGTATGTAGTCAGAGGACATGGGTTCAAATCCCAGCTCTGTCCCTTTACTAATTGTGGGACCTTAGGCAAATCGATTAACCTCTGTGGGTCTCAGTTTTCTCTGTCAAATGAAGGGCCTCTGAGGTTGCTTCCAGCTCTAGCTCTCTGATCTCTGTCCCACAGCTCCGGAAAGGCCAGGCCCAGACAGTCCTGAAGCTCCGATCTTCTAAGGTGGGCCAGCTACCCCTCAGGGATGTGGCTGTGTCAGACTTCGGGCAGACAAGCCAAAAGTTTGGATTTGAGCTGGGACCTGTCTGCTTCAGCGGCTGAACTTGGAGGGGTGAAGGAAAGCGGAGCCACCCCTGGATACAAATGTGGGGGAGAGGGGGACAAGGCAGAGACACTAGGGGAGAGCAAGCCAGAGCCGTTCCCAGAGCAGATGGATGGATGGATGGATGGATGGATGGATGGATGGATGGATGGATGGATGGATGGATGGATGGATGGATGGATGGATGGACAGATATCATGGTGCTGTGGCTGAGAGAACTATTTATCTTCCCTGCCTGTGGCTGTGGGAGCCTGTGGTTCACTGGTGTACTTTGTCACTAACACAAGTTTAACCTCTTGGTGTCTGGGTGCGCCCATTCCAAGGGCCCCAGATCCTCCCTCCTAGCTTGACACAGAGTAAGGCCATGGCTTTCTCAATGGCCCCTGCTCCCCAGTTCCCACTTTTTCTTCACCATGGGCTCCAGGGATTCCAGTTCCAGGTGCAAGTGGGTCCTGAGCTCCTAAGTAATGAACTTTTCACAGGGTAAAGCTGACCACCTCAGGCCCCTCCAGACCTTTGGTGCTATGATCCTAACTTTAGTGAAGCACTGGACCCTTCCTTTGGGTGGCTCAGTGGCAAGGGCAGGCCAGCCCCTGGACGGGTTGGGGGGCGGGGACTGGGAATTATGGTGATCAAAGAGCCCCACCCCCTCTCCAGTTCTCCCTGACTCCCAGTTCACCTCCCCATTTCCTCCTCCCCAACTCAGGTTTGGCCTAGAGGGAACTGGCCTTCAGGAGGGTCTACTGTGAGAGGGATCTGGGTGTAAGGGAGATATTCTCCAGGTGGGTAGGGGGAAGGGCTCACGTAACTCAAAGGCCCTGGACCAGCCCCTACCCACACAGCCCCCCCTCCCACTCCAGCTTTCCTCTGGCCTTCACTGTCCTTGGTGCTGTTGGGGGTATGGGGGCAGCCGTGCAGGTGCCCCTAATGGTGCTGCCTCCTTCCCTTGTTAATACAAATGTGTATTAAAAGGAAATATTGGAGTTTTATTTCACCAGCTTCCAGAGTCACCGCCCCAACCCCTTTCCTTTCCAGCTGGTTGCTAAGCAACACATTTCGAGCCAGGATGCCAGAGTCCCCAGGCAAAGGCAGCCAGGATGGGGAAGGGACCCGCACCCAAATGATCCTGTTGACATGCTTTGCCCCCACCCCAGCTGCAGCCACAGCTCCAACCCACCAGGGTCAGCTTGGCCTGAGGAAGAAGGATCTGTGGAGCCTAGAAATAAATCAGGGAAGCTGGGAACTAGGTCAGGAAGATTTGCTCTCCCAGAGCTCAGAGGAAGGGCAGAGGCCCAAGGAAACAGCTGCCTCCTTTCCAATAAGAAAATCAGCCTACCTAGTGAGACTGCAGAGACGGGTTTCTGTTGGAGAGAATGTTGGAGCATTGCCCCCCTCCCCAGCTTTGTCTTTGTCATTCTTTCTGACTCTGTTTTTGTCCCTAACCTCGTCTCCTTTTCTCCCAGTTCCCACCCTCATCAATCTCTGTCTCTGTCCCTCCCCCTGTCCCCATCTCAGTACCTCACTCTTAGCTTTGACACCAACTGTCTGTTTCCTTCTCCCTGCCAACTCTCAATAGCATTTCCCATCTCCATCCCTTTCCCTAACTTCCTCTCTGTCCTCATCTCTATTCTTGTCACATTTCTGTCTTCATCTTTATCTCTTTCTCTGCACCATGTCTCTATCTCTGCTGGAGCTGGAGTCAGAGGTTCTGGGTTCAAATTCTGGCTCTGACACTTACAGTGTGACTTCAGGCAAGTCACAAGCTCTCCTCAGTTTCTTCATGTATAAAATGAGGGGGTTGGATTCAGTAACTTCTAAGGTCCATTCCAGTACTAAATCTGTGATCCTCTGACCTTCCCCAATTGGGCCTGTTTCGATGAATGGTATGATGGACCTGTCTCCAGAAATATCTTTATGAAATGGGCATCTCCCAGATAGGGACTAAGACTGGGTGGGAATGTTTCCCTTAACAGGATCCAGGTGGCCTTTCTTACTCTGGAGGTGGGGCAGGTGTGGAACTGCAAACCTGGGCTGGTGATTGGTTGGGTATGGAGGAACATTTCTAGATTAATTCAAAAAGCTTTTCTAAGTGCCTACTGTGTGAGCAGGGAAAAAAAGATTTAAAATTATGCAGGGACCTTATTCTCAAAAAGCTTATACAAAATGAAATTCAATTCCACAAGCACCACCTATCTGCCAGACTCTGTGCTAGACCTTGGGTTACAAAGACAAAACAAAAATCAATCCTTACCCTCAAGGGGATTACTTATCATGGCATGTTGAGGTGGCGGGTGTAGTGAGAGAAGTAACAAATATGGAGACGATGCCAAGAGATGTGCGGTCTTTGGGAAAAAGTTAGATTTCGGGAGTACCACGTGAGGAAAAGGAGATATAGGATGAAGGGGAGCTTGTTAATAAAAGAGAACCAGGGGGATGCTGAAGGGAGGGAGGTAAAGGCCTGCTAAGAACTTACCTTCTTCAAACCCTCTTCCACTTTGGCCTTAGGTAGAGCTTGGCTGCTTGGTCTAGGGAGAAGCCAGGAATCTCATATAACACAGTTCTGGCTCTTGGAGTTTGTATTTTACTCTAGGGGCAATAGAAAACACCAGAAGGTTCTTGAGTAAGAGAGTGTCATATACCAAACTGTGCCTTGTAATGATTATTTAGGGAACTATGTAGAGCAAGTGAAAAAAGGAAAGATGGAAAACAGAGCAAAGAATGAGGAACCCAGTGAAATAGCCACGAGTCAACAAAAGGGGACAGACACAAAATAGGTTGTGGAGGTGGAATGGGTAAGATGATAACTGAATGGATACAGGAAGTAAGGGAGAGTTAGGAGTTGAAGGTGGCTTCAAGACTACAAACTTGGGTCCTTGGAGTATTGATGGCACCCTTAGCAGAAAAGGGGAATTTGGGAGCAGGGCAGGTTTGGAGAGTGGGCGTGGCAATGGGAATGAGCTCTGTTTAGGATGTGTTGAGTTTGAGATGTCTATGGGACATTCAGGGGGTGATGCCCAGCAGAAACCTGATGATGTAGAACTTGAATGCTAAAGAAAAGTTAGGCCTGGGTATATGGTTCATCTATGTCATTTATATCGAGATAAAAATCAGATCCATGATTTGTCACTGAGAAAGTACATGGAAATGAGGTCCCAGGACAGAGTCCTGAAGTGTACCCATGCAAAGGCATAAGTCAGATAAGTAATAAATAACCTAGCAAAGGATACTAAGGAATTACCAGGCAGGGAGAAAGGAAACCAAGAAAAAACCAGTGTCATGAAAACCAAGGGAAGAGAGAATATCCAGGAGGAGTAGATGGTCAGTAGTATTGAAAGTTGCAGAGGTTAAGAAAGAGGAAACCTGAGAAAAGGTCCCCAAATAGAGCTATCCTGAGAGCATTGATAACTCTGGAAGGAGCTGGGTCAGCTGAATGGTGAGGTTGGAAGCTAGATTAGGAGGGGATGAGAAGTGAGTGGGAGGTGATGAAGTGGAAGCAACAAATATGCACAGCCTTTTCCAGGACTTTGGCTGTGAAAGGGAGAAAAAAATAGGGTGATAGTTTGAGGGGGTGGTAGGGTCAAGTGAATATTTCTAAAGAACGGGAAAGATGTGAATATCTCTGTACACAGCAGGGGAGAAGCCAGATGACAATGAGGGATTAAAGATGAGAGGCAAAGGCAGAGGGAGATGGGTGGAGGGCTATTCAATGTGGCATCCCTCCAGAGGAGACAAGATGAAAACTACTAGAAGAGGGCTCAGCCTTGCCAAGGAAAAGGGCCCCCTCTTTGTCAGAGACTGCAGAGGAGGAAAAGAAAAAAGGGGTTAGTGTGACATGATTTAGAAGTGGAGAATCAAGGAGAAGAGGAAACTTAGAAGGATGACTTCTGTTTTCTCAATAAAGTAAGAGACGAGGTTCTGTTAAATTGGATCAGGGGTAGGGTGGTATAGGAAACCTCAGAAGAAAAGAGGTCTGGAATAGCTGCAGTAGGGACAGTAAGAGATTCAGGGAAGAGTGAAGTGATTGCTGTTCAAAATCAAGGGCCCAACTGAGATTAGATAACAAGTTTCCAGTGGGCACAGTTATGACCCCCTCCAGCAGTGTTCAGCAGCATCAGGCCCATCACTTGCTATATAAAGGGTCCTACATCGTGACAGCAGAGAAAGTTAACAACCTAGGAGATCAGGGTGTTTGAGGTCGAATTAATAATACCAAAGCCTCCAAATATGAGGACAGGGGTTGGGGTAGAGTCAAGTACTGAACTTTTAGAGAAAAGAGAGGATATGACTTGGGTCCTAGAGTTGTTTAGTCATTCAGTCATGTCTGACCTTTTTGTGACCCCATTTGGGGTTTTCTTGTCAGAGATACTCGAGTGGTTTACCATTTCCTTCTCCAGCTCATTTTACAGATGAGGAAACTGAGGCAAACAGGGTTAAGCGATTTTGCCCAGGGTGACACAGCTAGTAAGTGTCTAAGGCCAGATTTGAACTCAGGAAGATGAGTCTTCCTGACTCCAGGACCGGCACTCCATCCACTGAGCAACCTGGATGTCCTAGATACCAGGTCCTGACAGATAATTTAAACAAAGGTCTAGATAAGATAGTATAGATCAACTGATTAGTATTCTGCTCCTGGTTCTCAGTATATACATATATTCATCATATATATATATATATTATATATATATATACACACAGATATAGATATATAGACACTCATGTTTGAAAAGTTTGGAAATAATCCTATTACCCATCATGCTACAAATTCACTCTCCAGTGACTTCAGTCATTCAGGAAATTGGGCCAAGTTGGGCCAAGTTACAAGATGTTGGGAAGACCTGGATGGAGTCTATTATATAAGTTGCTAGCAACCCTGATGATGCCTTTTGACTGATAGGAACAGAGAAATAAAAGGTAAAGATAGAAAGGATGGGGCAGCTAGGTGGCACAGTGGATAGAGCACCAGTCCTGTAGTCAGGAGTACCTGAGTTCAAATCTGGCCTCAGAGACTTAACACTTACTAGCTGTGTGACCCTGGGCAAGTCACTTAACCCCAATTGGCTCACTAAAAAAAAAAGATAGAAAGGAGAACAGGACTCTCAATAGATGACTCTCAACTCAGGCTATTGTTTGCTTACTCTCAGTTAAGAGACAGCAATGAGGGGAAACTCCTCTGAGCAAGAGAGAAATCAGAGATGTTCCTTCCCTCTCCTTACCTCTTACTACCATTTCCTGACCCCTCCTTGAAAACTCAGGGATCACCTTGCCTGCCTAGCAATGGCCTCTAGGCCTGGGAAAAGGGAAGAGAATTATAGCATTTAGAGCTGGAAAGGAACTGAGATCATCTAATCCCACTCAATCATTTTGCAGACGTAACCCTCTTCCACAAAGCTCTTGCGCCCACATGGACTGGAGTCAGATCTTAGAGACCTTCCTCAAAATGGTAATATTCTCTTTAGATCATTGACCCCATCAAGAGTTTGCTCTAGGAGTCTCCAAATATGGTTCATGTCTAGGTTTCCCCAAATGGAGGTAAAAAAGAGCTCCCAGATCCTCCTGTACAAGCATTCAAGGTACATATTGGATGTCACTTATGGGACAACCATATTTTCATATTTTCAGCTGACAGAAAATACAAAGGAGTCACAGGAGCCCATAAACAAGTGCAGGAGGGACAGCTAGGTGGCACAGTGGATAGAGCACCAGCCCTGGATTCAGGAGTACCTGAGTTCAAATCTGGGCTCAGACACTTGACACTTACTAGCTGTGTGACCCTGGGCAAGTCACTTAACCCCCATTGCCCCGCAAAAAAAAAAAAAGTGCAGGAAAACATAAAACATTCACAGTAGTTCCCTCTGGACAAAACTAAACTCAAAGTTGCCATCAGGGAAACACTCCACATTTTGGTGAAACTCTAATATTTCCACGGATTCTTACACAGTCCACTTCAAACTTGTTCAGGCCCCCGTGGGGTTGAATTCTCCCCATAAAGTAAAAGACACTTTTGGGGCTGCTAGACAAATAGAACCAACCACTTTTCTGTTGGAACTGCACTGGTCAAATAGTTCATTGGTGAGTTAATGACAAGATCTAAAGCTTTCTCTCCAAGAGGCATGATACTCAGGAAGTCGCATTCTAAAACTCTTGATATTGGGCTTTCCATAATGCAACCCACAAGGCCAAGAATTTTTTTTTTCTCTGAAAGAAAGCTAGATTCAAGGGTCAAGCTGTTTAGAAAATCAAAATCATCTACACAAGAGATTGGGGTTCAAGAACATTGTCTATAAATTCCTCTTTTGGGCTAAGTAGACAAGCATATATCTGCTTCTGCCATATGCTTTTGCTGCAAATTGCTATAAACTATTCCTGGTTAGGGACATGAGGAGAGGATCCTCTCTCCCTACTCCCAGGCCTTTGGAATAAAGGCACAGAAAAGGTAAAACAAGCAAAAGCAACGTCGAGTCCCTTCTCCCAAGGCCCATCTGACCAACTCATCCTAAGGGCAGCCCGAGGTGCTGAAAACCAATCAAGAGTTGTCTTTGTCTTCTTAAGAAGATGCTAATGGGAGTGTCTATATTCTACTGGAAGGGGATATGCTCATCAGATTGGGGTCCGGGAACCTCCCATGATCAACTTCCCTTTGCACAAATGAGAAAATTGATACCCAGAGAGGCTGAGAGAATATTTGAAGGTCACACAAATAGCAAATAGCAGATCTGGCTCTTTTCAGCAGACCATGATGACAGGCAGGGCTGATGATTAGCTTAGGGAACATTGTGGGAAAAATACAAACAAACCATGTGAGGTAGAGCTGAGGGGTACAGAGGGAAAGAGAGAGGAGGAGGGCCCAAACCACTAGTCTATGTCAGAGGGAAGGAGTTCCCAATGGAAAACTTTTTGAGCTGCTCAATCGAAGATTCAGGGAATTCTCATACCCTCATTCCTCCCTCCACCCCCATACACATTAAGGTTTCAGTTTCTGGGAGCTGGGGAGAGGCTTGAGAGGTCCAGGTCAGGTCACATGTCCCCTTTTATCTTCTCTAGGAGGGTCCCGATGGGAAGGGAAGAAAAAAGATATTGGGAGATACTAGAGAGGGTCTCTACATGGGCAAGGGAACTAAGAGGAAGGCTGCCTGGGCCTAGAGAAGGGTAGCTAAGTTTTCTCTCTGGAAGGAGGGGAAAGAGATGTGGGAGTTTATGGAGATTAATGAATATTTTAACAAGAAAACTTTAATTAGCAAAAAAGCCCTTGAAAGAATTTTTTAATGCCCTTAATAAATTAAAAGGCTAATTGTTTGAGGTGTGAGGAGGGAGCTCTCCAGCCTCTGAGAGCTCTGGGTATTTACTTCCCTAATTGCCAACACCAACTCAGCTAATGAGAAAAACCTCAGCTGATCTGCATATGCCATGCCATAATTAATTACTTCACATATGGATCAGGAGAGCAATTACCAAACTGGCTGCTCCAGGCCACTCAGGGAGGGGCTCCAGGATCTGCCCAGGAGGCTGAGAAGGGGCCTGGCTCAGTACAGACACAACACACTCACATTCAATGTCTCATCGTGCACAGCCAAGCAGACATTTATGTCTATGGTGTATCTCATACACACAGATGCTGATACATAGTTTTTTCACCCCAAGACAGTATTGCAGAAATATACCCCACCCCTCCAGATTTGGGTGTCCCAAATGCTCATAGATATTCAGTTGTATCCGATGTCACACACAGATATTCCAGCACCTACTCGGTGACATGAATCCCCCACAGATATTCAAACACATATCCATCATAGTGTCACAAATGTATGTGGTTATACAGACACAGGTACATCCAGTGTTATGAATATTCAGAGAATCTGGATATGTGTACACACTGATACAGCCTCACACCCATTTATGCATGAGTGAGCACACACACACACACACACAATTACTCTTGAACTTCTGGGCTCCTTGACAAGGGTGGAAGGAGCCCTGGGGGGAAAGAGAAAAGAAAGATGGGGGAACATGAACAAACAGATGGGATCTAGGAGCCAGGCCTCTGTTGATCACAAAGTCTCTGTGTCAGCACTTGGAAGGTCATTCTGTCCCCCCGACCCTAAGTAGGGTCATTTTCACTCTCACAAGATTCAGGGCTCATCATAAATTGGAAAGTCAGATCCTGTCCAGCCCCTAGTGCGACCCAACCCAGCCTTGTCAGCCCACATCCTGTCTCTGTCCCTAGGCTCCCAGGCCCTTAATGAAAACCACATGTCCTTGGACTTAGTGGAGCCTCTGAGTCCACAGTGTCCTGTCTATACTACCCCCCCCTCCACCACAACTTCCTTTCTCACAAACTTATTCCCAGACTCCTTTGGTCTCAATGTGTATATATATGTACACAATGATGTGTGTGCATGTGAGCACGTGTGACTGTGTGTATACTGAGTCTGTCTATGTGACCATGTGCATTGAATGAGTCTGTGTTTGTATGTGAGGGGGATAGCATGTGTGTGTGTGTGTGTGTGTGTATATACACACACACACACACACACATATATATATATATATATATATATATATATATATATATGACATGTTTCTAGAGGAAAGCAGTGAGATAAAGTAGAAATAGTCCTGAGCTTGGATTTGAAAGACCTGGGGAAGCCAGATCTGGCTCTGTTACATATCTGCTATATGTGACCTTGGACAAATTCACTTAAACCCTTAGAGCCTTATTTTCCTCATCTGTAAAATGGGTGTGTCATTTGTACTGTCTGTCTCAGCAGGTTATTGTGAGGATCAGATGAAATATGGATATAAAATACTGAGTGAGTTTTAAAGTACTAGAGCTAACTAACATTTATGTGGAGCTTTAAGGTTTGTAAAACACTTTACACGTGTTACCTCATTTGAAACAACCCTGGAAGTAGGTGCTATTATTATCCCCATTTTGCAGATGAGGAAACTTGAGACAGGCAGAAGTGAAATGACTTGCCCAGGGTCACACAGCTAGTAAATGTCTGAAGCTGATTTTCAACTTGATTCATCCTGATTCCAGGCACAGCACTCTATGTACTGAAACATCTAGAACTACCAATACAGTGTAACACTGTAAGCTATTATTGTATTAATATATACTATTATTATGATATGTGTATACAGAGTTGGAGTGAAAGCCCACCTTGATATGAAGGAAAGAATACTGAACTGAGAATTAAAAGACTGGGGTTCAAATTCCAGCTGCCATGAATACATTGAGAGGCCTTGGGAAATTCACTTTGCCCACCCTGCCTCCTTAGGCTCAGTTTCCTTTTCTGCAAAATGGGAGTATTAGTTCTACTGCCTTATAGGGCTCTTATAAGAATCAGTGAAATAATGGATAGAAGTAATGTGTTTTGCATACATATAGGCTGTTCTTAACGATATTCACAAATATATTTATATGGAAATTACCAGCAGGATTTCCATGAAACAGAATTATAGAGTTCTATTTTTTTCCAAATAAATTTTTATTGACATCTTTTGTTTTTACATCAACTAGATTTCCCCTGTACCTTTCTCCCATTACATTTTTTTTAGTTTTTTTTTAGTTTGTTTTTAGTTTGTTTTTTTTTTTTAGTATTTTTCTCCCATTACATTTTAGTATATCCTGTTCTGCTCTACAAACACCTATTAAGTACCCACTGTTTTTATAACTGTGTTCAATGCTGAGGAAGGGGAAAATAACAAGCATTTATTAAGTGCCTACTCTCTGCTAAGTGCTTTACAAATAGTATCTCATTTGATCCTCACAAAAATTTTGCATGGTCTATGTTATTATTATTCCCATTTTATAGCTGAAGAAACTGAAGCAGACAGAGGTCAAATGACTTGCCCAGGGTCACACAAGTGGGAAGGCCCCGAAGCTGAATTTGAACTCAGGTCTTCTTGACTGCAGGTCCAGCTCTCTATCTACTACACCACCTAGAAAGAAAAGACATAAAGAAAAGTAGAGAACCAAATACAATTCCAAGTTTATATAATACTATTCTTCAAGTTCATTGCTTTTGCCTCCTGTTACCTGATTTCCTTGGTTCCTGAAGCTAGGGATTGGGAGGATAGAGAGAAGGTAGGAAAGACACACCAAGAAATGATCTCTCTGCAGTGGTTTTCTTCCTTCAATTCAGACCCTTGTGTTATCTCCAAACCAGATCAATACTGAGACTGTGTCGTTGTATTCTATGTGTGATAGAGAGAGGCTCCAGAGCAGAGATCACCCCGTTATGTGCTCATCTCTGGACTGTGCTACCCTATAGGGGATATGGTATGAGGAAAAGACCCTATTAGAGAAACCAGAGAAGTTTCAGCCAGGAGGAAGATGAAGTCCCCAAGCACAGTCATCTTGGTATCTACTATTCATATCCAATTTTCAAAATGCAATTTATTAAACATCTGCCATGTACAAGGTCTTGTGCTCAGCACTGGGAATACAAAGAGGAAAAGTAATAACTTCCCTCCTAAAACACTGAAGGCTTCTAATGGGGATGACAAGTGCACAAATAAATATGATACAAAGTAGAGTGTAATGGGGAAAGGAAAGGTCTGGTTGGGCTTTAGGAAAACTTGCAAAGAGACAGAAAGCCCTTTCAGCTGAGGGGATCAGAGAAGGCTTCATGGAGGAGGTGACATTAGCTTGGCCTTGAAGGAAAAGGATTTTTGTTGGATAGAAATGAAGGGGGTGTGGGTTCCAGATGCAAGAGATGACCCAAACAAACGCAAAAAGGCTGAACTGAAGATGGGGGGCGGCTAGGTGGCACAGTGGATAAAGCACCAGCCCTGGATTCAGGAGTACCTGAGTTCAAATCCGGCCTCAGACACTTGACACTTACTAGCTGTGTGACCCTGGGCAAGTCACTTAACCCCCATTGCCCCACAAAAAAAAAAAAAAGGCTGAAGATGGCAGGTTTCCCCACACTACATTTTTATAGCTTGATCCTTTCCCAAAATTCCCTCCCCTTGCCACCCTCCCCTGTAACAGAGGAAAAAAATAGTTGAGGACAACCAACCAATACATTGTCTACATCTGGCTGTTTACCCAACATCATCCATCCTTAGTTTCCTACCTTTCTACCAAGAGGAGAGAAACCTGTTTTACCATGTGCTCTCTGAGGCCCAAATCAGTAATTATGGTTGCTCTCTCTGGGACTTTCTCATTAAACTTCACAGAGGTTTTCCTTTGTTACAGTCACTGTGAGCCAAAGTCTGTGCCTCATTCTGCCAAGTGCCAAGTAGCTATTGTGATTTCAACTTGACTATCTGATTATTCAGTGATATCGGGCTATGTCATTGAGATTGTGTTATTCCTTCCATCAGAACCATGGACAGAATAAAACCGCCAGAGTCAAGGAGAAATTAGCAAGAGGAGGTTTCTACCCCCAACTCAGCTCTCTCCCCTCAGCAATACGTCATGGAGATGTGGCCAAGATAGTTTTCCATAAGTATTCATTGAAGGGATTGGGGCTGTTTACTCCAGAAAAGAGAAATATTAGTTATCTTCGAGTATTTGAAGAGATGTCATTTTTAAAAAGAGATTACTCAAACACACAAGGGGATCAGTGATTTCATTGATTTGGGAATTCCTGACCAGAATGCAGATCATAACTCACCTATCCATCTCTGCCTAGCCTTCTCTGTTTTCCCATAAATTCACCATAAATTGGGGATCTGCCCAATGTACTGGAGGCCTCTTCGCTTTCTCTTGACATCACAGGGATACCAGTGGAGCCCTCTGGTTGTCCAACTGTCATCCTTTGCCTTGGTCATGTTCCTCGTTGGCTGTCCACAGCATCTTGTTCACAACTACCATGTGCCTTTCCATATCGCCCTGTACGATATTTATTTGCATGTCTTTGGTGACAACCATATTCTATGCTTCCCTACCATACAGAGACACTGGTAGAATGGTTATACTTTAAGAAAAAGATGAGGGGGCAGCTAGATGGTGCAGTGGATAGAGCACTGGCTCTGGAGTCAGGAGGATCTGAGTTCAAATCTGGCCTCAGATTGACACTTACTAGCTGTGTGACCCTGGGCAAGTCACTTAACCCCAATTGCCTCACCAAAAGAAAAAGAAAAAGAAAAAGAAAAAGATGGGCTGTTATTTCCATGGGAAGCTTGGAATCATTGAGGAAGTACTTAAATTTCTTGAAGACAATCCAGCCCTCTATGGTCCTCCTGTTCAGTTCTGGGCCCAGCTCATTGACCATCTGTACTATAAGTCCCAGGTGTACTTACTGAAAAATTAGCTCTATAGGTCATCAACTCAATTCCATGTCACAATCTGGAAATAGACATTTTTCATGCACTTAATCTTTCCTGTGTGGATCATTAAAACAAATTCTTTGAGAACTTCCAGATCTCTTTAAGCAGATTCTTCAGCGTTCCTGGGTTTGATGCAACCTGTACAATGTTATCCACAAACAGAAACATCCAGAGGATTCCACCATCCACAAAGAGTCTATTTTCAACTTGAAATCTGTGCTCGATCACCTCCATAATAACAATGAACACATTTGGCAAGTATATATCTCCCTGTTTTGTTCCCTATTTGAGGTTTATTATCTGAAGATTGTTAGACAAGGTATTTCTGTTACGTCTGTCAAGAAATTTTGAGTGTTTTGATGCATGACTGGGATACCCTGCCATAGGAGCACTTGACATGAGTGACTCCATCTTAAATTTGTAATGAGCACAATCATTCTAAGCACATAGGAATATAAACAAAATGATTGTATGGGTCAATAAGCAGATGCTTATAGTGAGCACAAATGATTGTTTATATTGGTCAGAATGGCCAGATTTGTTTATCACAAGCTATCTACCGAATCTTTGATAATTACCTTGATGTATGATATAAAAAATGATACAAACAACCTTGGCAACCATTTAAACCATCTAAAAATTGATTGGGCAAGTTTTTCTTCAAAGTAGGACACACTGAATCCAAGTTACTCCTTATGATCTCAACTGAATGTCTTGGTGCTGAGGTGGAGAATTCCCAAGCAAAGCAGAACCAGGAAAGCCCTTATTGGTAATGACTTGATATTTAAGAAGAAACCTCTTTGGCTTTCTGGAGCCTAGAGATACCTGACTATAGCCTCATCAGAGACTAGGCAGCATCTATCTCATAGGCATCACTACCTTTATCAATCAGATCTATCTGTTGACATCCCAACTCCCCCAATTCTCCAGTTACCAGATAGCTAGGTGGCAAAGTGGATAGAACATTTGGCCCAGAGTCAGGAAGAACTGTATTCAAATCTGTATTCAGACACATACTAGCTGTGTGACCCAGGGCAAGTCATTTAAATCATTGTCTGCCTCAGTTTCCCTAACTGTAAAATGGAAGATAACAATAGCAATTACCTCCCAGGGATGTTGTAAAGATAATATGGAATGATGTTTGTAACACATTTAGCATAGTTACTGGAACATAGTAGGTACTTAAAAATGCTTACTTCCTACCTTCATCCCCAGATGTCCAATCCTCCATCATTGTTGCTGCTATCCTGGAAGTGGTAAGGTTGTATTGGGTAGTTTAAATGAGATGTTGGGCTAGGTATTTTTTTATTATAAACCTTAAGGAACTTATGTGATTCCATTGTGTGGTGTAGGAATCAGAGAGGGATTTTCCTCTCTATTAAATATTTGAGTAATTCAGTAAATTGAATGAAGTAACTAAGAGTGTATATATTGATTGAAATAAATAAAAACAATTTGTTATATTAAATCTTGCCTTCCCTTAGTTTTGACTGCTCTTTTTCATATAATGCCTTGATTACTTGTAGAAGTCAATAAAGGGACTCCAGGTAATCTCAACAGAGACAGCCAGCCTGTTGGAAAAGAGTCTTTAATGTGGAATTTTGTTCTACTCCGTCAAAAAGAAAATTTTTTAAATCAACAGATGATAGACACGATGGACCTCCATATCTTTCAGTCTCTTGTGAAATGCTATAGATGTGGTCCATTGTTAAATGGCCCTGGTGAAAGCCTACTTAATCTCTACTATCCTCTATTACCCTCACTGAGGATGCTCTCAATTCTGATATATACAATGAGAGAGTAGGCAGATTGGTCAGTAGCTGTTGATATTTTTTCAGTTACCTTTTCTTTCTTTCTCCCTCTTTTTTTACATTAACAAAGTTCAAGATTTTTCTCATTCCTCTGGTATTGTCCCCTTCTTCAAATGCCTTGAACATAATTTTTTCAGTTCTTCCATGATTGTCTCCTCCAACACGGATCTCCTTTCCTCAGAAAAGAGGTTAGGTTTGTCCTATCTGATACCAGAGAGAAAAATTTGAAGCAATAGGTGGAAGTTAGGCAAGCTGAAATAGCCCCAGCTTTCGATTCAATCTAAGGAAAAACCTGCTAACAATTGGAGTTATTTCAAAGCAGAAAACCAGTGGCAGTAGATTCCCTATTACCAGAGACCTTCAAGTAGAGGCTGATTAAACTATAGGAAATATTTCAGACTCTGAGAAGACTCTCAGTTGAGCTGAAATATCTTGTTCCCAATGGAAGAGATCATACGCTCTGTGTGTTGTCTGGTATATTCTCATCTGCATACCTTTACTAATTTATGCTTGCCATTAGCTTGAAAACATGGGTTTATTTGTTATTTGCTATGTGTCCTTTGTGAAACTGGCATTTAGGAAGGGAAGGGACCCAGCATTTATATAGCTCCTACCAGGCACTGTGTTAAGCACTTTTTACAAATATCTCATTTTATCCTCTCAATAATATTGTGAAGGAGGGATTCTTGGATTGTTACCCCCACTTTACAATTGAGAAAACTGAGGCAAACAGAGGTTAAATGATTTGCTCAGTTAGTAAGCATCTGAGACCAGCTTTTAACTCAGAACTTCCTGTCTCCAGATCCAGCACTTCTAAACACATTTGGTGAGAAGAGAATCAAACTTTGGATATATAGCTTGGGATATTTCTTCCCCATTAAGCAATAACAATCAGGAGCTCAGCTTGAACCTAAACATTACCTCCCTTAGACTAACAATATGGGAGAGGGTAGATAGATATTCTTGCCAAGTACCCTCTCTCTGAGGAGAGCAGAGTGGCCAACCTCTGAGCCCAATGTCCTGCTCATCCTCCTGGCAGGAGCAATCTCCTTATGAGCCTCCCTGTGAGCCACATGTAGACAGACCCATGTGGACACTCATAACCCTACACTGGCAAAACACACCACATTCTCCCTACAGGGCATGACGTAAAGGTGAATCACTGACCTCTGGGAGTCTTTAATTTGAGGCATTAGAATTAAGAAATCAGAAGGAAGAGATTCTTTAAGAATACGATATAGGGGAAAAAATGTTTCCAACTGACTCAGCTGACGCCTTCACAAGCTTTGCTGGGAACTTGCTGACTAAAGAAGCAGAAACTGCTTTGCTGATTGGAAGGAGCAAGGTTTGAGCAGCTGCTAGAAGTTCATTGGTTGAGAGCTGAACTTTGCAGCCCTGTGAAGAGCTATTGGGGCTATTACTCCCTAGTGCCATCTACAGACGAAAGTGGGGAAATCTCTTAGGGGTGCCTGTCTTGCCCTCCACTGCCCTCTCTGGTTTAAGAGTGAGAAACAGGAGTGGGACAGAGACTTTGCAATTTGTTCTAGAAATTTGGCTTTGCTGGGATAAGAGGCTTGGAGACAACTGGGGGGGGGGGGGGAGAAGCCAACTCCTCTACTATTTGCAAACATTTGGTAGTTCTCTAGCTTCAGGGAACTGTTTGGTCACTGTAAAAGGTCAACAATTTTCCCAGCACCCTGTGGAGAGTGACTGTGAGTTAAAAGAGTTTGTCACTGCTTTATTGGTTCGAGAGTAGAAGAAAAGCAGAAGAGCACTGAGGACCAGAAGGGAAAGAGTTAGCAGTGGCTGTTAGCAGTCCCCTGAAGGGAACAAGGACATCAAGTCCAGCATTGTGAGTGACTCAAGGTAAATGGATCTCCCCACTCATACTAAGTTTCTGTAAGTGTATATGAAAGCTACCAGTGCATATTGCTGGAAAAGTATGACCCAGGTTTGTGGATAGACCGTTATAATTATTCTTGCTCTGGCCTTCTGCTGAATAAATGTTATGATTATGACTGTTTTTGTATTCTTTTAAATTAAAAAATGTTACTTTTTCCTGCTTTTGTCTACTGATGAGTTAATGTTTTGTTTATTCCTGCTTTTGTCTTTTATAAAGTAAATGTTATGATTACTCCCATTTTTACCAAATGATAGGTAATTTTAAAAATCATCATTGAGTGAATGTTTTGTGTTTTAATTAATGGTGTTGTGGTGACTGATTTTGAATAAATGGGAAGCATACTCATGGGGTCTCTGGGCTATAGTGGCAAATAATAGGAATGGTTTCCCCCACACAATAGTGTTACCTCTAGAGCCATGAGAAAGAAAGTTTGAGTTGTAGCAAAATGCTTATCCCTGGACACCCCAGACTTGCCAGTGGGAATGCAGGTTGGAATGAGTGAAGTTGCTCAGCGAGTGAGAGTGGGTAGTTATGCCATATATAGCTTATATTAATCACATTGTAATCTTGATGTCAATCCTCAGCAAAATTCTAAAATAAGGTATTAAGTAGCTGGTTTAAAGCACTTAGAAGATAATGCCATGATGACTACCCAGCCAAAACAGGTCCAAAAAGTCATATCAAACTGACTTTTGTGATGGAGTCATTAGACCAATTTAGTTAAGAAATGCCATAGACATAGGGCATCTGAACTTCAACAAAGTATTTGACTCATTCTCTTGACATCTTTTTTTTTAAACCGATTTTTTCAATTATCAAGTATTTATTTTCTCTCTGTCACCCCCTTCCCTGGAAAAGGAAATGAAAAACAAAATGCCTTGTAACAAATAAACATGGCCAGGCAAAACAAATTCCCATGTTGGCCCTCCCTGTCCAAAAAAAGTGTCAAATACTCCACTACATCCCCATCAGGTAGTAGGTAGCCCAAAAAAAGAACTGATTCAACCATTTTGGAGAATAATCTGGAATTATGCCAAAACGTTATTAAAGTGCCTCTACCTTTTGACCCAGCAACACCACTACTAGGTCTATTTTAAAAGATGATTAGAAAAAAGGGAAAAGTACCTACAGATTCTAAAATATTTATAGCAGGGGCAGCTAGGTGGCGCAGTGGATAGAACACAGGCCCTGGAGTCAGAAGTACCTGAGTTCAAATTCGGCCTCAGACACTTAACACTTACTAGCTGTGTGACCCTGGGCAAGTCACTTAACCCCAATTGCCTCACTTTAAAAAATATATATTTATAGCAGCTCTCTTTGTGGCAGCAAAGAACTGGAAATTATGGGGATGCCTGTCAATTGGGGAATGGCTGAACAAGTTGTGATTGTGACCCAATACTACTTTGCTATAAGAAATGATGAGCTTGAGGCAGCTAGGTGGCACAGGGGATAAAGAACCTGTCCTGGATTCAGGAGGACCTGAGTTCAAATTTTACTTCAGACACTTGACACTTACTAGCTGTGTGACCCTGAGCATGTCACTTAACCTTCATTGCCCAGCAAATAAATAGATAGATAAATAATTTTTTTTTTTTTTAGTGAGGCAATTGGGGTTAAGTAACTTGCCTAGGGTCACACAGCTAGTAAGTGTTAAGTGTCTGAGGCTGGATTTGAACTCAGGTACTCCTGACTCCAGGGCTGGTGCTCTATCCACTGTGCCACCTAGCTGCCCCTAAATAAATTTTTTTAAGAAGAAATTATGAGCTTGATCATGCATAAACTTGCATGAAATAATGAAGAGTGAAATGAAGAGAACCAAGAGAATATTGTATACAACAGCAATATTGTTTTAAGAACAACTTTGAGTGACCAAGTCATTTTGACTATTAAAAATATCCAAATTAACTAGAAAGGACAAATGAAGGAAGATGTTATTTGCGTCCAGAGAAAGAACTGATAAATAGAAGTTATGTATAGAAGGGTTTTACACATATATACATATGTCTAATGGAGGGGGAGAAGAAAAAAAAGAAATTTACATGATAACTTTATTATATATCTATAAAGAATAACAAGTCGTACATAATAGATTTGCAGTTTCATGAATAATCATTTTTAAAATTATACTATGTTATGGAAATGCTCGTTTTATTCCATAAATTAAAAAAAATTTTAATGAAATTTTAAAACAAAGTAGGTTGTCTCCTTCACCCTCAGTTTTCTAGAATCTGGGTTGTTGATTCATGATCTTGCTATGCTTTTGACAAAGGCAGAAATGTGGACTGCATAATAGCATTTCTGTGCAGATTTAGGGCCAGTTGAATAAGGTTACGCCCCCCCCCAATGTTGAGTAGTACAAGGAGAGTTGGTTCATGACTTTTTGTTCACAGATGATAATGTACTCAATGGAGCTTCTGAGGCCACGATGCAGCAAAGCATGGATCAGTCCTCTACCAGTTTTGCTAATTTTGGCCTGAAAATGAACAGCAAAAAACCACAGGTTTTCCACCAGTCAGCACACTATCACCCACACATGGAACCATAGGTTACAGCAAATGGAGAAATACCGAAAGCTGTGGATAAGTTCACTTATCTTGGTAGTATACTTTCCAGGGTTGTACACATAGATGATGAGTTTGATGCACACGTTGCCAGAGCTAGCTCAGGGTTTTAGAGGCTGCAAAGGGAAATGCAGGAGAGAAGAGATAGACTGACTACCAAACTGAAGGTCTACAGAGCCATTGTGCTGATCTCATTATTGTATGCCTGTGAAACCTGGACAGTCTACCAGCACCATGCCAGGAAACTGAATTGCTTCCAATTAAATTGTCTTAGGAAGATGCAGATAATCTGGCAGGATAAGGTGTGGGACACTGAGGTCTTCTCTAGAGCTAAACTGCCGAGCATTCAAACTCTACTACAGAGACCACAATTCCAATGGACTGGCTGTGTTGTTCAAATGCCAAATATATATTTGCCTAAAAAGACTATTTTATAGAAAACTCACACAAGGAAGGTGCTCATATGGTGGTCAGGAGGAGATTGATTCATGGTCTCTCTGAAGAACTTTGGAATCGATTACATGATGTGGGAGACACTGGCACAGGATCATCCAATATGGTGTGCCCATATCAAAGAAGGTGCTGTGCTCTATGAGCAAAGCAGAATTGCAGTAGCTCAAAAGAAATGTGAGATGTGCAAATTTAGAGACATCTCCCTCCCAAATGTTCATATGGACTACTCATGCCCAACTTTGGTAGAGCCTTCTGAGCTCATATTGGTCCAATCAGCCACAGTTGGACACATTGTACCTTGACTCCAACAAAGTGATGCCATTTTGGTCCTCTTTGAGAATGAAGGACAACCACCTCACCCCACCCCACCCCCAAAAAAAGGTGTCGATTAGAGACCCTTCATAAATCTGGCTAGAAGCTTTTAGTTGTGGCCCAGAAGGCCTCTGATCTGTTGCTTTGTCCTATTCAAGGTTTTTATTAGCAACTTGTATGAAGATGTGGAAGGTAATCTTATCAAATCTGTGAATATGAGCTCACATCCATATAGTACTTTGAAGTCTGCAAAACACTTTGCAAATATTATCTCAATTTATCCTCACAACCATCCTGGGAGGGAGGTACTATTAATATTCCCCATTTCACAAGTGAGGAAACTGAGATAGAGATTAAGTGACATGGTTGGGTCACAAAGCCAGTAAGTGTAGGGTCAAATTTGAACTCCTCTTCCTGACTCTGTATCCATGGTGCTACCAAGTTGAACACCATGAAGCTGGGAGAGGTAGATAGTATGCAGGATAACAAAATCAGGTTTGGGGCAAGTTTGCCAATGTCTACCTTACCTTACCAATGTCACCTACCTTAGTAGGTGACTCATAATTAGTAGAAATAAAACTGATCTGCTTCAGGGCCACTGGATGCTTACAGGAGAATAATAGTGAAATAGTGATGTTTACACATTGCTTTACAAAGCATTTAACATCACAATCTCATTTGTTCCTTACTATAGCCCAGGGAGGGTAAGTCCTATAGTTATCATTACAGCCATTTTACAGATAAGAAAATTGAGATTTTTAAACCCCATCTCTTCAACTCCCTAAATATCTTTGTTTACTTGTCTTCGTTTGTCTGACTTTGTTGCTGTTTGTAGAAATGAAGGGCATTAATCCATACGGATGGATCCCTGCTAGCATATTGACTTAGTTTTAAAATGTAATGTAATATAATGTTTTATCTTCCTTTTATTTGCTTTGTTAAATATTTCCCAATTACTTTTTTTTTTCCTTCAGGGCAATGAGGGTTAAGTGACTTGCCCAGGGTCACACAGCTAGTAAATGTCAAGTGTCTGAGGCCAGATTTGAACTCAGGTCCTAATTTGAACTCAGGTCCTCCTGAATCAAGGACCAGTGGAAGAAGAAGAAGAAGAAGAAGAAGAAAAAGAAGAAGTAGTCCTTCACTTTGGACCAGGATTAGGTCAGCACAGCTCATGCTGAACTTGAGAATTAAGAGCAACCTAAGGGATCGGGGTAAAGGTTCCTTTGGGTCTAAGGTCCCTTTGAGTCTTAACACTCTATGACTATATGAAAAGTAGTACTATCCCTCCTTCCACTTAAATAAAGGAAGAATGGTTTTCTGACCTGGGGGGGGGGGAGGGAACAGTGACAGTGGAAAGGATACTGTAATCACTGTGTTCTAGTGCTAGCTTTTCTGTGTGACCTTGGGCAAGTCATTTTTTTCTCTCTGGGACTGTCTTTTCTCTACAAGAGAGGGGAGGGGCCAGGTGATCTCAAATATCCCTCCTTGGGCTCTGACATTGTATACTTGGTGGTAGGTGTCCCCTTCCAGCTTCCATGGACACGAATTCATGCCCCCTTCTGGCTGTGGTGAATATTATTAATTATTAATTATTAATCAGGCACTGAAACAACAGTGCCTGGGATTCAAAAGGCAATCTCAGAACTCCAAGCAATTATTCCAGCCTGAAGCTGAGTGCCTTCTACAGCATCCCTGACTTTGAATTCTTTCAAACTCTGGAGACCCTCAGTGATGGGGAACACATTACCTCTCCATTCCATTTTTAGATGGCTCTAATAAGAAAATTTTCCATATATAAAGCTTGGAGTTCAACCGTGATTTCCTACTTAGGATAGGGCAGAGGTAATAGAAAACAAAAGTGTACAGTGTTTAAAAGTTTACAAAGGCACAATGATGATTATTCCCTCTGAACTTCTTTAGATCATAAGACTTAATGCTAGAAGAGACCTTAGAGATCAGTCAGTACTAATATTAAAAACCACTGCTGGACCCAAGGAGCTAGGCAGACACATACACCCTTACCCTAAGTGTCCTACTCCATGCACCTGGTCTAGACTGAGTTCATTTCTGGGGGAGCCCGGCCTACAATGAGAGGGTTAGGGCACCTTTTATCATACTCTTTCAATAACTATTCACCTTCCCCAATAACTCAGGAGAAAAATTCTTAAAGCTTAGGTTCAGTCTCCAAAAAAGAGAAAAAGAGAATGGTACTCGATGTATGATATGGATTGGGTAAGGTGCCAGTACTAATTTCCAACACACAAAAGAAATGCTAAAAAATACAAAACACAGCATAAAACAGGACTGAGTAATTTATGACCACTGTTATACTCTCTTGAGGCTGATTTTTAACCCTTATAGGAGCATAAAGCAATTTGTGGAGCTACAGAATAGGTACTCCATGGTTCATCTCAGCTTTGCACTGTCCAAATAGCTTCTGGCCATCCTGCTATTGGGAGTCATCTTTGTTTTGTTTTGGTTTTTTTGTTTTTGTTTTGTTTTGTGAGGCAATTGGGGTTAAGTGACTTGCCCAGGGCCACACAGCTCTTAAGTGTCAAGTGTCTGAGGCTGCATTTGAACTCAAGTCCTCCTGAATCCAGGGCTGGTGCTTTATCCACTTCGCCACCTAGCTGCCCCAAGTCATCTTCTTTGATGGAAAAACTTTCCTTGCCACCCGTTAGCTTTACATAATAGACCCTGGATTTCTAACTCACAAGGTTATTTCCTTGCATGGATGTTATGGGCCCAGGGCACCCCAGAAGTTCTCTGGGGCACATCAAAGAACCTTCTCCTTGAGAAACTAAACCAGAGGACAGATACACCTAGAGAGATAAGCAGAACCAGTTCCAATTGAGCTAGCTCCGGACCCCCACCCTTCATTCTAGTCTCCCTCAACCCTGGGGCGATAAGATTAGTTGTGGCTGCTCCCTTTGTGTCCTGAAGAGATGGCTTGGGAAATCTGCAGCCACCCCTCACCCAACTCCTCCAGCCACCACCAGTGGGGGATGGTTCTCCCTCACAGTGAGGGAAAAATCCATCCTCTTCTCAATAATTCTCAATAACTCAGCAGCAAAGTGACAAAGGCTTTATTTTCTGCTCATGAGGAGGCACCCTAGTGTGCAGTTAGTGGGTGCCCAGAAAGGGGGCTCGAAGGCCCTGTTTTATACCCTAGTCCCTAACACTAATGGACCCTCCCCTTTTTCATCACTGGTGGGGTTACAATCACAAAAACTAGCTAATCAGAACGCAGTATCCCCACCCCTCTTCCTTGTATGGGCATAACTCAGGAGTGGACCTTATACTTTCTTATATGGACACAACTCTGGCTGGAGCAGACCTTATTGAGACCAGGGCTCCTTGAACCATGTGACCTTGCTAACTTGAGGGGGAGAAGGGGATCTGAGACCTTTGTCCTACAAAGAGGTCAGGGGGAGTACACTGACTGTTATATCCACATTGAGAGGAGACAACTACCCATTTCTCACACTCAATAAAGGAACTTTCCACAGTCAGATGGTCACCCCCATAAGTCCTCTATAAAAGTACCTGCCAGTCTCCCACTCGAGGAGTTTGGTATCTCAAAGCCACGTGCTTTGTGCCATGCTTCTTCTCCCCATAAGAAGTCCAAGGATTTCTCTTGGTTTCCCTTCCCTTCCTGCCCTAAATAAACTACCATCTTATTCTAACTACTTTTGTGTGCAAGAGGGTGTAATTCTTTAAAGAGGAATTCCTAAGGACCCCTACCCCAAACCCCATACCCCATTTTCCCCATGACAATGGATGTATGTCTACATCTCTCAACATCATGCCCATTTACATTTACATCTCAAAAAATTATATTCATTTAACTACTCAGGAAAAGAATTATGAAGCTAAAAAGACAGTCAGGGGCCCAGATTCAGGCTCACCTAGATAAGTCCATTCTCCACATGGGACCAGCTACGGAGTAGGACAGTATCCCCCATCCCTTCAGGAATCCACCCTTACTGTCCAGGACTGCCTCTGAACAGCAGCACGATCAGCAGAAGGGCCACCAATGTGTACCATTCCCAGAGCCTGGGGCTAGGTCTGGGCCCCTGTCCCAGACCCTAGCAAGTGGTGGAGGAGGCAATTGATGGCTCTGGGCTAGATTGGACTGGGGGCGCTTGAGTGTCAATCAGAAATGCTATAATAATCATAATGTATGCTCCATGCTATGTGGTATGCTCCCGGTCTTTTGTGCCTGGTCATTACCCCCAGCTCCCTGGAGTTGGGCTGAGGGGCTTGAGGACAGAGATGTGGAAGAAACACCGGGGAGGGAGGAGGCCAGGAGCAAATAGAAGCAAATGACAATGAAAGAAGGCTCAGGGACACAGTTTACATGTAAATGGAGCAATTTCTGAATAAAGCATTTTTAATATTTGATTTTCTGAGGAAATCTGGTCTTTAATCTTGGTCCACAGAAATATAAATGAAAGAACTGACTGAGGGTCCAGGCCTGGGCTAAGGATGTGAGGGACCACTCCCTCCACTAAGGGCCCCTGGTGGAGGAAGGAACCAAATCTCAGGCAACAATGCCCCCTCCCTTTCCCCACCTCTCCCTCCTCCAAGTTCCGCCCCTCTCCCCCCCACCCCCACGTTTTTTCTAGGGGAGCGGCCCAAGGAGTCCTTCCTAGTGACCAAGGGCTGGTTACCTTCCGGGGGTGCTTCCAGATCTGGCCGCACGGCCTGATGACCGTTCCCCTTTTCCCCAAGGCAGCCCTAGGGATACAGGAGTGCATTCAAGTGTGGGGGCGGGGAGTGGTGGTGGTGGTGGTGGTGGGGAAAACTAAAAAGTCACGTGACCAGAGACCCTCCCCTTTTGGCGTCCTTATGACGCCCCCAGGCCCCCCATTTTGGGAGCAGGGCTCCCATCACTGACCCCCACCAAGTCTTCGGGGAATAAAAGAGTGGGGAATCAGAAGACTTTGGCAAGCGCTCCACCCTCAGAGGACAAGCGCGTGCCCCCTCCCAGCTCTTCCCCTATCTCTGTTCTCCGCCCCGACCCCGCGGCTCCGGGGAGATGGGGGCGGGGCGGGGGGGGCGGAGCCGGTAACAAAGAGGGAGACATAGACGGAGGGAGAGAGACACAAAGAGGGGGAGACAGAGGCAGACAGGGGCACAAATTAGGCAAGGGTGCAGGCGTGGGAAGGGAATCCCGGCCCCAGGGAGGCCCCCGGAGGTGAGGGGAGCAGAGGTGGCCCCAACCTGGCCGGGACCGCCCGGGGTGATGGTCTCTGGGTCCGAAAGGAGGCGCCACTAGCGTAAGGCGAGGGGGGCGGGGTCGGGGTCAGCCAAGGGGGGGCTGGGGGACCAGGGGGACTGGGGGCTGGACACCTGGCCATGCTGCTGCTCGCGGCCGCGCCGCCGCTCCTGCTGATCCTGCTGCTATGCCGAGGCCGCGCCGGACAGGTAAGAAGGGACCCCTGGAAGCGGCCCAGGGGCGCAGGGGCCCAGGGACACTGAGCTTTCCATTTGGATTGGGGAGGAGGGAAGGCGCCGTGGGGCGGGAGGCTTCCGGCCTCGCCTGTCACCAGTCCCCCATACATACATACATACACACACACACACACACACACACACACTCACTCACTCACTCACTCACTCCGGTACCCCAATCCCTCCCAAGCAAGGTGTGACCCGAAGGCCAGAATCTGGGGGGAAACTTTAGGGTGGCCAGGGGTAGGGGAGGATGACTGGGGGCCTCATCTAGAGCGCCCCCCACCCCAGGGCCCAGACTCTGGAAAAGGGGCGGGGGCTCACGTGTCAGCGTGAGTGACTGTGACTGTGCGTGAGTGAGTGTGTGAGAAAGGCTGTCAGCTGTGTCTCCATGCCTCCCTGCCTGCCTGCGCTCACACCCCTCGGGCTCACACACAGACATGCAAACACTCGCATACCGGCCTAAACTCCCGGCACCCACCCTCTGAAGACTGATACACTCACAGGCCTCATGGAAGCAACACCCTCGCACGTACACAAGAGTAACCACCCACATTTCTGTAGACTTTAAGGTTTCCAAAGGGCTTTCTCTACATTCTCTCCTTTGAGCCTCATAACCCTCCGAGGTAGGTATTATTAAGTCCATTTTACAGATGAGCAAACCAAGGCTCTTAGAGATTAATTGCAAGTGCCCATAGTCACAAAGATAATAAGTGATAGAGGCACTCCAGAATTCAAGTCCGACTTTCACACTATATTCATCAAACCTTTGTTAATCACCTAACTTGTGCATAACACTCTGCTAGGGCTGGGAGAGATAAAAAGGTACACCATCTTCCCTGCTCATGAAGCTCACATCTAATAGGGGTAAGACACTTACATGGATCGCTATAATGCATAGTAATTGGTGATAAGTGCAGTAAAAGAGGTCCACAAGACTTATGTGAGGGCTAAGGGTAAGGTCATTAGTAATAGGCAATATCAGGGAGGACTTCTTGGAAGAGGAGGCATTTGAGCCAGAATTTGAGGACCAGGTAGGAATTTAACAGGTGGAGAGGAAAGGGCATTCCAGGTATATAGAACTGTGAGAGCAATGACATGATGAGAAAATATGGAAGGAACAGACAGTGGCCCAATTTGGCTTGGAGCAGAGTACAGTACTTGGAAGAGAATCATATGAAATAAGACTGGAAAGAGAAGGCAGACCCGTATTTGGACTCCATGTTAGAGAGTTTGAGCTTTGCTCAGTAAGCAGTTGGGAGCAGAGCTGTGACTAGATCTGCATACAAGACATTAGACTGTTAGTTTTACCACTATTGAAAGATAGAATAGAATGGAGAGAGAGTCAGCAAAACCTGTTTGGCTGCTGATGTGGTTGTCCAGGTGAGCAGAAATGAGAGCAATGAAAATAGAAGGGAGAAGAGAGATAGAAAGTGGATCAACCAGAATTAGCACCTGATTGCCTTTGAAAGGTAAAGGAGAAGGAAGAGTAAAAGGTAACTTCAAGGTTTGGGAAATGAGAGAGCAGGTGAATAGTGATGTCAGAGCCAAACAATGAAGTCAGTGGGTGGGGAGAGGAAGTAAGTTTTGAGGAAAGGATAATCAGGAATCAGGTCAGTTTTAGACACTTTGAGTTTGAAATGCTGGTGGGACAAGCAGGTGGAGATGCCCTTTTGTGGGCAGCTGCAGATGTGGGTCTGGAGCTCAAAAGAGAAAGCAGGGCTGGAGATGAATGAATCTGAGTCATCTTCATAGAGGTGCTAGTTGAACTGGTGGGAATGAATGGATGGGATTCTGAAGGGAAAAGCAGTGCAGGGTGAGGCAAGGCACTGGGATGTTGGGGGAAGGGATGGAACTAAAGGCAATTCCTGAGTTTAACAATGCCCACCTTAAGGGGTTAGGAAGACCATGGGGGCCTTCTTCAGCACAAATGTACTCCTACACACATTCCCACCATTACACATCCATCCATCCACACAGACACCCTCCTACGCACACTCACACTTGCCATGTACACATTACAGGAGCCCAATCTCACACAGCACAAATTTCCCACTCACAGTCCCATAGTGTCTCAGGTGGGGAGTGAAAAAGGGGAGAATAGAATTTTTTTGGGGGGGAAGTGGGGGCTTTGGCAATCTATAGGGACTTTATAAGTCAACATTCTGGATCATAAATGTTAAAGAGCATCTAATCTAACCCCATCATTTTACAGATGGAGAAACTGGGACCAAAAAAAGGTTAAATGACTTGTCAAAGGCAGTGTGAAGCTAATCAAACAATTTTCATTTCATCTAGTTTTGGGGGGGTCCCTCTCCTCAGTTTCACCGATGGATCCTTCAGGTACCTCTCAGTTTCCCAGAACTCCTAGATTCAGAGAGAGAGGTAATGGAGGGTCCTTCGGATCTCATCTTCATGGTCAAATATAATGAACGTTAAGTCCCACAACTTCTGGAAACCTCCACCTCCCTTCCTTTATTGATGGTGCCATTTTCCTGAGAGTAAATATAGGTAAATACATTGCTTTCTTTCCTTAGGACTCTGCTCCCCTCTGCTGGTCTGTATGGCCTTGGGGGTCACTGTAGAGCCCCATAGAAAGAGATTTGGAGGAGAGAATCCCAGAGTGGTAGCTTTCTCCTTTTGATGGTTTGGGGAGGGGAAGAAGCAAGGAACTAGAAGGAAATTGACAGAGGAAAACAGTAATAATGACTCCAGGAACCAGATCAAGACCACCAGCCTGAGTCCCTAGGAGCCTTGCTGCCCCTCCCAAATCCCACCTTAGGCTTTCATGCACACAAATGAAGGAAGCAACTCCTCCAGACTCCTGGGGTGGCCTCTGATCCCTTGTCCCCCCTTCCTCCTACTCCAGGTCGGCTCCAATGCTGAATCCCCAGAGGGACAACACGAATTGATACCTCAATGATTTGTGAGATGGAGGGAATATGTTTTGAGACTGGGTGACAGTCTCTACTTGGGATTCAGAGAGAGGGAGAAGGTCAGTGGAGAAGAGGACAAGGGCCAATTTGGGTGGACATGGGGTCATTGAGGGAGAGAGAGAACAAGGGTCAATGAGAGCCAACATAAGGACAGTAAGGAGTAAACTACTAAATACACCCAGAGGGTGTATTTATGACTATAGCCACAAGGTGTCACTCCCAAACCACAGAAGAGCATCCCCTCTTCCCCAGCAATTCTCTGTCTTTATATGCCCATTCAACCAGGGTCCTGGCCCCGGGCTTCAAGGTCACGAGCCCCCAAATTTGGGTCTTTCTTACTGAAGTATGGCCTGAGCCCTTGTGGCAACCTGGAACCTCAGTGGGTGAGGAGAGAACAGGGTTTGTGCTGAAAAGGGATTTGGAGTCATTCCCTATCTCCACCATTCCTTTGTTCTTTCTTCCACATGAAGTAGGTATTCTTGGTGGTGCTCCCTTGGGAAGGAGGGAAGAAGGGAAGAATCAATGGCTAAAATATGTGTTGGTGGTAGTGGTGTGTGTGTGTCTGTGTCTGTCTGTGTGTGTGTGAGATATCAGAAATAGACTATGAGGAGTAAGTCGTAGATCAGAGGGGTCAGCTCATAAGCCTTGTTACTATAAAGGCATTTGTACTGAATACTTCAACTTGTAGGATGGCTCATCCAGATTAGGAGACCTATATTCAAGGTAACACAATACAATGGAAAGAGCTTTAGGTAACCAGAGGAGGAGGGTTAAAATCCCTGGGTAAATCACTTAACTTCCCTGGGCCTCAGTTTCTTCATGTGTGAAATGAGAGAGTTTGATTAGAGGGCCTCTGAGGATGGCTCCAGAGCCATGAATACTCTGTGGACCCTTTTTCACTAAAAATCATAGTTAATGAATCCCCACTCATGTGTTTATCTTTAATAGTTAGAGATACAGAACACAATTACTTCAAAGCAAAGTAGCAATAAAACAATTCTCCTGTAAACATGAGGTACACTCACAAATACACATAGGCTATACATGTGGAGAGGCACACCCAAGTAGGGAATATACATGATCATAGAATGAGTATACACACATACACTTGCAAATAATTAGGAAATAGGTGTGACCACAGTATATGCATTGAGGGGGAAATCATGCCTCTGACAGTGTAGGTCTGCTAATGTCTTCTGGTGCTATCTATCATCACACCACTTCTGAGTGATTCCTTTCCTACTGACTTCTGGTTTCTGGTGAATGTATATTCTTTTCCAGAAGCATTGTCTCTGCAGGATGCTGCTCTGTAGGAGATATTCTCAACTAGTTTGCTGTTCTGCTTGTCCCATAGTTTCCACTAACTGCTGGCAAGCACAACTGTTTCCAGTTCCTTACTTCAGCTAAAGTCTTTGACTATGGTGCTTTCTCTTCCTCATAAGAAGAGTGGGCTCTACCATGTTTTTTGTTTTGTTTTGTTTTGTTTTTTAGTGAGGCAGCTAGTAAGTGTTAAATGTCTGAGGTCGGATTTGAACTCAGGTACTCCTGAATCCAGAGCTGGTGCTCTATCCACTGTGCCACCTAGCTGCCCTCCTCTACCATGCTTTTTAAATTTAAAGCCCCCTGGCTTTAAAAAGTTCTTTTAGAAAAATAGCATCTACCATACACTGCTATAGGGTCAGCAAACTGGGGTGGTGGTGGGAGGGGAGAACTTTCCTGACTAGAAGGTCTTGAATCTCTAACAAAGATTTTTTTACTACAGGTGCCAAGTTTTTTAGATCACAGATCAGAGGAACTCCTGGCTATCTTACAAGTGCCCTCAAACATAATGTCTTCTTTGAACTGAACTTTCTAACTCTTTGGCTTGCCTCTAGGGCCCAAGTTTTTCCTTATTGATGAGTGGGCTAGAACAAAGGCAAAGACACAAAGCTGAACCCAGGAGGCAAAATAGCTATCTCTGCCACCTAGCCTTGCTTTTCCCTTTATTGTATATGTGTGACCATCAAAGTAGTTTCAGATTTTGAGTTCTCCCTTCTATCCTTCCCCAGTGAAAATTTTATAAATCCTATAGGAATACTGAGATGTCCTCAATACAAAACAACACACAGAAGTTAGCATGTCACATAGTACACACACAAAAATACTATATGGCACATACATGTACATATATACATATGTATATATATATGCATCTATACACATACACACACACACGCACACATACTTATATGTGTGTATGATAGTCCCAGCATCTACCAGGGTTCCTTCCCTCTTCCCACCTCTCAAGAGTGATTAGTTTTCCCTAAAATAAAGCAATATGTTCCAAGGAACCTGATTGACCTGTGCCTCCCTTAACACAGCTTCTTAACCAGCTAAGGCATAAAGAGCCCTACCCTTGTGGAGTCAGGGCCCCTCTGACTTGATGGATGTCTGAAGACCACATGAGTTACCACACCCTGCCTTGCTGATCAACAAATTTTCATATGAATATGGTGGGGGCCACTTCTGTAGATGTTAAATGCTACTGAATCCTTGTTGCATATCTTTACTATGATAGGGATAAGTAAACCTCCTTTTGTTAATTGTTAAAGGACTTATGAATGCTTCATTTCACCCCAGAATCAAAACTAAACTAAGAGTGCCAGTGTCAGGCCCACCCCTAACAATATAGTAACCAAATGTTGGTCACATGCAGAAACGATATATGCTTATTAACAATAGAATATGCTACAAAAGAATACTATATACTAGAATACATATTAAAGAAACATGTCAATGGTACATAAAATATATTACATATAAGTATCACATTCATATCATTAGGCCATATTATAACAGCAGTAATATTGTATAGCAAAATATATGTTATGTATAACATAAGAGTATAGATTGTAGTACAAAGGGTAGTGAATGGACTCATGATTTCATTGCTATAGGGAAATTCCAGGTAAAGAAACTCTCTATACCAATGCAGGTCAGCACATTATCTGCAAATTATAGTCTTGGAGAGCTCCCTAGAGTACTGAGGGATTAAATGACCACCCCCAGGGTCACACAGCTAGTATGTGGCAGAAACAGGTCTTGAGTAAGGTGGGGAAAATTCTAAACAAATAAATTAAATAATGAAAAAAAAAAAGAAACAGGTCTTGAACCCAGACTTTCCTGGCTTTGAGGGCAGCTCCCTTAGCCACTATGCCATCATGCTTCTCAGTTACATATGAAGCATACATAATATATACTCCATCAGTGAGTTTCATCTACATAAGTAATTGCTTTTCCCATTTCTCTAAAGTATCATGATTAGGTTTGGTCACTGGCCAAATAGGTCTGGCACTTTTCCTGTGATGTCCTGAGATTTAGATGTCCCAGAGCAACTATAAGCACCCAGAGACCTGTTAATCTGTAATTCCAGTCCTAAATTGAGCATGGCTGAAAGGTGCTGCCTCTAGGTTCAGCCCAATCCCATTCTCTGAAGAGAGGAGTCCATGGAGCCAAGATAAATTCAAGCAGGGTTCCTTGACTCTCTGGTGGGTACCAAGGCACAATTCCTTCCCTTTCTGAGCTGTTATCTAAGACAATCTATTATCAGTCTTTCTGTAGTTGGTAAGCAGACTCTTCTCAGAATCCTCTTATCTGTCTGTCCATTCTTTTCACTTGTTCCCCAGGAAGTTGACTAATTGTCCAATAGGCAATAGATGGTTGCAATATATTATATTGTCAGACCTCCACCATCATCAGGGGTTGTTCTGTAAATATCTCTCAACTATGGTATAGTACAATGACTTCCCACCAATCCAATATCTTGTGTACTGCTTACACACCAAAGTTTCTCAGTGGAACCCTCTTGAAGGTCTTGGCAATGAACTTTGGTGAACTTGACCACTATGCCATGGTGTGTTTCCATCCAAAATTTTCTGAGCTAATCTCATAGATAAGTGGTAGAGGTCTCTTTGAGCTGATCTCAGTTAAGAAATGTGCTGCTTGGAAGTCTTTGCATACTCTCCATCTTCTGAAACTCCAGAGGACAGTAAGTCTATAGGCATAGCTCTTGCCCAAACATTAGGAAATTTGGTGGAAATGTTTTGGCACCATTTATAGTAGCATTACACATGTGCATGCAGGTGCATGCAGTACACATGCCCGCAAACATACACACACGCACACACAAACGCAAACACACACACTAAAAGTCCATGTATTGACTCCACTGAGACATATTTTCAGGACTCAGGATCCCTAGTGTGTCTAGCAATGTACAACTAAAACACATGGACTGTGGGGCTCCTTGGGGATGGGAAGGTGTAGTTCTGGATTTCTTAATTGCTGCCAAAATCAACATTTCTTTGAGTAATTTGCTGTCAAAGTCTCTTCTTTGGTCAGAGGGGATCTTGGAATGGAATCCCTATACAGGCAATTGGTTCTTCCATAAGGCTTTAAACAAATATAGATGCTTTCTGGTACCTGAAAGGGTATGCTGGTTGAAATGGTCAATCAATATGAAGATGTGGCTTTTGTTTTTACCTTCTGCTTCTAAAGATTTTTTTTTTAAGTCAGTGCATACAGGCTGCAATGGCTCACTGACATTTATGTTCTCAATTTGTGATTGGTAGCACTAATTTGGGGAGAGCATTTTCTCTGAACATAATAAACACAGGTCTTAAAGTTCTTAATGATATCTACTCCCATCTTGGGTTAGTAAATTAGGCTCTTGGGTTCTCCCTTGACCCATATGCCCAAAGTCATGATGTAATATTTTCATGGACATAGATCAAAATGGGTGGGTAACATTCCTGGTACCATGTCTGGGATCAATTACAGTCTGATTTAGCATTCCATTGCATAACTCTAATGTCTGCCCTTGAATCAATCCTTAAAGGGACTGAGTCTTGGGTTCCTTGTTTACTACTTTACTTCTTCTTCTTCTTTTTTTTTTTTTGCTGAGCAATGGGGGTTAAGTGACTTGCCCAGGGTCACACAGCTAGTAAGTGTCAAGTGTCTGAGGCCAGATTTGAACCCAGGTACTCCTGAATCCAGGGCCGGTGCTTTATCCACTGCGCCATCTAGCCGCCCCCTACTACTTTACTTCTTGACTTGTATAACCTCTTGAAGTCCTTTGTGATGATCACAGAGAGGAAAAGAGGACTGGCTCATATGGTACCTTCTTGGATAGAAGTCCTCCAGATCCTCAGGCATACTTCTATTTGACTACAACCCACATCCCTGGGCAGTACGGATAGCCTATATCCCTTCTGTCAGTTATACTATAGCTTCAGTGCCCCATGGCCATCAGTTCAGAGCAGTCGTAGGTACCTCAGTCTTCCCTGGTAAATATATTTAATAGCTAGCTAAGGATGCTAACTATATCTCACAGCAGTTTCCAACTTGGTGCTGCTCAAAATGTAGATGTGTGAATTATCGTCCATCCACACTTGAACTTTAGCACCATATACGTGGTCTTTGAATTTCTCAGTGACAACCTACTTCGGTGCTGAAAATTCCAATTTGTGGATGAGATAACAAGACTTATTGTCACTATGTCCTCTGCTGGTAAATGCCATTGGTTTCTGATAACTATCACTCTCTTGGTTTAGAAATGTTCCCAATTCTGCCATTCTAGCATCTAGATGCTGGACAAAGAGCCTTTTTGGGTCTGCATAGGTTAATGGTGATGCATGTGTAAGGCAGCAGGCCATATCATTAACAATTTATACATATTTGACAATCAAACAATCTCAGAAGGATTTCAAAGGGTTCAAAAGAAACTGACCTTCCATGCCCTTCTGTTAATAGTTCTCCTCACTCACATAATCACAATTGAGATCATTGAATGGCAATAGCGGAATCGTGCTTTATAAATTTGTAATAACAGCCACCAAATCTTAGAAAAACCCTTAAGTCTCAAAGATTCTTTGGATGTGGCCCACTGAGGAGCACTTGTATCTTCTTTAGCTGAGTGCTAATTCCTTGCTGAGACACTGTGACCCATATACCTGAATGAGGCTCAGCAATATTGGTATTTGGCTGTAGAATGTAACTAGGAGAGAGAGGGAGAGAGGAAAGGAGGGAGACATAGGGAAGACATAGGAGAGTAGAATGACATACCCTTACCAGTAGATATAATAGTATTCATTTTATTTTATTTTGTTATTATTATTTTTTTACATATAAGGTATTTTATTTTTTCCGTTACATGTAAAGATAGTTCTCAACTTTTGTTTATACAAGCTTTACAATTTCAGATTTTTCTCCCTCCCCTCCCTCCCCTAGACAGCAGGTAATCTGATATAGGTTATATCTATCTATCTATATACATATAGATAGATAGATAGATAGATACACACATATATATATACACATAATAACATTAATCCTATTTCTGCATTAGTCCTGTTATAAGAGAAAAAATCAGAGCAGTAATGCAAAACCTCAAAATAGAAAAAAACCAACAGCACCCAAAACAAAAGAAATAGTATGGTTCAATCAGCATCTATACTCCACAGTTCTTTTTTTTTTTTCTTGGATTTGGAGATCCTCTTCTATCATAAGTTCCCTGGAACTCTTCTGTGCCATTGCATTGGTGAGAAGAATATAGTCCATCACAGTAGGTCAACACTCAATGTTGATGATACTGTGTACAATGTTCTTCTGGTTCTGCTCATCTCACTCATCATCAGCTTACATAAGACCCTCCAGGTTTCTCTGAACTCCTCCTGCTCATCATTTCTTACAGCATAATAGTATTCCATTGTATTCATATACCACAACTTGTCCAGCCATTCCCCAATTGATGGGCACCCCCTCAACTTCCAATTCCTTGCTACCACGTAAAGAGCAGCTATAAATATTTTTGTACATGTGGGTCCCTTTCCCCTTTCCATGATTTCTTTGGGAAAAAGACCTAAAAGTGGAATTGCTGGGTCAAAGGGTATGCACAGCTTTATCGCCCTTTGGGCATAATTCCAAATTGCTCTCCAGAATGGTTGGATCAGCTCGCAGCTCCACCAACAATGAATTAGTGTTCCAATTTTCCCACAGCTTCTCCAACATTTATTATCTTCCTTTTTTGTCATTTTAGCCAATCTGATAGGTGTCAGGTGGTACCTCAGAGTTGTTTTAATTTGCATCTCTCTAATCATTAGAGATTTAGAGCATTTTTTCATATGGGAATAGATAGCTTTGGTTTCTTCATCAGAAAACTGCCTGTTCATATCCTTTGACCATTTCTCAATTGGGGAATGACTTGGATTCTTATAAATTTGATTTAGTTCCCTATATATTTTAGAGATGAGGCCTTTATCAGAAGTACTGGCCTCAAAAATTGTTTCCCAGCTTTCTGCCTCCCTTCTAATTTTGGATGCATTGCTTCTGTTTGTACAAAAATTTTTTAATTTAATATAATCAAAATCATCCATTTTGCATTTTATAATATACTCTATCTCTTGTTTGGTCAAAAACTGTTTTCCTTTCCAAAGATCTGATAGGTAGACTATTCCTTTCTCTCCTAATTTACCTATGGTATCACCTCTTAGTATTCATTTTATTTTGATCCCAGAATTGGGATGGGAAACAGAAGATATAAATTGGGTTGTAATATGATTGGTAAGAAAATAACCAGAGAATATAATGAAGTCAACTTGATATAGTGGGCAGACCCAGCACCATCTCTGGGTACAGCATACTGTTCACACACTATATTAAGCATTTCAGCTTAGTCAGTGGCAAACTTTCTCTGCCGATTATGATTTCAGACTATCTAAGCAAATCTTTCTATTTAGAGAGACAGTAGTGATCTATTTACAGGCTCTTTCTGTGATCAATCATCAGGAACCTTTGAATGATTGACAGCTTGGGGCAATTTATAGGAAAAAAAAGACTGAGCAGGGTTTCCCTAACTGCATCTGTGAGTAGTTGCTTCATCTTACCCCAAATCTTTTATACCTCCCTTCAGTTGTTTATTTAATATCCTTATTTCCATCCTCAGAGTCAACTCCTCAAATTGGGAGTCTTCTTCACATTTCTGTCCATTATTTCACCTTCCTTTTCTCAAGTTTTGGCTTCCATTTTTTCAAATCTTATTAAAGTTTTATTCAGCAAATAAATAATGTGGATTGCAATCATACAAGTGTGCAGTGCCAAATAGTAATAAAAATGGTAAAACCAATAACCAAATGCAAACAAACATGATGCCAAGTAACAATAACAACTGAAAAGTGCACATCAACAATTCATATGTGAAAAGGTAAGGAGTATCAATTAACTCAATGCCAAATACAATTAAGCATCAGTGTAATCAAAATCTTAACTTCAAGCACTAGTGATTAAGAGAAGTGCAATACTACTATAGGCAAGAGGCATAATGCATTGATAAATCAATGGCATTCAAATGCACAATGTTTTGGGAATTCCCTTGTATACAGTGGGCCAATTATGAGAAAGAAAAATCCCAAGAGGAGGAAATCAAAATATAGACCTGAAACAATTCCAGTAAAGACATTTTGTAAAGTTTCAAAATGGGACTTAGAGGGGGAAATAGTTTTAGCAAAACAAAAACAGCATTACTATTATTCATCTAAAAGGAAAATATCTTTTAACTTAAAAACTTAGAAATATTGAAAAATCACACATTGAGCATCCTCACATGAAGCCTTGTGGGGCACCCCCCAATTCACAAGGCTACCCCAGGTTTAAAGTACTCTATGGGTCCTTATCCATTCAAGACCATGGTTCATTAAACCCCCACTGATGTGTTTACCTTTAATAGTCAGCCAGAAGATACAATTAATTCAAGACAAAGACATTTAATGAGATAATACAGTTTAAAATTAATAATAATATTGAAACATTTCCCCCTTAAACTTGGAGAGAATTTTCTTACAAAAATACACTATCAATGGGAAGAGTAGATACACATGTGACATGCAGGTAGATGGGCACACATGTAAGGATCATGCATTGCTATGGTATGCTGTGAAAGGACACACAGGTAGGGAAGATGTGTGGAGAAATTCATGCTTTTGACAGTGCAGGGCTTCTGTTTACTAGTGATGTCATCATGATGCTCCTTCTAGTCCCTGCTGGATACAAAGTCTCTTCCAGAATTATTGTCAGCGACAGATGCTATTCCCACAGACATTGCTAACACAACTTGACTGTGCACTTGGTTGTGAAACCTCTCTTCTTTCAGCCAAAATCCTTGGCTAAGCACTTTCTCTTACTCAAGAGAACAGTGGGCTCTACCATAGTCTCTTTGGTTGAAAACTCCAAGGCTTTCAACAGATCTTTAAAACAAAAACAGCAGTCCTTATAATTCAGCCATGGGATCAACAAACTGATGGAGGGGGCAGGGAGAGACAGATGAAAACATTCTGTTTTGTTCCTTTCAGAGTTTTAACCCAAGATCTTTCATCTCCAGCAAGAGATTCTTTGCCTCAGAGGTTCTTTAGAACACAGGGTGGTAGCACCCCTAGTTGTTTAGCTAGTGCCCTAAAACTTAATATTTTTTTTAAACTTAATTTCCTGCTTGTTTGACTAGCCTATCTGTTGGAGATCTCACTCTAGCGGAGGGTGTGCATTCTGCATGCCAGCCAGTATGAATCTCTGCTAAATAGCAGACTACACTTAGTCATCATCCTTATAGAGGCTACTCTTCCACAAAACTTCTAAGAGCTTGGAAGCTCTTCCAAGTTCTCCTTGTTTTTCAGTTCTGAAACTTCTGCTCTCTCCTACAGATGAGTAGATTGGGACAAAGACAGAGACAAAGTTATACCCAGGGAGGCAAATCCATAGGGGCATAGGAACATTACTGTCTTTTTTATATATGTGTATGTGTGTTGGGGGGAAGGGTTGGCTGATATCAAGATTCCTGATCAATTTATTTCTCTCTCTTTCCCAGCCCAACTGATGAAATTATAGAATGAAAGGGGCTGGTAAAAAAAAAAAGCAGCCAGGCTTTAAGGTTCTAAATGAAGTGCAAAAAAAGGTCTATATTTTATTGGCCCTTAATAAGGTATGATGAAGTTCTTCAGTGACACTTAATGGATTAAGAGGGAAGAGAGCCATCAAATAGCCTAAGGATCTGCCATGACCCTGGATGCCCTTTGCCAAGCAAAACTCACCCTCTAAGGAGCCTTTTAAGGCAGAAGACAGTTCTAAGGAGTGTGAGTTCTGGAAATGAAGAAGAGAATCAACTATGGAGCTATCGAAGAAGAACCTTACCCTGGAGAAAGAATCATTCTTCATCTGGGGGAAAGGGATTTCTCTCCCTACCCTGCCCACACCATTGTTCATAACTTTTTGAAGTGGCACTATTCACCCTTTAGGTATAGAGAGGGCATTTAGCATGATGATAGTCTAGTCAGTTGAGGCCAGAGACAGCTCTAAGGAATGCAAAATTGGGCAGTTGAGAAGAAGTCAGCTTTGGAAGAACTCAAGTCTTGAGAGGATATTATTCTCTGGAGGGAAAGGTATTACCCTCTTCCCTCACCACCATTGTCCCGTATGGCATTTTGTAGCAGAACTATTTACTTATTTGACAACAAATCTAACAGGGAGCATGCCCAATCAAGGCCCAAGACCAGAGGACCTTTGGGAGTTAAAAGAGTTATCACTGGCTGTCTGGAGTTGAATTTCAGAGAGGAGCAAGTCCCAGATACCCCATTTGAGTGAGCTACCCAGCAAAGACTTGCTGTCAGGGATAGCTACATATAAGGATGCCACAAGAGAAAGCGTAACAGTTCTGAAAGGACAGCTATTTGTGGAGCCAGATTGGATAAAGCTTTTATTGACAGGTCAAGGAACTTATATTTTATCCTGTATACAATAAGGTACACTGGAAATTTCTGAGCCAGGGAGTAACATAATTAAAACACTGTATTTAGGAGCTTATTTTGATAGCATAAGAAAGAAAAATTAAAGAAGGCCCAGATACTGGTTAAAAGGCTACTACAATAGTCTGGGCCATAAGTAATGAGGGGTTGAACTAAGTTAATGGCAATGTGAGTAAAAGAAGATTAGACAGATGCAAGAAATACTATATTGGTAGGATCAATAAGATTTGTTGATTAATTGGATGTGCAGATTGAAGGAGATGGCTGAGTCAAAAGCAAATGAAGTAAGTATAGGGCCTGTGTGACAGGGAAGATACTTGTTGCATCAACAGAAATAAGGAAGATAAGCAAAAAGGCTAATTTAGTGGAAAAGCTGGTAAATTCAGGGGGCAGCTAGGTGGTGCAATGGAAAAAGCACCGGGCCTGGATTCAGGAGGACCTGAGTTCAAATCCTGCCTCAGAAACTTGACACTAGCTGTGTGACCCTGGGCAAATCACTTAACCCTTATTGCCCCACAAAAAAGAAAGAAAGAAAAAATGGTAAATTCCACTTAGAACACTAAGAAAACCGGAGAAAGGAAAACCAGAATATTTTCTCCTTTTCTCTACCTGGTTATAGGTGGGGAGTATGAGGAAAGATTGTGAAGGAAAGTTTGAGGAAAGTTGGATATCTAAGAGAGATTAGGCAATTGGAAATTCAGAATGACAGTTCAGGATCATCATCAGGGCTGGAGATATCTACTTATATATGTAGGTTATGAATGAATAAATGAATAGACATTTATTAAGCACTTATCATGGGTTAGGCATTGAGGAGACAACTCTCAAACAATAAAATGCAAAGAAGGTATTGGCCTATTTTGGTAGAGGGAATTTCCTCATTTTGGAGTCCCCTATATCAGTCAAATCAGATCTATCCATTCTCTTCCTTTGTCCTATGTCTCTCCATTCCAATCATTTTCTTTGACTGTCTCCTATGCTTGGAATGTTCTTTCTCCTCATCTCTACCTACTGGCTTCTCTGGCTTCGAGTCCCAACCACAATTCCTTTCTTCTGCAGGAAGCTTTTCCCAACCCTTCTTAATTCTAAAGCCTTCCCAGTCTTACTTGTTTCTTCTCATATATTTGTGTGTATATACATGCATCTGTGTGTGGGTAGCTTGTATGTATTTTTTGTTTGCTTGTTGTCTCTTCCCATTAGACTGTGAGCTCCTTGAGGGCAGGGGCTGGTTTTTGCTTCCTTTTGTATCTTGACTTCGTAGGGGCGAGATGGCAATAGCCTGGGTATCCAGATGACTAGATGGGATATGGAAGCAAAGCCTGGTCTGAGGTGTCTGGGGTTAGCTAGAGTGGGCCAGATAAGTTTTCACTCACCAATCAAGATGGCAGAACTGCAGGGAAGGAGTTCAAAAAATGAATGAATGAACTGAAGGCATGGAATTAGGTGATCTCTCTGAGGGAAACGGTTTATAGAGAAAGGAGGGCTGATGACAAAGCCTTGAGGGGATTCCCACATTTAAAGAGTGGGAAAAGGTGTGGGGGGAAGGAATTAGATTTATTCTGTTTGGCCCAAAAGACCAGAACATGGAGAATGGTGGAAGTTGCAAGACACAAGTTTCAGTCTGACAGAAGAGAAAGCTTCCTAAGAATTAAAGCCATCCAAAAACAGAATGGGCTGCCTCCAGATCCCACTTCCCCCTCACTGGAAGTCTTTTAGCAGAAGCTGTATGACCACTTGGCAGAGATGTTACACATAGAGGGTATTCCTACTTACACCTGTTAACTGGATAACCTCAGATCCCTTCCAACTCGAAGGTTCAGAGACAGAAAAGGAATAATTGATCAGGGAGATACACAAAGAACCAAGAAAGAGCAATGTCTCATGAGAGTCGAGGGTAAGAAGAAGAGTTGAGGGGGTGATCAATTGTGTCATGCCACAGAGAAGTAAAAAAGAAAGAGGACCTTTAAAAAGGGCATTAGATGGAAAGTTGCAGGTGACATTGGAGAGCTGTTTCATTAGAGTGGTGGGAATAGAAGCCAGAATTCAAGAGGCTGAGAAGTGTGTGGGTGGTGTGGCAGTGAAGAGAGATAATATAATAGCTTGAGGAGGCATCAGGGTCAGAGGAAGTATAGAAGAGAGCAGAGCATGTTTTAGGCAGAAAGGAAGGAATCGAAACTGAATAAGAAAGGGGAGATAAATGGAGGAATAAGGTCTTGAAGAAAGTGGAAAAAGATGGGATCAAGAGCATGTGGGCAAGGGTTTAGTTTTCATAAGTAAAAGGGCCATTTAATCCTCCTGCCCTGGTGGGAAGGAGAGGATGGGAGAAGTTATGGAGAGTGGAAATGAGAGGTCCTTTCCAGTTCTAACCTATGGCTCTATAGAGCTTGGTCTACTTGCCTGCAGCCTTGCCAGGGTTGGAGAGGGGAGGGGATTAGGAAAATGACACAGAGGGAAGAGACAGATTGTTTGTCTTTGGGAGCCCCAGTCTGAGGGAGGAGACAACAAACAAAATGAACAGAAATTTGTTTATAAAATTGCACTTATTCATTTTGAGGGTGGAATAGAACTGGGATGGATCTATTTTTGTCACTCTCTATGGCTCCCTCTCTCTACATCTCATTTTTCAGTTCTTATTTAAACTGGAATCGAGTTTGTCTTGCATACTGTGTCTGTCTTGCACCTTATACAGGTGGGTGGGTGTCTCCATAATCCTTTCTCTGTATCTTCTGTACAGTGCACTCACTCTATATAATGTCCTTTCTCACTCTAAAGCACTCTTCAGTCTGTACTGAATTTGGACCAGGGAGGCTCATGTCCTCCCTTGCCACCCCTAAGGAAGGCTGGAGAACCTCTGAGGGAACCCCTACACCCTCCAGTCGGACCGGTGGGCTCCCTGGTTTGGGGCATCCGGATCTCAGGGGCTCTGAAGCTTGATCCCTACTTTAGTGGCCCCGGGAAATGCTCTCCTGACCATTCCAAGCAATGCGGTTGCGGTCGGGGAAGCTGAGGAGACCGGCTTTGAGTTCTGGACGGGTCCTCCCTTAGGACTCCAAGGCGTGGCCCCTGAGGTACCAGGAATACCCCTGGCTGAGGCTCCCTCCCGCTGCCTCAGGTCACTCGGGAGGAAAGCCGGGGGTCCCCCTAGCGGGGGCGGGGACCAGGGTAGGCGTGACCTGCCGTCTACGTCATCACGGGGCGTGGCGCCGGGTGGAGAGTCCCGCGGGGGCGGAGCCCAGGAGCAGTGACGTCAGGCCGGTTGGAAGTGCCGGCTGAGGCGCTCCTAGGAGGGGGGCGGGTGTAGCGGGGTTTATAAGCGAAGCGGGAGAGCCAGAGCCGAGAGCCGCAGCCTTAGGTGCTTGAGCGTCCCTATACGCCCTGGTCTCGGGCCCGCAGTCCGCGAGGCCGGCGGGCTGACAGGGACAGGCGCGGGGGCGAGCAGGCAGGGGCGGCGGGGGCCGAACCGGCCCGGGCAGGGGATGCGACCACGGCCACGGCCGCGGAGCCATGTCGGTGCCGCTGCTGAAGATCGGGGCTGTGCTCAGCACCATGGCTATGGTCACCAACTGGATGTCGCAGACGCTGCCCTCGCTCGTGGGGCTCAATGGGACCGTGTCCCGCGCGGGCACCTCCGAGAGGATCGTGAGTGACCGCGGGGCGGGGGGCGTGGTGGGGTCCAGGGCTCGCCTGGGCTCTGGGTGTCGAACTTTGGCGGCGCCCCGCTGCCTGGCTTCTTTGGGAAAACCCTATTTCTTATCTCTAGCGTAGACGCCAGTGGCAGATTTATCTGTCTGCTGTCTGAGAGGCGGTGTAACCTCACACTGTGCACCCCCCTCCTTCCACTCCTCCCCCGCCTTCGGGCACTGGCTCCTCCACCCTGCCTCCCAACCCCAGGCGGGAAAACTGATGTCCTCGGGAGGACTGGATGGGTGGAGGGGCTGGCGACTGCCCCCGCCGCCCCCTTATCATTTGAATATTGAAGCCTCAGTTGAGTGTGCTGGGCAGCCGGACCCTTAAGGGAACAGGGTAAGCTGCGGATACAGGAATTTACAAGCTTCAGGCTTTGGTGTCTATGCTGCTGGGTGTCTCTCGGTGTGTCATTGCTGGGTCTGTTACTGTGGGTTTTGCTGTGTGTCTCATGTGCAAAGTCTGTGTTTATTCCTGTGTGGCCCTGTGTTCCTGTGCGACTCTGTGTGATGCTGCCTGTCTCTTACTTTGTCCTGAGTGTTGCTGTGTCTACTTTACAGTCTGGATATTGCTGTGCATGTCTGAGGGTGGAGCTTTCTGGGTTTCTGTCTTTGCACACCTTCTTCCCCCCCCCCCACCAACCTCTTCCCCTTCATTAACTATCTTACCATGTGCTGAACATTTATTCCCATAACAAGTTGGCCCAGAGAAGGAACTGCACTGGGGCTGGGCATGATGCCACTTCCAGAGGTGGCTGGGATTGCCTCCCCCCACTTTGCTGGCAAAGCATCAGGACTGCCCACAGCTCCTGGAGAAATGAAGCCAAAAGTGAAATTAATAGTGACAGAACCAACCTTCACTGACCCCAACCCCAACCAAAAGTGCAGGAAAGTGCTTCCCACTGGAGAGTATGACAGTGGCCAGCCTGTTGAGCATCAGATTCCCACCCCTACCCCTCAAAAGTGTGTTCTTTCCTTGGGCCTCTACTTCTCCCCTCTGTCCTCAATAAACTGCTCTGTAACTTCCCCCCTCCCCATCTTTCCAGGGTTTGGGGAGAAGAAAATGTACCCTAGCTTCTGCTACTGAAACAGAAACTGTCTCCCCTCCCCCCCCCACAATTCCTTGGTTTACAAGTAGAGTCTATCCCACCACCTTGAAATGGAAGGAGGAGCAGGGAACATGATCAGCATATGGGACATTTTGAGAGTTTTTCCTGAGTATGATTGACGGCCTGCCTATAACACATGGCAGATTTGGAACCAAATTCTAGGTCTTCAGGTGTGATCAAATGTTTCCAAGTGAGAATATGCTTAACTCAAGGGGAGAGGCAGGGGAGGGAGGCCATTCTGAGAAGACATGATGTCCTGTTGAAACTAGAAATCATGCCTCAGATTCATAGACTGTCAGAAATGGAAGACACTTTAAAAGTGGGGAAACTGAGGCTCAGCAAGGGGGATGGTTTGGCTAAGATCACACAGTGACACCTTCTATTGCTTAAAACTTTTTTGTGATTCCCCATTGCCTACAGAATAAAATACAAACCACAGAGTCTGACATTGAAAAGCCTCCACAACCTGTCTCTCTAGCCTTAATTCATACCACACAGGGACTATATATTTTTAAATCTTTCTCCAGCATTAAACACGGGGCCCCGAACATAGTAGGGGTTTACTCAATCAATGTTTGCTGGATTGGACTTTTGAAGGCTAAACAAGGATTATTTCTGAGCAGAGTCTACCCCTTTCCCCCATGAACCCTTTGAACCTCCTGAGGTTTATTAGTTTGGAACCTTTGCAGGGCCTAAGGTGTGGACAAAAGGGTACTAGAAAGATTAAAAAAAAACATTATAGGAGGTTAGTTTGATAAGCTGGCGCTTGTGCAGACAGGCAAACCAGTATTTTAAGGGAGTCAAGATCATTCTATATGAGGAGCCATTGAAGGAACTAAAGGAGACATAAGAGTGATGATGGTGGGGGTTAGATATAATTACTACTTTCAAATATCTAAAGAGCTGTGAAATAGGGATTAGCTTTATTCTATTTACACCCCCTCCCCTTCCAGTGCAGAACTAAGCTCCTTGAGGACAGAATCTCCTGTTCCATCTTTGTATGCCGAATGCCTAATACTGTGCATCATACATGGGCAGCTAGGTGGCGCAGTGAATAGCGCACTGGCCCCATAGTTGGGAGGACCTGAGTTCAAATTTAACCTCGGACACTTACTAGCTATGTGACCCTGGGCAAATCATTTAATCCCAATTGCCTTAAACATACAGGGCCATCTCCAGCCATTCTGATCTACATCTTGCCACTGGACCCAGATGGCTCTGGAGGAAAGAATGGGGTTGGTGACTTTGCACAGCCCTCCCTCACTTAAATCCAATTCAGTGCAAGTCATGACATCACCCTGACGTTATGGTCCTCTTGGAGAATGAAGGACAAACAACAAGAAGCATCACACATAGAATAAATACTTTTTAAATGGTTGGCTTGAATAATGAATTATGAGAAGTCAGATTTTATCTCAATAAAAGGAAGAGGTTTCTAATCATCAGAGCTGTTCAGACAGTGATAAAACTGACTATCCCTATCTATCAAAGGCTGGATGAATATTTTTCAGAGAGATTGTAGGAAGGTACACAAGGCAGCTAGGTGACTTAGTGGATAGAGCACAGGGCAGAAAGACCCAATTTCAAATCTGGCCTCGAATGCAGCTGTGTGACCCTGGACAAGTCACTTAACCTCCACTGGAGAAGGAAATGGCAAACCACTCCAGTATCTTTGCCAAGAAAACCTCATGGACAGTATTGGCACGCTGTGGTCATGAAGAGTCAGACACGACTGAGCAACAACAATGACAATAATTCATTCTTCTGATAAGGGTAGGAGCTGAATGATTTCTGAAGTCCCTTTACTTCTAGAATTCACTGTGGTTCTATACTTGTCTTGTTCTGAGTACTAGACATTAGCTACATTATACTATTAGATACCGTTTTTCCCCACAGAGATAATAGCTGCCCCTGCCAGGTCTCTCCCAACCCCACCTGCCATTGCTCACACTTGAATGATGGTCCAATGCATAATAAACTCTTGAATGTTAAGGTTAAAGGTAATGCAGCACCACCCCCACGCCCCCACCAAACCTTCAGGGAGTGTTCAGCACCATGGCCAGTGACCAAGGGACTTCACTGTACCACTGGAAAGCTCCTTCTAGTCTATCAGCTGATATGAATAAAATCACTGATGGTCTCTATTCTCATCACCTCCAACTCAGTTCCTATGATCTATTTAAGACACCAAATCCCTTCAGAATTTCTGGGCTTCAGAGGGCAGGGTGAAGCAAAGATGGTTTTTGGGAAGGCTAAGAAGCAAGATCTGGAGAAGAAAAAGAAAACTATCAGCCAAGATAGGCACCTGGGGAAAAAAACCCTTTAAAAGTTAATTCCTAGCTCTGACTACATCAATGTATGTGAACTCCATTGGTCAAAAACTTTTTTTTACAGATCCTGTGTGGATTTACAGTTGCCTTTAGTGCTAGGAGAATGTTGACTTGTAATGAATTGGATTCTCATGAGCCTCCTTGATTCCTTCCCCTGTGACTCCTCCCCAGGAGCACTCTAGCTGTATCTGTCCTATATCTCCATATCTCTTTCATATCTATTCCTTTGTGTATAGGTGTCTTCCAGTACTTATCTCTTTCTATGTATCTCTCCATGTGCCTGTTTGTCTCTTTATCTGTTGGTGTCTGCCTCTCTGTATCACCTTGCTTTCTCTGCATCTGTGCATAAGGGACTCATGCTGAGTCTGCTGTCAGAAAGAACTGTTTGAATCCTGCCTTCTACACTTACTGCCATAGGCGAGTTATTTATCAGTTCCTTCATTTGTAAAACAAGGATACTTGTAGTAGTAATTGTCTCACAGGTTTGTTATGATACTTACACGTGTTTATGCTCATAAAGTACTTTGCGCCTCTTAAAATACTCTATAAAATGTGAGCTATTATCTGTCCTCTAGCTATGTATCTCCCTCTCTGTCTCTGCGTGTCAGACTCTATTTCTCTGTGTGTGTTGCTGTATGTCATTGTGTGTCCATTGCTAGAGCTCTTAAGGGAGTCAAGATCATTTTATATGAGGAGACATTGAAGGAACTAAGGGAGAGATAAGACTGGTGATGGTGGTGGTTAGATATGATTACTGCTTTCAAATATCTAAAGCTGTGAAAGAGGAATTAGCTTTATTCTATTTATACCCCCTCCTCTAGTGCAGAACTAGGCTCCTTGAGGACAGAATCTCCTGTTTCATCTTTGTTTACCTAATGCCTAATACTGTGTATCACACATGGGCAGCTAGGTGGCGCAGTGAATAGAGCACTGGCTCTGCAGTTGGGAGGACCTGAGTTCAAATTTAACCTCAGACACTTATTAGCAATGTGACCCTGGGCAAATCATTTAACCCCGATTGCCTTAAACATCCAGGGCCATCTCCAGTCATTCTGATGTGTTGGTTTTTCTCTCTGTACCTGCTTGTGTGTCTATCTATCTCTGGATTCTGTATCTCTCTATCTCTGTGTGTCTCACTGTTTAATTGTGCTCTGGATATGTCTTTGGCTTTCTGTTTCTCATTATCTGTATCTCCCTCCATCCAAAAGAGCACAGGCTTAAAGGATAGCATTGCTGCTCACTTGCATCTGTGGACACACTGAGGTAGCACAAAGTTAAAATAAAGGGGGGAAAAATCTAGCATTAGCTGATTTCAGTGTTCATGTCTCAATAATTATATCATTCTATGCGTTTATTGTCTTTCTGGGTGTGTTTCTCTTCCCATGTCTCCTTCCCTTTGCATCTTTCCTCTGAAGCCCCATTTCCATCTCTATTACATTTCTCTTTCTCTGCCTCCCCTCTCTCCCTCTCTTTTCGTCTCTATCCTTTTCCTTCTTTCTCATGTTTTCTCTTTCTCTGAATTGCTCTTGTCTTTATACTTCTCTGTTTCTCTGCCTCTTTCCCTCTGTCTCTGTACTTCTCTCTTTGTTCCTTCTGCTTCTCTTTTTCATTCTTTTTCCTCCCTCTTCTATGTTTCCCTCATTCATTGACTCTCATTCTCCAGCTCTCTGCTTCTCTATACATATCATCCTCCCAGATTTTCTGTTTCTCCTCTGCATCTCCTTAGCTACCTTTCCTCACTGTTTCTGTGCTCTCTCTGCTTCTGTATTCTCCCTATCTCCATGCATCCCCCCCCACCTTTCTCCCTCTTTGTCCCTCTGCTTGTCTTTGCTCTCCTCACTCTAATTCTCTCCTGTCTCTTTACTTCTCTCTCTCTCATTCCTCCCTACATCTCTTGCTTTTTCCCGTTTTCTTTTCTTTCTTTCTCTCCTTTTTTTTTTTTGCAGGGCAATGAGGGTTAAGTGACTTGCCCAGGGTCACACAGCTAGTAAATGTCAAGTATCTGAGGACGGATTTGAGCTCAGGTCCTCCTGAATCCAGGGCCGGTGTTCTATCCACTGCACGCTACCTAGCTGCCTCTCTTTTTCTCTACCTGTCTCTAGCTAACTATCTGCATCAGCGGACTCATTTGCTTCTCTCTTCTTTCAACTTCCCTATCTTTCTGTGTCTTCTATGCACATTCCTCTATTTCTCTTTTTGTCTTTCTGTTTCTCCCTTTCTTTTTTGCCCCCTCTTTCTCTGAATCTCCTCTGTGCCTCTGCTTCTTTCTTCCTCTCTAAGTTTCTGTCTACCCCTCTGACTTCTCCCTCTGCCTTTCATTGTCCCTTCCACTTTCTTCCTCTTCCCCTCTCTCTTTCTCTTTCTTTGTTCCCTGCCTCTCTACCTGCTTTTCTCTCCCCCTCATTCTTTCTCTCCCCTCTCTTTTCCTTCCTCTCTGTTTCTATCTCTCTGCATCTCCATCACTCTGTATTTCTCTGTATCTGTGGGTGTTTCACTATGTCTATGTGTTTTTTCTCTATGTATGTGTGGATGTTCATGCGTGTACATATGTGTGTACTTCTTTGTGACTGTGCATATTTGCATGTGTGTGGTTCTATTTGTGTTGGTGTGTCTCATATCTGTATCTGTGTTATCTATTTTATTAATGAAATATTTATTAAGTCCCTTTTGTGTGCAGAGCATTGGAGAAAATATAAAGTTTAGCTAAGACATTGTCACTACCCTCATGGAGTTTCCATCCCCACAATTGGAATGCTCTTCCTCCTCACCTCCACCTCTTAGCTTCCCTGGCTTTCTTCAGGACTAAGATCAGCTTCTGCAGGAAGGCTCTCCCCTCCCCCATTGTTAGTGCCTTCCCTCTGAGATCACCTTCTATGTATTAATCTATATCTTGAATGTACATAATCATTTACATGTTGCCTCCCTCATCAGAATGTAAGTTCCCTGAGGTCAGGGACTGTTTTGGAACTTTCTTTGTATCCCCAGAACCTACCACAGTGCCTGACACATAATAACAACAAATTCTTGTTGATTCACTCTAATACAAGCACAATATGATATTGGATAATAAGTGCTTCAGAGATTGTCAAACCAAGCGCCATGTGAGATCTAAAAGGGACATATCTTTAGTGACTAGAAAGATTAGAAAAAAGTTTGGAGTAGGTAACATTGGAGTTATATTTTAAAAGATGGATAGGAATCCAATAGGTGAGGAGGGAGAAGGAAGAGGAAACTGCCAATACACTCATCAATCAATCAATCAATAGGCCATTATTAAAGGCCTGCTATATGCCAACTGCTGTCCTAAGCTCTGGAGATACAGAGACAGGCAAAAGCACAGGCAGGAGGGGATGTGAGATTTTCAGGCAACAGAAAGTGGGCCAATTTGTCTGGAGCATAGAATATGTAGAAAAGAGTAATATGAGATTAGACTAGAAAAATAATATGGCACCCGGTTGTAGGGGAATGGGAATGCCACACAAAAGGGTTTGAATTTCACTCACCAGATCTATACATAAGAAAGATTATATGGGGAACATTGGGAAGGACAGATTAAAGGTGATAGAGTAGATGCCGACAGACCTTTTATGAGGCTATTGTAATAATCCAAGCATGTAGTATACGTGTCTCTACCAGGATGGTGTCAATGGAAACTGAGAGGAGGAGATGGATGCAAGAGATGTTAAAGAGATAGGATCAACAGGACCTGGCAGCTGATTGGATAAGAGATAAGAGGGAGAAAAGAGCCAAAGATGGTCCTAAAGTTTGTTTGTTTTACTAGTGGTGGGGAGAGCTCAGGTTGGTTTTAGCATGGGAAATTAGGTGATGGTGATTTCACTACCAGAAATAGTGATACCAGAAAGAGGACCAAATTTAGAGATAAAGTCTATTGAGTTTGAGCTACCAGTGGGACATCCAGGTGGAGTTGTACTGAGACAGTTGGAAATATGGGGATGAAGCTCAGAAGGGAGGATGGAGCCAGAAATATGAGATTGTTGCTCTCACCATGCTGCCTACACTCCAGCCATCATCTTCATCTCTTCTCTGCCCCTCTTCTCCCCTGGGCACCCTTATACTCCAGCCTGGTTCTAATACTTGAGCTTTTACATTATGTTCCTTGGAACCAGGCCTTGATGCCACTTTCTAACCATTGCCATACATGTGGAGATGCTGCCTCACAAGGAACCACCCCCTTTCCCCATTCCCCTTATGTGCTGTCTTCCTCCATTAGAATATAAGTTCTTTGAGGGCAGGAACTATCTTGCTCACTTGTGTTTGTATCCCCAACACTCAGCACAGTGCCTGTCACATAGAAGTGCTTAATAAATGTTTAATCTCTCTGTTCAGGAAATTAGACAGAAGGCCAAGGACAGAATCTTGAGAAATTTGCATATGTCTGCCTTTCTTTCTCTGAACCTCTCTCTCTCTCTCTCTCTCTCTCTGTCTTTATGATTCTTTCTCTTTTTGCATCTGTTAGTCTGTGACCCTTTCTGTGCCTATGTCTACCTGAGTCTGACTCTTTGCCCCTGTGGCTTTGATTCTGTCTCTGGGTCTGTCTGCCTATCTGTCTCTGTTTCTCTTTGTCATTTGCTTTCCCTCCATTCTCTCTCTCTCTCTCTCTCTCTCTCTCTCTCTCTCTCTCTCTCTCTCTCTCTCTCTCTCTCTCTCTCCTCATGCATTTATCAATGCCTTGGATGCAAGCCTAAATGGCATGGCATGCTAATACCACTTGCAGGTGACACAAATCTCAGAGGGATTTCTAGCATGTTGAACAATGTAATTGGGATCCAAAAGAACCATGGTGGGCTGGATCTAATAAGATGAAATGCGATAGACAGAAATGTTAAATCTCATACTTGGCTGCAGAAAGCCAGTTGCACAAGTACAGGGGTGGAGAGGCATGGCAAGACACCATTTGGTATGAAAAAGACCTGGGAATTTTAATAGATTGCAAGTTCAATGTGAGCCAACATTGTGGTATGGCAGCAAAAAAGCTATTTCAATCTGAGGCTAAATTCAGTTCTCTGCATTTCTAGAAGCTGAGTGTCCTGAATGATGACAGTAAAGTCCCACTGTTCTCTGTCCTGCTCAGATATATCAGGAATGTTGTGTTCTAGACTGGGTACCAATTTTAGGAAGGATATCGATGCTCTGGGGAGCATCAAGAGGTGGACAGCCAGGATGTTAAGTGGACTGGAAGCCATGCCATCAGATGTCGAAGGAACTGGAGATATTTAGCCTAGAGTAGAAAAGACTCAGGGGAAGACGCAATAGTTGTCTACAAATATGGCATTAGTCTTGTTCTACTTGGTCCCCAAAGGCAGAACTAGGAATAATGGAGGGAGTTTTAAGGAGGTAAATTTCTCTTCCATATAGAAAAACACTTACCATTAGTTAGAACTATTCAGTAATAAAAGATGCCCATGAATGGAACATCCTAAAGTAGAAGGAAGTCAGAGGCTGGATGGCCTCCAGGGACAAGTAGGTTATAGAGGGGATTCCATACTCCTTCCTTGTTTGGACCAAGTAACTTTTGAGGTCCCTTCCACCTTAAAGAATCTAAGTCTCTGGGGGAAGCTAGGTGGCGCAGTGGATAAAGCACCGGCCCTGGATTCAGGAGAACCTGAGTTCAAATCCAGCCTCAGACACTTGACACTTACTAGCTGTGTGACCCTGCACAAGTCGCTTAACCCCCATTGCCCCGCAAAAAAAAAAAAAAGAAAGAAAGAATCTAAGTCTCTGTCTGTCTCTTTCTCCATGCAGGTTGTGTTGAGAGGCAGCTTGGTATACTAGATAGAACACTGGACTTAGAGTTAAGAAGAGCTGCGTTCAAATACTAGCTCAGACACTTGCTAGTTATGTAACCATAGGCAAATCACTTGAGCTTTCTCAGTGTCAGTTTCCTCAAAATAAATTATCTACCTTACAAGGTCGTTGCAGGGATCAAATGGGATACCATCTGTAAAATACCTTTTTGAACTTTAAAGCACTATATAAATGTGGGTTGTTATTGTTTCAACCCAGGACATCATCCTGGATTACATAAAGGATAGGAAGGATGTCAAGAAAAAGGCTTAAGCCTGTGATAGGTGGTGGGGGGTGGAGTTGCAAATGCCTGTAGCCTGGGCCAGATGGGGAGAGGTGGGATGTGCTGATTCCAGTTCCCACAATCCTGCTTTTTCCTATCCTGCCCATTCACATGTCCCTCTAGGACCCAGCAGGCCAAGCTCCAGCTCCAAGATGGGAACATCTGGTGAGGCTGCAGCTGGGCAAGCTCATCTTGAATAAGGGAGCTGATTGCAAGGGGAGGAGGGTGCAGCAAGAAAAGAATAGGCTGAGGGAGGCTCAGTCAGGCCACGTGCTGATGCTGCTGACCCTCAGAGTCTGGTTTGGCCTGAGAAAGTACAGGGAGGGAAATGGCAGAGAGATCTGTATATCTGCCTGCTCGCCCTGCCCCCTCTGGGGCCCTGGAACCCAGTCCATGACTCAGCTTGTACATCCCAATCTATCTCTTCGGGGTCTTTGTCTCTTATCTGTCTGTGACCCTTTCTCTCTGTGCCTCTCTATACTAAGTATGTCTCTGTGGTCCTCTCTCTATCTCTATAGCTTTATCACAGTCACAGAATCTGAGTTGGAAGGGACCTCAGAGGCCTTCATTAACCTAGCAAAGTACCTCTTCTAATGCAGTTTACTTCTTGGCCAATCTATATGACTTTGGGGACATGAGATAAATTGCTGTGAATTCCCACCAAGCAGATCTTGTTCTCCAATAAAAAAGGTACTTATAAAGATATTGCAATTAGAATGAATCAATTAAATGAGCTACCTTCCTTGCCCCCTCCTCACCTTGTACTCTGTGATCCCATTGTTTTTGGATGGAAGCAAGGGCAGAAATCCTTGAGACTGGCTTTCTAGCGCTTCACTTCAGACACTGTCAAGATGCTTAACCCCACTGGAGGGCAGGCAGATGAACAGGTGTGGGAGTAGCAAAGTTGACAAAGAGGGAAACTGATTGGTGATCTACACCTATGTGGAACCAAGAGCAAATGAAGGCTGTCTGCCACACATTGGGGCCATATATGAGTACATTTGCATATGTTAATAGATCAGGATATGCAATGGGATGGGGAGGGTCCCCCTCATCTTCACAGAGGTACTCATTCTTTATAACCCTCTCCCTCTCCCCAGGGTTAACATATGGTATTGGAGCTAGGAAATTTGAGTTCAGGGCTAACTCAGGGCAATTGAGTACAGGGAAAAGAAGGCTTAACTTGCAGGCTTAGGTCTTGAGTTCAGGTCCCAAATTGTCACTTAATTCCATGCTATTCACTTCCCTCATCAGTTTCTTCATCTGTAAAATGAGTGGATTAGTCTAGATGACCTCTGACATTCCTAAATAGAGGCCACTCTCACCCACTTTTCCACTGCTTGGGCCTGCAACTGTGGCATATTCTGTACCACTAACAAATGCAGGTGTCATTGCCCAAAGCTTCTGTCAAAGACAAGCAATGGGAGCAGGTCCAGATGGGGCTTTGTAGGATGGATGGCTTAAGATATAGTGACAGAAACACTGATTTGGAGTCAGAAGCCCTAAGTCCTGATTGTGACACATTCTAGTAGGGGGACTTTGGCTAAGTAATTTCCTCTCTTTGAGCTTTCTTATCCGTGGGGGATATATAAACACATATAAATTATCTATATCTATAAAATACACATTCCTGTATTATAGATAGAATTTATATATCTCATATAGAATTTATATCATATAGAAATTATTTATGTATGATGTATAATTTATATATAACTCATATGATTTATATATAATGTGAAACACAAGGATATGGATTTTATAGATAATTTATATAAATTTATATATTTTATATATTTTTTATATATATGTATGGTAAGAATATGAATTTTCTAGATATGCAATAGATTTTTTTTTAACTAGACCTATAATTTTATCAGCATAGGGAATGTGCCTTATGAGGAACCTTCTCTACCAATGTAGGTCAATACCTTCTCTGCAATTTTTAGCTTTACAGAATTGCCTGGAACACATAGAGCTAAAGTGACTTGCCCAGAGTCACACAATCAGTATGTATCAGAGGAGGGCCTTGAAACTCTCTTGAACCTGTGAGGCCAGATCTCTATCTAATTTGTCATGAAGATACTCTAATAATAATTACGTGAAATAGTAAAAACAAAAAAAATCCTCTAGTTAAGTATGTTTGTAAGTACATTTGGAAACCTTGGAGTGCTGTGTGTACATACCTATAAGCTATTGACCATGATTCTCCCTGTCCTAGGTCCTGAAGCTTCCTGATGGATGAGTAGGGTCCCTACTCATTGAGATGAATCTCTAGCATTGAGCCACACAATCCCCAAGAGAAAGAGAAGTTACTGGTGGACTTGAGGTCACAATCTGTGGCTGGGATTGGGTGTCAGTCTGGGGTGGGGATCAAGATTCAGTCTATGACTAGAGTAAGGCTTGATCTGTGGATGGGGTTTGGGGTTAAGGGTTTTCCCCAGGGCTGGGAAGCCATCTACATTTGTTGCTTCTATTTCTTCACCAACCATTTACTTCTCATCCCCTTACAACTTGGCTCTGACATTTCATTCTACTGGAAATATTCTCTTCAAAGTTACCAACCAACTTTTAACTGCTCAATCCAATGACCTTTTCTTTTTGACTTTTTGTTGATGTTAACCAACATCTCCTCCTGCATACTCTCTTTCCTGGGCTTCTGTGACACTTCTCTTTTGGTTTTCCTCCTATAAAGCCCAGTCAGAGGAGATCCCCTCCCCTCTCCAGCTACCCACCACCATCAGAATATGAGATGTATGATACGCCCACCAAATAACCATACTCTCAGGTCTCCTTTTGCCTTGCTCCACTACTTTTTCCCACACAGTGCCCAGCTAGGTACATATCCCTACCCTCAATTCTGGAGCTGGATAGATTCTTCCCAATCCCCTTGCCTCTTCCTCATAGACACAGATAGTTCTTCTAGGTATTTCTCAGAATTTACTTCTGCCTAAAGGGAGGAGATCGAGAAAATATATCTGGTAACGGTATCTAATGTAGTGATTGGATGTATCACTATAGGTCTTCTCTGTTCACATGGAAACTTAGAACTATTCTAGGTCTATAATGTGATCATCTCCAAAATTGGTGGTTGATCCCAGGCCCCAGGTCTGGGTCATGTGCTAAGGTGTTTCTGGGCAGAAGCCTCCCTCTGAAGACATATCTATAGGAAGTCAGGGAAGTGCCTAATAAATCACAGTATCTGCTCATGATTAAAAGCAGGAGAAGATGCCTATTTCAGTGTCTCCAACAGCAGCACAGAACTTTGTACAAGTAGACAAATGGAGTAGAATTTCAAATGTTGGTTATTTACAACAAGGACATCTTTTGGTAAGGGCTCAGAAAGGCCTGAGTCCAGTGTAATGGTCTTAGGGGTCTAGTCTAAGGGATTCTGTCCTCATCATTGACTGAATATGGATATACCTCACCATAGTTCAACCTAAGGTTTTCAAAAAGTAAGTCTTCTGTGAAATAGTAGTACCTGATATAGCTAGACCTGTTGGGACCTACCCCTTGGGCTTGGCAAGGCAGGAGGCCCCACCAGTTCTTACACCTTAGAAGGGTGGCTGCAACAGCCCAATGACTATCACCACTCTATAACTTGAGAACATCAAGGAGGGATACAGTTAAGTGTCAATGAGTAGGACTGATGTGCTTTCTCAACTACATGTCCTTGCTGGAGTTATTCATGGTTTCCCCATCCACCCTCCCTCCCTGATTCTTATCCTCTTAGTTTGTCCTCTGTCTTTAGAGCCACCCATTTTATAGGAGAGGAAAACTCTAGAGCTCTGCCATGTACCCAGGGTAGGGGTCCTGAGGTTGCCATGACATTTTAGGAAGGTTCATCCTGTCTATTTTCTTCCTCTTTTAAAATCTGGGAGGGCAGCTAAATGGATAAAGCATCTGCTCTGGATTCAGGAGGACCTGAGTTCAAATCCAGCCTCAGACACTTGACACGTACTAGCTGTAATGACCCTGGGCAAGTCACTTAACCCTCATTGCCCCACCAAAAAAATATCTGGGAAGAATAAGCCTCCCAGAGTGGAGAGAAGGGCATGGGCTTGGCAGGGGACAGTTGGTTCATAAAGTCTGTGAAAAAGCAGGAGGGTCTCCTCAGGCTGAAGCCACCCACATTCACTGCTATGTTTGTGCATTGCCATTACCCCCAAGTTAGTGAAAAGGAAAGAGATAAAGCATTGCAAAGATCAGCTAAAAGAACTGAGTCTGATGGGTGAGGAGAAAAGAAGGTTAGGGGGCCAGGGCAGTTATCATTCAGTATTTGAAGGGTTGTCATATGGAAAAGAGATTTCACTTGTGCTTCCTCAAAGAGGACAGAATTAAGATTATTGAATAATGATTGAGGAGAATAATGAATAATAATTGAGGAGAGCCACTCAGAAAATAAACATGTATTAAGCACCTATTTATGTGCTGGATATTGTGCTAAGTGCTGGGGGGGGGTACAAAGATAGGCAAGGGATATATTGTGCCTGCCCCCAAGGAGCTTACAATCTAATGGGGGAGACTATATGACAACAATTATGTGCAGACAAGCTATATACAGGATAGATAGGAAGAGGATAAATAGTCAACCAAGTAAGGGATATTTAGAATTTGTCTAAGGTAAGGCTTCCTAATAAATAATTAGAGGGATACAAATGTGATATGGGATACATTGGAAAGGGAGTTTCTGGTCATCAGGTGTGTTCAGGCAAAAGCCGTATGACAGACCACATGCTGGCAATGTTGAAGAGGGGATTCTGGTTGAGGAACTGCCTAAATGATCCTTAAGGGTCCCTTCCAACTCTGAGATCCTATGATTTTAGAAAAGGTGTCAGGCAGCCAGGTGGCACAGTGGCTAGAGCAATGATCCTGGAGTCAGGAGGACCTGAGTTCAGATCCGGCCTCAGACATGACACTTATTAGCTATGTGACCCTGGGTAAGTCACTTAAACCCCAACTGCCTCACCAAAAAAAAGTCCCTGTGTATAGAGGTGTTGAAGGGTCTCCTTTTTCAGCTATTGCCTTGGGAATACAGTCTGGCCCCTCATTCCTCTACCCTCCCTCTCATCAGACGTTTAGGCACAAATACACAAAGTATAGAGAACAAAAAGGTAGACTGGACCTCATAGATATCCCTAAGACTTGGTGAGCTTAGACTCATGATGGGAACATGGCTTTAGAAGGATATGCTTTATTTGAAAGGAATAGAATAAGTCAAAGATAAGATTGGGGTGTTGGCAGCATGGAATAATTGTAAATGACAAGGATTTACTCATGTGAAGATTCAGTAACACAGGGCTTTGGGGTGAAGATCAATGGAGATAGGAGCAATTTCATCATTAGTGTACCTTCAGACTGCCTAGACAGAAATGGAAAATAGAAAAGGACTTTCAGAAACATATGACAAGCCTGGAATCATGGGTATGATATAGCAGTGAGGGGGTATACCTCAATTATCTCAACTTCTGCTGAAACATTCTTTCAGCTCGAGGCAGAAAGTTAATTACTTCTTGACTTGCATCCTTGCATTCCATCCTTGGGGGGAAAAAAAGTGGAGGAGCCAACAAGGGAAACTTCTTTTCTGAGTCTGATTCTCACAAATCAAGAGAAACTAGTTGGTGAGCTAGAAATGACAGGAAACTTGAGAGAAGAGGGCATTCCACCTTGGAAATTGTGATAGAGGAAATGAAAGCAGGGCACAGTCTGATGCTGTAGATTTAGAGAGAATTGATTTCAAAATCTTCAGAAAGAGGATAGCTGGAATCCCATTACCTAAAAATCTACTGGAGAAATCAGTCCAGGAGGAATGGGTCATTCTCAATAAAGAAATTCAAAGGCACAAAGGAAACAAGCTCTGATGAAAGAAAAGGCTATCTAGAGCAACTAATATGGATGCACAGGGAATTCATTGACCAACTTAGATTTTTAAAAGACACACACAGAGATAATGGGGGAAAAAGGCAGATAACAGGATAAATTTTAAAATGTGGCCTAATTCTTTAAGACTAATATGAAGAGTGCTAAATTCAGAATGAGGAATTGGCAAGAGAATTTAAGGACAACAGCAAGATTTGTTGAGGGTTTTTTTTAGTTATATTAGGGGAAAGAGGAAGATCAAAGAAAATTGGGATTGCTTCTTGGGGTGGTTGAGATGATGATAATAGATTGAAAAGAGAAAGCAGAACAATTCAACTCTTGTTTTGCTTCTGTTTCCTCTGCCAAGGAGAATGAACTCAGATTGTAAAAGGCAGAACAAAAAGGACTAAGAGAGGGTTGAAATCCAGTATGAGCTGTGAGCTTATATCTCCCAGTTATAAGCAGGGAAATAGTAAGCATACAGCTACGCTTGATGAGTTTGAGTCACCTATCTCAGGTGAACAACATTTTATCTGCTGAACTATTGTCAGTGATATCTGAAAGCTTTTAGAGAATGTGAGAAGTAAGTGTTTCTGTCTCGGGTTTTTTGGTTTTATTTTGGGTTTTGCTTTTTTTTTTTTTTTTTAGTGAAGCAATTGGGGTTAAGTGACTTGCCCAGAGCCACACAGCTAGTAAGTGTTAAGTGTCTGAGGCTGGATTTGAACTCAGGTACTCCTGACTCCAGGGCCGGTGCTCTATCCATTACACCACCTAGCTGCCCCCATGGTTTTTGCTTTTTAAAGAGGAGAATGGAAACTGCAAACCATAATCCAGTTATCTTAATATCAATTCCTGGAAAAATTCTAGAATGCCTTGTTAAAGAGCTGTTTAGTGACCATCTGTAAAAGCAAGTGGTGATCAGAGAGAGCCAGCATGGTGTCATCAAGAGCAAATCATGCCAGACTAACATTGATTCCTTTTTCTTTTTTGGACAAGGTTACTAGACCAGAATATCAAGGGAATGCTATAGATATAATTACCTAATTTTTAGAAGAACATTTTGATACAGTCTCACATATTCTTCTGTGAACAACACAGAAGGATGTGGACTAGATAATATTAGGGAAGAGGAGGAGAACAAGCATTTATAAAGCACCTACTATGTACCAGGTAGCAGAGTAGATAGAGTGCCAGGCCTGGAGTCAGAAAGACATCTTTCTGAGTTCAAATCTGGCCTCAGACACTTAGTAACTGTGTGATCCTGGGCAAGTCACTTAACCCTCTGTAAAATGAGCTGGGGAAGGAAATAATAAACCATTGCAGTATCTTTGCCAAGGAACCCCCAAATAGGGTCATGAAGAGTTGGACATGACTGAAAATGACTGAACACCAATGACTATGTACCAGGTATTGTGTACTAAGTACCTCATTAGATACTTACAACAGCAGTGGAAGGTAAGTGTTGTGAATATGCCCATTTTACAGTTGAGGAAACTGAGGGAGACAGAGCTTAAATAACTTGCCCAGGGTCACAGAGTTAGGAAGTATCTGAAGCTGGATTTGAACTTAAGTCTTCCTAACTCTAGGCCCAGAACACTATGCACTTCACCACCTAACAGCCTACTTTATTTCACTGGCAATAAGCATGTGAAATATTATAGGTACTATTATCTCCATTTTACAAATAAGGAAACTGAGGTTTAGGGAAGTTAGTCCAGTATCACATAGCTAACTAGGTGTCAGAGGCAAGATTCATAACTAGGTCTTGAGTCCAAGTTGAACATTTCTTACACTGGGCGGTATTACCTAGTGATATGGTTAAGAGAGTTCAGAACTAGACCTACATGAACTGAAGCAGAGTGAAATGTACTGTATGCAAAATAACAGCAATTGTGTAAGATGATCTGCTGGGAAGCATGTGGTTATTTTCAGCAAGGCAATGATCCATTATAACTCTGAAGGACTTATGAAAATTGTGATCCATCTACAGAGAAAGAACTGATGGTATCTGAAAACAGATTGAAACACATTTTTTTTGACAATTCCTTAATCTCAAGTTTTGTTTTTATCTGTTTTCTCTCACAACCTAGCTAATGTGGAGATGTTTTCCATGACTACTCATGTATAACTTATATTGAATTGCTTGAGTTCTTGGGGGTGGGGGCTGGGAAGGGAGGGAGGAAGAGAAGTTAGAACACAAAGTTTTTTAAAATTGATGTCAACATTTGTTTTTGTTTTTGTTTTTTTAGTGAGGCAATTGGGGTTAAGTGACTTGCCCAGGGTCACACAGCTAGTAAGTGTTAAGTGTCTGAGGCCGGTTTTGAACTCAGGTACTCCTGAATCCAGGGCCAGTGCTATATCCACTGAGCCACCTAGCTGCCCCCCAACATTTGTTTTTACATGCAATTTGGAAAAAAAAAAGAGGGTTCGGAACTGGTTGAATGACTGGATCTAATAAACAGTCATTCATCGATGATTCAATATCATCTTGGAAGGAGGTCTCCATTGGAGTGACTCAGGAAGGTGTTTTGAGACCCATGCTGTTTGACATTTTTAATCAATGACTTGGCTAGAGTATGATGAGCATGCTTATCACATTTTCAGATGATACAAACCTGGGAGGGATGCCTCCAAAAAGCCTTTGCCAGGCTAGACTATTGGGTTGGATCTATATGAAATCCAAAAGGGATAAATGTGAAGCCTTGCACTTGGTTTCATAAAATCAGCTTCACCTGTATAAAATGAAGGAAATACAGCTAGATAGCACTTCATCTGAAAAAGAACTGAAAGTTTTTTTAGATCACAAGCTTAACACAAGTGGCATGGGGGGTGGCTAGGTGGCGCAGTGGATAGAGCACCGGCCCTGGATTCAGGAGGACTTGAGTTCAAATCTGGCCTCAGACACTTGACACTTACTAGCTGTGTGACCCTGGGCAAGTCACTTAATCCCCATTGCCCTACCAAAAACAAAACAAAACAAACAAACAAACAAAAACAACACCACAAGTGGCATGGTGACCAAGAAAGCTATTGCAATCTTGAGCTGTACTGAGACAAAAACATAGTATCCAGGAGCAAGAGGTAAAGATCTCATCATATTCTGCTCTAGTTAGAGCACATCTATATTAGTTTACAATTCTATGTACCATATTTAGGAAGGACATTGATAAACTGAAGGACATTCTTTTTTTTTTTTTTTTTTTTGGTGGGGCAGTGAGGGTTAAGTGACTTGCCCAGGGTCACACAGCTAGTAAGTGTCAAGTGTCTGAGGTCGGATTTGAACTCAAGTCCTCCTGAGTCCAGGGCCAGTGCTCTATCCACTGTGCCATCTAGCTGCCCCCCTGGAGGATATTCTGAGGAGGAGAGTCTGGGATTTTGAAGAGCTCCGAAATAATGCCATATGCAACACATCCTGGATCTACTATCCTAATTTCTGTATCCCCTGATGACTCAGGTCCCCAGATATGGCAGCTGTATCCCCTCAGAACTCAGTGGGCTCTCTTTCTAATGCTCATGCACCCCCCATCAGAGTGTTTCTTCCATGATTCTAGGTTGATATAAATTAGTCAGGCAGACTTAATTGAGCTTTTAGAAAGGGGTATTTACTAAGGTGGTATAGTAAAAGTAGTTCATACAAAGCACCTCCCTAAGAGTCTGTAACACACTCTTTCACCAATACATAAAGAGTCCAGGACAGGTTCAAGCATAAAGCACATGTGGCAAGGGGGAGTAACCCACAGCTCCTTAGAAGCATCCTTGTGCATGTTATCATATTAATTCTCCAAGAAGCCTGGCATATGGGCAGTAGAAGAATGTGGTGCCTAGAAAAGTGTTTCTTCACAAGAAGTGACAGTGGCCTACTCCTTGGATTCATGCTTGGGGGAGGAGGTGGGGTGAAATCTTGCATATGGCATTTCTGACTTTGGTCTCTTTATTGTAAAAAGCTGTGATGAATTGTTCCTATAAAGTCTGTAACTCCCGAAGATTAATGCTGTCTGAAATGGTCCATCAATAAACTCTCCTAATAATCCGTGAGAAAGCCATAAAATCCACTTTAACGAATTTGAGATAATGGCCTTGGAAAAAATCAAACCCTTCCCCCTCCTCAATTCTGGACCACAAATGGAATTTCCATCAATTCTGAATTTTGGATACCGGTCAGAGAGTCTGGTACAGTTTGGGTGGGAAAGCTATGTAAAGAATAGTGAATACTCAAGAGAGTTGGGAAAGGTACCCTGAGACCTGGGAGAAGGGGCTGTCTTCTAGATCATGACAAGATCTGGGAGCTGAGAAGACCAGTTTCTTAAACTGAATTGGGAGGAGAAGGTCTATTCCTGGGGGCAGTCAAGAGTTGAGGGTTTTGTCTTATGGAAGATGAAGATTTCTCACCTTCAAGTCTGGGACAAGTTTGAGACCAGGTATTCTTAACCTTTTTTGATGTCATGGACCCCTGTGGCAGTCTGGTGAAGTCTAGGGAACCATTCTAAGAATTTTAGGTGCTAAACTAGAATGCCTGATATTACAAAGGAAACCAATTATATTTACATAATTTTATATATGTATGTGTATATTTTTTTAAAAAAAGTTTACAGGTTCTTAACAAGAGAAGGTAAAGAGTTCATCGTTAGGGTCATGAGGGCATTCTAGGAATGATGATGGGGCTTTGACAAAAGCTAAGAAATGATGGGGAAATGTCATCTGCACCATGATAAGTTCTGGGAATTGAAAAGGCCATCTCAATATGTCCCCCGTAGGACAGCCTGGGGAGTGGGGACACCATCTTTGTTGCTGTGAAATGTCTTGAAGGTGAAAAGGACATTCCAGAGATAATGACAGGGTCAGGAAGGTGAGGAAGCCACCTCTGGGGCCATGACAAGGTTCTGAAGAGGACGATGTCCCTGAGACTGAAACAGAATTCAGGACCTCTGGGACCATGACATGTTCAAGGAGAAGAGAAGGCAGACCCAAGGTCACTCTGAATAATCTGACTGGTGAGGAGTCCATCCTTGGAATTGTGATGGTTCCAACAATAATAACTTACATTTATATGGGCCTTAAGGTATGTAAATACACTAGTTTGCTGGATCCTCCCCAATACCCAGGGAAGTAGGTGTTATTATCACCATTTTACAGATGAGATAACTGAGCCTTAAACCTTAAAAACTGAGGTCAAGGGATTTGCCTGAGGTCACACAGTAGTAAGTATGTGAGATGGGATCCAAACGCAAGTCTTCCTGACAGCAGATCCAGAGTTCTATCCATCAAGCTGCCTCTCCTAGATGAAGAGGATGTGCTGGCTGCAGGAAGTGAACAACCTGTCACTAGGACTATGAGAGGGTCTAGAAGATGGAAGGCAGATACTGGGGCTCTGACAGTGGTCAAGAAATAAGAAGAATGCCTTTGTGACCCCTTACATTAGCCAGAAAGGTTCTGGAAATGAAGGAAGCCCATCTCCTTGGGGCCATGGCAGAGCCTAGAACAGAAGCCGTACCTGCAGCCTTGAGAGGTCTTCTCTAGGGCTATGACCAGGAAATGAGGACAGAAATAGGATCAGGCAGGTGACTGTGATGGAGTTTTAACTTGGAAAAGTTAGGTGGAGACACTGTTGAGCTTGAGAAAGTGGCTGGAGAATGTATTCCTTGGGGCCAGAATGTGCCATAACTTGCCCTGGGAAGCTGGTCAGCACGAACAAAAAAAAGGTGCTATGACTCTGAGCATGGAGATCGTGACTAAGCTGAGATTAAAGTCATCTACTGAGCTACAGACACACTCGCACAGAGATTCACAGACACATGGAAACAAAGCATCTCTGTCTCTCGGTCTCTCTCTCTCCCCCTCTCCCCCTTTCTCTCCCCCTCCTTCCCTCCCTCTTTTCTTTCTCTCTCCCTTTCTCCCTCCTTCCCTCTCTTTGGCTCTCTTGATCTCCCTCTCTCCCTCTGTCTGAATCTTCCTCCCTCTTTCTCTCTGTCTCTCCCTCTCTCCCTCCCTTCCTCCCTCTCTCTGGCTCTCTTGATCTCCCTCCCTCTCTCCCTCTTGTCTGTCTGAATCTCCCTCCCTCTTTCTGTCTCTCCCTCTCTTTCCCTCCCCGCCCTCTCTCTCTCTCTCTCTCTCACACACACACACACACACACACACACACACACACACACACACACACACACCAGACTGAGTATATACTCACACATATCCTTTCCCCTTCCCCTCCAGCCTGACTGAGGCCTGTGACATAGACTCTGCCTCCAGATTCTGGCCCTGAGCCTGGCTCATCTGGCACTTTGGCTAGTCTGAGGGCTCCCCCCTCCCCCAGGAACCTGAGGTGCTCTGGAGTTGATGAGTGGGAGCTAGAGCTGAGGTAGGGAGCAAGCACTCGCCCTCTCTGTCTCCCAGAGTTGGGTATTTTTCCACAGACAACTGGGGGAGAATACTAATGGACAGCAATGTCTCTATTTATTGACTGATTAGCCTCCCTCTCCCAGGAGGAGAACAGCTCTGCTGGGGGCTGGGAAACTGAGACCGGAGCCTTTTCCTCTCCTCTCCCCAAACCCAACATCCTCAACCTCCCGGGCCAGGCCAGGGGAGTCAGAGCTGGCTTCCCTCCACTGAGTCTTTTTTCTTCTCTCTCTCAGCAGCCCTCCCCATTGCTCCCTCCAACTCCCTAAATATTCCAAGGCAGAAAAATCATGAATATTTATAGGGGTCTCGCAGTGAGGGAGACAAAAAAAAAACCAATTTGGAATTTATGAACCAGGATCTGTCTATAAATAACAGGGATCTGTGGCTGACGTGGTTTCTTCCTTCACACCCGCATCCTCTCAGCCCCAGCCACCCCTGGCTGGGCTGGGACTCCAGCCCAGGCCAGTTATACCAATGATGCTCTCAGTCACTGTCATGGCTGATCTTGTCCCCTTCCCCCAATCCCCACCCCCACTCCATCTCTGCCTCCTGCATCCTTCATCCTCAGCCTCTGGAGGAGGCTGCTTGAATTCCACCGGGCTGATCAGCACCCATATTTGCTTCCACAGTGGAGTGGTGATGGAGGGGCTTCCTTTTATTCCCCCAGGAGTGAGTCAGTACTGGAAACAGGTGGGAGGAGCACAAATCTGCTGCATTGGTAGGGGGAAATCAGCCAAGGCTCTGACCCACCGTGTTTGCTCCAATCTGGCTTTGTGGCCATGAGACCAGGCTCAGCAGGGAGAAATAGTGTCAAAAATTCTTTCTTCTGCTGGACTTTCTGTTTTCCCACCTTCCCTCCCACTGACCCTTGCCAGAGATGCTCAGGAAAGCCAGGCTAACAGGCATGGCTAGCGCTGTGCAAATGTCTGACACAGGGAAGCCGGCAAACAGGCAGGCTTTTCCTCCAATGCCCTGGTTGGGGGCAGGGCCAACTGGCCTGTGTCCTCTGACAGCTGAGATTCCTTTTATCTTAATTGAGGAAGGAACAAAGCCCACAGAGGAGCTCAACTCCCTCCCTGTGTGCTCAGCTCCCAGCCAGACCTTTCCTGGGGATTTACAAATGTGATTTGAGCCCTTACCTGCCAGCTAAGCCTGAAGGCCCATGACTTTAGTAGAATTTAGCCCCTGGGCCAGGGACTTCAGACCTTCATTCACTCCTCCCCAAAGGGGGGAATCAAGAGAGAGGACTGGAGACTAACCAAGCCAAAGGTGGTTCTGGGGGCAGGAGGAGAAGAGAAATGGGAGATGGCCTGGGGAACAGAGTGCTCAGTGCCCCAGAAACCAGCCTTAGAGTTAAGCTGTTTCTGTCTGACCACACCAGCCTGGCTCACAGGAGGGAGAGGTGCAGGTGCTGAAGGAGGGTGGGTTCTGGGCCGCACACTCCACTTCCTGTCCAATTCAGCATCGCAGGTGCCAGCCCGCCCCTGAGGCTCAGCCACAATGCCCACTGATTGAAGGCCTCTCCAGGCTGCACCTGGACGGTCAATTCCGTTAGGGCCCTCCTGGCTCCATGCCCAGCGCTGTTGCGGATGGCGGGAACAAACCACAGTCTCTTTCAGTTTGATGAATGCACCAACTAATCGCCTTGGAATGTCCAGCAGGGGCCCAGCTGAGAGAAAGGACAGACCAGCGATCGGCTTTTACCAAATCGATTTTCCTTCAATTGACCAGTACTAATTGACAAATCACTAGTCCTGCTAATGTGACAACATCCCCACTGATCATCCCCAGCCCTGCTAGTCAGCCCTAGCCCCCTTATCAAATCTGGGAGGGGACAAGGAAGGACATTTATGGAGTAATGCATATTTCTATTTGCCTGCTTTGTGTCTTTGAAAACTAGGGAAGAACAAAAGATTTGGGGGCTATAAAGAGTGCTCCGATCTCCTGCACATTAGCCAGACGGGTCTATTTACTTCCCTATCCACTGGGCATTGTAAGACCAAGTGGAACCTAACTGGAGCTGGTGAGAGCAGATGGTGAAGGCTGGAGCTAGGTCCCCAGGGGACAGAAAGGTGAGCCAGATCATTCATAATAGCTAACAGGTTAGCTCTTTCCCAGTCATATGTGGGGGGTGCCCCCACTCTGACCCACCCACCCCTACAAACATATACCTACGCATCTCCAGACCTCCCTCAATGGTTTGGGCAAAGTGCAGAAGGGATGAATTATGTTGCTTCCCCTCTTTATTACAATTCAACCTCCCAGCTCTAGGCATTGCAGACCGCCACCATTTTGTGCGCCCTGGACAGAAGCGAGCACCTTGGTATAAAATGTCTCAGCTATAGAAGATGAATTCCCCGCATTGTGCCCATTCCACACATGAGATTGATTTCAGGAATCCATCCCCAGCCAATATTCTCAGCCCAGCCATGGCTCTTACTGTTGCAAATTTATGCTCTCTCCAGAAATTGAATTCCTGTGAGTCGAGGGAAGTGTCTGCAAACCTCAGAACAGCTCATTTTTACTTCTGACAACTTCAGCAAAGAGATTAAATGGGCAACCATTCCTGCAGTGGGGACGTGGTCTTTGTGAAACGCCCTTTGGGCTGCCATCTTAACAGCTTCCCTTCCTTCTAGAGGCCAGGCCCTGCTGCCCTGGCTCCAGCTTGGTGCTTGGCTCCTGGTGCCAGCACCCAGCCAGGAAAGAATAGAAAATCTGGCACTCTGTCAGAGAAGGCACCATTATGACCTGCCTCGTTAAGGGGAAACAGGATTGCTTTCCATAAAATGTGAGGTGCAGGAGACAGATGAGCTTGCTCTGTTGGGCTGGATGGGGGAAAAGGAGAGTGGAAGCCCAGGGCTGCCCACTGGTGAGAGGCTGCTCACAGTTTCATTCTCTGAAGGGATGGAGAAATCAAGCTTTCCTTTTTCTCTGTATCAACACGACTGGTTCACACTTCTGGCTCTGTTCATCAGGGCAGGCAGGCAGGCAAGGGGGGTGGGGTGTCTTGCTGCAGAATTCCCTGTTGCTGAAGCTTCTTCCTCTCCAGTTTCTGATTCTCTAATTAAGGTGCCTTTCACTGAAGTGGGAAAAACAGTGCAATGCTGGGGGAAGACCTGGGCAGCTGACCCACTGGGGCCCAAGGCTCAGGTGAGAAGGAAACCACTGGGCTGGAGATGAGCCATAAACCCTCTCCCAGAAGGAAAGACTTTACAGTTGTTTAATCTTTAGGCAAAGGGAGTGTCTCCCTGCCAGGCTATGGAGGGAGAGGCCAGATGAGCAGCTGAACTGGACAGGACCTTTCTGAGCAGAATGATGACATAGGTTTAAAATCAGTCACATGCCAGACTTTTTCCAGTGCCTTCACATCTATTTTCTCACTAGTTCTTCACAACTACCCTGAGGAGTAAACCCATTTTACAGATGAGGAAACTGAGACTCCAAGTTAAGGAGAGAACCAGGAATAGCAACTGACTCTTAAGACCTGGAATCTTTTCTCTGCTCTTCATTGAATGAAGATGTGAGCTGGAGAGGGTCTTGTGTTATCATTAAAGGGGTATAAACAGGAGCAAGCCATTCCCTGGGGTTTGGGATGAGGCTCAGAACCTGACCCCACCCCCTAGGCCTGTCTAATGACTACCCACTCAGGGCCCAGAATCAACCCAAAGCTAAATCTGTCCTTTCAGGGTGAAGGACAAGGACGGAAGGGAGAACAGAATGGAAAACAGATGTGGGGAGAGTTTTATAGCCAAGCTGTGTTCTCAGTGCCCTGCTCTGAGGGCCCCCCTCCCTCCTGTTTCTCCTGCTGCTGCCCTGCCCCCATTCCAAGGACTTCCATTTCATGCTAGCCCTGCCAGATCGAAGACCTTGTCTAGCTCCACAACCCCTGCTGCTGTTGGAATGGTCCGTGCCCAGAGGCCACATTGGGGGTCCTCCCCAATACTCTTTCCCTGTATTCCATCGGGGTCCCCCTCCCAGCTGCTCATCCCTTCTTCGATGTTGTTCTTTGAAAATAGGTGCATTTCCGGGGGCAGCTGGATGGCACAGTGGATAGAGCACCGGCCTGGAGTCAGGATGACCTGAATTTAAATCTGGCCTCGGACACTTTACACTTACTAGCTGTGTGACCTTGGGCAAGTCACTTAACCCTCATTGTCCTGCCAAAAAAAAAAAAAAAAGGAAAAGAAAATAGGTCCATTTCCGATGCATTTGGGATGCGTGGAGAGGCTATCTAGTCAGTCAGCAGGCATATATCCTGCCCTACCTACCCCTCCAAAGTCATCCCTGCCAAAGACTCAGAAGATCCAAAGTCAAGGGGAGCCTTAGGAGCTGGTTTTCATTTTTCCCTCCTGGTCAGGTGGAATGGCTTTTTTAAAAAGGCTCTTACCGCTCACCTATCAGACTGCATTTCTCCTGTAATAGGTAAGGTGAGCTGTTATTCCTCCAGCCTGTGGCACATTTTGGTCTCTCCAGGCAAACACATCAATTCAACACACACTTGCCAAGACCATCTGTGTGCCCTGTTCGGTGCTGAGTGACACACAGTCTGTGGCATCGGGGACCTCACTGTCTGGCGGGAGCCATAAGACAGACATAATTGGTGCAAGATATAATGAGAAGTCATAAAAAGGCAAAGAGCCCCCTGAGGCAGGAAGCAGCACGGGAGGGGAGCTCTAGTGGACCCAGGTGGAGATTGGGAATTGGATTTGGCGCTCACTAACCCTGTGACCCAGGCTACTGCCTCCTTTTTGTCATCAGTTTCCACATTCATAAAAGGAGGGGGCGGGGTTGGACTTGGTGACTGATGAAGAAAGAATTAAAGCCGTTAGGGGAGATCTTTTGGAAGAGCTTCATTGAAGGAGGTGGCTTTGGAGCCAGCCCATTAGGGACAAGTAAGATTTCAACAGAAAGAGATGGGAATGCTGCTGTCCCCATTGATAGCGCCTGGAGGGCTGAGGTGAATGAGGTGGAGCAAAGAGGGGAGCATCAGTGGCCATTACCTTAACATGACTCTCAGGAACCCCAAACTCATTGGGGAGGCAGAGAGCAGAATTATCTTCGGATGCAGGGAGACAGATGCGTGATGTGAGCAGAAAATCATTTCTCCTGAGCTGCCAAGAGGGAACTGCAAGATTCTGAGGGAGGTCAGCTCCTTTGGGGGAGAGGCGGGTCTGTGCTCATCATGGAATGCCCAGCCATGCGGATTCTAAACAGCCTTGGCATTAGCCAAGAGGTAAGACAAAGGTGCTTATCTTCCCGTGAGTTGTCTCAGAGGCTGGACCTGTCTGGTACTTCTGTGGGCTTGGTTATCTCCCCAAGAGCACTAGGAACAGACGGAGGATTCCCTTCAGATGTGAGTGCTTTCCAGCATCCCCCATTATATTTATGTACATATGCATATATATAGATATATGTATAGTTATGTGTGTATGTATATATGTATAATAATGCATTTACTTAGCAGGATTTAGATGACTACAACACCATCAGCATCATCAGTTTAGTGTGGTAGAAAAACAGCTGGACTTAGGGGTCAGAGAATGTGGTTTCCAATCCTGGCTGTGCCACTTATTACCTGGGGGGCCTTGGGCAAATCCCTTCCCTTCTCTGGGCCTCAGTTTCTCATCTGTAAAATGATGGTGTTGGGCCAGATGACCTCCGAAGTCCCTTCCAACGCCAAGTCTTTATGTCTGCATGGTTTTCCTGTATCAGAATGTAAGCCTCATGAGGTGAGGGGCTGTCTGTATTTTTGTTTTTGTTCTGTCTCATTCCAGTCCAGTGCCTGGCTTTCGGGAGGTACTCGTAAAGGCTTGTTGAAATGAAGTAGGGTGAGGGGGCAGCTAGCTGGCACAGTAGATAAAGCACCGACCCTGGATTCAGGAGGACCTGAGTTCAAATCTGATCTCAGACACTTGACACTTACTAGCTGTGTGACCCTGGGCAAGTCACTTAACCCTCATTGCCCTGCAAAAACAAAACAAAACAAGAACTGAAGTAGGGTAAGGAGAAATAAGCTGTTTTAGCCAAAATGGGAGCTGGAAAGAGGTGTGACAGAGAGTAGGTTCATCTTCCCTACTGAGAGAATCAGATGATCCAGAAATTATGAGGGGGATTGATTAGGCTGGTTAAGTGCTGCTCTCCACGAAAGTACTTGGAAAATCCTTGCCTGACAGTGATAGGAGAAGCATAGTCACTTGGACAGTCAGCCAGCCCCACAGACCACTTTTGCAGCCCACCAAGACTAACTACAGGGTTAAGAGCAAGAAGGGACCTCCAACTCATTCAACTCTTTCATTTTTACAGAGGAAACTGAGGCAGAGAAGGAAATTATTTCTCCAAGGTCACACAGCTTACTAGCCGTGGGACAGGCTTACAAGTAAGGAGCTCAGATTTAAGATCAGTTCCTCAAGCCTCCTCATACACTGGTGGGTTGGCTTAGGCCAGAACCGGCCAGCCCTGAGGCTTCCTCAACCTCTCCACTTTTTTGAAACTGGATTGCTCTTTTTTTTTTTTTTTTTTTGCGGGGCAATTGGGGTTAAGTGACTTGCCCAGGGTCACACAGCTAGTAAGTGTTAAGTGTCTGAGGCCGGATTTGAACTCAGGTCCTTCTGAATCCAGGGCCAGTGCTCTATCCAACTGTGCCACCTAGCTGCCCCTGGATTGCTCTCTTTAAAGCTGGCTTTGCTTTAGAGAGGAGCCTCAGGCGCATACAGACAGCTAAGAGGGCTCCTAACTTTATTGCTTAGCATAAATGTTTGATAAATCATATTTGCCAGTGAGGAAACAGAGAGGGTCCCTGAGAGAGGCAGGGGACAGGGGACACATGGATCTGCTTCAAGACAAAAGAGAAAGCCTTTCATTCTTGCCATTTAAATTCTGCCTCTATTTTTGCCATTGACTATTTTAGATGTTAATTGGAAAAAGCAATTGTTTGCTTCAAAGGGAACTAAAAAAGTTCATCTCACACTAGAAAAAAAAAGGTAGGAAGGAAAGTTAATTGTAATTTTTGAGCCCTGAACTTTCAGAAAAGGAAAAAGAGGAAGGAAGGAGAAAGGGTAGAGATTTTCTCTGAAGATACTCGCTTGGTGTTTTCCTTAAATAAATGTAAGGTCACCCTTTGTACAGTCATTCAGCAAACATTGGAGCTCCTCAGGGGATGGTGCTGGGCTGTGTTGGAGAAACAGAGATGGGAGATACAGGAGGGGAGGTCTTAATTCCTGCCATTACAGAACTCAGTGTCTTTAGGAGATGAGATACAAATAGAAACAATAAAAGAGGTTTTTATTGCCCCCACCCCCAGTCAATCAGGGTTAAGTGACTTGCCCAGGGTCACACAGCTAGTAAGTGTCTGAGGCCATATTTGAACTTAGATCCTTCTGAATCCAGGGCCATGCTTTATCTATTTTGGCACCTAGCTCTCCCAAGGGATTCTAAAGAGACATGTGAACAAATTTTCTATGGGCATTTGGAGGAGGTAATGAACTTTGCTGGCTAAAGAAAGGCTTCATGGAGGAGGTGACATTTGATTGATGTGCTGTATGACCTTGGACAAGTTCCTTGCCCCTCTGGCCATCTGTGGTTCTAAGATTTGAATAGACCCAGGCTGGGAGTCAGAGAGGGTCCCTTTTCTGTCTCCCCCCCTTTAATCTTCCTCTCTCCTCTTACCTCCTCCCCCTCTTTCTCCTCTCTTCATCTCTCCATCTCTGTCCTGCCTTTCTTCCTTCTCCCTTTCCCTTTTCTTTTCTTTCTCTTCTTCCCCCTTCTCTTCTTCCTCCCCTTCCTCACCCTTCTCCCTGCTGCGCCCCCCCACCTTTCCAAGGCAGAGGGAAGTTCAGTGTTAATAGCTCTAGCTCCCCTGGCCCTCTCTGGACTCTAGGGGTGGAGAGAGAGCGTGGGAGGGAGGCAGCGTGGGAGGGAGGTAGAGGGATCTGCACTGACAGTCGTGAGCAGAATGAATCCTTAGAAAGGACTTAATTTCCGGCCCACCCCACCCTTCTGTTGGAGCTTCTGTTTGGAACAGGTCTGAGCCCTGGATAGAACAGCAGGAGGCCTGGGTCACCCTCAGTCCCATACAGTGTCTATCACTGGAAGCACTGAGTAGCCCCTGGAGTCTTCCCTGACAGGGAAGCCTGACTTCCTGACCAGCCCCCTCCCTGCTGAAGATTTGCTAGAAGAAAGCAGTCCATAAAAATCCAGCTTTACCAACTCCCTCCCCCAGACAGAATGATCATTCACACTGGGCACTAAGGAATGAGAGCCCTGCAGCATTTTGCTCTAGCTGGGCCACATCTGTAGTATTAGTCTGAGCGCCTTATTTTAGGAAAGACACAGACGATAATAAGATGCTTCCAGAGGAGTACAGCCAGGATGGTAAGGGGCCTTGAGCGCCTGCTGTATGTATTAGGACCATCTGAAGAAACTGGGAGGGGTTAGCTTGGAAAAGAAGAGATGTCAGGGAAATCTGATAGCTCTCTTCAAGTATTTGTCACGTGCAAGAGGGATTAGTCTTTCTTTTTCTGCTCAGCCCCAGGTAGAAGTAAGAATAGTGGGTCCAAGAGGAAAAACAAATTGAGATTTGGTATAAAGGGAAGCTTTCTAACAATGAGGGAGGTCCCAAAGTGGCCTGTGCTGAATCCAGAGGTAATGAGCTCCCCGCCTCTGAAGGTCTTCAAACAAAGACTGAATGATCACTTGCCAGGTGTCTCAAGGAAAGTATCCTTTGACAGGTATGCAGCGAACTGGATGACCTTGGATGGCTGTGATTTGGTGAGCCTTGGCATTACGGACACACCTGCCAGAGCCTGTAATACAACATTTACAACAGGACCCAAGTCCCAGAAATTAGGATGCCCCTCTGGCCATCTGTGGTTCTAAGATGCTAACAGACCCAGGCTGGGAGTCAGAGAGGGTCCCTTTTCTCTTCCCCCCTTAATCTCCTTCCTCTCTCCTCTTCCCTCCTCCCCCTCTTCCTCCTCTCTTCATTTCTCCATCCCTTTCTTGCCTTTCTCCCTTTCCCTTATTGTTTCCCTCTTCTCTTTCTCTTCTTCCTCCCTTTCCTCACCCTTCTCCTTGCTGCCCCCGCCCCTTTCCAGGGCACAGGGAATCTCAGAGTTAATAGCTCTAGTTCCCCTGGACCTCTCTCGACTCCATACCTGGGGGCCAACAGACCCCACCAGGCCCACTTATGCAGTGGCTGAGGATGGAGAGGCTCACCTCGCTTGCTCCTGTCTGTCTGTGATTCTGGGTCTGTATGCATTGTAGGGTGTATATGTCTGGGTCTGCCTCCTGCTATATAAGTTTGGGTCTTCAACTCTGCCTTTCCCTCTTTCTTCCTCTGTGTCTGCACATCTGTTTCCATCTCTTTGTGTCTTTCCCTCTTGGGTCTCCATGTCTGTGGCTCTGTGTACTTCCATGTCTATCTGTGTCTGCCCCTTTTCGTACGTACAGGTGGGATCCCTTCTCTAGATCTGTGTTTCTTTCTTTCCCTATATCCTTTCCTCCCTAGGTCTACCCCTCTCACCCACTCATCCACTCTGCCTTGTGGTAGTGTTCTCTCTCCTACTTAAAGGATGCCCCTCCTGGCCAGGGCCATGCCTGATCCATCTGCTTCCCTACCCACTACTGAACATGGAGCCCACAAACATCAAGCATCCATAAATGTTTGTTGAATTATTAAATGAACAGAAGGCTGGGCACAATCTGGGCCAGATGAGGAGTGGGAACCTTAAGGACTATGGTGTTCAAAGGATGGAGAGTCAGTGGGATCTGCAGTGATTGGTCAGGGAAGGCTCCCAGAAGAAAGCAATCCTTGGACTAGGCCTTAAAGGATAGATAGAATTTGGATCTACAGAGATCAGAGAGAATTTAGACCTCTTGGGAAGACAGGTCATGCCTAGGAACTCTTTCTCAGAAGAATGTTTTTAAATGCATAAAATAAAATACAGAGGGGGGCGGCTAGGTGGCGCAGTAGATAAAGCACTGGCCCTGGATTCAGGAATTCCTGAGTTCAAATCCAGCCTTAGACACTTGAAACTTACTGGCTGTGTGACCCTGGGCAAGTCACTTAACCCCCATTGCCCCGCAAGGAAAAAAAAATACAGAGGATTACTAAGGAAACCAAATATATTGAAATATAGCTATCACCTTAAATAAAAAAGTTCATAGAACTGAGGTGAAGATCCTCTGGTTAGACCAATGGGTCAAACCTGTTAAGCTGAAATCAAATATGGTTACTGACCACTTACATTAACAGACAAATTGAGATTCGGTATACATTAACAGAGTGCTTTAGTGTTTACAAAAGTTCATCACATACATCATGTCTTTCGATCCTCTCACCAACCCTATAAAGTGCTAGACATTATTATTGTCATTTTACAGATGGGGAAACTGAGTCAGACAGAAAAGTGACTCACCCAGGGTTACACAGACAGTAAGTTTTAGAAGTAGCCAGAGACTATAGGTAATAATAACAGTTAGCATTTACATAGCACCTAGTATGTACCAAGTATTGTGCAAAGTACTTTACAAATATTATTTCATTTGATCCTTACAACAACCCTGGGAGGTAAGTGCTATTATTATCATTTTTTTACAGGTGAGGAAACTGAAGCAGACAGAGGTTAGGTATCTTGCCCAGGATCATGCAGCTAGTAAATGTCTGAGGCACAATTTTAATACAGGTGTTCTTGAGGTCCAGCACTCTATCCCAAATCCCCTAGCTGCCACTGGACCTGAAGTCAGGAAGACCTGCATTAAATCCAGCTTCAGACTCCAGTTGTGTGACCCTGAGCAAGTCACTTAACCCCTGCCTCAGTTTCCTCATCTGTAAAATAGGGATAATAATAGCACCTATTTCCCTGGCTTATTTCAGGGAACAAATGAGATAATGTTCGTAAAACACATAGCAAACCTTAAAGTGCTATAGAAATGTTTACTAAAATAAATAAACAAAAATTAAAAGAAAAAATAAATTTCACCATTATCTTAAGCAGGAGAGAATCCTGGATGTTCTCAATCCTTAGTCCAACCATCACATGAATAACAAGTTCTATATTAGGCTTCCAAAGTCACCTGGGCAAGTATGGGGTGAAGGAGGCATCAGGAGACACCAACTTTTTCCACAAAGGAAGACAGGGGTCATGGAGACCAAAAATCTCGATACCGGATAGCAGTGTGACCTGGCCATCAAGCATCTGCTTTGACAGCATTAACAAGCACAGAACAGGAACAGTCTTTCTGCTGGTTTCCTGATCATAACCACGTGAGGGCTGTATTCTAGCCGCTATCTTTTGGAGAAGGGGGTGAAGAAGATGGTAAAGGGCCTGGGTCCTATGACAGATGAGGATTGGTCTAAGAGCCTGCAGAGTTTAGCGTGGTGTAGACCAAGGAAGAATGTGACAGCTAGTCCAAGGATTTGAAAGGTTGCCACATGAAACCGGGATTAAATTTGTTCTACTTGGCCCCAGAGGGCAGAATGATGAGCATGGGGTACAAGATACAGAGAAAGCAGATGGAGATTCCAGTGAAATATTGAATGGTTGAAGAGGTAAGGACAAACTTCCCAACAATGAGAGCTATCCAAAAGGAGGATGGGACTGCCTCTGGAGGTAATGGGTTCCTCCTCCTAGGAGACTGGAGATGTTCAAATAAAGCTCCCATGCCACTTGTCTGTGAGCAGTACTAGAGAGAGGATTCTTGTTTAGACATGTTGGACCAGACACTTAAAGGGACTCTGGATGGCATTCTGGATAGGACCATATAGTAACCAAAGGGCCTATGGACTGGGGGCCATGAGTCTAGAAAGTAGACCTGTATCATAGAAGCTGTGAATGCCAGGTTAAGTCTCATCCTTTTATTCTCTGGATGAACACTCTGGCCAAGGATGTCATTTCTCTCTCTCTCTATGTCTCTCTCTCTGTCTCTGTCTTTCTCAGTCTTGTGTTTGTCTCTGACTGTCTCTGTCTCTGACTGTCTCTGTCTCTCTCTGTCTCTCTCTCTCTGTCTCTCTGTCTCTCTGTCTCTCTCTCTCTCTCTCTCTCTCTCTCTCTCACACACACACACACACACACACACACATCCCTTTCTGAAAGGAGTCCTTGGGGCTGGGTATGTGTATGTATATGTGTGTGTGTTGTGTAGGGGAGAGGCAAAGAAGGTTCTAAGAAGATAAATTGATCAAGTTGGAGGGCCAAGGAGAGAGGGATAGGCACCCTCATCTTCTCAGCCCCACGGGTTGGTTCTTCCCTGCTCATAGCAAGAAAGGCCCAGCACTCAGAGAACACAGAATACCCAGTGGTGGAGAACTTAACAACAGAAGCCAGTCTGACTGCAGGTCCATCTCTGATGCCTGGAGAAGGCTGAACAAGGGGGACGTCTTCAGCTGGATTCATGCAGAAATGGGGACCAGGAATTGGTTGGCAAGACAGACATGGAGGCCTGAGTTTCAGGGCTCTGGATGGCCCCAATAGTGTATTCTGCCTCCCTCTTTTCTCTCTGCAGCAAAGGGGGGCTTCTCTGTCTCCTAAGTATCCCTCTTCCTCTGCAGACGCTCTTCCAGAGTCCCGAGGATGGCTGGCAGCTCTACACCTCGGCCCAGGCTCCAGACGGGAAGTGTGTGTGCACAGCGGTCATCCCTGCACAGAACAGCTGTTCCCGTGATGGCCGGAGTAGGGAGCTGAGGCAGCTCATGGAGAAGGTACATGGAAAGGGTGGGGAGGGCAGAAGAGAAGAGACTCCAACTGGACCAATCTGTCTTCTTAGAACCTTTGCCTTTCCCCTACACACGTACCCAGCCCCAAGGTCTCCTCAATAAGCCCTCATGGCCCCTCAACTCATCAGGCTGAGGAACCCAGCTTTGTCCGATCTCTATATATTTTTGTGTGTGGGGGGGGCAATGGGGGTTAAGTGACTTGCCCAGGGTCACACAGCTAGTAAGTGTCAAGTGTCTGAAGCTGGATTTGAACTCAGGTACTCCTGAATCCAGGGCCGGTACTTTATCCACTGCACCACCTAGCTGCCCCCTGTCCGATCTATATTTAATCTCTTAAATCCTGAGAGATCTCATTGCCCCCATTGGGCCCTGACTCCATGATTCATAGACTTAACAAACTTTAGGGGCAGAAAGGAACTTTAGAGATCAGGTAATCCAGCCTTCTGATCTTGCAGATAGAGAAACTGAGGCTCACTCAGTCTCCTAAGGCTGAGGATGAAGACTCCCAGAGAGAGTGTTCAGGGCCCTCAAGACAGAATCATACCCACCCAGGCTCTCAAGCCCGAGTTCTCTGGCTCCACTCTGTCAGTCTGTCATTGTTGGCTCAGTAGAAAAAAACACTGCTTCTACAGCAGAGGTCCTGGGTTCAAATCCCACCTTTGATACTTATTTCCTGTATGACCTGAGGCAAGTCACTTAAGCTCTCTAAGCCCTGGTTTCTTCATCAGTGAAATGAAGGAGCTGGACTACATGTCCTTTGGCCATAAATCCAACTCTGGGTCTATGATCACGATGACTGAGTCCCTGCCCAGTGAGACAAGAGCAAAGATCTCTGCCTACAGGAGATCAGTGTGGTATCATGGAAAGAACACTGGCCTGGGAAGCAGAAGACCTCACCCCAAGGCCAAGCTCTAGCTCTGAATAGCCATGTGATTTGGGGCAAGTTCTTTCAAGTCTCTCCAATCTCTATTTCCTTATTTAGAAAAGTAATGGGGGCAGCTAGGTGGTGCAGTGGATAAAGCACCAGCCCTGGATTCAGGAGGACCTGAGTTCAAATCTGACCACAAACACTTGACAGTTACTAGCTGTGTAACCCTGAGCAAGTCACTTAATCCTCATTGCCCCGCAAAAAAAAAAAAGAAAGAAGAAATGAGGTTGGGGGCGGCTAGGTGGTGCAGTGGATAAAGCACTGGCCCTGGATTCAGGAGTTCCTGAGTTCAAATCCGGCCTCAGACACTTGACACTTACTGGCTGTGTGACCCTGGGCAAGTCACTTAACCCCCATTGCCCTGCAAAAAAAAACCAACAACAACAAAAAAAGAAATGAGGTTGAATTAAAAGGGAGTTTAGAGGGCAGCTAGGTGGCACAGTGGATAGAGTACCAGCCCTGGAGTCAGGAGGACCTGAGTTCAAATCCAGACTCAGACACGTAACACTAGCTGTGTGATCCTGGGCAAGTCACTTAACCCCAATTGCCTCACCAAAAAAAAAAAAAAAATGGGGGGGGAGAGGGGGGGTGTTAATCCTGTGTCTTAGGAGCTGAGAGGAGGGGTAGGGGTGGGGCCTAGAGCAGTAGGAAAGGCTTCCTGGAGTAGAAGGGGATTCGAGCTGGCCCCAGCAGGAGGGGGAGGGTTCAGGCAGGCAGATTGGGTCCTTTGGAAAGAAGGGGAGTCTGCTGCATCCATGACCCTCTACGGCACACTGTCAGCACCAGGGTCTCCCTGGAAGCATCTCCTGTGGTTTTCTTAAAGTTCAATGGTCCCAGTGTCTCCCACCTGGGACATCTTTGCCCCAGGGAGAGGTGTCAGTAGTCAAAAAGCCATACTTGAGGGTTTCCTGAGCTCTGGGAAAAGAAAGATATGGAGACTCCAACTGCCTTGAGTGTGTTGAGGTCCTGGGGAGAAGAATCAGCAGGTTGGGTGGTCAGATAAATAATAATTGAGCTCTATATCACCTGTCAAAGCACTTTACATATATTTTCCCATTTGAGACTCCCACCAATTACTATGAAATAATAAAAGTATTACTTGTAGTCATTTGATAGATGAGAAAGCTGAGGCTTAGGAAGGTGAATGACTTGTCCATGATTACAACGTTAATCAGGATCAGAGGCTTGAACTCAAGCCCAGGCCTTCCTGACTTCAAGCCCAGCCATCCATGATTTCCTGCTGCCTCGCTCCAAAGGGAGGTGTGGGGTATCTCTGAAACAGCCTGGAGCTCCAAAAAGAGGTCAGAGGAAGTCACTAGGTACCTCAGGCAGGGACATCCTGATTCTAGGGAGGGGGTGGTCAGCAGGAATGGGCTGGGCCCAGGGAGAGGAGTCAGCAAAGTCATTGTCAAGGGGAAGCTCTTGCTGTCTTAGAGATGTCCAAGCCCTGGGGAGAGGAGTCAGGAATAAAAGAGAAGCACTCTCCATTTGGGGCACTTCTGGTCTGGCTGGGGTTAGGTGGCTGGAAAAAATTGGTGGTTTAATAGACCAAGCAGGGGGCAGTGAGCTTACCTTGGGGGTGGGTGTCAGTCTCTCTACCTGTTCCTCTCCCCAGGTCCAAAATGTCTCCCAGTCCATGGAAGTCCTTGAGCTACGGACATTTCGTGACCTACAGTATGTAAGGAATACAGAGTCCCTCATGAGAAGCTTGGACTCAAGGCTCCGGGCAGCTGATGGGGCCCGAAGCTTGTCTGCCAAGAATTTCCAGGTGGGAGTCCCCAGGGTCCCAAAGGCAGGGAGTTGGGGATGGGGCTGGCAGCATGGCATGGTTCAGTTTGAGGTCAAAGGTTGATAAGGGGTCATCTCTGGGTCAATCAATGAATCAATAAACATTAAGTGCCTACTATGTGTCGGCACTGAGTGCTGTGGATACAAAAAGAAGCGAAGGGACTGGGTTGGGGGAGAGGTTGGATTGGCATGGGGGGGTCAGATGACAGGGCTCACTCAATAGGAGCTGAAGGACAGGATGACGGAGCTACTACCCCTGAGCTCAGTATTGGAGCAGTACAAGGCAGATACAAGGACGATTGTGCGCTTGAGAGAGGAGGTGAGGAACCTATCAGCAAGCCTGGCAGCCATCCAGGAGGAGATGGGTGCCTTTGACTATGAGGAACTGCAGCAACGCGTGCTAGTGCTTGAGGCCCGGCTCCATGCCTGTGCACAGAAGCTGGGTACGTCTCAACCCCAAACCTTCAGCCCTGCCCCTCCACTAGCTCCATGCTGAAGAAGCTGACCCCACTCCGTACCTCCAGCTCCACACTGTTGTTGGTGCACCCTGACCTGATCCAGTCCCTTTCTTCCAGCCCCGCAACTGTAGCTCCATCCTGATCTCCAGAACATCACCCTTCCCTCCCAAACATGTCCCATAATAGACTCTCCCATTCCCTCCATTCCTCACACCTTCTTCCCCTCCCTCCAGGCTGTGGCAAGCTCACTGGAGTCAGTAACCCCATCACCATCCGCGCCATGGGCTCCCGTTTTGGATCCTGGATGACAGACACCATGGCCCCCAGTGCAGACAGTCGTGTGAGTCCTGTTTCCTGACCCAATCTGCCTTGGAAAGCCCCCAATGCTAAATGGAGACAGCCCAGAATTGGGGAGTCCCAGATGAGTGACAGATGTTGCCTATGAATTCTCTGGTCTAGGGGAGAGGAGGAAATAAATGGCCTCCCTTCTGAGGGAGACTGATTTGATTTGAAGGGGAAGATATAATCCTGTCCTTGGAGATTCCTGTTACCTCTCCCCACCTCTGCCTATCATCCCCCACCCCCTCTTTCCCTAGTTCTCTTTTATAATTGACTTAGGTGCCCCTGAGGCAGTCCTCAGAACCACATGCTCTCTCTTCAATCTCCTGCAAGCTGGCTTCTGCTGTCTCCACTCTCCTATGTAGCAAATCTCTCCAGCACCATCAGTCACCTCTTAATCACCAACTCCCATGGGCTCTTCTTAGCGTCCTCCTCCGTCTTGACCTCCTTGCAGCGTTTGACACTGCTGACCGCCCCTTCTGCCTGATGATCTCACCTCTTCTGGTTTCCCTGCCACTGCTTTCTATGTCTCTCTGTTCTCTTCCTATTTCTCTGCTTCCCTCTCTGTCTCCTCATCCTCCTCCCATCTCTTAAATATAGGTTTCCCCAAGACTGTCCTTGGCCCTTTTCCCTCCTCCCTCTCCATTCTTTCCCTTAGTGATCTCACCTACTCTAGTTCTGCCACTTACTGACTGTGATCTGGGGCAAGTCAGTCATTTAACCTGGCCAGTCCTCAGTTTTCTCAACTGAAAAACAAGGGGATTGGATTTCATTTTTCAAGCTGGGGTCCACAAACTTATTTTTTGAAAATTAGCTTTTCAGTATAGTTGACTTTACATATAATCCTGTGTATTTTATTTTATGTGTTTAAAAACATGGTTCTCAGAAGGGGTTTATGGGCTCCACCAGACTGACTATCAAAGGTCTCTATGACAAAAAAAAGTGAAGAATTCCTGGACTGGATGGACCCTGAGGTCCCCACCACTCTGAGTTCTATAATGCTATAGTACCCATGGCCATGGCTTCAATGATCACCTCCATTGTCATCACTTCCAAAGTTGTGTCCAAGGTATAGTCCAATTTTTCCAGCTGTCTGCTGAATGTCTACATCTCCATGTTCCTCTGACCCTTCAAATTCAATATGTCCAAAAGCGAGCTCATCCTCTTCCTTTCTTCTTAACTTCTCATTCTCTGTTAATGGCATGACCATGCTTAGTCACCTAGGCTTGAAACAATAGTCACCTATGAATTTTCCATTTTCCTCACCTCTCAGGGCTCCCCCCTCCACCTTGTCTCTCTGCCCCACATTCGATCTGTCATCAGATTCTATTGATTCAGTGTTGTTTGGGGAAAAGAGTGACGTGCTGCTCTGGAGTCAAAGGATGTGGGTTCAAACCCTACCTCTGGTCTATACTACTTGTAAGATAATGGACAAGTTACTCAATCTCCCTGGGCCTAAATTTTTCCTTCCATAAAACTGGTCTAGATCCTAGCTTCTTAAACTGTGGTTTGTAACGCCACATAGGGTCACATGACTGAGTGTGGGGATTGTGAAAAGATTGGCAAAGGTTTTATATATATAAAGGTTATATTTTATATACCTCTATACCCAGACCCAAGTATGAAATTGTCAGTTGAAAAGGGGTCATAAGTGAGAAAAGTTTCAGAAGCTAGATGACCTCTGAGACTCCTTCTGGGTGCTAATGCTTTTATCCATCTCAATCCTCTCATCTGGTTATTTCTTACCACTCCTGCTGCTATAACTCTAGTTTAGGTCTTTATCCCTTCTTGCTAAGACTATTGTCATAATTTCTTCATTGTCTTTCTTATGTCCAGTCTTTCTCCAAGTATCCTTTCCCTCTTCACCTGCCATATGCTGCCTGAGTAATCTTGCTAACAACACACAGTCATGAATGTCATTTCTCTACTAAAAAACCTTTGGTGCCTCCCAGTTATATACCAAATAAAGTATAACTCCAAGTCCTCCAGTATCTAGCTCCAGCCTATTTTTCCATCTTCATTTCACACTGCCCCCCTGTACTCTGTGATACATCAAAACTGGACTACTCTCTGTCCCCCATTCTTTTTTTTTTTTACATATAAGGTATTTTATTTTTTCCGTTACATGTAAAGATAGTTCTCAACTTTTGTTTATACAAGCTTTACAATTTCAGATTTTTCTCCCTCCCCTCCCTCCCCTAGACAGCAGGTAATCTGATATAGGTTATATCTATATATCTGTATACATATACCTATAGATATAGATATATATCTATACACACACATATATATACACATAATAACATTAATCCTATTTCTGCATTAATCCTGTTATAAGAGAAAAATCAGAGCAGTGATGCAAAACCTCAAAATAGAAAAAAAACCAACAACACCCAAAGCAAAAGAAATAGTATGGTTCAATCAGCATCTATACTCCACAGTTCTTTTTTTTTTTCTTGGATTTGGAGATCCTCTTCTATCATCCCTGGAACTCTTCTGTGCCATTGCATTGGTGAGAAGAATATAGTCCATCACAGTAGGTCAACACTCAATGTTGATGATACTGTGTACAGTGTTCTTCTGGTTCTGCTCATCTCACTCATCATCAGCTCACGTAAGACCCTCCAGGTTTCTCTGAACTCTTCCTGCTCATCATTTCTTACAGCACAATAGTATTCCATTGTATTCATATACCACAACTTGTCCAGCCATTCCCCAATTGATGGGGACCCCCTCAACTTCCAATTCCTTGCTACCACGTAAAGAGCAGCTATAAATATTTTTGTACATGTGGGTCCCTTTCCCCCTTCCATGATCTCTTTGGGAAAAAGACCCAAAAGTGGTATTGCTGGGTCAATCTGTCCCCCATTCTTGTCCTGCCCTCTCCCATCTCTCTGTATTTGTTAACAGCAGCCCATATGCCTGGAATGGACTCTCCCACCCATACCCATACCATTTACCCCTGTTGAAGGAAATCCAGGTACACATGCCACCTCCTCCAAGAAGTCTTCTTGGTTGTTCCCTACTCCTGGCTGCAAGTGATCCCACTGTCCTCATCATCTTCCCCTATTTTATTTTATCTATCTCTGTTGATGGCACCATCATCCTGTTGATGGCACCATCCATTGGCCTGCAAACCTTTGAGTCATCTTTTTTCTCCACTTACTAGTATTTTATTGTTTCCCCAGTTAAATGTAAAGATAGTTTTCAACATTCATTTTTGTAAGATTTTGAATTCCAAATTTTTCTCCCTTTCTCCTTTCTTTTCCTCCTCCCCAAGACAGCAAGCAATCATGTTAAACATATTTCCACATTAGTTACGTTGTAAAAGAAGACTCAGAACAAAAGGGAAAAACCATACGAAAGAAAAAACAAAAACCAAGTGAAAATCCTATGCTTCCATCTGCATTCAGATAGAGAGGATTTTTCATCATGAGTCTTTCAGAATTGTCTGAGTCATCTTGGATTCTTCCCTTTCCTTCATTCCTCACATTCAACCTATTACCAAGACCTCAGATTTCCATCTCCTCTCTCTTGACCAGGATTCTCTCCTTTCCCCCAGCTTTTCACATTCCCCTTCTAACCTAGTTATCTGTGTACTTGTCTTCCCCCTCTGCCATTAGATTTTAAGTTCCTTGAGAGGAGAATCTGGGTCAAATCTGTCCTATTATTCCCAGGGCTGAACATAGGACCTTATTCACACTAAAGTCTTAGAAATATTTGTTGAATTGAATCCTTTACATAGTTCTAAAGTTTCCAAGGACTGAAACAGTGATAAAAGATAGCACTTCCCCACCAACCAGAAGGGCCACTCTTGCTTTTACCTGCAGAAATAAACAAATAGAAAGATGGCCAAAGGAATCAGGTGGTTGTGATGAGGAAAGACTTCCTTAAAGATATGAGGTATGGGGGCAGCTAGGTGGTGAAGTGGTTAAAGCACCGGCCCTGGATTCAAGAGTACCTGAGTTCAAATCTGGCCTCAGACACTTAACACTTACTAGCTGTGTGACCCTGGGCAAGTCACTTAACCCTCATTGCCCCACCAAAACAAACAAACAAACAAAGATATGAGGTATGCCCTGCAACTGGGATGGGCCAAACCAAGACCGTGGTTAGTTACAGCAGGGATAATGAGAATGCTAAGAGGAAGACAAACTGTAGTTCTTAGGTTTGCCCAATAACTATACAATAACCCTTTTAGTAACTACTGGCCTCTCCAGGGTCTGATAGATTCCAGGTAACCACTTGACCTCTGGGCAAGCAGTGCTTGATGGTTACCAGTGGCCACTCAGATAGTGACCAGTGGTCCCATCCAAATGACTTTACCTCAAGCAAACCTTGCTTCCTGGTCATCAATGGCCTCCCCCAGTAATTAGTGTCTTGGGTGACAAGGCTTGCTGGTTTACCTGAGGCCTTCCCTATGACCAGTGTTTGGGGGCAGGGGGAGGGGCAGTGGATACCTCAGTGACTCCAGTTGACCAGTGGTTACCCCTCCAGGTATGGTACATGGATGGCTACTACAAGGGACGGCGGGTGCTTGAATTCCGCACTTTGGGTGACTTTGTGAAGGGGCAGAACTTCATTCAGCATCTATTGCCACAGCCATGGGCAGGCACAGGCCATGTGGTCTACAATGGCTCACTCTTCTACAACAAGTACCAGAGCAACGTGGTGGTGAAATATCATTTCCGGTCACGCTCAGTGCTGGTCCAGCGCAGTCTGCCTGGGGCTGGCTACAACAATACCTTCCCCTACTCCTGGGGTGGCTTCTCTGACATGGACCTCATGGTGGATGAGAGTGGCCTGTGGGCTGTCTACACCACCAACCAGAATGCGGGCAACATCGTGGTGAGCCGGCTGGACCCCCACACCCTCGAGGTCATGCGGTCATGGGACACAGGTTACCCCAAGCGCAGTGCAGGTGAGGCCTTCATGATCTGTGGCGTTCTCTATGTGACCAACTCACACCTGGCTGGGGCCAAGGTCTACTTCGCTTACTTCACCAACACATCAAGCTATGAGTACACGGACGTACCCTTCCACAACCAGTACTCCCACATCTCCATGCTGGACTATAACCCTCGTGAACGTGCCCTCTACACCTGGAACAATGGCCACCAAGTGCTCTATAATGTCACTCTCTTCCATGTCATCAGCACAGCTGGAGGCCCCTAGGACCCAGCCTAGGGGGGTGCCTGTAGGGGGAGGGGAGCCTCTCTCTGTCGCTGTCTTCCTATTTTGATCTGTCTCTCTTTTTCTCTCAATCTGTCTATCTCTGTGTCTCTATTTCAGTCTCTCTTTTGGTCTGCCTGTTTCTCTTTCAATCTCTTTCTAAATGTCTGTGTCTCTCCCTGTCTCTCTATAGCGCTGTCTCTGTTTCTTTCTTGGTAATTCTGGGTGCCTCTCTTGCTCTCTCTATATCTATGCAAGGATCTATGGATTTAGATATAGATTAGGGCCTCTGTCTCTCTCTGTCTCTGTCTCCATCTCCCCACCATCCCCTGTCCCATCCTGCCTAGGGAATCTGCCTAGGAATTGACTGCATGAATCGACTTCTTTTTTTATTTATTGCTTTTCTTTCTGGCTCAATAAACAGGAACTTTGACATTTTCTGGGTTTGAAGCTTTTTGTGTCCATGTGAGGGGTCTGCCTGAATCTTCTTATAGAAGAATGGAGTGCAGAGCCTGTTCCTGGGAGGTGACTTTGCTCTCCATTCCCTACCACGATTGGGGTGGGGTGGGGAATTACACAAGGCTGGGCTAGGGTTGGGGGACAGATGGATGGATAGGATCTGTGCACCAGAACTAGCCTAGACCCACCCTGGAGCTCAGGGCTGTTGGGCTGATTCTTTATCGTGTTTGCATCTAACAGAAGGAAGGGAGGGGAACTTCCCATACCTCCCACTGAACACAGCCAAACGCATGGAAACTTTTGTGTCCCCTGTGTGATACTTCCTGCAAGTGAAGAAAGCCACTGTCTGGAAACTGTATGTCCACAGATCTAAGCTAAAGGGAAAATGAGATCCATTGAAACATTCCTGAAACCCCATCATGGCTCACACTGACCATGAGACCTCTCTGCCTGTGCTGTCCACACTGACCCTCACTAGCCCTCTCACCACAGGCCTGCTCAGGTTCTCACTGCCCCCAGAAGTCTGTAGTCTAAAAGTTCAAAGTATGAACTTTCTGGGGGGGAAGGCTTTATCATGGGACAGAGGGGACTGTGTATTTGGAGAGAAATAGATACTACCTTCCTCATCACAAAGAGAAAAAAGAAACGAAAGGGTGGCCCCCAAAACCCCAACAACCACCACCACCCAAGGATTGGGTCAGAGAGACACCCACATTCACACACTCCTTTCCGTGCCTCATTGTGAGGTTTCTCAGATGGAGTGGAAGAGGAGCAGGGGGAAATGAGACTGGCAAAGGATATTGGGGACAGACGCGAAGGGCTGAGGAGTCTGGACTTCATCCTGTCTGCAGTGAGGGGAAATTCTGGAACAGAGCGAAGAGAAGGGGACAACTGAAAGAAGACCTTGTAGGGTAAAATCAACAAAATTCAAAGGCTATTTGGATGTGTGAGGGGAGATAGGCAGGAGTCAGGATTCAGGTGCCACTAGCAAAGAAAGGCCAGTCATTGGGAGTATGAAAAGACTGAATGAAAAGAAGTTGTCTAAGAGTTTCTTCCACTGGAGATCTTCAGATAAAGACATGATGACCACTTGCCAAGAAGGGAGAGAGGGAGGGAAGGAGGAAAAGAAGGAAGGAAAGGAAGGAAGGGAAGGAGGGAGGAATTTTATTAAACTCTGCCAGGCAGATGCGAAGGATGATCCCTGCCCTCAAGGAATTTACCTTTTATTAGGAGGAGATAACACATACCTGTGAAAGTATTATCTAGGGAAGAGAGTATCTGAAGATTCAGGGATTGTGAGGTGACTTAATCCACAGGGCAGTCAATTGACACAGCCTTTCCAGAAATACTATTAATTTAGTAATATTAATTTGATTACTGAGCCCTGAGCAAGAGGTGGAAAGAAGGAAGGTATTGTTTGTCCTTTGTTTTCTAAGAGAACCAATGACAGCGCAACTAGGTGATGTCTTGACATGAGTGTGAATTGAATTTATGTGAGGCAGAGTTGCACAAAGTCATCAGTCTCACTCCCTGAGTCTCTGAAGACCAGTGGCAGGACAAAAGTCAAGATGGCTGTTGATGGCCAGGGATGCAGCGGATAACCTTGGTGTCTTCCATGTCTGACCAAGCGCTAAGCGCTCCACAGCACTGGTTTTGGCTGCTTTCGTAGCCAATTGAAGAAATTGTTCTCATCTACCCATTCTGCTGGGAAAGTCTTCACATGCTTGGGATAGACACCCCTAACTCACTGAAAGGTTTGAGACCCCTTGGTTACCTTCAACCTAGTTTAGCTGGGGTGCTGAGAAGGTTTAATGGAGTGTTGAGAAGGTTTAATGGAGTGTAGCTGCTTCACATGCTGCAGCTACTTGTAGCCAGAGGTGAGAGCTGGGTGAATCAGGTGACCACCAAGGCTGGATGAGCAGCCCTGAAAAGGGCTCGGCAAACCCTCACGTGAGAGGTTCTGGCCCTTCTGAACACCAAAACTACCCAAGGGAGAAGGGAGTTGCCCCATGTCACGACAGATGACAGTATACCCAAGGTAGAGAGCTGGATGGAATGTGAAGCAGATTCTTTCTCAGGTATGGATTGAACTAGATGGCTTCCGGGTACTTTCCAACTCTGAAAAGGGTTGAATGTCCTAGCAGGTGGCCAGACCCCTTGGTTCTCCCAGCTCTTCTCCACCCCCCAAAGGCCCTGCAACGTGATCACAGTCATAAAGGAAGGGCATGTAATTTGAGAGCCAGGAAGGCAGAAGCTATTGCGAGTGGCCACAAGAACACCAGAGTCTCTTAGCCTCTGTACTCAGAGGAAGCTCATAAAAGCAGAGACAGCCCAGGTTTGGGGACTGATACTTCTAAACTGGTTCTTGTACTGCCGAGTTGATTGCATTGACAATCGAGCAAGCATGAAAACCAAATGGGACCTCTCTGTGACTTAGCGCTGCAGTCCGGGGAAGTCTGCTTCCCTAAGTGGCTTTCCCTGTATGGGTGTATCTATTCCCCTGTACTATATTGTCCTCAGGGAGTAGGTTGAACTCTTGAAACACAAGGTATACTAAGTTTGTCAGGTCATGGGTTTGCCCCAGGGGTTATGGGATCTTGATTTTCAACCCTATCTTGGCACTGCTTTGGACTCTTCACTCCAGCCCACCTGAGCCTCCTTACTCTGAAGCCTTGAAGGCCCTGAGTCAGACCAGAATTTAGAGGTCCAGGATTTAGCTCCCCCTTTCCCAGATCATCCACTGCCAACTCCCCCATCCCCCCCACCAGTGTACTCTATGAATTACCAAGGGTAGCAGGAACACGGAGAGGCTCAAGCTGGGAACTGAGCTGGTTGGCTTTTCAGAGAGGGGAACCCCAGGCTCTCCAATTCTAATTAATGTTTCTGATGATGAATCCTCTTTCTGCTCCAAGATCTCCATGAGCACTGAGACAGCAGTAGTATTTTGAAATGGAATATATGAATAATAAATGTTCCTTCCCAATAAACTCATTTAAAACTTAGGATAATTTTTTTAATTTTTGAAAGTTTTTAAAAATTTAAACAAAAAAATTTAAGATAACAAGTTACCTTAGTGGAAACTGGAAGACCACTTATTGAGGATGTTCTGAGAGGATGTCTGTCTTCCCACCTTCCCTCAACAGGCAGATATTTATGAATCAGGTCCAAATACATCCCTAAAAAAAGGGCTGTAACTGTGCTCTGAGAAGATTTCAATTGTTTCCAATTCTTGTTATTGTTATTTTTAGTAATAATACTTGAATGAGGGGGCAGTTAGGTGGCACAGTGGATAAAGCACCAGCCCTGGATTCAGGAGGGCCTGAGTTCAAATCTAGCCTCAGACATTTGGCACTTACTAGCTGTGTGACCCTGGGCAAGTCACTTAACCCTCATTGCCCCACAAAAAATAATAGCAATGATGATGGTGGTGATGATGATACCTGAATGGATGAATTTTAAAAGTGTTTATTAAGCACCTAGATTTATTAAGCACAATTGGATTGTGAGCTCCTTGAGGGTCATTTGTCTTATTTTGTATTCCCCAGCACTGGCACATAGAAGGTGCTTAATAAGTGTTTATTGATTGACTTACCAAGTGCCAAGGAATGTACTAAGTAAGTCCTGGGGATATAAATATACAATTAAAAGCAATCTCTTAGCTCATAGAGTTTGCATCCTAATAAGGGAAGACAACATATAAAGAGGAATAAACAGGGTGTCCAGTAGACATCGTAGACTAAACATATCCAAAACAGAATTCATGATCTTTCCCCCTACGTGCTCCTCCCCTCCTACCTTCCCTATTACTGAAGAGAGTAACACCATGTTTCCAACCTGTTAGTTTCTCAACCTAGGAGTCATCCTCAATGCCTCACTCTCCCTCACATAGCCCCTCCCCATATCTAAGCTGTTGCCAAGGCCTACTGACTTCACCTCTACAACATCTCTCCTATATATCTCCCTTCTCTCCTCTGACACTGCTACCCGCCTGGTGCAGGCCCACATCAACTCATGCCTAAATTATCACAATGGCCTGCTGGTGGGTTTGTCTACCTCAAGTCTCTCTCCACTTCAATCCATCTTCCACTTGGTCACCAAAGTGGTTTTCCTAAATCACAGGTCTGACCATGTCACTCTCCTCCTTGATAAATTTCAGTGGCTTCCTATCGATTCCCGGATCAAATACAAAATGTTCTGTTTAATATTCAAAGCCCTTTGTAATCTAGTCCCCTACTCTCTTTCTAGTCTTTTTACACACCTTATTTGCCCCCATGTACTCTTTGACCCAGTGACATGGACTTCCTGCCTTTCCCAAAAATAAGAAATTTCATCTCTCTGCTCTGTGCATTTTCCTTAGCTGTCTCCCATGCCTGGAATGCTCTCCCTCCTTATTTCCACCTAAGTCACAACTAAAATCCCATTGTTTACAGAAAGCCTTTCCTAACCCCTCTTAATTCTAGTGCCAGGGGCAGCTAGGTGGTGCAGTGGATAAAACACCCACCCTAGATTCGGGAGGACCTGAGTTCAAATCCAGCCTCAGACACTTAACACTTACTAGCTCTGTGACCCTGGGCAAGTAACTTAACCCTCATTGCCCCACACACACACAAAAAAAAAAATTCGAGTGCCTTCGCTCTATTATTTCCTATTTATCCTATAGATAGCTTTCATAGCATAAATTTGTTTGCCTGTTGTCTTCCCCCATTAGATTGTGAGCTCCTTGAGGACAGACTATCTTTTGCCTCCTTTTATATTCCTAGTGCTTTAACACAGTGCCTGGCATCTAGTAGGTACTTTAAAAATGTTGATTGATGGATTGATTTTTTTTGGGGGGGAGGGGAAGTCTTATAGTTAATGAGTAGAGCCAAAGGAAAGGAGAATGACACACCCTTTCCTGTGTTCAGTCATTATTTTAGTCATGTTTGCCCCTTCGTGACCCCAGATGGGGTTTTCTTGGCAAAGATACTGGAGTGGTTTTGCCATTTCCTTCTCCAGCTCATTTTTTTTTTTTTAGTGAGGCAATTGGGATTAAGTGACTTGCCCAGGGTCACATAGCTAGTAAGTGTTAAGTGTCTGAGGCCAGATTTGAACTCAGGTCCTCCTGACTCCAGGGCCAGTGCTTTAACCACTGCGCCACCTAGTTGCCCCTCTTCAGCTCATTTTACAGATGAGGAAACTGAGGCAAACAGGGTTAAGGGACTTGCCCAGGGTCACCCAACTAGGAAGTACCTGAGGCCAGATTTTAATTCAGGAAGATGAGTCTTCCTGACTGCAGGCCTGGGGCTCTATCCACTGTACCACCATGCTCTTAAATACATAAAATAAAATACATAGGATTAAAAAAAAACAGAATCATTTTAAACTACAGCTATCAAAATATTTTTTTAAGTTCATAGACCCCTCCCTGTTCTGGTTCTGGACATTGTATGAATATCATGGAGCACACCCACTATCCATTGGTTATCCTTTGCTCTCTCTATAAAACATACACATACAGAACACTTAAAGGTATACAAAGCAATTCCCTCCTAATACTATTAGACTACTGAGTACTCTTGAAACTCTGGGGCACTGTGAATAGAGTGCCAGGCCTGGGGTCAGGAAGATCCCAGTTCCTGAACAAGTATTCAGTGTAGCACATGCAAATTGATTATAGGACAGTCTTTATTTTGCCTCACAAATGAATGCAGAAGGGACAGCTAGGTGGTGCAGTGGATAGAGCACCAGCCCTGGATTCAGGAGGACCTGAGTTCAAATCTGACCTCAGACCCTTGACACTTACTAGCTGTGTGACCCTGGGCAAGTCACTTAACCCCAATTGCCTCACCAAAAAAATAAATAAATAAATGTAGAAAATGCAAAGGGCTCACAGATGATTACTACTACTACTACTACTACTACTACTACTACTACTACTAGCATATATATATATGGTGCTTTCAGGTTTGTAAAATGCTTTACAAATATGATCTCATTTTATCTTCACAACAACCATGAGAGGGAGGTACTATTGTTATTCCCATTTTGCAAATGAGGAAAATGAGGCAGACAGAAGTTCAATGACCTACCCAGGGTCACATAACCAGTAAATGTCTGAAGTTAGATATTAACTCGGGTCTTCCTGACTCCATAAACAGGAAGAAAAGTCTATCAAGGTTGCTCATAGAACTAGCGACTGCTATCATATCAAACAGTCCTTTGACATCCCAGCGAATCCCCCTTTCCCATAAGGTTCTACACGGTCTTCAGTTCTTCCTCTTTCCCTTCTTCCAAAAGATCCATGGCTCCTCCACACGGTTTAAACTTTCCCCAGAAGGAAAACAAACTTTGGGAACTTGTGAACAAGCAATCCTCTCCCCATCAAGTCACTCTTTTGGGGGGGGAGGCGGAGCAATGAGGGTTAAGTGACTTGCCCAGGGTCACACAGCTAGTAAGTGTCAAGCGTCTGAGGCCAAATTTGAACTCGGGTCCTCTTGAATCCAGGGCCTGTGCTTTATCCACTGCGCCACCTAGCTGCCCCCTCCTCTCCCTATCAAAACAGCACTCACAGCAAAAGGAAGTTCAGTTGTTTTCCCCACCCTTGTGCCCAGGATGTGGCTTTGATTCCTCAGCTTCAGGAGCCACATCAGTAGTCCTCTTCCTTCTACCAGAAGCATGCCAGTGAGGAACTCTCCAGACACAAAGCCAATGCCTAAACACTCAACCCGGGGAGTTCTGGAACTTGGGAATCCTGAACTTGTAATTAGCCCTAAATTCCCCTCCAAGGCTAGGACTCTTCTTTCAGGCGGAGTGAGTGAGCACATGTTTGATCTTGCTATGTGCTTTTGCAGGATTTTTCTTAGTGCCTTGTCTGCTAACATAGCCTGAGCCAAAAAAGTCCACTCCCTCTTAGCATAACTCCTCTCAGGACCATGCAGGCACATACAACACTGCCATGCACTTCTGTAGGAACTCTAGGTATGTTCTGGCTGCTGCCATCTTTGGGGCTGGCAAGGTCCACTCTTGGGTCTCTAGTTTCTGGCCTGGTCTCCGAAAGCTGAGGGTAAATGAATGTTACTTCCATGTGCTGCTGTCCCAGGGCAACCCTTCCCTGTTTCTGGTGTTAGGAAGAACAGTTAGTTGGGTAATACCATGGATAGAGTGCCAGGCCTGGAATCAGGAAGACTCATGTCCTGAATTCAAATCTAGCCTCAGATACATAGTAGCTATGTGACCCTGGGCAAATCATTTAACCCTGTTTGCCTCAGTTTCCTCATCTGCAAAATAAGCAGGAGAAGGAAATGGCAAACCATTCCAGTATCTTTTCCAACAAAACCCCAAATAGGGTCATGGAGAGTCAGATAAGACTGCAACAACTGAACAAGGGTTGGAAAACTGGCTTCCCTCTCCCCATCCCCAGAACCATGCCTGCTGGTCTGCCTTCTAAATAGGGAAAGGCAAAAAGGAAGAGGGACAGAGAAAAGACAAAGACAAGACAGAGAGAGAGAGAGCCAGAGAAACAAAGAGCCAGATACAAAGAGAAGGACAGAACTGTTAGTTCAGCTTTATAAGACCATGAAGAAGGGCAGGAGTCTATTCTAAGTTCCAGTAACCAATCATCAGGAGTTCTCAGTGTCATCTCAGCAAGGCCTCCGTGAATATGTCCACACTGTCCCTGGGAACATACTTCTCAGATACCTCCAGACAAACTTATGCCTTGTGATATGATCAAGTTGATTAGAGAACTCTTCAGAGTAATTTGAGATCTAATCCTCTCAATAAGTACCTTAGTAATCTTATCATCCCCATTTTGTGTGTATGCATGCCTGCATAAATCTGTGATTTCTTCATTCTAGGAAAGTTAGATGAGAGTTGCATGCTCAGGAGGAAAAATCCCTCTACCAATGTAGATAGTCTGCAATTCATAGTCTTAGAAAGTTGCCTATGGTCTTGGGAGGATGTGAATTTTCTAGGGTCACACAAGGCAGTATGTGTCAGAAATCTTCCTGACTCAGAGGTCAGCTTTCTATCACATTGTCTCAGCTACCCATTTTACTGCTAAGAAAACTGAGACTGATGAAAGGTCAAATAGTTACTCCGGTAATGTCTGAGTCAGGAATGGAACCCAGCTTCTTTTGACTCCTAGCCCAACCTTCTTCTCACTATTCAACATTGTTTCTCCAGGACAATAAAAAACTGAAACATATCCAGATAAGAAAACTGGAGTCCAGAACATAGTAAGGTTAGTTAAAAGAACAAGATGGGGCAGCTAGGTGGTGCAGTGGATAGAGCAATGGCCCTGGATTCAGGAGGACCTAAGTTCAAATCTGGCCTCAGACCCATGACACTTACTAGCTGTGTGGCCCTGGGCAAGTCACTTAACCCCAATTGCCTCACTAAAAAAAAAATAAAATAAAATAAAAAAGAACAAGAGAAGTTTAGCCTGGAAAAGAGAGACACTTAAAAAGGCTGCAGGCTGCTAGGTGGCACCATAGTGCACAGAATTCTAGGCCTGAAGTTAGGAAGCCTCATTTTCTTGAGTTCAAATCTGACCTCAGACACTGTAACTGTGTGCCTTTGGGCAAGTCACTTAACCCGTTTGCCTTAATTTCTTCAGCTGTAAAATGAGCTGGAGAAGGAAATGGCAAATCACTCTAGTATGAAGAATTGGATGCAACTGTAATGACTCAGTAACAACAACAAAGGATACAGTGGGTCTCTTCAACTCATTACCTTTTCCCACTGCTTTTAGGATAAAATAAAATCTACTCTGTGGCATTAAAAGGCTTTCCTAACCTTGCTTTAGTCCAGCTTTTCTAACTGATTATATGTTATTCTCCTGTTGTAGCCTAACTAGGATACTTAGATTTTCCTCTACAAGACATCCCATGCCCTTCGCATAGGCAGTCACCCATACCTGGAATTCTCTCCCTTGCTACCTTTACCCTTTGGAATCTCTTCCCTTGTTCCCCTCGAGGCTTAGTTCAAATTCTATCTCCCACATAAAGGATTTCCTGATCACCCTTCCTGGTAGTACCTTGACAAATCACTGTATATGCATTCTGTTTAAATTCTATATCTACCTATCTGTATGTATGATATAACCATCAGTAGACTGTAAACTCTGAGAGGACAGGGATAGTCTCGCTTTGCATTTGTATTCCCAGTATTTTGTATAGCTTTGGCATAAAGTGGGTGCTTAATAAATCTTGTTGATGGATTGATTGATGAGTCTGAAGGGCTATAATAAGGAAAAAAACAGGTCATATTTCTATAGGGTTTTCAGGTTTATCAATCTCTTTTGTCATAATAATCATGTTGGAGCACTTCAAAAATCTCCATTTTCTAGATAAGAGAACTGAGGTGAAGAGAAGTAAAGTGACTTGTCCAGCATCACACAGGTGATAAATGACTGAGCTAGGACTCAAACTCAAATCTTTGAATTCCAAGTGCTGCATTCCTTTCACTACACCACTATGCAATGATGTGCTGAGAAATGTTTAACAACTAGATCTTTAGGGGAGGAAGTGTACTCTCAACCCACTTTTCAGTTTGATCTTCATTATTAACATTTTCCCCATTATTTCTCAATCTAGATAATCAAGAAAAAAATAAATCAAGCCTTGATTTGGAGGAGCATTTGCTGATCTCTGAGTCCTAAATGTTTACACTAGAAATTTAGCAATCAGCTCTCCAGAGCAGGTTTGAACTGGCACCAGCATTTCCTTACACTATGCCTCTCATCACAGAAGGGTAATGGACTCTATTTTGTTTGGCTCCAGAGAGCAGAAGCAGAATTAATGGGGAAATAGTCATAAAAAGAAGGCTATTGGTTGATTTAAAATGTAATATGGATTATATAGAGAACAGATAGGTAGATAGATATTCTCTGCCTGCTTCCAGCCAACTACATTTTGACTCAGCATTCAGATCTATTGGACAAGCTCCCTGGCTGCTTGGTATAACATGGCAGTCCCTTGCTCTTCCCTCTACCCCATGACAGCAACAAGAGCATGGGATGCTGCATCAGTTAAAAGATGAGACAACTTCCAGCTCTGTCTCTTGCTTTGATTTTTACATATGGTAAGTGGTATACTCTGTCTTAGGGCTTTCCCTAAGAGGAGTGGGCTGTGCTTTGAGGTAGACATGTCCACACAGGAATTTTAAAGATCCGGAGTTCTGGGTCCAATTAGTGGAACTGGCTGGTACCAAGGGAAGGTTCTCTACTGGAAAAGACAATCATCCAGGAGATATGTTGGGAGGTTGGTTGGACAGTGCAAAGCCCAGGTGAAAGGTAAAATATCCAGTCAGCAACCCCATAAACTGTTTTGTGTCCTGATAAAGTTTAAGAAACAGCCTCCTGAGAGATTGTAATAACAAGTTGTTTAATTGAACACAGTATCAACAACATTATGTGTTGATCAACTGTGATAGACTTGATTGTTCTCAGCAATACAATGGTCCAAGATAATTCCAAAGGACTCATGATGGAAAATGCTCTCCAAATCTAGAAAAAACAAAACAAAACAAAACTGTGGAATCTAGACACAGATTGAACCATACTATTTCTATTGTTTTTGTTGTTGTTGTTGTTTTTCTTTTTTGAGGTTTTTCATTTTTGCTCTTCTCTCATAACATGACTAATGCAGAAATATGTTTAATGTGATTGTACATCTATAACCTATATCAGATTACTTGCTGTCTTGGGGAGGGGACAGGGAGGGGAGGAAGGGAGAAAAATTTGAAACTAGAAATCTTATAAAAACAAATGCTGAAAACTAAATGTAACTAGAAAATAATAAAATATTTATATGTAAAAAAATAAGTTGTTTAGTGAATCATGTTTTGAATTGTTCTATCAATGTGCATGTGAATCATTTGTGTCATTATTACATAGGAAATAAATACCCCATACCTGTCTTGCATTATACAGTCCATACCTGTTAGTTCCATCCTTTGAGGAGGCCCTAGAAATAACCTAAATCCTAAACCTTCAGCTGTTTATCCCTGGAACACCAAATGCACCCAAGAGTATGAGAAAAGGGAGCCTAAGTCCTCTTCAATAGATACCAGGCTTCTCCCCAGACAGAATCCAATTGGACTATGTGCATGGGTCCAGGACAGAGAAAGGGGGAATGGGTATAGTAGCCTAACCCCTATGGGCCCAGTAGCATTCTTTAATTAATATTAGATGAAGAAGGGGCAGCTAGGTGGTGCAGTGGATAGAGCACTGGCCCTGGAGTCAGAAGTACCTGAGTTCAAATCCGGCCTCAGACACTTAACACTTACTAGCTGTATGACCCTGGGCAAGTCACTTAACCCCAATTGCCTCACTTAAAAAAAATTAGATGAAGAAAAACATTTCTATTTAAGCTCTCTCAAAGTGGAATGGACTTCCTTTAAAGATCATGAGGTCCTCATCACTGTAGAATTTTGGGAATGGAGATCTTCAGGGAGGAGATCTCTAAACCCACATACCCCAGGATCATTTCCTTCCTCCCTCCTTTTCAGATTCCATTACATAAATGGAAAAACTGGATGGCCAGTTATCCAGGCAGGGCTATTATAGATGGAATTTGTTATCTTGACATACATATTGGACTTCTAATTCTATAGGTCTGAAAGTCTATTATTTAGTTACACAGCTGTGTCAAACACAGAGAAATATGCTCAATCATACTCACACATATAAAGAGGGAAAAGAAGGAAACAAGCATGTATATAGCGCCTACTATGTGCCGGGCACTGAGCTAAGTTTGATCCTCACAGCACCCCTAGCAGATAGGAGCTATGATTATCCCCAGTTTACAGTTGAGGAAACAGGCAGATGGAGGTTAAGTGACTTGCCCATGGTCATATAACTAGTGTCTGAGGTCGGATCTGAATGCAGGTTTTTCTGACTCCAGTGCTTATAGTTCCTATTCTAACCAAAGACTGTGAGAAGGAGGGACTGAGACTGAGTCCTGTGGATTTCCATTTCATTAAACCTCCCTTGAACCCATAAACCTGATGAGGAACTACAGAGAATAATACTCCATGAGCACAGACTACACTGTTCAGTCTGTGAAAATCACAGCCTCACCTCCACACAGACTATGGCTGTGTATGTTTCTGCCACAGAAAATCTATTTGATAAATCATGGAGGGACTTGCCCCCTCCTGACAGGACTGCTTCCCTGCCCAAGTCACCCTTCATGGGATGAAGTGGGAAAAGCCTCTTTGGGGGATAAACATTGAAGAATGACTAGGTGGAGGCTTAGTAACTGAAAGAGGATTTGTTCAGGGAGAAGAAGGCTGGGATTTATGTTCTCAATTTGGGGAGGGGGGGAGGGGAAGCATATTAAATAATGAATCATATGGGCACTAATTGGCCTACTGGGACCTATTTATCCAACCCAAATCTTTTTCCCCTTTATTGATGCTTCAGCTGCCAGCACAGAGAAACACAGAGACAAAAACAGAGACATCATCACAGTTGCGCAGCACCTATTCTCTCAGCATTATGAGGGAGCAACAGTGCTCTGAGTGGGAGGAGACTCAGGGAATCCAGGAAAGGGGGTTCTTTCTCCAGTTCCCTCCTAACTACCTTCCCACTTGGAGTGGATTTGGAGAAAGGAGCCAAGTCCTCCATGGCCTGCGTTCCAGTTTTTTATACTCAGGGCTAGTTCAGCTGGTGGAGAAGGGCTGAGCTGGGCATTCCTCATCCCTGCTCCCAGGAATCCTATGCTCCTCTCTCCCAGAAGATAATAATAATAATATATCTCATTTCTGTAGGGCTTTAACATTTTAAAAGTCCATTCTTCATGTAACCCCAATCCCAAAGCCCAGAGAGTCCCATACTAATGGGCTTTAGGACTGGAGTTATACTCAACCATCTGACGGGTAGATTGAGCAAGTACTATTGTGTCTGTTTTACAGATGAGGAAATTGAAGCCCAGAGAGGTTCAACAGATTGCCTGTTGTTACATACCTAATAGTGGTTTAGCCTGGAGAACCTAGTTTGAGTTCTAGTTCCAGATCCTGTTAATTTCAATGTATTGGGAGGGGGAAGTACTGGGAGCTGGGGGACCTGAACAGGTGGATACATTGTTTCCTGGCCAAGCAGAAACAGAGATTCCTTTTTTCTTCCTATCCCAGGAGAGAAAGCAATGTATCCATTACAAGTGAGAACATCAATGTATCACTCCTACCCGCCCCCGCACCCCTCCTCCCGCCATCACCATCGGAGGGGAAATTCATTAAAACCCGCAGAGGCCCCAGAGTCATTTCTGGAGAAAGCATCATGCAGGAATTACTCAGAGGTTTTGTTTGAGGGGAGAATATCCGTCTGGAGCCAGAGCAGGGCTGGGGAGGAATGGAAACAAACCAGGTTTATTAAAGGGAGATGGGGGGGTGGAGGTGGGGAAGGCAGACTTGTGCCAAGCCAAGGGAATCTCGGGTCTAGGTCCTTTGTTATTCCTGAAACAAGGCACAGACACTTAGACAGCCCTGAGCCCTCTGATGATATGTCCTGCAGGAGAAGAAGCATTCCTGCTCTGCCCAAGTAGGGACTATGACCTTCATCTTAGTTATTCTGGCCACACGTTCCCCTCTTCCTTAGGCATATGAGAGCTTGTGATCCCATCTTCCCCTTATCCTGTCACTGGAAATTTCACCAAACAAAAGGCAGGCAAGTGTCCCCCTTGAGCTCCAAAGGTGCTTGTGGACATGAGTAGACCCTCCTTTTGGGTGGGGAAAGGAAAGGGGAAAGTGTTTAGCACTAATGCTTCTGAAACTGAGATGAAGGCTAAAGTTCTGTCCTTAGGGAGCTTCCAAAATGGGGGAGAAAAAGGATCTGACCCGGGTCCTGACCCTGTAGAGTATACTGTTTGGGGTAGATAGAGGAGGAGCAGACCCAGACGCTAGGGAGGGGAGGAAAACAGCAGGAATTGACCTTTACCTTCAGGGATAGTTTAAGGGTAGCTAGGTGTCAAAGTGGATATAGCACCAGCCCCAGATTCAGGAGGACCCAAGTTCAAATCCAACCTCAGACACTTGACACTTAATAGTTGTGTGACCCTGGGCAAGTCACTTAACCCTCACTGCCTGGCAAAAACAAAAAACAAGTAGCAACAACAACAAAAAACCCACAAATCTTCAGGAACAGTTTGACCATAAGGAACAATTAGGGAAGTAGTTGTGAAGGAAAAGAAAGAAAAGTAAAAGGAATGAAAGCCAGGTTGAGGAGTGCAGACCTGACCCCATTAAGCAGCAGGGTCAGTGAAAGCTTGATGACTGGGGTCAGTGAAAACTCTACAAACAGTGGGACTGGCCATTAAAGGCTCTAAGGAGGATGGACTAAACTAAGGCTTGTGGGAACAGTGAAGGCCATAAAGGAGAAAGCAATACTTGATTAAGCACTATTATGTGCCAATAGCTTTACAAATAGGATCTCATATGGTCCTGACAACCACTCTGGCCAAGTAGGGGCTATTATGACCCCCATTTTATAGTTGAGTAAACTCAGACAGAAGTTAAAGGAATTGATCCCTGTTTGAGGCTGGATTTGAACTCAGGTCTTCCTGACTTCAAGCCCAACACTCTGTTTACTGCACCACCTAGCTGTGGGACCAGTGAAGGAAATGTCACAGCAGTGAAGAACTAAGAATTGTAAAAATGAAAGCCTTGGGGCAGCTAGGTGGCTCAGTGGATAAAGCACCAGCTCTGGATTCAGGAGGACCTGAGTTCAAATCCAGCCTCAGACACTTGACACTTACTAGCTGTGTGACCCTGGGCAAGTAACTTGACCTTCGTTGCCCTGCCAAAAAAAAAAAAGCCTGATGACAAAGGTGATAGTGAAGCCTATGAAAACAGATGAACAGATGAAAACAGATTGAATTGAAATTCAATTAAATAAGTATCTATTAAACACCTGCTGTATACAAGGCCTTATACCAAGCACTGGTGAAACAAAGACAAAGAAGTTTACCTTCTAAGATGTAAATAATATGGGTAAAATACAACCTGTGCGAAAACCTAGAGGAGGATAAGATGCCTAGCTTGGGGAACAACAAGTGGGCTGATTTGGTTAGAAGTACATGAAAGAGGGGGCAGCTAGGTGGTTGGGGGCAGCTAGGTGGCTTAGTGGATAGAGTACCAGCCCTGGATTCAGGAAGACCTGAGTTCAAATCCGGCCTCAGACACTTGACACTTACTAGCTGTGTGGCCCTAGGCAAGTCATAAAACCCCATTGCCCCCCCCCCCAAAAACCAAACAACAACAAAAAGACACAAGAAGTATATGAAAGAGAATAAAGTGAAAGAAGTCTGGAAAGGTAGGGTGGAACTAGATTATGAAGGGCTTTAAATGCCAAGCTGAGGGGTATGTCTATTACTCTAAGGTGATAGGGAGTCACTGAAAATTCTTCAGCAGAGGAGTGACATGGTCCAATCTGTGCTTTAGGAAGATTTGAGTGTAGGGGAGACCAAAAACGGGGAGATCAATTAGAAAGCTGTTACAATGTTCTAGATAAGAGATGATGAGAGCTTGAACTATGGTGATGGCCATGTGAGTAGAGAGAATGAGATGGATGTGAAAGATACTGTGAGACAGAATCTTTGAGACTTGGTAACTGACTGGATCTGGGGTATCATCCTCAACAGAAATAGGTAAATTTGGAGGAATGGAAGTTGTCAGGTGGGGGGATTATGAGCTCCATTTTGGACGTTAAAATAATACTCCTATGGGACAGCTAGGTGGGAATGTCCAGTAGGCAGTTAATGATGGGGGACCAGAACTCAGAAGAGACATGTGGGCTGGATATATAGATTTGTGAGTCATCTCTATAGAGATGATAGTTGAATGAAAGTTGATGAGATAACCAAGATAGAGGATATATAGAGAGAACACACAACACCAAACCTTCAACAATGCCCACACTTTGGGTGTAGGAGAAAAATGGTGATGCTCCAAAGGAGACTGAAACCAGCATTCAGACAGGAGGGAGGAAAATCAGAAAAGAGAAATGTGAAGAAGAAGAAGAAGAAGAAGAAGAAGAAGAAGAAGAAGAAGAAGAAGAAGAAGAAGAAGAAAAGAAAGAGGAAGAAGAAGAAGAGGAAGGAGAAGAGGAAGAAGAAAAGGAAGAGGAAGAAGAGGAAGAAGAAGAGTATATAAGAGGAAGGACATAATCAACAATGGTAAAATCTACAAAGAAGTCAAAAAAGATGAGGATATAGTAATTAAGAAATTGTAGGTACTCTTGGAAAGAACAAATCCTAGTCATTCTCAGGCAATAACTAGAGACAGCTCTTTTTAAGAGTTTGGCTGTAAAATGGACAAAGATACAGGACAATATCTTGAGAAGACAGCAGTCACCTGAAGGCTTCTTGTTTTTGCTTTGTTTTTTAAAGGATGGAGGAGATGGGGACATATTTTCAGGGAGCAGGGAAGAATCCAGTAGATGAAGAGAGATTAAAATTTGAAATAGAAAAGTAGGTAGAGTGTATTAATTCAGTCAACTAGCATTTATTAAGTGCTGTGCTAGACACTGTGCCAAATGCTGAGTATATGAAGAAAGGCAAAAGACTGCCTCTTCTCAAGGAGCTCACATTCTAATGGAGAAGACAACAAGCAAATAACAACTAACAAACAAGATATGTACAAAAGAAGTTCAGGATTGTCTCAGAGGCTACGCACTAAGATTAAGAAAGACCAAGGAGGCAGCTAGGTGGTGCAGTGGATAAAACATCGGCCCTGGATTCAGGAGGACCTGAGTTCAAATCCAGCCTCAGACACTTGACACTAGCTGTGTGACCCTGGGCAAGTCACTTAACCCTCATTGCCCCACCAAAAAAAAACAAAAGAAAGAAAGAAAGACCAGGAAAGGCCTCCTGCAGAAGATGAGATTTTAGCTTGAAGAGACTTGAAAGAAGTTGGGGAAGTTAAGAGTTGGAGATGAGGAAGAAGAGAGCTTAAGATAATAGGGGAGAAACAGTGAAAATGCTCAGAATCTGGGAATTAAGTCTCATGTGCAAGGAATAGCAAGAAAAATGTCACTGGATCAAGGAGGAAGAAGACTGGAAAAGCCAAAAAGGAACAAGTTATGAAGGGCACATTAAAAATATGTAAATAGGGGCAGCTAGGTGGCGCAGTGGATAGAGCACCGGCCCTGGATTCAGGAGGACCTGAGTTCAGATCCGACCTCAGACACTTAACACTTACTAGCTGTGTGACCCTGGGCAAGTCACTTAACCCCAATTGCCTCACCAAAAAAAAAAAATGTAAATCTGGGAAGTACAGTGGAGAACACTTGAGAGAAAGTCAATGGAGACAGAAACAAGTTGTATAGCTATTAAGGTATACTATAGACCATATGGACTAAAAATGAAAATAGACATTCAAGAAATTGATGATAAATGTGACAGAGAGATGTACTATACAGTAGTAATGGAAACCAAATTATCTGGGTATCTAAAGCAGAGAAGCTAATAATGTATTGGCTTGTCTTATAATTTCATCCTTCAAAAACCAGAAGGAGCAACAAGGGAAACAATTGCTCTATACCTGATTCTAACCAACAAGGATGCACTGGTTACTGAATTAGAAAATGATCAGAAACTTGGAAGAAAGTATTCCTTTATCCTGGAATTTGTGATAAAGAAGAAAGATAAAACCAGGAATAGTTGAACATGAATCCTGATTTGGGGAGAGCTGATTTCAAATGGCTTAGGGAAAGAATAGATAGGTTCTTGAGGATTGTTTAGAACAGGGGCAGCTAGGTGGCGAAGTGAAGAAAGCACTGGCCCTGGATTCAGGAGGACCTGAGTTCAAATCCTGCTTCAGACACTTGACACTTACTAGTTGTGTGACTCTGGGCAAGTCACTTAACCCTCATTGGCCTGAAAAAAAAAAAAAAAGAAAGAAAAAAGAAAAGAAATCATGGAGAACAGAAATACCAGGAGAAGAACAAATATCCTCCAAATTTTCAAAGAAAATAAAAGAAAGTAGTCTCCAAACTATAGCCCAAAGAGCTTGACCTTAATTATTGACAAAATTCTAGGAAGTATTAAAGGATGGTTAGTAAACCATCCTTTTAATAAGAAAAGGAAGTAATGACTTTTCTTTTTTGTGGGACAATGAGGGTTAAGTGACTTGCCCAGGGTCACACAGCTAGTAAGGGAAGTAATGACTTTTTAAAAAACAATCATCAGGGTGGCTAGGTGGTGTAGTGGATAGAGCACCAGCCCTGGAGTCAGGAGGACCTGAGTTCAAATCTGACTTCTGACATGTAACACTTACTAGCTGTGTGACCCTGGGCAAGTCACTTAGCCCCAATTGCCTCACTAAAAAAAATTTTTTTTAAATCATCAAAGAAAATTCTTAACAAGAAATTTCCTTTTTAGCAAAAAAAAAAAAAAAAGCTGATCAGGGGTGATCAGGGGAATGCTGTATACAATACAGAATTTACTTAAAAAAGCATTTGACTTGGTTCAAATCTTGTCTTTACTACCTACTATCTATGTGATCTTGAATAAGTAACTTAACTTCTCTGGGCCTCAGTTCCCTCATTTGTAATATGAAGGGTTTAGACGAACTTACCTTTAAGGTCATTTCCCACTCCATATATCATATTTAGGGCAGAAGAGTTCTCCTCCCAATAGTCCTTTCCATATCTCCTAGCGCCCACCTCCCAAAGTTGTTGTGAGGATCAAATGAGATAATATTTGTAATAAATCTATGTATCTATAGAGATTATGGACACAGTTACTATATCTTTAAGATGGTATATTCTCCTTGGGAAGAAACACTTTAACAGTCGTTCTGGAGAGTTAACAATCGTGGTTGAAGGCTACTGCATGACACACAGAGAGACTAAGATAATATATAGCAGGATTTGTTTAATAGCTACCCCTACCGGTAGCCTAGGTGGGGTTGGCTGAGCTGTCAATGGGAGCATAGGTGATAACCCTGCCAACCCCCAGGCCCCTTCTATTAAGTGCTACTGGCTCATTTCCTTAATAATTCAACTAGGAGAACCCTGCCTCCTACTTCACATCCACCATTTAGATCTCTTTTGTCTCTTGTTCTATACCTTTAAATCCTTCTACATCATTTCCCATTCTCTCTACTCCAGGCTCTGCTTAAAAGATGGACCTTGTCCTTGACCAAGGTAAATCCTTCTACTTGTGCTCTTGATCTTATTCTGTCATTCACTGGATATGATAGAATAGGTGGCATAGTGAATAGAATGCTGGGCCTGGAGTCAGGAAGATCTGAGTTCAAATTCTGCCTCAGACACTAGCTGTGTGACCCTAGGCAAGTCATTTGCCCTCAGTTTCCTCATCAACAAGATAGGGGTTATAATAATAGTACCCACCTCCCAGGGTTGATGTGAAGACCAAATGAGATAATGATTGTAAAACACTTAGCTCATAGTAAGTGCTATATAAAGATCAGCTATTATCACTAGCTATGTGGCCCTTTGCAAGTCACTTAACAGCTGTCTGCCTCAGTTTCCTCAAGTGTAAAATGGAAGTAACAATAGCCCCTATCTCCCAAGGTTATGAGGAGCAAATGAGATAATCTTTGTAAAAGCACTTTGCAAACCTTAAAACCCTCTACAAATGGCAGTTATTCTTATTCATAAGGCATTTATTAAGTGCCCATTATATGATAGGAGCCACGCTAGACATCAGGGTATAAAGACCAAAATAAGGTAGTTCCTACATTCAAGAAGTTTACATTCTGAACACAGATGTACTAGCTCTTATAACTCCTCCCTGTCCTTGAAACACTGATGCAGAGACAGGGGAAGAAAAAGGAAAGCTAGGTAGGTGGACACACATTTCCCCAAATCACATATCTTCTCTCGACCCTGAGAAATCTTCCAGTCCACCATTTTAAGCCATTTTTTTTAATGCTGACAGTGGAGTGGGTGACCACTGCTGGTTGTTCGTGTTCACTGCAGCTGTCTACTGTGGCTGCAACTTAAATTGGGTGAAGCAATAGAGAAGCTGGGATAGATCCTGCAGTGGAGATAAAGAAGAGTGGTGGTGGGGCAGCTAGATGGCGCAGTGGATAAAGCACCATCCCTGGATTCAGGAGGACCTGAGTTCAAAGCTGGCCTCAGACACTCAACACATACTAGCTGTGTGACCCTGGGCAAGTCACTTAACCCCAGTTGCCTCACCAAAAAAAAAAAAAAAAAGAAGAAAGAAAGAAAGAAAAGAAGAGTGGTGGTACCAAGGCACTGGGGAGACCAGAAAAACCAGAGTTAAAGCCGAGCCAGAGGGAACTGTAATGTAAGGCTAGCTGTGGTGAACATTTCTATTGGTCCAGGGAACCAATCCCAATATTTAGTGCTTCCCCTTTCATTTTTTTTCTAATTGGTCACAAAGCCTATCCTGTCAGGTTTCTGCAGTGAAACTCCTCCCACTAATCTATTTCCTCATGCCCCAGGGGCAGTGGGAGTGGTTGGGATGATTGGACTGAGATGATAGGACAAAGGAGTTCCCCTATAGTTTGGTTATGGGATAGGTCCTTTGCCTTTATTTACTTGACTATGTGACTTTTAGAAAAACAAATCATGTCACCACTGAAAAAAATCAATCATCTGAGTCTTATGAATAAGGTTGATGGATTGAGAACAGAGGATTTTCTGAATGCAGGTAGAGATGGAACTGAATTCATATTTTCATAATTCTCATATTTCAGAGCAATATTTCATTTCTTTCCCCCAGGTTAAATTTTGAATCTTGACAGTGCTGTGGTTTTCCAACGAGTAGCCCCTGAACCTCTTTTAGAAGGCCTCCAGTAAAGGAAGAATCTCCTTCCTCCTGGCAATCCATTCTACTTTTGGACAGCTCTTACTTATCATTGGGAAATTTTTCCTGACATCAAACGCCTAAATCTGACTCAGGGCAACTTCCACTTATCACTCCATGTTTTGTCCTCTGGGGCCAAACAGAAAAAAAATCTGCTTCTTGGTAGCCCTTTAGCTACTTGAAGATTCCCACCATGTTCCACCCAAATCTCCTCTTCTTTAGGCTAAACATCCTTCAACTGATCCCTTCGATTGATCTTTATATACCATGATCTATCTCAAGGCCCTTCAAAATCTTTGCTATCTTCCCTTGAACTCCCTCCAGCTTAACAAGGTCCTTCCTAAAATGTAGCACCTAGAAATTAACACAGTACTCTAGGAGCAGCTAGGTGGCACCGTGGATGGAGGGCTGAGCTTGAAGTCAGCATCATCTGAGTTCAAATAAAATTTCAGACACATAAACTGGATGATCCTGGGCAAATCACTTAACCATTGTCTGCCTCACTTTCTTCAAATGTAAACATGGGGTGATAATTATAGCACCTAATTCTCAGGGTTGTTGTGAGAATCAAACAAGATAAGATTTATAAAGTACTTAGTACAGGGCCCCAGCACATGCTAGGTGCTTCATAAATTCTTGTTTCTTTCTTTTCCTTCCTAGCCGTAGTATAGCTAGGGCATACATTATACAATAGGACTATTACCTCCCATACACTATCACTGCCTTAATGCAGCCTAAGATTGCATTAATTTATCAGCTGCCATATTATTATACTATCTTCTATTAAGTAAGTTTCAAATTCCCTAAAATCCCTGATCTTTATCTGAAGAAGTGTCATTTAGCCCATCCCCTCCTCCATCCATGATATACTTATGAAGTTGATTTTTTTTACCCTAAGCATATCCCTTTGAAATTTTATCTTTATAGAATCAGTTTAATACTCTAGACAATCAAGATCTTTTTTTTTTCCATCCTGACTGTCATCCATTGTGTTAGTCATCCCTCTCATCTTTGTGTCATCTGCAAATTTTATAAGCAGGCCATCTATCCAAGTCATCAATTAAAATATTGCAAGGTAGCAATACCACTACCAGGCTTATACCCTAAAAAGATCAAAGAAAGAAGAACAGGAGCTGTGTGAATAAAAATATTTATAGCAGTTCTTTTTGAAGAGGCAAAGCACTGGAAACCAGGGGGGTGCCCACTGACTGGAGAATGGCTGAACAAATTATGGTATATGAATATAATAGAATAGTACTGCGCTATAAGAAATGATGAAAGGGATGGTTTCAGAGAAACCTGGGAAGAGTTGTATGAGCTGATTCAGAGTGAGGTGAGCAGAACCAAAAGAATAATTAATATGATGCCAGAATTACAAAGAAAAAAACAACTTTGAAAGATTCAAAAACTCTAATCAATGCAATGGCCAACCACAACTCCAGAGGGGTAATAAAAAAACATATCACTTGACTGCTTGACAGAGAAGTGATGAACTCAAGGTGCATAAATTTTTCAACATGGCTAAAGTGGGAATTTGTTTTACTTGGCTTTGCATATTTGTTACAGAAGCTGTGGGTTGTTGTTTTTTTTTCCAGTGATGAGGAGATGGTGTAAGGGAGAGAGGAGATAGGAATAGGATTCACTCCCTATCACAAAACAGAGGAGAACATAAGGAAGGCCAGAAGGAATATAAAATAAGCAGGACAACTTTGAAAGCTACATGTTAAATTATATAAAAAGAAGAGATTCCGTTTCATGTACAATCTTCTCTGTCCTACAAAGTGTATGGAAACAATCTTTTTATTTGGTGTTTGTTAAGTTCAGAATAAAAAATTTAAAAACCCATAAATTTTAAAAAGCACAAGTTTAAACACAAATAAATCACTGGGACATTCCATTGGAGACTTACTTCTGAGTTGATACCCAGACATTAACTATTAATTCTTTCAGTCTGGGCTTTCAATCACTTTTGAATTCACCTAATTGTACTATTATGTACATCATATTTTTTCCATTTCCCCCCACAGAATAGCACAAGAGATTTTTGTGGGTATATGTATACCATGTATGTATGTATGTGCGTGTGTGTGTATAACACACATCTCAGCATCTTGCTGAGAGAACACAGAGACAGAAATTCCTCTGCTTGGTTCTCAGTGACTGGTAAGTCTCAGATAACTGGTAAGTGAGAGTCAGAATAGTTATACTTTTCCCATAGTCTATAAAAGTGATCTGTGAAATTGTTCAGCCCCTTCCTTTTCCTATGCTTTCTTTCTTGATCTTCCAAACTAAAATACAAGTAATAGGGGAAGAGGAGTTTTATCTCCCTATTTCGCAGGAGGGGAAAAGAGTAACTTATAAGAGAAGCACATGCCAAGCCTGAAATTGAGGGTTTCTTAGTTTGAAGTTTGGGCATAAGACAGAGATTTCCTCAATAGTATCCTGTAAGGCAAAAGAAGATTGACAACAGAGGCTCACCCTGCAAATGAAGGACTGTGGTCATTCCATGAGGGTGGGAAGAGGTCTGGACCTCCTCAGCTCCACTATTTTGAGCTATGTGGTCAGCACAAGTCCAACGTGAAGCAGGATTGTTCAATATCTTCCCCAAAGTGTGTTTATGAGTCTAATAGATTATTTGAGTGATTTGTGTTTCTCTACTTGTTCATGGACCTCTGGGAGTCCTTTTTGCATCTTATGCATTTTCTGTGGTGAGAAAAATAAAGTCTGTCCCAACCTGGTATGCACATTGTACAATGGGTGCCTGAGTGGGAGTCGAGGACCTAGTTATCAGTCATTTAGCATTTATTAAGCACCTGCTATATGCTAGACACTGTGCTAAGTGCTAGGAATACAAAGAAAGGACGGGGGAAACAGTGCCTACTCCCAAGAAGCTCACAGAAGGATACAATGTACAAATAACTCTGTACAAATGAGACATTTGGGGAAACTAAGAGGAGAGCTATGCCTAAACTTTATTTTAGAGATTTGTCTGGAGAACTCCAAGTAAAGTCATACCAAGGCAAAGAGAGAAATTGACCATGTAGAGTCAATCCCATAGGATCAAATCTAGTCCTGTGAGCCCAAAACCCTTGAGAGGGAGGGCTTCATGGCCACAGATCATATCTGTAACCTTAGTGTTTAACAGTGCCTTGCTTATAAGATATACTCAACAAATGTTTGGTGAATTAAATATGAAGTCTGTGATGAAAATGGGGCTAGTAAAGACCTGAAGTGCAAGAGAGGAAAGGACAAAGCAGAGGACTGGGTAAAGGCTCAACCAAGGGCTGAGCAAAAGGCAGGATAAGAAAATGGGGAGAATCAGATGAGTGCTCAGGCAAAAGGTTGGCCAAGGATTGGGCAGGAAAACGGACAAGAACTGGGCAGAAGGCTTGACAAGGACTGGGTGAAAATTGGAAGGAGGACAGGATAAGGACCCTGAAGAAGGCTGGTTAAAGTCCAGTAGAGGGCTGAACACGGATCGAGCGGAGAACCCGGCAGAGTGCTGCGCCCCCCACTTCTCAGACTGGAACTGAGCCCAGGATGCGGGTCCTGAGCCTGAGCAAAACCATGGCAACGAAGTAACATAGCAACGGCGCCCAAAGCATCAGATCTCCTGTTCCTCATGAGCTCCAGTTTCCCCGCCCTTCTGATAACGCTTCCTTACCCTAAGGACCAGAGAACAGTTGAGAAGGCGGGAACTACAGGTTCAGTATCCAATCAGCGAGTCGAATTCTTCCCGGGGAGAAGGGGTTGCTCTGAAGCTAGAGGCGGAAGTTAAGGGGTGGTCTTTCTATTTTTCACCAATGGTCATAATGAGGAGCGGCCTCTGTTTCTCATTCCACCACTTACGGAGCTGGGCTCGAGGAGGGGTGGGGTTAGGGAATAGATTGCCTGTGGGAGGAGCCAGCGTGACAAGAAGCAGCTCCCCCGCGCCTTTCTGGCAGCAAGTGAGGAGGCCAGGGGTGGGTCCTTGCCCTGGGAATAGCCAATTAAAGACACGACTAGGGCCCGGTGCGGGAGGCGCTAAGCCAATCAGTGGGGGCGGCGGGGCGGAGGCGGAGCGGGTGCTGCGGCAGGAGGGAAGATGGCGGACGAAGAGAAGCTGCCGTCAGGCTGGGAGAAGCGCATGAGCCGCAGCTCAGGTGCCACGGGGTGGAGGGAGGGCGCGCTGGGCTCCGGGAGGAGAAGAATGAGTGCGGACACCCCAGGCTCGGGCCCTGCATCCCTTCCCCAGCATCCCACGGCCTGCGGCCCTGTAATGATAGCCCCGCGCGACTAGTCCCCCCCCCCCCCCCAGCCCCGCCCCGCCCCGACCCGGGAAATGAGGAGGCCAGGTAATGGGCCGGCCTTGGGCCACCGGCATGGGAATGAGGTTGGACTCCCCGGGCCCCTTCCTTACCCCCGCCCTTCCCCATCTAAGGAACCCCAGAACTCGTAAAGGCCCAGGGGGGATCAGTACTCCTTTCCCCTATATAAGGCCCAGGGGTATCAGTGTTCCCCTCCTCCACATAAGGGGGATCGATTCCTCCCTCCCCAAGACCCAGGGTAGTGAGTGCTTCCTCCCCCCGCATAAGGCCCAAATGATCAGTGCTCCTCATCCCCCTGCCCCACATAAGGTCCATGGGGATCAGTACTTTTCTCACATTCAGAGGGTTAGTGCTACCCTTCCCAAGACCTAGTGATGAGTGCTCCTTCCCCACATAAGGCCTACTGCATCAGTGATCTTCACCTCCCTGCCCCACATAAGGCCCAGGGGGATCAGTGCACCTCTCCTCCACATAAGGGGGGTTGGTGATCCCTTCCCCAAGACCCAGGGATGAGTATTTCTCATCCTCCTGTCCCACATAGGGCCTAGGGTTATCAGTGTTTCTCCACATACACATGTAGGGCCCAGGGTGATCAATGTCGACCCACATAAAACCCAAGGTGATTAATACTCCCTCCCTCCCAATAAGGCCCAAGGTGATCACTACTTCTCCCTCACATGTGGTGACCCCCCCATAAATCCCAGGGCGATAAATCCTTGAGGATCAAGTGCCCCACCCCCACATAAGGACCAGGATATTCAGTGCTCCCCTCATATAATGTCTAAGGTAATCAGTGCTCCCTTTCCCCTACCCCATGTAAGACCCAGGTTTACTGCATCCTACCCCATTCCCTTCCCACATTAGGCCCAGGGGTATCAGTACTCCTCTCCCCTTTCCTTCCCCCCTTTTTTTTTTTTTTGGTGGGGCATTGGGGGTTAAGTGACTTGCCCAGGGTCACACAGCTAGTAAATTAAGTGTCAAGTGTCTGAGTCCGGATTTGAACTCAGGTACTCCTGAATCCAGGGCTGGCGCTCTATCCACTGCACCACCTAGCTGCCCCCCTTTTCCTTCCTTTTAAAGCCCTCCGTGATCTGTGATTCCCTTTGCCTTAAGGTCTAGGGTATTTGGTGTTCTCCACCACATAAAGTCCAGGGTGATTGGTGTTCCCCACTGCAATGTAAGGCCCACAGGGTTAGGATTCACCCCATTCACCTAAAGCCCAGGGTGATCAGTGCCCCTCCTCCCACTCCACAAAAGGCCAAAAATGACCCTGTGTTCTCATCCCATTCCCTCCAAGGCCAAGGGTGACTAATGCTTTCTTCCCCTCCCCCACCACACTCAAGGCCCAGGGTGACTGGTCTTCTTTCCACCCCTCCCCCCTCAGTGTCTAGGGTGACCCAGCCTTTTCTATGGCTCAGAACGACAGGTGCTTACCCTGTTCTGCCTTGCCCCTTTTATGGTTCAGCATCAGCTCACCCTGTACTTCCCAAGGCCCAGGGTGACCAGTGGCTTCTGTCACTTCTGTGGCCCAAGTTGACCAGTGCTTTACCTGCTCTGTATGACAGGGCGACCTTTGTGCCCTCTGTCTCACATCTGCCTCAGTGTATACCCCTATCCTCCCCCTCTTCCCAAGTGTGCAAAGCCTAATGTAACTTGCGTGCTACCCATTCCTATTCTATCTCTGTAGGACGAGTCTACTATTTCAACCACATTACCAATGCCAGCCAGTGGGAGCGTCCAAGTAGTGTGGGCAAGAATGGTCAAGGTGAACCTACCAAGGTCCGATGCTCACACCTGCTGGTGAAACACAGCCAGTCTCGAAGGCCCTCATCCTGGCGGCAGGAGAAGATCACCCGGAGCAAAGAGGAGGCACTGGAGCTGATCAATGGCAAGTACTGGGTGGGAGGAGCTTGGGAGGCAGTGTTTGGAGCTGGTGGGGGAAAAGGGGGAGTTGGGTCCAGAGCCCAAGCCAGTCTTGGATATGGAATGGGGTGCAGTACCTGGAAAGGAGCACATGTGTCCAGGGCCTTGGTTTGGACTTACTGGATGTGGCTTAAGGACAGAACTCCCCCCTTTCCTCTGCTCCCTGACCTCTGTAACACCACAATGGTCTTTTTGTAACCTTTATTGTAAATGTGTATTAATGCCATTTGTTAAAAAATAAAACTGATCCAAAAAGTGTCAACCCATGGTCCGTAAATCATCCTCCTTCATACTGTCGTTTAACTATTAGCATCTTTATAGCAGATAGCCTGATGTCAGTTTCTCCCTCCCCACCTCTTTCCAAAGGACCCTGACCAGATGCTGATTTCTTTGTGCTTAGCCTACCCTAGGGAACAAGCTCTTTATCTCCAAGTGGAGGCAATGTCCTTTGTAGGCTCCTCTTCTTCCTTCCTACAACAAAGGTTTACTGAGTACCTGTTGTACCCAGTACCAGTGCTACCCCCGGTTAGGGAGGAGGAAAAGGTGGGTGGAGCACAGTCGTGGCCTGACAGAACTTAAGGGAAGCTAGTGACAAGAAATAAAATAAAGCATAGAAAGTTATCTAACATCATGAGATGTGGGGCAGACAGTGAGTTTCACTGTCAGAGTTCAGAAGAAAAGAGTGTCATGAACTTGGGGTGGGGTTCATGGAGGAGGGTGGGTAGGATTTTGATGAATTAATGGAGGAGGGCAGTCCAGGTGGGAGGAATGACTCAAACTGAGGTATGGAGGTGGGAATGCAGAAGGTATGTTGGGAAGACAAAGAGGGATAGATCATCATGTATTTTTGAGAGCAGAGATGTCACAGAGGATGAGGACTGAGGAAAAAACTGCTGCCCTTGATGACTGGGAGGTTGTTAGTGGGTCTGCAAAGATCAATTTCAGGTCAGGAATATGAAGAGAAGTTGGATCTTGTTCAGAACAGGGCATCCAGGTGGTGAAAAGCCTGGAGATTATGCCAGGTGAGGATGAGATGAAGGAACTGGTGATGTTTAGCCTGCCAAAGGCATAGAGAGGATATCATACCTGTTTTCAAATTTTTCAAGGGCTTGCCATGTCCAAGACTGGTTGGTTCTGCTCAGCTTTGGTGAACAGAATTAAAGCAATGAGTGGAAGTTACAAAGAAACACTTTTAGGCTTGATATAAGGGGAAACTTCTCATAACTGAAGCTGTTTAAATTCGTAATATGCTGCCCCAGATGGGTTTCCTGTCTCTAGAAACTTCCAAGCAGGTGAACAACTGCTTGTCAGAAATAGTTCACTGGGGATTCTTGGTCAGGTATGGGTTGACCTGGATGGCTTATGAGGTCCCTTTATCCTCTTAAATTCTCCATTTCTTAGTAGTGGGTATAATAGCTGGTTTCCAGGGAGTTGAATGAACAGAATGAATCTTCATTGGTCATAACTTTTTTTTTTTTTTGGTGAGGCAATTGGGGTTAAGTGACTTGCCCAGGGTCACACAGCTAGTGAGTGTTAAGGGTCTGAAGCTGGATTTGAACTCAGGTCCTCCTGAATCCAGGGCCAGTGTTCTATCCACTGTGCCACCTAGCTGCCCCGGTCATAACTTTTAATACTTCAAAAATCTATGTAATTTTAGTAGCATAGTTCTTTCCTCTACTGCTGCAGGTTGTGGCCCCACATTCTCACCTCCCCCATACCTCTCATAGCCAAGTGATGTGGATATCAAGTCTTGGCAATTCCCCCTTTGCAGAATCTTTTACATCTACTCCCTCCTGTCTGTCCTCAGGACTTAGTCTCCTAGTACAGGTTGTCATCACCAGACATCTGAATCATTGCAAAAATCTGAAAACAGGCCTTCTTCTTGCCTCCATTTTTCTCCCTTTCTGATCTACTGCCAGAATATTTCTTATGTAAAGAATCCAAGCTGGTGACTCCCCTTGATCTCCTCAAAGGGATTGGGAGCCCCGTCTTTAAGAAGAAGCAGTGTAAAGTAGTCAGTAGATTGCAGGCCTCATGTTCGGGAAGACCTGGGTTCAAGTCTATATCTGACATATGTTGGCTGTGTGACTAAGTAAGTCCCTTGAACTCTTACCACCCCAGGAAAAACTCTCCCATAAGCTTCTGAGTTGCAGAGCAGGTATATACCTGTATTGGTAGGACTGTCTTCACTAGGAGTTTTCTATACTAATGGAATTCCAGGTTTCATCCAGAAAAATGCATACATCTGGTCTTAGCACTCATCAGCTCAAAAAGTCTGAAGTGGGTCTTAATTGTTCACCCAGCCAAGTTCAAACTTTTGCTTTCCATTCAGTGCTCTTTATTTAATAGCCTGGCACCACTACCTTTCCAGGTTATCCTCAAAGCACAGTAGTTCATTTGGAGGAATTACAACAGCAGCAACTCGGGTTTTGCCTTCAGGCACTGAAATTTAGAGGGTTCTGAAATTTTAAAAGTGATTTTAAAAGGTTATACAATTGGAAAATTTACATCTCTTAATTCACTGCACTCATACTCCTTCAGTAGCATAGAGACAATTGAATTTAGTGCCTAGTTCTGAGGATACACATCTCATTTGATCTGCACAGCCATCATGTCAGGTACTAGAGCTGTTATTACCCCCATTTTACAGATGAAGAAACTGAGGCTTAGAGACATCAAGCAACTTGCTCAGTGTCACAGCTAAAAAGTGTACAAGGTAAAATTTGAACCAGGATCTTCCTATCTCTTAAGTCTAGCATTCTATCCACTAGGCCATACTGCCTCCTGTGGTTACCAAGAATAATTCTTTTAAAAGAGAAAGCTACCAGATGGCATGCATTATTAATAGCAGCTATCTGTGAGCTACTATAGTAGCTAATTCTTACTCCCACTCAACTGAATGTGTCTTAATTACTTCTTGTCTTTTTTTACATCACAAATTACAAAGTTGATTTGAGGACACATTTTGTGCTGCTTGTTCCATGCACCAAGATTGCTAGTTTTGTCTCTGCTGCTCACTCACTGTTCCCTTCCGCTTCAGCCAAGCTGAGGTTAAACTCATCCAGTATTGTGCCTGTGCCCTTGCCCTTGCTCTAGTACCCTGTGCCTGGGCTAGTATCCACCCAGTCTTTAAAGCCCATTTCATGTGTTATTTCTTTCATGAAGCTTTCCTTTTTTTTTGCCTTTTGCTTTCAGTATTTTTTTTTTTTGCAGAGCAGTGAAGGTTAAGTGACTTGCCCAGGGTTACACAGTTAGTAAGTGTCAAGTGTCTGAAGCCAGATTTGAACTCAGGTCCTCCTGAATCCAGGGCTGGTGCTTTATCTACTTCACCACCTAGCTGCCTCTTGCTCTCAGTATTAACAAACTTCCCTCTTAGACCTCACTTGTTTTGTAACATGGTCATGCATTTCACAGATTAGAAGGGACTTTATTGGCTCTGCATTCCAACCAGTACTTGAACAAGAATCTCCTCTGTGATATTTATGACAAGTGGTCATTCCATTCAGCTTGGAGACCTCCAGTAAGGAGCAGGAACCTGTTATCTCCTACAGTGGCCCCTTCCAGTTTTAGAGGGCTCTAGTTATTAGAGTTTTTCCTTAAGTCAAGTCTAACTCTGTTATTTTTCAACTTCCATCAGTTGGTCTTAGGTCTACCTTCTGCGACTAAGCAAAATAAATCTAATCCTTCCACGTGGCTGCTCTCCAGATTCTTCAAAATGGAGAATTGCATACCCTCAAAATCTCATCCTCTCCAGTCTGAACAGCTCCAGGTCCTTTAGTTCATCCTCATGTAGCATGATTTGGGGGGCCCTTCACCATTCTGGCTGTCTTCCTCTTTTTTCTCTCCCACTTATCAGTGTCTTCCCAAAAATGTTCCAGCCAGATCTGAACACAAGGCTCCAGCGTAGACCATCTATGTCTAGACCTTAGGAGAGCAGCACCGTCAGGGCTCTTCTCGTCCTGTTTACTCTCTCAGTGTAAGCTTTCTTCGCTGTCATAGCCCATTGTTGATGCATTAAACTTGTAGCCTACAAGGTCACCTCTGATAGACAAGCTGCAGCCTACCTACCCTTACGCTATCTTGTACTTCTGAAGTAGGCCTTTTGACTCCACCCTAAGACTTTACAATTACCCTTGCTATCTATCATTTTCTTAGACTGAGCCTGTCATGGTATTTTGGATGCTGCCTTTGTCATCTAGTGGTTTAACTATCCATCCCAGCTTTGTGTCATCTGCAGGTCTGACGAGCTTATCTTTACCCAAGTCAGTGACTAGAAAGTCTCTGAACCACTCTGAATATTAGTTTCCTTATTGATAAAATCAGGGGGCTTTCTTTAATAGCCTCTAAGGGCCCTTACAGCCCCAAATATATGACCCCTGTGATCCTGTATGAACCATTACAGGGCCAAATATATGTTCCTGAGGCAGCGGCACTAGAGAGCTTTCAGATTGGTAGCAAACCATTACTGACTACACTTTGGGTCTAGCCATATCTCCCATCTACACCTGACTGTTATCTAACCTACATTTTTCCATCTTGTCCGCAAAAATAACATGAGGGACTTTAGCAGATGTTTGGCTAAAATCTAGGAAAATTAGATCTATAACATTTCCCTGATCTATCAATCTAATAACCTGTTCTATTTTTAAAAATAAATGTTGTCAATGTCTTTTATTTTTTTATATTGCCTACATTTCCTGCTGTTTTCCTGTGGAAAACCATCCCTTATAAGAAAGCATAAAAAGGAACAAAGGGGCAGCTAGGTGGTGAAGTGGATAGAGCACCAGCCTTAGACTCCAGAGGACTTGAGTTTAAATGCTCACTTACTAGCTATGTGATCCTGGGCAGATCACTTGACTGTGATACCCTCCCCCACCCCCCACCCCCCCAATAAATAAATAAATAATGAAAAGCAACAAAACTATTGAACACATTGGGGAAATCTGATGCTTGCAGCTTTTCAATCCCATTGTCCCTCATCTCTGCAGAGAAAGGAGAAATCTCATATTTTTTTTCCTTGTGGCCAAGCTTGGTCAACATAGTTTTACTTTTTTTTGGTGGGGCAATGCGGTTTAAGTGACTTGCCCAGGGTCACACAGCTAGTAAGTGTCAAGTGTCTGAGGCCGGATTTGAACTCAGGTACTCCTGAATCCAGGGTTGGTGCTTTATCCACTGCACCACCTAGCTGCTCCCAACATAGTTTCACTTTTGATTGTTTTGTTGTTGACCTTTCCATCTACAGTGTTATGGTAATTGTAGACCTAGTTTTCCCAGCTCTGTTTACTTCACTTTACATCAGTCTGTACAATGTTCCTATGCATCTCTCCATCCTACTCATTGTTTCTTACAGCACAATAATATTGTTACGTTCATATACTCTAACTTGTTTAAGCACCTCCCAATCTGTAGGCATCTACTTTGTTTCCAGTTCTTTCTGGTTACAAAAAGTGTTGCTACAAATATTTTGGTATAGAGAGTGTGTGTGTGTGTGTGTGTGTGTGTGTGTGTGTGTGTGTGAGAGAGAGAGAGAGAGAGAGAGAGAGAGAGAGAGAGAGAGAGAGAGAGAGAGAGAACTTTTTATCACTGCTTTCCTTGGATTACATATGTAACAATGGAATCTATGGGTCAAAGGTATGGACATTTTAGTGACTTTCTTCACTTAATTCCAAATTGATTTCTAGAATAGTGAGACCTGTTCACAACTTCACCAACAAAATAACCTATTCTTGATGAAGCCTTTGTGATCATGACTTAATTTTTTTGATGGGCCCTAACCATCCTTTAATAGAATTTTTTTCTTTTTTTTTTTTGGCAGGGCAATGGGGGTTAAGTGACTCACCCAGGGTGACACAGCTACTAAGTGTTAAGTATCTGAGGCCAGCTTTGAACTCGGGTCCTCCTGAATCCAGAGCTGGTGCTTTATCCACTGCGCCACCTAGCTGCCCCTTCTTTAATAGAATTTTAACAGGAATCAAAGTCAGTTCTACTGATGTACAATTTGTGGACTCAGTTCTCTTCCCATTTTTGACAATATGGACAATTGCCCTTCTCCTATCCTATAGCATTCCTGTTCTCTACAGTCTTTCAAAGTAACTCAGCAATCATTTCCATCAGTTATCTATATCCATAGATGTAGCCATCTAGGCATGTAACAAACTCATCAAGGTCACCTATGTGTTTTCCTCAGTCAATCAACAAGCATTAGAGAACATCACCTTTTATGTGTCAGGTACTGTGTTAGCTTCTGGGGATACAAAGACAAATAATCAGTGCCTTCAAGGAGCTTACAGTATAGCCAGAGAGGAAAGGAGGAAGAGAGAAAGGAAGGAAGCAAGGGAGGAGGGAATGGAAGGAAGGAAGAAGGGGGAAAGGGAAGCAGGAAGAGAGGAAGGAAGGAATCATGAAAGGGAGGGAGGGAGGAAGCAAGGGAGATCACACTTTAGCTGAGCCTTGAAGGAATTCTAAGAGGCAGGGGTGAAAAGGGAGTGTATTCCAGACATGGGGGACAGCCATTGCAAAGGCATGGAGACAGACAAATGGAGTGATGTGTATGACGCAAAGTAAGGAAGACAGTTCATATGAACTGCAGTGTGCATGAAGGGGAGTAAAGTATAATAAGGCTGGAAAAGGAGGTTAAAAGGGGTCAGTGGAGTTTATCGAGGAGAGGAGTGATATGGTCAGGCTTAGATTTAGGAAAATCATTTTGGCAGCAGTGAAAAGGATAGATTAGAGTGGGGAAAGGCTCTAATCCAGGGAGACCAATGAAAAGTCTCTTGCAATAGGCTAGGCAAGAAGTGATGAGCCTTTGATCTAGGGTTGTTGGAGTATGAGGAAGAGAAATTGGGATGTCATCACGAGATATTGTGGAGACAAACAGGATCTGACAGGTGGCTAGGTGGGATTAAGTAAGGAGTGAAGGATGACACCAAAAAATGACGCAAAATTCTATGACTGAAGGAGGGTGGGGCCTTCAACAGAAACAGAAGTTCAGAAGAAGGGTGGACTGTTCTGAACATGTTGAATTTGAAATACCTAGGGGACATACAGTTTGAAATGTTTCATAGGCAATTGGCAATGTGGAACTAGAGCTTAGGGGAGTTGTTTGTCCTTCATTCTCGAAGAGGACCATGATATCAGGGTGATATCTTGACTTGCACTGAATTGGATTATAAGCAAGGGAAAGCTGTGCAAGGTCACTACCCTCACTCTCATCCAGAGCCATCTAGATCCAGTGGCAAGATACATATCAGGATGACTAGAATTATCCCCAGATATTTAAGGCAATTGGACTTAAGTTACTTGCCTAGGGTCACACAGCTGATAAGTGTCTGAAGTGAGATTTTAATTCAGATCCTCCCAATTTCAGGGCCAGTGCTCCATCTACTGCACCACCTAGCTTCCCCAAAGCTTAGGAGAGAGACTAGGGCTGAATACAGGGTGTCCCAAAAGTTTTAGTGCAGTTTAAAGCTATTTAAAAGCTGTATAAAGATTTTTGGGACACCCTGTATATAGACCTAAGAGTTGTCAGCATAGAGCTGATAATTAAACCATGAAAGCCTATGAAGCCATTGAGAGATGAGAATGCCTAGAACAGAGCCTTGGGACACACCTCGCGGTTATGGGGTATGTATGGATAATGATCCAGCAGGAGAGACTAAGAAGGAGCAGTCAGATCAGCCAGTCAGTAAACATTGCATTGTGTGAAGCACTAGTCTAACGGGGGAGACAACATGCAAATAACTTTATACAAACTGTATAAATAGGGAATAATTTATAGAGCAATGGCCCTAGGGTTAAGAGGGGTTAGAAAAAGCTTCCTTTAGAGGGTACGATTTTAGTTGGGACTTGAAGAAAGCTCAGGAAGCCAGGCACTGGAGATGAGGGGGAGAAAGCATTCCAGGTACTAGGAACAATCAATGAAAATACCTGGAATGGAGGAAGGGCTAATGGAATCTGAATGTGGATGAAAACATCCTATTTTTCATTTGTTTGTTTGGGGGGGTGGGGAGTTTGTGTCTTCTTTCACAACATGGCTAATATGGAAATATATTCTGCATGGTTTCGCATGTATAACCTATATCAAATTGCTTACCATCTCAGGGAGGGGGGAGGTGAAAGAGGGAGGGAGAACATTTGGAATTCAAAATTTTTTTTAAAAAGGATGCTAAAAAGTGTCTTTTCATGTAATTAGGAAAAAATAAAATATTATTTTAAATGCCTGGAGAGGGATGATGGAGTGTCTTGTGCAAGGGACAGCAGGGAGACTAGTGTCATTGAATTGAAAAATATGTAGGAAGTGTAAAGGTGTAAGGAGACTGGAGGGTTGTGGGAGGAGGTACAGCAAGTTATGAAGGGCATTAAACACCAAACAGAGGCTTTTATTTTTTCCTGTAGGTGATTGGGAGCCACTAGAGTTTATTGGGGGTGAGGTAGGGTGAGGAGAGGTGACATGGTCACACCTACTCTTTAGGAAGATCACTCACTGGCAGTTGAGTGGGTAGAGTTTTGAGGCAAGCATATCAACCAACAGATTATTTCTATAGTCCACCAATAAAGTGATGAGGGCCTGGACTAAAAAGGTGGTAACATCAGGAGAGAAGAGGACATATGCAAAAGTTATGAAGGTCATATCTACAGCCCTTGGCAACAGATTGGATATGGGGAATAAGAGAAAGTGAGGAGTCTATGATAACACCTAGGTGGCAAGTCTGGGTGACTGGGAGAATGAGGTTGCCTTCAACAGTATAAGAGAAGTTTGGGAGGGACAAAGGTTTAGGGTAAAGATAATGAGTTTGCTTTTGGACATGTTGAGTTGGAGATGTCTACAGGACATCTAGTTCAAGATGTCTAATAGGCAGTTGGGGATGAGAGACTTGGAGGTCAACAGAGGTTAGGATAGGATATGTAAATTTGAGAATCCTCAACATAGGATGATAATTGAATCTATGGGAGCTGATGACATCACTGATTGAAATAGTATCAGGGAAGAAGAAAAGAGGGCCAGGAACAGAGAGCCCTGTGGAACACCCACAGTTAGTGGGTGTGACCTGGAAGAAGCTCCAGCAAGGGAGATTGAGCATGAGCAGGCAGGTAGGTAGAAGGAGTACCAGTAGAGAGTGGTGTCCCAAAAACCTAGAAAAAAGAGTATCTAAGAGATGAGGGTGATTGACAGTGGCAAAAGCTATAGAGAGGTTAAGAAAACTGAAAACTAAAAAAGCTAGGAGCTTTGGTCAGTAACTTTGGAAAGGGCAGTTTCAGTTGAATGATGAGGTTGGAGGCCAGATTACAAGGTCTAAGCAGGTGACTGAAAAGAGGGAAAGTGGAGGTAATTATCATAGATGGCTTTTTCTAGGACTTTGGGGGGAAAAGAGAAGAGAGATAGAGCATACTAGCTATGATATCTCTGCTTAACAATGACATCTACTTCCCACTAGCCATTTCTGTTTTGTCCTTTCCGGTCTTTATATTTTTTTTTTTTACATATAAGGTATTTTACTTTTTCCGTTACATGTAAAGATAGTTCTCAACTTTTGTTTATACAAGCTTTACAATTTCAGATTTTTCTCCCTCCCTCCCCCTCCCCTAGACAGCAGGTAATCTGATATAGGTTATATCTATATACATATACCTATAGATATAGATATATATCTATACACACATATATATATACACACATAATAACATTAATCCTATTTCTGCATTAGTCCTGTTATAAGAGAAAAAATCAGAGCAATGATGAAAAACCTCAAAAATAGAAAAAAAAACAACAGCACCAAAAACAAAAGAAATAGTATGGTTCATTCATCATCTATACTCCAAAGTTCTTTCTTTCTTTTTTTTTCTTGGATCTGGAGATCCTCTTCTATCATGAGTTCCCTGGAACTCTTCTGTACCATTGCATTGGTGAGAAGAATATAGTCCATCACAGATCAACACTCAATGTTGATGATACTGTGTACAATGTTCTTCTGGTTCTGCTCATCTCACTCATCATCAGCTCACATAAGACCCTCCAGGTTTCTCTGAACTCCTCCTGCTCATCATTTCTTACAGCACAATAGTATTCCATTGTATTCATATACCACAACTTGTCCAGCCATTCCCCAATTGATGGGCACCCCCTCAACTTCCAATTCCTTGCTACCACATAAAGAGCAGCTATAAATATTTTTGTACATGTGGTTCCCTTTCCCCTTTCCATGATTTCTTTGGGACAAAGACCTAAAAGTGGTATTGCTGGGTCAAAGGGTATGCACAGCTTTATCGCCCTTTGGGCATAATTCCAAATTGCTCTCCAGAATGGTTGGATCAGTTCACAGCTCCACCAACAATGAATTAGTGTTCCAATTTTCCCACAGCTTCTCCAACATTTATTATTTTCCTTTTTTGTCATTTTAGCCAATCTGATAGGTGTCAGGTGGTACCTCAGAGTTGTTTTAATTTGCATCTCTCTAATCATTAGAGATTTAGAGCATTTTTTCATATGGGAATAGATAGCTTTGGTTTCTTCATCAGAAAACTGCCTGTTCATATCCTTTGTCGGTCTTTGTATTTTATAGCTGTCTGTATTTGTCTCCTAATGGACTGTAAGTTCTAGTGGACTGTAAGGCAGGCACTGTTACTTATGTAAAGTTTGTAGTTTTCCAAGCACATCGTTTTGGACATAGTAGGTCCCTAATGGATGTTTGTTGAATGAATGGTAAAGAACTAGAAGCAGTGATCATACAAGTTGGATGGTGAGTATAGTCCTTTCAGTGGGGTATCAGGGTAGAGGGAAAGTTATATATAATAGAGGAAGCTTGAACACATTTTTAAATGGAGTGGAGAGGATATGACTGAAAATGAAAGAAAGAGAGGTGATGATTGATGGAATGAGGTTCTAGAAGAGATGGGAGGAGATAGAAGTGAGGACATAGGATTAGCTATTGGTTAGGAGGAGGATGACATGCAAATTCTTAAAGTGTTCCCTATTTTTTTTCTGACTTCTTTCTACCTTTCCAGATTCATTTCCCAGTACTCCCTTTCATATATTCCACATTCCTGCTAAACTGGGCTCTAACTTGCTTTCCAAATTTCACATGCTATTTTCCAATTCCATGTATTTTTTTGCAAGGCATCCCCGATGCCTAGAATAGACTCCTTCCTCATCTTAACTTTTCTGAATCCTTCTCACTCTTCAAGGTCTGGTTCAATTGTTCCTTCCATAAAATCTTCCCCCATGCCCCCAAGTTGAAATTGTTCTTTCTCACCTTCAATTTCCCTAGAATTCTTTGCCTCTCCTTTGCTCCCCTCACATCCCATCTTGCATTGTTCCCATTTGTATACATGTGTTTCACACTTGTCCCACCCTAGTGGGTACCATCCTTTGTTAACATTTTAATATTCATATCCCCAATATCTAACACAATGCTTTGTACATAGTAGGCACCTAAGAAATGTTTGTGAATTTGAATTGATTGAAGAAGGGCTCCTTTATCCTCTCAGTTGATAAGGAATGAGGAGAAGATGTGTGAAGAGGGAGAAGCTGCAAGGTAGAGGAGAGAATTGAAGGGGACCCAGATGTGTTTCTATAGTATTTTTGGTAAAAGGATAAAGGTGAGAGTCGAGATTTAAGGTGGAAGCTTAATAATCAAAGAAATTTGGAACAGTGAGTAAGGTGAATATGATAAAGAGTTCATAAATGAGAAATAAAAGGATAGCCTAGAGGCATTGAGCTGAATTTTTGGTATGCTTGGCATAATTTGTGGCTTGCTTTAGCAACACATTGCAGCCCTGGAAGAGCAGAGGAGTCTGGTGGGGCTTATCCAGGATTGAGAATCAACAAAGCCGGTATGGTGGATGAACAAGGCAGGGAAAGGATTCTAGGACTAGTGGGTGGGCACATTGTTGCAGTGACTGACTTGTGGGGTCCAGTCTGCATGGGGAGGCAGATGAAATCACTTGTTTCCCTACTTCCCTACTTCTAGTTCTTTCCTCCAATCCATTCTGCATATCAGTGCCAGAGGACTGAGAGCGAAAAAAGAGATTTGACTTGGCTTTGGAAGTGAAGATGAGAACAAAGGGAGGAAGATAAAGAGAGGGATAACAGAAGTTCTCTCCAGAGAATGAAGTTTCAGAACCTTGGAAGAAAAGCAATTCCAAGCAATGATGAGGTCTATGATTGTGAGTGAGTAAAGTGTAGTAGAGCCAAAGAACAATGGAAAAGAAAAACTAGAAGATGTTTTGCTTTCTCTCTTCTCAGTTGTCAGCATCCCATCCACTCCAGGCACAGAATTAGTAACTGATTATTTGTAGAATCAAGAGGAAGTCAAAAAACAGTGTTTCAAGCCTGAGTGGCATTGGAAGCAAAAAACAGTCAGGAAGAGAGAATCTGGTTTCTGACATACTGAGTTTAAGGTGCTTGGGGTCATCTAAGTAGAAACATACAGCACGCAGCTGGACATGAGGGACTGGAATACAGGAGATCAGTTAAAGTTAGAAATAAATATTTGGCTCTCCTCTGACTCAAGATGATAGTCAAAATTGTGGGAGTGAATGAGGATATCAAAGAGCAAATGACCATGGATTGAGTCTTTTGGCTACTCCTTGAGTTCATAGTAGGCACTTAGTAAATGCTTGTTGATTGACTGATTTGACCAGTTCTTGGAATAAAATAGTTAGATATGGAAAAATCCTTCGAGAATAGATAATCCAATCTCAGTACAGTTCAACAAATATATATATATTATATATATTTTAAGTGGTTATGAACAAGGCACGTGAGGGAGAGCAGGGGTCTGGACGTGGCTTTGGGGAGCAAGGAGTAAGCTGACTTTACCTCCAGACTTTGTAAGGGGAGTGAGAAGAGAGCTAGGAGAAAACAAGAGTGGCCAGCATCGGAAGCATTAGCTGGTGATTTGTAGCCCTCAGGACAAAACCAGGCTTCAATTAATGTAAGGAGGTAGAGGAATATAAGGGGAAGAGCTAAAAGATGAAGAGGAGTTGTATAAAGGAACAGATTCCATAGGGGCAATAGTAAGGGAAAGAGCATTGGAACTAGAAGAGGGAGTAGGAGTGGACTGGATAGGAATGAGAGTATGAGGGAGATGAGGCTAATAGGTTGAGCACTGCCCCTAGATGATTTGGATTAGGAGGAAAAAATGGTGGCAGGTGAGCTGGATGGCTGGCTTACCCTTCAAGGAAGGGAAACCTTGAGCAAGCAGTGATATTGTTTGTTTTGGTTTTTTGTTTTGTTTTGTTTTGTGAGGCAATTGGGGTTAAATGACTTGCCCAGGGTCACACAGCTAGTAAGTGTCAAGGGTCTGAGTCCAGATTTGAACTCAGGTCCTCCTGAATCCAGGGCCGGTGCTCTATCCACTGTGCCACCTAGCTGCCCCAAGCAGTGATATTTAAAGGAGAAGCTTCTAGGGTTACAGAGGCCTAAGGTTCTCTGTTACATGTCAGGGCCACGTGTGCTTTCACACAAAGGCTTTTACCTCACAGGTGGTTTTCTCCTAATTTTACAGATGAGCAAACTTATTTGTTCAAAAGCTAAGTCTAGTTTGTCTTCTAGTCCAGGGCCCTCTTCTCACTGGCTTCCTGGGCTGGGCAGCTTGTAGTTTGACTCTTCTTTATGCAGAGCCATGAGGGGCCACAGCAGTACTGGGGCGGGGGGGGGGGGGGGAACCTGTGTTCTTTAAAGGATAAAGAATGTCCTGTCACAGAGTAAAGTCCCAGGCACCACCATCTGTCTTTGCCCTCCCATGGGAAGTAGGTCCAAAAGCTTCCTGTTAGGACTGTGGGGACACATGATCAGAATTTCAAGTATGGAATGGATGCGATTGTTAAGAAATAAAAATGACAGGAAAATGATAAACCCATGGTCTACACTTCAATCTCTTTCATTTTGTAGCTGAGTACAAGTGCTCATCCTTCCTATCTGGAAGATCTCACTGAATCAAAAGGCATTTATTAATAATCTATGTGTGCACTCTCCATGGTACTGGAAATACAAAGCCAAAATGAAACAGTACCTGTCCTCAACGGGCTTATGTTCTTTATGAGGAGACAACTTATGCATTTTCTAAAAATACAAAATGGATACAAGGTGATTCAGGGAGAGCACTAGCAACTGGGGGGACTGGAAAGGCTTCAGGTAGAAGAGAGTATGTTGCTTGACAGAGAGTCGATGGACTTAATAGGTAGAATGAGATATATATATATATATATATATATATATATATATATATATATATATTTTGGGGGGCATGGCCAATGTAGGAATTTATTTTGTTTTACTATGTGTATTTGTTATAAAAGTTTTGTCTCTTCTTTCTCACTGGGTGGGAGAGGGAGGTAGGTGAAGGTGAGGAGGAGACTCAAAAATAGAGGCTTGTTAATTTTTTAAAAAGAAAATTTAACTTCAAAAGCATGAAGAATAATAGTTCTGGAACTATGTCTTTTTTTTTCTGTATGCCAGGTCTTTTTTTTAATCATAAAAGTATTTATTATTTTCTAGTTACATGTAGAGATAGTTTTCAACATAAGATTTCTAGTTCCAAATTGTTCTCCCTCCTTCCCTTCCCTCCCCCCTCCCCAAGATAGCAATCTGATATAGGTAATATATATACATTCACATTAAACATATTTTCTGCATTAGTCATGTTGTGGAAGAAGAATCAGAACAAAAGGCGAAAACCTCAAAAAAACAAAAACAAAAAAAAGTGGAAACAGTATGGTTCAGTCTACATCTAGATTCCACAGTTCTTTTTTTCTGGATTTGGAGAGCATTTTCCATCATGAGTTCTTTGGAATTATCGTGGACCATTATATTGCTGAGAAGAGTTAAGTCTATCACAGTTGATCATCACATAATGTTGTTGATACTGTGTACAATGTTCTCCTGGTTCTGCTCATTTCACTCAGCATCAATTCATGTAAGTCCTTCCAGGTTTCTCTGAAGTTGGCCTGCTCATCATTTCTTACAGTATGATAGTATTTCACTACATTCATATACCACAGTTTGTTTAGCCGTTCCCCAATTGATGGGCATCCCCTCAGTTTCCAATTCTTTGACACCACAAAAAGAGCAGCTATAAGTATTTTTGTACATATGGGTCCTTTTCCCCTTTTTTATGATCTCTTTGGGATAAAGACCTAATAGTGGTATTGCTGGATCAAAGGGCATGCACAGTTGTGTAGCACTTTGGGCATAGTGGAACTAAGTCTTAAAGAGCCTAGGGATTCTAAGTGGTCAGGATGAGGAGGGAGCACATTCCAGGCATGGTGAATAGCCAGGGCCGTGGCACAGAGGCAGAAATGGAATGCAGGCTATGAGGGCCAGGAAGACCAGTTTGATTGGATCATAGAGTTTGTGAAGGGGATCAGTGGGATCCTCGGACCATCTGGGCCAACCCATTGCTAATTAAGAATCTTTTCTACAACCTTCCCAGTAAGTGGTCATCCAGCCTTTTCTTGAAGCCCTCCAATGAGGGCTTCTTCCTGGTGCAGCCCATGCTACTTTGAGTCAGCTCTAATTGTTTGGAAGTTTTTGTTTACATGGATCCTAAATCTGCCTCTCTACAATTTTTTTTTTTTTTTTGCAGGGCAATGGGGGTTAAGTGACTTGCCCAGGGTCACACAGCTAGTAAGTGTCAAGTGTCTCAGGTCGAATTTGAACTCAGGTCCTCCTGAATCCAGGGCCGGTGCTTTATCCACTGCGCCACATAGCTGCCCCATCTAGTCCTCTACTAATCCTGGCTACCCTCTTCTGAAAGTTACAGCTTGTCTGTCTTTTATAAAGTATGGTATACAGAAGTAAATACAGTACTGAAAAACAAGGTCAGACCAAGGAAAAGTCACTTCCCAGCTTAAATTATAATTTCTTTTTTCTTTTTAAAAAATTTAAATGATAATTTCTTCTGTCCTAGAGATAAGGACCAGTCTCCTTCCTTCCTGCTAGTATGTCCCACCTTTGACTATCTCTCAGCACTTTGGGTCACTTTAGGGTTCTTCAACCCTTGGCTTCTCCCAGGTAGGAGAGATACAGTACACAATGGGGATTTGGACCACAAGATTAAGTCCCTTGAAGAAGGTCATGGAAATCCTGTGGGTTGATTTAGGAGATCTCACAGGAAGGGTCCGAAAAGAACTGTGGATTCAGAGCCCTGTGTTAGGAGTCAGGAGAGCTGAATTCTAATCGTGGTTATGGTTCAACCTAAATGTGTAACTCCACCTACTCACTGAATGTCTCTGGCCCTCAGTCCCCTTATCCAGGAATTAGAGCTATTTTCTGTACATTTATCTCATTCAGTTGTCCTAGAGATAAGATGATACTGGAAAAGTTAAAAGTGCTGAAGAGTGTTGGATATAGGCATCATCTCACCCTAGTTGGCTCCTGGATTTATCCTCATTTCCTATATAGTTGGTGTGTCTTGATTAGACTTGGGGTTAGAGATCCCATTGAATCTTTTTTTTTTAAGTGAGGCAATTGGGGTTAAGTGACTTGCCCAGGGTCACACAGCTAGTAAGTGTTAAGTGTCTGAGGCTGGATTTGAACTCAGGTCCTCCTGACTCCAGGGCTGGTGCTCTATCCACTGCGCCACCTAGCTGCCCATCCCATTGAATCTTGATGTTATTAATTTATCCCTATCCTTTATCAAGGGGAACAGCCTAGGCCTGGAAAATTGATGCTACCATTTTCTTTGTGGCTCCTTCTCTGACCTCCCAACTGTGATGTTCTGGATGAAAGCCATTGGTGATTCATGTCCTGGTTTGAGACTGCTTTTTATTAACCATGTTGTCTAAGAATCAGCTGCCACATTTACTGTGCCCTCTCCCTTTGGGTAGCAGGAATATGTATTTTCTTGGTTCTGGGAATTGAACAAGTTTGGCTCTTGTTTTAGGGCCTCCAGAGGGCTTGAGAGTTTCCAAACCTTCCCTTTCCTATCTGGAAATGGTTTCATCCCTATCTTCTATTTTGTGTATGTGTATGTGAGGCAATTGGGGTTAAGTGACTTGCCCAGGGTCACACAGCTAGTAAGTGTCAAGTGTACGAGGCCGGATTTGAGCTCAGGTTTTCCTGACTCCAGGGCCCATGCTCTATCTACTGTGCCACCTAGCTGCTCCTCATCCCTATCTTCTAGCCTAAGGACAACCTTACCCCCTTTGCTTTAATTTTATTGTTTATAGGATGAGCTGTCACAGGTGTGTTATCACACAATTCCAGGTACTAAGCTACAGCCTGTCTGGTAAAGACTTCTGCTGCCCATCCCTCCCTCCAGGAGAGGCTGTAGTTCACATTGGTGGAGTGATTTGAGGAGAGCCCTCTGTTGGTACATTGGGTGGGTGAGTGGAGGAAAAGGAAGTGGCGCTGACCTAGAACTGTCTCATTCTTTGGGGTAACGAATTAAGATGTGGCAGTGACAGAGACCTTCCTTGGATTCTGAGAGAGTACTGGTGCTGGCCAGAAAGTCAATTTCCCTGACTTCAACTATCACCTGCCAGAATAAAAAGTATGCATTTCCTGGCATGCTGGCAATGTCCAGCCCACCTAGAAGTCAACTCTTATTAAAGAGTCTTGTAGGAAGCAATTAACAAACCAGAGGGAAAAATAACCTCAGCTTCCCTGAAGAGAAATATTTCCTAAGAAATCTTTCAGTTTTCAAGAGAAGGCATGTCTTGAATTAAAATGGGAGCCATATAAAGGAGAGAGTCAGAATCTTCAAAATGAACTCTGTTTTCATCCAGTTTTTAAACTGATCTCCTTCTTACCCTTATTTTTATGTGCTTTTGCTTTTATTTCCCAAGTTACAAGCAGAATTATCACAATGACACAAAGTTCAGGCAGAGGATATGGAATGGAGCTGATTTTAAATGGGTTACCCAAAGACTGTGAAAATGTGAGTCCTGTCAGTAGAAATTGTGGGGAAGGCCCTGGGAGCTAGAACAACTAACTGACTTCCTAAATTGGCTCAATAGTTATCCCTGGTATTGATTGGCACTAAAATAGAACTGAGTCTGAGCTATCTTTTAACTTGTCATGGGTCCTCATTAGCTCAACTTTTTTTTTTTTTGCTGGGTCACACAGCTAGTACATGTCAAGTGGATGAGGCTAGATTTGAACTCAGTTCCTCCTGAATCCAGGGCCAGCGCTTTATCCACTTCACCACCTAATTGACCCTAAACCAATATTCTTCCCCACAAGTCTTCTATCTTGTGTTGAACCCCTGAGTAGGACACAGGGGTGAGCATGTGTGAGTCCTGAGATTTGTTTACATCTTAGAAGAAAGTATAACTTGGTCAGTTCTTTTCACCTTCAGGAAAGGCTTCTTATGCTGGACCCTGACAACAGGGCACCTAGACATATCCCACCCCACAGCAAAGTGTAGGGTCATCTCTTCTTCAGCCTGAGTTTCAGACTGAGGTACTTCCTTGGAAATGTGATTCATATTAGTAGTCTCAGCAGTACCATCTATCACCACTGCATTCCATAGCACTTGTACTCTTCCCCATTTCCCTTCCCAAACCTTAATTTCCCATTCTCTCCATTAATCTTCTTTGTTGCTCCCCCCTACCCAGAGGGGTCAGGCTCAATGAATAAGTTCAGAATGTGGTATGGAGGGGTGGAATGGCCAAACTGGGGCAGGAAACAGAACTCCTAGGTTCTCTAGACCTACTTATAGTGTGAGAGTGATACATTCTTTCCATTGAGTATAGTTAAGAATTCCCTGCCAGGATTATGGAGAGGGAGGACTTCCTGGAGGCAACATTAGCTCTAAGGTATGTACTCATGGAAATTCGTACTTCACAAAGGCCTTGGGCATTGTTTTGGCCTCCCAGGGTCCCAGTGGGCTAGACTTTTCCCCTCATTTTGCAGATGATGAAATTGATCCAGCAATTCAGCAAATATTTATTAAGCCCTTAGTATGTGTGAGGCACTGTGCCAGCTGAAGATAGACAAAACCAAACCAGTTCTTGTCCTCAAGGAATAGATATTCTCCTAGATTCAGCCTCTGTAAGATTAGCCTTGCTAACTGCCTAATTGCTGTGTGACCTTATACATTACTAACCCTCTCAGAGTTTCAAGCTCCTTTAACAGGCAGCTGGGTTTCATAGTGGATAGAGTGCTGGACTTGGAGTTAAGAACTAACTTCAAATCTCACTGCAAATACTTCCTGCTTTATGACCCTGGGCCAGTTACTTTGATGACTTTCAGCCTCAGTTTCCTCATCTGTAAAATGTGGATAATAATAGCACCTACCTTGCATGGTTGTTGTGAGGATCAAATGAGATAATATATGTAAAAGCACTTTGTAAACCCCAGAGCAGAGAGAGGTATCAACTCAATGCAGTCCACAGAATTCCTAAATGAGGCCCAAATCAAATAAAAATATAATTGGGAAACATTTAACAAAATAAATGAAAAATACAGTTCAGCGTAGCTAATGGTAATCTGTGGTGTTCTAAGTCAATATGTGGCTATAAGGATCTGTTCTCTTTGAGTTTGACAGCATTGCCTTAAAGCATTATGTAAATTTTAGCTATTACAATTATCTTTGCAAAATGAGGGAGTTGGGCTAGATAGATTCTAAGCTCTTATTCAGGTCTAAAATTTTATAATTCTTAGAATTCCTCAAGATCACACAGCAAGTTAGTGATAGAGTTGGAACTATGCCCAAGTCTCCTGAGTCCCTCCTCAGGGCTTTATCTCATTGCCACTCTTTGGTCCTTCTAGGTAATGTCCATTTGACCTGTTTATTACCTACCTGGAGGAATTGGGCTCACTTCTTATCCAGTCCTGTCTTCCCAACCCCCAGCTGGCCATGCCTGCACCCCCAGAGCAACTGTTATTTTTCAAAAAAATCTTCCCCTCTCCCCTTCCCAAATGTCCCCCTTAAAGATCATCTGTTATCAGCTAGCCTTCTTGTGTGTCAAAGTATGCTTCACCCTGCCCGACTCACTCCATTCCTGTTTCTCTTTTTCTGGTCCTTGACTGATTTGCCCTCTGTGTTCACAGGATATATCCAGAAGATTAAATCAGGAGAAGAAGATTTCGAGACCTTGGCATCGCAGTTCAGCGACTGCAGTTCAGCCAAAGCCAGGGGGGACCTGGGCACCTTTGGAAGAGGTATGTCATAATCACTTATCAGAACAGCCCAGTCTCTTGGCCAGGTTAGGTTTCCAGGGTCCAGCAGGAGGCAGGAGTGAGATGACACAAAGTCCAGGACTGGCTCTAGGTCAGGAGATTTCTGATGTCAAAAACACTCAGAACGGGGCAGCTAGATGGCGCAGTGGATAAAGCACCGGCCCTGGATTCAGGAGTACCTGAGTTCAAATCCGGCCTCGGACACTTGACACTTACTAGCTGTGTGACCCTGGGCAAGTCACTTAACCCCAATTGCCTCACCAAAAAAAAACAAAACAAAAAAACACTCAGAACAAGGTCCATATTGAGGCACACAACTAGCCTTCCTTATCAGAGGAAGCAATTTACTGGATACATTTTGGATGACCCTGGAGAGGTGGCTCTTGGCCAAACCTCCCAGAAGAACAGAGGCCTGTGGGCCTGGAGTTAAATTGAATTGGGCTAAGGCAGGTGAGAATGACCAACCCTAGCCCCAGGGAGAGGAATCAGTACAGAGACTGCAGCATGACTGAGCAGAGCCAGAGAAATGTACACATTCTCCGGGCTATCTATGCCCTTTGAGGCCCAAGAACAAAAAAATAGAAATTGGACAGGCCAGGACTCAGGAACAGAAGAGTGATATAGTGGAAAGAACACTGAATTTGGGGTCAGAGGACCTGTCTTCAGACTCTAGCTCTGCTCCTTACTTCCTGTGTGGTCTAGGACAAGGCATTTGACTGAACTCTCTGGGCCCAGACCTGGGGTAACTTAGGCTCTTTGATGTGAGTTGGGGCAGAACTAGATAGGGCTAATGAAATTGTAGGATGAAGAATGCCATTGGCCTTGGCTGTGGGAATCCAGAGGATGTAGGAGTGATAAATGACCCAGCAGATGCTTCGAAGTGAGTCCAGAGAGATGAGTTCATCACTGAAATGTGTCATCAAAAATGCCCTGCTGCTAGCTCCTGGAGCCATCCCTCATTCTGTCTCCTGGTTTTTCAGGCTCTCCTTAATGACACTGCCAAGCCAGGCCAGAGTTCCCATCTGCCTGCTGTCTAAGCTCTGTGACAAGAACCATAAACTCTGGCAGATGGATGGGGCATTTATAGAGCAAGGGGGAAGGGGGATGGGTATCCTTTTTAGGATCTAATTGCTGTGGTTAACAGTGGTTAGCAGTATCCAAACAATACCTGTCACCCAAGGCAGAGCCGGAACCTGTAAAGGCCCAGTCATCTCCCACCTTACCCTCCATTCCTCCTAGGCTGTGTATTGTGTCTTAAGCCTTCATCTGACTTCCCTCCTAGACATTGTCCATATGACCTAGGTCCTCCACACTCCCTGCCTCTCTCCAGGTCAGATGCAGAAGCCATTTGAAGATGCCTCCTTCGCACTGAGGACGGGTGAGATGAGCGGCCCAGTCTTCACAGACTCAGGGATCCACATCATCCTTCGCACAGAGTAGGAGTGCCTTGGGTTGGGGATCAAGGGCAGGGGAAGACTGACCTCTGTTCTGCCTGCCCCCAGACTCTCTCCATCCAGTCTACAGCTGCCTCTAAGAGCTGAGGTGGCCCCAAGGCATGGGGTAGGGGACAGGCCAGGGTTGGGGAACCCTTTACTTCCTATTTGGGGGCATCTTTTCCATTTTATTTCAGCCTTGATGGTTCCTCCCTCTGAAAGGTCAGTTGCTGGGACCCTTAGTGTTGCTGGTGTCCTTGCCCCAACTGAAACCACACAATATTTATTGTACCCAGACTCTCAGAGGCAGGGATTAGGGGTGAGGATGAGCCCAGGTCTAGGCCTTCTCATCCCCCTCTCCCCCCACTGCCTGAGGGCCCCTGTCAAATCACCCCACTGTGGGCAACAACGGCCCCCACCCAGCTTTACCTAACAGCCACTCTTGGCTTCCATTCAGTCTGACCCTGCCTTCTGCATCTTAAGGAACTGTGGGTCAGTAGCTGGAAGGAAACTACTTGGAAATGAGAGGGGACCTTCAGCTGGGAGGGGGAAGGGCCTGGGTTATTCAAATTCTTCTTGCAGCCAGAGCATCTTGGAGGGAGACTAAATTGCTGTTTCTGCTGCATTGCTTTGTTTAGTTAAAAGAAAATCAAAATCCTCAGCTTTAAGGCTAATGCAAGGCAGTTGTATAGTTCTTGTTCTTATCCCCTGGCTGTTCAGATGTCCCCTATTAAACCTTGTAAACAAGATTCTACTGTCTCATTACCTCCTCTCCCCACTCCCCCACCCCACTTCACAAAAACCAGAGTTCAAGGCCAAAACACAGCAGCACCAGCATTGAAATTATTTTTATTAGACTTTTAAAAAGGGAAAAGAAGTGAAGATTTGGGGGATGGGGTGTTGCTGCCCCTATTGGTAATAAAGCTCCAGGTTCATTCCATCATGGATCTCATCTGAGAGTAAATGTCAGAGAATGAGAACAGCTGGACTGTTGGCCTTACCAACACACTCCCCTACCCACCCCCCCAGCTCTCCTAGGCAATCCTCCTAATCCCCCTTAGAGTTAAGCTCTTTGTGTTCCTCAAGGGATAAATCAGCAGAGCCGGGGAGGTAGGGATAGGATCTGCAGGGACAATTTATCAAAAGCTAGAGGCCCTTCAAAGCTGTCAGATAAAGGATACAGTCCCCCAGGGTCACGTGGTCCTTGAAGATTGTGTACCTGGGATGGAGAGGTTGGTTCAGCGAGGCTCCCCACTCTCAGAAGCCTCCTTGGCAATGCCAGGGTAGCCCATCATCTTCCATTTTCCAGGGATAGGGATCCTGGCCTGGCCGCAGGGCCCACCCCACCCACCCAGAGGGCAGCTGAGATCTAGTACACCCGAGGCAGCCCTGCCCTCACTCACCATTTCTTAAGGACGATCTTGTTCCAGCGGGTGCCTGTCTGAGCCGCAATCAGTTTCTTCAGATCTCCTATTGAGTCGTCAGTGCTGGGGCATGTGTTAAGGCAAAAAGAAAGAGGGGAGCAGGCGAGCCCTGCCCATGCCCATCCCCCCACCCCACCCCCGCCTTCCCACCAATAGGATACTTGCATTTCACACGGACCTTCTTGCCCAGACGGTCGTTGCACACAACCTCAATCATGGCTCTGCGGATGACAAAGGATCTCTTCAGTCTGGGGGCGGGTCATTTTCTCCACCTCAGCACCTGTCCTCCACTCTGCGCGGCCAATTGCAGCCTCCTGATTCAGCCTCTGCCTCTAATTCTGGTCATCCCCAACCTCTTCGGGCAGCCCTGATACCCAGATACCATCGACCTCCCCAGGGGAGCCCCCGAGCCCGGCCATCAGACGCTCACCCCCGGCCTCCCCATCACCCAGCCCCGGCACTCACGGACCCACCCATAGCCCCTAGCCCTCACCAGGATGCCCCCAGCCTTTAGCCGCTGTAGGTCCAGCCTCACTGCGCACGTACTACGACGCCACTTGTCCGCTTTACGGCCGCCGGAAGCGGAAGTCCGGGTTGCGATGGCGACGGTTTGGGAGTGGTCGGATTGGCCGCTAATACGGAGGGTGGGACTGCAGTTGTGGGAGCTCCCCCAGGCCTGGTTTCCCCAGGGGAATGCCCCCTCAAGTCTGCCCCACCTCGAGCACCTGGTGCTGGACCGGGTCCCGGCCTTCTCAGACGTGCAACTGCGGGCCCTGCCTCGGCAAGGGGCGCTGTGCTCCCTGGTGCTGAGGGTCACCTACAGGGTGACCCACCAAGGACTACGCGATGCCCTGCCTGGCCTCAGCAACCTCCGGCTGCTCGAGCTGTGTGGATGCTCCGTGTCTGCTGATGGGGCCCTGCAGGCCATGGGAGGCTTCCTGCCCAGACTAAGGGAGCTCAGGCTGACTGTAACTGGGCTCACAGCCAGGGGGCTGGCCATCCTGGTGGAGATGCAAGCCTTAGAGATCCCGGGCCTCCTGGGACCACCACCTACCCCGGATGAGCTTTCAGCCAAGGACATCCTCACTTTCTGCCTCATGTTGCCCAACCTCAGAGTCCTCAGCCTTCAGGGCATGGGCCCGGGGTCAGCAGATGAGGCTATCCTTAGGGAGGGACTGGTTCACTGTATCATCACTGTTGGGGAGCTCCCCACTTGAGGTAGTTGCAAGGATGCTAGATTTGGAATGAGGGGGTGAGGATTCAAATACTGACTCTGTGATCTTGAGTTTCCTTCTCAAAGCCCAAGATTTCTCATCTTTAAAATAAGGTCCCTTCCAGCTCTAAATCCCGTTTTCTTTTTTCTTTTTCTTTTTTTTTGCAGGGCAATGAGGGTTAAGTGACTTGCCTAGGGTCACACAGCTAGTAAGTGTTGTGTCTGAGGTCAAATTTGAACTCAGGTCCTCCTGAGTCCAGGGCCAGTGTTCTATCCACTGCGCCACCTAGCTGCCCCTAAATCCCATTTTCTTGATCAAATATCTGGCCGAGTTCTAGGGCTAAATAAACATTTGTACCTTGGTGTGAAAAGAGCCTTAGAGGTCTCCTCGGGGGCCAGCTTAACCTAAATCTTACCACACAGAAACTCTCCTACCCTTTCTTCCAAGGGGACCACATCATCCCTTAGGATAGCAGAGGACACTTAGGGTTACTGATTGTCTTTCCCCTGGATATTTGACCCACTTGTGGAGAAAATCTTCAAAATGTCCCTGTACCCTCATCTGCTGATTTGTTCTTTCTTTGATCTCCAAATTGCCTGTGGTTGCCATGGTGAATTTTTTTTTTTTGAGATATTTTATTTTTTCCGTTACATGTAAAGATAGTTCTCAACTTTTGTTTATACTTGCTTTACAATTTCAGATTTTTCTCCCTCCCTCCCTCCCCTCCCTCCCCCCTCCCCTAGACAGCAGGCCATGGTGAATTAATTATCAAGGCAACAAGCATTAAGATTTTGCCCTATACTAGGCACTATGCTAAGTACTGAGGATACAAAGAAAGTTAAAAGTCTGCCCTAAAGAAGTTCAGTCTAATGGGGGGAATAGCATACAAAGAATTATGTTCAAAGGAAATATGTACAGGATAAATTGTAGATAAACTTAGAAGCACTAGGATTAAGGGGAATCAGAAATGTTTCTTACAGAAAGTGGGATTCTTGCTGGTACATGAAGGAAGCTTAAGAGGTGCAGATCTGAAGGGAGAGAATTCCAAGTATGGGGAAATGCACAGAATTGAGAGATGGAGTGTGTGTTGGGCAAAGAACTGCAAGGAGGCCAGTATCATTGTTCATGGAGAGGAGTATGAGATAATCATAATATATGAAAAGACTTTGCAAAACTTAAAGCTCCATTATTATGTGCTAGGCACTGTGCTGTGTTAAGGATTCAGTAACAAAGAATGAAACAGTCCCTAACCTTAAGGAATTTATATTCTAAAGAAGAAAACAACATACGATTATAGAAAGAGAATAAAAATATATAAAACATGTAAATACGAAGAGAAGGAAGGCAGTAGTAGTTGGGATAAGGAAAGACTTCATGCAGAAGATGGTTCTTGAGTTTTTTCTTAAAGAGAGGGATTCTATGAGCATGCAGTATTGAGACAGATGATCCAGAGAAGAGCAGTTTGGCTGTATTTCAGAGTACAGAAGAGGCTGTAAAGATAGGTTGGTTTTTAAAAGCACCACAGAGGAATTTATGTTTTATTTGGGCTAAATAGGGAGTCACTGGAATTTATTGAGTAATGACATGATCAGATTTGAGATCAAGGAAAATCACTTTGGCTGCTGTGTGGAGGATAGATTGGAGTAGGGAGAGCTGAAGCAGGCAAATGAATTAGGAGGTTGTGTTCTTGATCTAAAATAATGGCTAGCTGAAAAAAGGACATAGGAGTCTAGCTATATGGTAGAGGTAGAAATAGCAAGATTTGGTAACCAGCTGTATATGTGAATTGAGAGAGTGGGGAGTCCCAGATAATGCTGAGTTTAAGTATCTTGGAGTTTGGGAGAACAATGATATCCTTAGCAATAGAAGGTTTGGATGTGCTGGGTTTGGGGGAAAGATAATGAGTTTAGATAGATAGATAGATAGATAGATAGATAGATAGATAGATAGATAGATAGACAGACAGACAGATAGACAGATAGATATACACACACATGTATATGTATACATACACACACACACACACACACATGCGAGTTTGAATTTCTAAGACATCTGGTTTATTATATCCAAGAGGTAACTGGTAATATGGCACTGCAGCTCAGGGAAGGGATTGAGAATGAATATATCTTCAGTTTACCTACATAAAGATAATAAAACCTATTTTATTTGGTCTAATGAGGTCACAAAGAGGATATGTAGAGAAGGGGTTTCCAACCTTGAGTTCCTAGCTCCCTTTTATACTCTTGGCTTTTCAGTAAACCTTCCTATACCCTCTTTTCAATATAAAAGGAAATAAATTCTAGAGTTTACCTTGTATATGCACATAAGTAGATTAACTAAATTTAATTCTCTAAGTTGTAATTTCATTGGTTATGAATCAATTGGAAACTTCTACAATATTTCTATAGGATAAAGTATTTATCAAAGATTGCCTTTTCCTTCCTAATAATTATTTGGGATCCTCTTCTGTAACACAAGGAGAAGAGGGTCCGAGACACCCTTAGGGGAATATTTCTAGTTAGGAGGCATGATAAATCAGCTGAGGAGATAGGAAGAGTCAGTCAGACAGGAAGAGAACCAGGAGAGGCAGCATCATGAAAACCCAGTGAGAAGAGTGTATCCAGGAAAGGGTGGCCAACAATATCAAATGCATCAGAGAAGGATGTAGCCTGAGAAAAGACCATCACGTTTGATTATTAATATTAATAACTTTGGAGAAAGCAGTTTCAGTTCAGTAATTAGGTTTGAAGGTAGATTGCAAAGAGTTTCAGAGGAAGAGGAGAGCAAGTGGAGATAATAAGCAAAGACAGCTTTTTCCAGTTTAGCTGAGAAGGGAAAGAGAAATACAGATTAATAGCTTGGAATGGTCGGCTCTGATAGGTTTTTGTTTGTTTGTTTGTTTTTTGCATGGGGCAATGAGTGTTAAGTGACTTGCCCAGGGTCACAGAGCTAGTGTCAAGTGTCTGAGGTTGGATTTGAACTCAGGTCCTGAATACCGGGTAGGTGCTTTATCTACTGCGCCACCTAGCTGCCCCTGACAAGTTTTTTTGTTTTGTTTTTTCACAACACAGTCTGATTAGTCTCATCACACACACATATGTACACAAACATAAATATTCCAATGTACAGATTTTACACGAGGCTCACAGATCCCCTTGCTCATCTCATCAACTTCTTCATCCAGTGCCCTGCATCAGGCCCTGTCCACTTTCCACACCTCCTCTCCAGGCTATTGATAAGTTTTTTAAACACCTACTATGGAGCAGCTAGGTGGCACAGTGGATAAAGCACCAGCCCTGGATTCAGGAGGACCTGAGTTCAAATCCAGCCTCAGACACTTGACACTAACTCTGTGACCTTGGGCAAGTCACTTAACACTCATTGCCCCACAAAAAAAAAATAAACAAAAAACCAACCACCTACTAGGCAGTAACTGCTTGTTCCTTTTATAGGCAAATTAGGGGAGGAGAAGCTGTGAAAAACATTGTAAGTGATACAATCTCAATGTAGCAGTCAGTTAAAAAGTATTGTCTAGGGGCAGCTAGGTGCTGCAGTGGATAAAGCACCAGCCCTGGATTCAGGAGTACCTGAGTTCAAATCCAGCCTCAGACACTTGACACTTACTAGCTGTGTGACCCTGGGTAAATCACTTAACCCCCATTGCCCTGCAAAAACAAACACATTTAAAAGGGGGCAGCTAGGTGGAACAGCGGATAAAGCACCAACCCTGGATTCAGGAGGACCTGAGTTCAAATTCGGCCTCAGACACTTGACATTTACTACCCGTGTAACCCTGGGCAAGTCACTTAACCCTCACTGCCCCACCAAAAAAAAAAAATATTGTCTACTAGGCAGCTAGGCAGGTGATAGAGAACTGGACCCAGAGTTAGGAAGACTTGAGTTCCCAAACACAATGTGATGCTGGGCAGTTCACTACTTTCTGCCTTAGTTTCCTCATCTGTACACTGGGGGTTGTAATAGCACCTACCTCCCAAGGATCAAATGAGATAATTATGAAGCATCTTGCAAACTTTAAAGTGCCATGTAAATGATAGCTATCATTATTACTATGTATCAGGTACTGTCCTAGGCACTGGGATACAAAGGAAAAAAAATCTCCCTTTTTGGAGGCAACAGTATCTAATATCAATATGTACAAGATAATTTGTGGGGAAGGCACAGCAACTGGTGGATTATGTAAGGGCCTCAGACTATATGCACAGCCACATGGGAGGCTTGTCTATGCACACCAAAGAAGGCCCTCAAAGGATGGAAGATAAACATGGAGTAGCTTGTTTCTTCCAAAGACAGGGCCTAAGGGGAACCTCAGAGCTTAAAGGTGATGGGGTCAAGGGTGGATATGTCAATGGATATGAGAGCAGGATTGCTGTACTGAGAGGCAAGCCCCTCCATCCTCTTCAGTGTTTCTATCTTCCTGAAAGACAAATAAGAGGGGCAGCTAGGTGGCGCAGTGGATAAAGCACCAGCCCTGGATTCAGGAGGACCTGAGTTCAAATCTAGCCTCAGACACTTGACACTTAACTAGCTGTGTGACCCTGGGCAAGTCACTTAACCCTCATTGCCCTGCAAAACTAAAATAAAATAAAAATCAATGTGAAAGAAAAGACAAATAAGAAATGAGATTGAGAAAAAGAGGAATTGAACAATTTGATACCTGACTCCCTTCTGGAGAAATGTTCCACACTGTGGGTAGGGACATAGGATGGTACACTGGGACTGTTCTTAGAGCTGTGCTTTCACATTCTTATATTCATGTATCTCTTTGGGAATAAGAGCAATGTCATCCAAGAGGACTAGATATACCCCAGTCATGTATCTAGAGTGCTCTTAAGCATTCTTTCAGGGGGAAAAGATGGACATTCAATGAAATAGAGGACTTCCAAGGTTTCCTGAAGAAAAGACCAAGACTGAACAGAAAATTTAATCTTCAAATACAAGACTCAAGAGAACCATAAAAAGGTAAAAGGGGGAAAAAAGTTATTCAATAAGGCTAAACTGTTTACCTCCCTATGAAGGAAGATAATACTTTTAAGTCTTGAGGTCTATATCTCTATTAGGGTATTGTTATTAAATTGACTTTGATGTGATGATATAAAGAAACTTAAGGGGCAGAATAAAAGGAGAATGGAGGGGAAGGAGAAGGGGAGGTGGAATGGGGTTAATTACATCATAGGAAGAGGCACAAAAAACCTATTACAATAGAGGAAAAGGAGGGGTGAGCATTATTTCAACCTTACTCTCATCAGACTTGGTTCAAAGAGAGAATAACATATAAGCCCATTTGGATAAAGAGACTTACTTCCTTAGGAAAAAGGGCAGCACTGATAAAAGGGAGGGCAGAAGCAGGGGAAGAAAGGGGAAAGAAAAGGAAGGGCAGATTGAGGGAGACAGTCGTCAGAAGCAAAACACTGGTGAGGAGGAATGGGGTGAAAGAAGAAAAAAAGTACAAAGGGGAAAAGAGGATGGAGGGAAATAAACAGTGATTTTTTTTCTTTTTTTTTCCTTTGGGGCAGTGAGAGTTAAGTGACTTGCCCAGGGTCACACAGCTAGTAAGTGTCAACTGTCTGAGGTAAAATTTGAACTCAGGTCCTCCTGAATCCACAGCTGGTGCTTTATCTACTGCACCATCTAGCTGCCCCAAATAAACAGTAATCTTGACTGTGAATGTAAATGAGATGAATTCTCCCATAAAAAAGAAGCGAATAGCAGAGTGGATTAAAAGAATCCTACAATATGTTGTTTACAAGAAATACATTTAAAGCAGAGAGATTCACACAGAGTAAAGGTAAAGGTTGGAGAACAACTTATTATGCTTTAGCTGAAGTAAAAAAAAAAGCAGGGGTAGCAATTCTTAAGACAAATCAAAAGCAAAAATAGATCTAATTAAAAGATAATTAAGGAGACTACATCTTGCTAAAAAAGCACCATAGATAGGGGTAAGCACTGGCCCTGGATTCAGGAGGACCTGAGTTCAAATCTGGCCTCAGACACTTGACACTTATTAGCTATGTGACCCTGGGCAAGTCATTTAACCCTCATTGCCCCGAAGAAAAAAAAGTACTATGGATAATAAAGTAATATCAATACCAAACATATATGTGCCCAGTGGTATAGCATCCAGATTCTTAGAGAAATTAAATGACTTACAAGAGGAAATAGAGGGTTCTTAAGTCCATAATTTAATCCATTAGCCCTTCTTTAGTCTGCTCTTGTCCTGATGTTTTCCCATTAAAAACAAGTATTAAAAAAAAAAAGAAGGCCTTAGAGCTAGGAGGACTTTGGTCCAGTCCATAGAGATGGAAAATTAAAGTCCAAAGAGGAAAAGATAATTGTCTGAATGTTCACACAGTCTGGGCACCATCCTAATTAGTACTTTCCCTCTATTTTCAAGAAGAGGTTGAGGGAGGGGAAGGTTTGCTTTTTAATCCCTAATTTTCCACACCTGCTCTATCCCACTTATATCTTTGCCCCATATAGGTCAGGTCATCTAGTTGGTGCCTAACAGCCCCAAGGCATTTATCTACTTATTTTCTGTTTCCTAAGACATAAAGAAGGGCGGAGGGGGGAGCTCAGGGACCCAGACTTCCTCCCTATAACATAGGTGGGTCTATCAGGAGTGCACAGTCCCTTGGGCCAGGATCCTGACTGTCCCCTATCAAAAAGCCAAAGATCAGGTTTGTAACATCTCAAACCACTTTCCTTAGTGGGGTCCACTATTTGTATTGGAAGGACAACTTTTTATTTGTCTTGATTAGAGACATAGTACCTGAGACTTTCATACTCTTCTGATTTGAAGGGGTCTAAAGGCACATCCCTAGATAGGCCAACAGCAATGATTCTCAAATTGTGGTCTGGAGGTCCTCAAGACTCTTTCAGGGGGTCTGAAAGGTCAATAGTAAATACTAATTTATAATGATACTAAGATGTTTCAATTCCCAATGTGGTAAATATGCTACATATAACCCACACAAATAAAAGCTTTGAGGGGGGAGGGTCCTCAGTAATTTTTAAGAGTATAAAAGGGTGGGGGCAGCTAGGTGGTGCAGTGGATAAAGCCCCAGCCCTGGATTCAGGAGGACCTGAGTTCAAATCTGGCCTCAGACACTTGACACTATCTGTGTGACCCTGGGCAAGTCACTTAACCCTCACTGCCCCACCAAAACAAACAAACAAACAAAAAAAGAGTATAAAAGGGTAAGACAGCTAGGTGGCACAGTGGATAGAGCACTGGCCCTGGAGTCAGGAGGACCTGAGTTCAAATCCAGCCTTGGACACTTGACACTTACTAGCTGTGTGACCCTTGGCAAGTCACTTAACCCCAATTGCTTCACCAAAAAAAAAAAAAAGCATAAAAGGGTCCTGGGACCAAAAAATTTGACAATCACTAGTCTAGATTATTTTCTCTGCTTTGTAAGTAGCTAGTACTAGGTCTGAGACAAAGGGCTTGGGATAGAACAAAGCTAGGTGGTGGTGGTGGTGGTGGTGGTGGTGCTATTAGGCCAGGTTTAGGGGCAGAACTAGACAGAGCCAAAGAAATTATGGGAAACCAGAGGAGGTGGAAATGATGAATGACCCAGCAGGTGTTGAAAAGCACAGGGAGATGAGTTCATCACTAAAATGTGCCTTCAAAAATACCCTGCTGCTAGTTCCTGGAGCCATCCCTCATTCTGTCTCTTGGCTTTTCACACCCTCCTTAATGACACTGCCAATCCAGGCCAAAGTCTCCATCTGCCTGCTATGACAAGGATATGAACTCTGGCAGATAGATAGGGCATTTATAGAGGAAGGAAGAACAAAGGTGGCTAGGTATTCCCAGTAGTTACCAGTTGTTGTGGTTAACAGTGGCTGGATCTAGTAATATCTATGTCTTACCTGCTAATTGTGGGGGTCCTTCAAGACTCTGCCCTGGGCCTCTGTCTCTTCTTCCTCTAGATTATCTCATTTGGGAATCTCATTAGCACCCAGGAGTTTATCTTCTGTATGCAATTTACCAGATCAATATAGCCCTATATGTACTGTAGCCATCTCAAACTCAACATGTCTAAGACAGAACTATCTTTTCTCCAAAATTCATCCCTCTTTGACTATCAAGAACACCTGAGGCAGCTAGGTGGCACAGGGGATAAAGCACTGGTCTTGGATTCAGGAGGACCTGGGTTCAAATCCAGCCTCAGATACTTGACACTTACTAACTGTGTGACCCTTGGCAAAGTCACTTAACCCTCATTGCCCCTCAAAAACTAAAAACTAAAAACAAAACCCCTGCTATTCTCCCTCACCTGAATGTCATCCTAGATTCTCACCCTACCTATCCAATTTCTTGCCAAATCTTGTTCCTATCTTCACATGTCACAGTCCCCTTTCCTCCACTCACACAACTGCCACCCTAATCCAGGCCCTAATGACCTAATGACTCAGACCATTTCAGTAGCCTATTAACTGGTCTCCTTGATTTGTGTCTCCTCACTCTGGTCCATTCTCCACTAAGTTGCCAATGTGATTTTTCTAAATAAAGTTTCTGACCACATTATCGACCTGCTTAGTGAACTCCTGTGGCTCCCTACTACCACCAGGGATGAACTATGAGCTCCATTGTTGGGCATCATCCTACTTTCCCAGTCTTCTCATACATCATGCTGTTCTACATAGTTCCTCCAGCACCAGAGCTCACTCCTTTTTCTTTGTACATGCTGTTTCCCAGGCCTGAAATGCATAATGTACACGCTCAAATTCTACCTACTCCAGGAGGACTTTTCCAGTGCCTTCAAGTGCTAATGCCTCTACCTCTCAAGAGTACATTCTAGGAGCAGCTAGGTGGCAAAGTGGATAAAGCACCAGCCCTGGATTAAGGAGGACTTTAGTTCAAATCTGGCCTCACTTGCCACTTACTAGCTGTGTGACCCTGGGCAAGTCATTTAACCCTCATTGCTCTGGGGGAAACAAAAAGAGTGCATTCTACCTCCCTATCTTGTGTGTAGCTAATTATTTACATTTTGTCTACTCCATTAAAAAGCAAGCAAGATTTTTCCAGGCAGGGACTCCTCTTTTTTTTGGCCTTTGCATGCCCAGCACTGGGCATTTAATAAATGCTTGTTTTTGCCTGTATTAGTGAAATAATAAATGCCCCATTCATCATCCCACTGCCCAAAATGCCAGGGCTTCTGTAAGAGCTCAGTCCTCCCTCATTCCAAACTATTTTTCCTTCTTCTTAAACAGTCTGTGTCTCAGGACTTTACTTGCCTCCCCTCCTAGTCACTATATTTATAACTTAGGTCCTCCACACACCCATATCTACCAAGTGATATGCAGAAGCCATTTTGACCTACTGGGACGTTCTTTGCTCTGACAGATGAAAGGAGTGGCCTAGTCTTCACAGACTCATGGATTCACATCATCCTTCCAAAAGAGAAGTATCTTGGGTTGGAAATCAAGGGTAGAGACTGACCCCTCTTCTGCCTAACCCCAGACCCTCTCCATCCAGCCTTCAGTGTCTTCAAGCAAAGAGGTGAGGGATACATCAGGCCCTTATTGGGTTGGGGGTGGGGGTGCATCTTTTCCCTTTTGTTTTAGCCTTGATGTTTCCTCCTCCTGAAAGGTTGGTACTGGGACCCCTAGTGCTATTGGTATTCCTCTCCTACTCTACATATCCTGGCTCCCTTTCATTAACTTTGTCACTCCTTACCTGAACTATTGCAGCCAACGACATCTTAGAACAATTTACTCCTTCCAGTTTTGCTGCTTTTAGTTAAAAATAACTCCCCTCCCCAGTCCCACCCCCATCTACATCCTTTAAGGGTTATGTAAATTAACTGTGTAGTTCCTTTTTGTTCACTGGCTGACCAGATGTCCCTTATTAAAATGTGCTTTCTAACAAGTGTCTCACTTCCAGTCTCCAGCTTCATAATACTCGGAGCACATAAATAATATACATCTAGAAGCAGCAGCAGCATCTAAGTTATTTTTATTAGTGAGACTTTTAAAAATGGGGGTAGGTTGCAGAGTTGGCAGGCCTGCTGCCCCTACTGATAATAAAGCTCCAGGTTCATTCCATCATGGATCTCATCTGACAGTAGGAGTCATGGAATCTGAACACTTGGATCCTTGACCTCCCCAAACCCTTCCCTAACCTCCCCCAGCCAGGGCCCAGGCTCTACTAGCAACTGTGGTATCTACTCCTCAAGGGTTAAGTCCTTTTTGGCTTCACCTGATAGACCAACACTGTTGGGGGGAATGGAGGAGGGGGGAAGGGGCGTCGCAGAGCAAAGAAAGAGAATGTTTCCTGACAACCCCTAGGCCCCATAGGCTCTTGAGAGTATCATAAAGGATACAGTCACCCAGGGAAACGTGGTCCTTGAAGATTGTGTACCTGGGATAGAAAGGATAGTTAGCAATGTCAGAGCCATCACACCTCCTTCCTTTTCAAAATGAAGGGGCCTTAAGTCTGAATACAGAATCCAGGCCTATCCACCTCCTGACCCTGTCTGACATCAGCCTCCCCAGCCTTACACCTGAGTCAGCCCTGCCCGCACTCACCATTTCTTAAGGACGATCTTGTTCCAGCGGGTGCCTGTCTGAGCCGCAATCAGTTTTTTCAGGTCTCCTATCGTGTCATCCGTGCTGGGGGTACGTTAAGGGAAAGCAAGAGCGGGCAGACCAGGGGCCGCCTCCCGCGCCCCCCACCCCCAACCCTCCCCCTCTCCGCCTTCCCCTTCACGCCAATAGGATACTTGCATTTCACACGGACCTTTTTGCCCAGCCGGTCGTTACACACAACCTCAATCATGGCTCTAGGGAAGACAAAGGATCTTATCAGTCTGGGGTCGGGTCCTTTCCTCCAGTCCACCCCGGCCTCTGTGCCAGGTCTCACCCCTGTCCTTACACTGACTGTGCCCCCGAACACTCTCGGGCCCTGGCCCCAAACACCCTGATAACCTCGATCAGCCCCTGGTGCTCACACCGGATAGCCCTGACCTCCCTGGTCGGCCCGTACCCCCGGCTGTGACTCGGCACCCCTCGGCCTCCCCGCTCGGCCCCTGTCCCTAACCGTGACTTTACACAACCAAGGATTCTTGGTCCGGGCCCCAGACGCAGATTCTTACCCCTCCGCTTCCAGACGCAGCCCCAGCCTCACTTCGCACGACAGCACCGCCCGCACTTTACGGCCAGCGGAAAGCGGAAGCGGAAGCTAGACCCGGGTTGCGATGGCGACGGCTTCGGAGTTGCCGGACTGGCTACTTGTGGAGATTCTGTCCTTCGTACCTGTCCGGGACCGACTCCGGAGCTCCAGGTGCGGCTACGTCCGGCCCCGACTCCCACAGTGACTCCCCTCTTCAGTCCTTCGGGGTGGATCCAGTGTCCGGGCGGGGCTGGAGCGCAGGCAGGGGGCCAGGACCCGGACGGGGGGGGAGGGGTGTTGGGGTTGGGGGGGAGGGTCCGGGCGGGGCTGGCTTTGACCGATGCGACCCACCCTCCTCCCTAGGGTGTGTAAGCGCTGGCGGAGGCTAGTTCTGGACAAGACTCTATGGAAACGCTTGGATATGAGTCCTTACAGGGTAAGACCGAGACCTGGTGCTTGGGGCCCATCCACCCTTGGGAAGGGGGACCGCAGTCCTGGGTTGGCGGAAAGCGGGGCGCTTGTTTGGGGGCTCCCTGGGACAGGGCTCGGCCATCCCCCGCCTTCTCCCCGACAGGTCGGGCCCAAGGTGCTGTGGCAGCTGCTGCGGCAGTACCTGGGCTCGGGGCTGAGGACGCTCAAGGTGCGAGGCCGCCTGCTCTCCGGGCCCCGGGCCCCTCTGTTGTCCCCGGCCCTGCTGCAGGAGCTGGGGAAGCGCTGCCCGCACGTGGCCTGCCTCAGCCTCCTCGAAGAGGACCTCCGCAAAATCCCTTTCTCATGCCTGCCACGTTCCCTTCGGTGCCTGGAACTGCAGTCGTGCGAGCTCCCCCAGGCCTGGTTTCCCCAGGGGAATGCCCCCTCAAGTCTGCCCCACCTCGAGCACCTGGTGCTGGACCGGGTCCCGGCCTTCTCAGACGTGCAACTGCGGGCCCTGCCTCGGCAAGGGGCGCTGTGCTCCCTGGTGCTGAGGGTCACCTACAGGGTGACCCACCAAGGACTACGCGATGCCCTGCCTGGCCTCAGCAACCTCCGGCTGCTCGAGCTGTGTGGATGCTCCGTGTCTGCTGATGGGGCCCTGCAGGCCATGGGAAGCTTCCTGCCCAGACTAAGGGAGCTCAGGCTGACTGTAACTGGGCTCACAGCCAAGGGGCTGGCCATCCTGGTGGAGATGCAAACCTTAGAGATCCTGGGCCTCCTAGGACCACCACCTACCCCGGATGAGCTTTCAGCCAAGGACATCCTCACTTTCTGCCTCATGTTGCCCAACCTCAGAGTCCTCAGCCTTCAGGGCATGGGCCTGGGGTCAGCAGATGAGGCTATCCTTAGGGAGGGCCTGGTTCACTGTATCATCACTGTTGGGGAGCTCCCTTTGGGAGGCCTAAGCTAACAGCCCCTCACTTTCGGACTAGAAGTATTCAGGGTCCACTGAAACACTTGAAGAAGTGGAGAAAGGTAACTCTGCTATGTGACATTGGGCAAGCTGTTTTCCCCTCTGCACCAAATTTTCTTAATCTGCAAGATAACCAGGTTGGGTTTGAAAATCACTTGTGTCCCTTCTAGCTCTAAAACCAATATTCTCAAATGGAACTCTGAGTTCCAGGATCTGCAAATATTTATACTATGGGGTTCAGAGAGGGCTGAGGCTTGGGAGGCTTCTCAGTATCTCCCGCCTATCTTTTTTCTCTACCTCCATTTTCATCCTTTCTCCCAAGGAGGCACCTTCATCTCTTGGGATAGAGGGCAAAGAACATTTGTGGTCAAGGTTTGTCCAAAAATGAGTTTTTAGGACAGGTTTGGGACATTTCAACCAGTCTGGATTTTTGATAATGACACTCAGGATTCCCAACTCAGGAGGCTGGAATGAGGGTGGTTCAAGAGTAGAGCTGATGGTTAGGATGTTCTCTGGCTTCCTGGCTGGAGTTGGTTGCTGCTTTTGTCCTTGGTCATCCTATTTTCACTTCTTGGTTTGGTTTGGCCTTGAGCAAAGCAGCCCAGCCGTCTAGGAGAAGGTACTAGTACTCTTCTCATCCTTCTCTTCTTAGGGCTCCACTTCACCCCTATTCCCCAGCCACTTGAGTTGGAAAACAATGCCCTAGAGATTCTCACCCTTTCATTCTGAAATGTCTGCCCTGGAGCCTCACCTGGCCCTCAGTTTTAGGCAGGATCTAGCCTTGCCTCACTACATACAAATATTTGCACAGGAACTTGAGCTCACCTCTAGCCTTGTGGGTCTAAGTATATCTTACCCTATGTCTCCCTTCTGAAACCACAAAGTTATCCCTGCTGTAGTTGTTAGGAGTGTCAGTCTATTCCAATGCCCCCCATTCACCGTATCTGTAACTTTCCAGACCAAAATGCCCTTCTGCATTAGACTGTAGGCTTCTTGAAGACTGGGGCTGGCTGTTTTTGTATCCTCAGTACTTAGCAAGGTGATACTGTAACAAAGGCTTTTTTTTTTAGTGAGGCAATGGGGGTTAAGTGACTTGCCCAGGGTCACACAGCTAGTAAGTGTTAAGTGTCTGAGGCTGGATTTGAACTCAGGTACTCCTGACTCCAGGGCCAGTGCTTTTCCACTGCGCCACCTAGCCGCCCCAACAAAGGCTTTTGAACACCATCATTCCTTCAAAGACTGGATCTTTAACTCGGCTCTTCATACAAAATGCCGAATGCCTCCAATTCCTGCGTTATTCCCCTATTGGGGTTCTTTGGGGATGCATGTTGTTTTACTTCAGACTTACCCAGTATCCTGGGCTTTCTTTTGGGGAGGTGAGCTAGGCTGGACCTGCTGGTTTGGGGCCAGAGGGAGTTTTTCCTGAATCTCTTGAATTAGGCCAGAATCTCTGAAAGAGTTCCTCAAAGTGTCCACCAACAATCATTTATTAAATGTCTACTGTGTGCCAGTACTAGGGATAGAAGAAAATGATGGACTGATTCAAAGCCAAAAGTGAGATCCTGCTCTCAAGGAGCTTGCATTGTGTATAAAAATACAACACATACACATATAAGTAAATTAAGTCATTGCCATCAGAACTGGAAGAGATCCTGAAATCGCTTTTAGGTAGATGAGGTATTCAGTCAGCAAACCAACTTCCTAGACTTACTGATGGAGAAGAGGGCAGGATAGGGAGGGACAGGAGATTGTAAAACCCACTTCCAGTGATTTAATCACATTGATCTGCATAGTAAAAGGGTGTCAGCAAAGTCTAATGTGGCTGTATTAGGGAACTCCTCAGTTCCAGTTGAAGAATGCCCTCAAAGGATGGCGCTGATGACACCTGGCAGAAGATGAAGGTAGAGTAGCTTATTCCTCAGGCTACCCTTCACTTCCATCCCAACCTAAAGCTGATGGGGCCACAGATACATCTGTGGATATAAGGAGAGAAGCAATAATGTGCTGAAAATCAGATCTCTATACCCTGTTCTGTGTTTCTGGCTACCTGAAAGACAAGTAAGAAAAGAGACTAGGAGATTAATTTGAGCAGTCTGCTGTCCTGGAATGATGTTCTAAGTCTGGATAGGGACACAGGGTGGCTCAATGGTTAGGCTCTTCTTTACACTGGTTGGAAAATCATAAATGTATGATGAGGCTGCTTTTACATTTAATAGGTATGGATGGTGAGGAGTTGTAAGGCTTGAGTGGCAATCACAGACTTAGGCACTAAATTATTTTTTGCTTTAAAGATGGGAATTATTGTGAGCTCAGATTATCCGGAGTGCTACAGAATCCACTCCTCACCTCCACCCACCCAAAAAAGGTGTGGAGAGAATACCCAAGGCCAGGAATGTAGGAATTATAGTTGATATGACTTAACCTCAAAAAATCCTCTAAATTAGGACTTTGGTCCATTTCAGAGAGCAGGAAACTGAAGCAGAAAGGCAAGATAGCGCTTGCCTGAGGTGACCACATTGCAAGACTCTAGTGACCTTTCTCACAGATTGTGGTCAAATTGTGGGGGAGGGAACAGTATAGAAGGGAAGTCTGCCTTTATCTCTTTACTAAGACCACATTTGTTTGTCTTAAGACCCTCAAAACCCATATTGTGACATCAGCAAGCTTGGGGTTGGGGGTAGGGATGTAATTAACTTGTATTAGTAACAGTCACAAAAATTCCTATTAGACTATGAAGGCTGGAAGGGATTCTACAGTCATTTCTCAGAATTTAACTGACTTGTCCAAGGTTACACAGCAAGTTAATATAAAAGTTGGAGCTAGAAGCCAGGTCTCTCATGTCCTAGCCTAAATCATGCTGCCTTCTACTGACTCCCTGACCTAAAGGATTTGTTGTCCTAAGGATTTTCCTAAATCATCCAGAGCCAGCACTATCTCCAAAGAGCCAATTCCTTGTATCAGTGGGAAGGTGATCCAAGTGCCATATGTCTACTAGGAAATGTCTTTGTGCATACCCTTTTTCAGATTGTGAATAAAAATGTTTACCAATCTCCATGCACCTCGTCAATCTTCACCTACAGAAATGACATTCACCTCAGGACTCTTCTATAACTGAGCCTTAAGAGAGGGAAATAAGGACAGCTGTTCATAGGCAGGGAAAAGGGACAAATTATATTAAGCAGATTTGGATGAGTTTAGCCTAGGAGAACTTTCTGAAGCAGAGATGTTAGATTTAGGCAGGAGAGGGGAAAGTGGGGTAAAGACAGAGCCTGTGGTAGAATGGAGGGAGTAAAGCTATTTGTTGACCAATGGGAAACCTTGGGAAACTGTGGCTTTGATTGTGGTGTGGTGTAATGAAAGGAGTGAAATTTGTAAACAGTGGACTTATATGCACATTTGGGCTCTGTCACATTACTTGTGTGATCTTGGGCCTAACAATTAGAGCTATGAAAAAGTAAAATGGGCTGCCCTGAGAGAAGGTGGATTTCTTCTCCTTGTAGATCTTCAAGCTGCAGCAGTATAACTACTTGCTGAGTATGAGAAAGTGGTGATTCTTCTAGATTTCTTAAACTGTGAATATGGAGGTGGAGAAAAATTTGGCAACAGTGAAAGGTTACATATACCTATTTTATATGCCTATATACCTGGGCAAGTGAAAATTTCTCAGGCAAAAAGGCGTCCTGAGGGGAAAAATTTTAAGAAGCCCTGGGTTAGACTAAGTGGCGGCTAAGATCCCTTCCAACTCTCAAATTCTGTCAAACTGATTAATCTCCCCCAGGGCTTCAGTATATAAAATGAGTTAGACTACACCTTCTTTATGTTTTCTTCCAGACCCAAGTCTATGTTTTTATTATCTTTTCCTACCGTAGTATGTATTTTAATTTAGATATCTATCCCCAGTAAGATAGTACTCCGGGTCTTATACTGGGTCGTGTGTGAAATGTAATTGTTGAATTTTTTAGAAATTCTCACTTCGTCCCTGATACAGTACAAAATAGCAAAGCTGGGGGCAGCTAGGTGGCGCAGTGGATAGAGCACCGGCCCTGGACTTGGGAGTACCTGAGTTCAAATCTGGCCTCAGACACTTAACACTTACTAGCTGTGTGACCCTGGGCAAGTCACTTAACCCCAATTGCCTCACTAAAAAACAAAACCAAAAACAACAACAACAAAAAAATAGCAAAGCTGGGAATGAACACAGCTTCTCTAACTCCAAATCCAATTTCTGTGTTGTATTGTCCTACCTCTGAACTTTGCTTTACTTTTCCCATTTTACTTCACTCTACTACATGCTCTGAGAGGGAGGGAACAGGAGAAAAAGAGCATAAGGACATTCCCAATCCAGCTCAGTTCCCAACATTAGGAACATGAGGCTTTGGATCAGAAGTGACACCGACACTCCTGCACTCTTGATCTGAGTGTTCTCTGGCCTGTGTAGTTCCGGGTCAGGTCCAATAACTCTTCATGGTGAGGAATCTTTCCATTTCGACTTTTCCAAGAAAACTCATAAATTAAAAACCAAGACCAATTTGTCCTTTCTTATGAAGTTACCCTAGTGCAGAGAGAGAGATTCACTATCCTCAGGCCAAAGTAGAGAAGCTTTTGAATGTAGAGCTCTGTACAAATGTCTTTATTTGGTGGACAGGATGTGGGGGCTCAGCACTGCCTTCCCGTCAGCTGTCAGTGCCCAAGCCCTGTCCGACGGCCTTCCAGAGAAAATCTCATGTTCAAAGATGCTCAATACTCCCATGGTCCAAGGAAAATAAGTGCTCACTGTGCCTGGAGAGGTTTTGGCTGTGCAGGAAAACGAGGCTGGTTACTTACCCGTCCTTCCCTCCCAAGACATATGTCAAGGCTTGGTAGCTGGGCCCGAACCTCAGACCCTTCCCTCCCGGAGTTCCCCAATGCCCACCTCGGCCGGCAGCTGCACCCGGTCAGCACACTGCAGAAATTGCCGCACGTGCTCGGAGCAGTTGCCCACGGCGGCTTCATTTTGTCGGAGACACAACTCAAAGGCTTGAAAAGGCTCGGCACAGTCCTGACGGATCTGACGAATGATGGGGCTGGACAGAGGGCGGGGGAGGGGGAGAGAAGGCCACAAGTCAAGACCCCAAATCCTGGCCCCTTCCTCTAGGCAGCCCCTCCCGTCTGGCCCCGCTCAGACTCACTGAGAGGAGGTGCACTGGGCGATGCTCATCTTGAGGTGGTAGCAGTCCCGCTGCCACGACTGTGGCTTGGCAGCCACGCACTGGCCATACTGCTCTAGCTCCCGGCCGCAGTAGCGCGCTGTCACCTCCAGGGCCGCCTGCCTGCAGGAAAGAAGCAAAAGAAGTAGACCGGGCTGAGCCCGCAGGGAGGGGGGCCGCGCAGGAGGCGGGGCCTGGGGGGGGCAAGGCGGGGCCGGGCGGGGGCGGGGGGTGCGGGGCGGAGGTCCGGGATGGTTCCACGAGGCCCAGATAGAGCCTGTGCATCTGTCGCTGGCCTGGGCTCCCTAAGGGGAGGGCGAGGAAAGGAGGGGAGAGAAGGCCCTGGTGGGTTCCTGGGCTCGGGCGGCTGGACTGGGCTGCCGCTACTCACATGTCGCTGTCGGTACGGGTGTTCGGGGAGCCTGAGAAGGCCCTGGGTTCCGCCCCTTCCGGTTACGGCCGGTGATGGCGGCGTCCAGAAGTCGCGGAAGGGGGATACCGGAAGTGAGCCGGCGCCTGTCCCCGGAAGCGAGTGCCGAGCTGAGGAAGATGGCGGCGGCGGCGGGCTCGGATGGCGGTAGCGGCCCGAGTCGGGGGCCGCCGGCTGCGCAGTCGCGCCTGCTGCCCGCAGGGCCTGCGCTGGTAGCGGGCGGGGACGAGCTAGTGGCCTCAGTGTGGCCGTATCGGCGCCTGGCCCGCCTGCGCCGCCTGACGGTGCTGCCCTTCGTAGGGCTCCTCTATCCGGCCTGGCTGGGTGCCGCGGCCGCCGGCTGCTGGGGCTGGACGGGCGGCTGGACGGAGGTCCCGGAAGCGGCTCTGCTCACCCTAGTAGCCATCGGGCTCGCGCACGCTCTCACGGTCCTCTCCGGCCACTGGTCCGTGCACGCGCACTGCGCGCTCACTTGCGCTCCGGTAAGTGCGCGCGCGTCCGGGTTTGGGGATTTTGGGGGGGAGTGTAGGGTGGACTTTGGCAAGGAGGGAGGGGGGAGGGAAGGCGATGCGCCTCCCCCAAGGCCACGTCCTTCCCCGCCCGCTTTGCCTCCGGTGCTGCCGGAACTCCCGCTCACCCGGCTTCCTGGTCTCCCTGAAGCATCCACGTGGTATGTAGCCTCCCCGAGCCTGCATTCCCTGGCCCATCTGGCTGGGCCTCTTGGTGACCTCAGAACGGCCTGTCACCTTCCTCTGACAACCCTGCCCTCGGGGCAAGTCCCCCCTTTCATTTCCGATGTGTGGCTAGGGTGGTGGGATGGGGAGAGCTGGGTGAGGGAGGCTTTCCTGGCCCAGGGCCACGGCTCTGGCAATGCCGCTACTTTTAATCCTTTTAAAATTGGTCTCCATCCGCATGGCAGATCTATTGTGAGACGACAAGGCACTGATGGGTGCACGTGTGTGGCGTGTGGTTGCAGCTGGTCACCAGTAACTTTACTCTTGGCATCCACACACCTGTTCTGCCTCTTAGCTGTCTCAGGTGTCTTGGAGGAGGCGTGTGGCTTTGATCATGAATACTCACTGGCCTCTTGGGAGACTTGATCTGTACTCCCCGAGGCACTAGGATCATATGCTTGCTCAGCAGCCAGCCCTGAGTCATTTGCTACTCCTTGTTCTCACACTGTGTGTCCCTCTAAAGGGAGAAGTCCCAGAGCTGAGAAACAAGGTAGGGGAAAAGAGATGCTGCCAGAAGGAACATGAGACAAGGTCTCTTTCAGTCCTTAGAGTTGCCTGGCACTGCCTCAGAAGAATGTGGGAGCAGAGGGCTAGAGCTGAAAGACTAGCACAGGACTTCCATCTTTTTCATTTGATTTTAAATTGGTCTATTTGTTTCTTGGCACTGGACAAGATAGGACTTAACCTTGTATCTCAGATCTCCTTTACCTGGGACTTAAGTCTTACTGTTACTCACAGGAATATGATGCCAACAAAGCAACTCTGGTGAAGGTGGTCCCAACGCCCAACAACGGATCAGCTGAGCTTGTAGCCTTGCATCGGGATGAGGTGAGGAAACATAAACTTAGGAGGGTTTCTGGAGTCACATCCTGGTTGCCTGATGGCATCCCTGTATAGGACCTTTCATCTCTAAGTCACTCTGGAGGTTCCCCTCCACCACACACGGTAACCAAGGCCTGTTCCTCCAGGGAGAAGGCGGGCAGGAGGTACTGTCCTTTGAATTTCAGAAGATCAAATACTCCTATGACAGAGGAGAGAAAAAGAAGTTCCTTCCTGTGGCATTTCCTGTGGGAAGCCCCTTTTCCTGCTACCAGAATGCCCGGGGCTTTCAGGAAGATGCCGAAATTCGAGCAGCTGAAAAGCGATATGGTACCAACAAGTGAGTTAGTTGTCTGCTCACCTTGGAAGAATCATCTCTCCTGTCAGGGACTTTTTACCTTTCCTTACATACTCTTAGTTAGCTCCTAGAATTCCTTGGCACCAAGCTAATCCCTGCCCTTGAATTGGCTTAATTTAGATCCCTTTAGGAGTCCATCAACTTGGCCTTCAAGTGCTCCAGATGGATTGTTGGCAGGTCTCCCTTGTTCCTGGTAGTTCCCTTTCCAGTTCACCCTGTGCACTGTCAGACTAATCTTCTCAAAGCCCAGAAAGTTAGGGTGACATGTTTGAAGTCATACTATCTGCTGTTCTCCTCATTACCATACGTAACCTGGGTTTCTTATCTGCTACAGTGCCATCCACCTGCTCAGAAACTTGTAAGGGCTCTTTACAGCCTATGAGATAGCTGAACTCCTTAGTCTTGTGTATGAAGCGCCTGCAATCTGACCTTTACCTACTGCTGCTCCCCTATGCAAACCTTCATCTTTAGCTAAACTGGTCTCCTTATTCTCCCTCCATCTACCTCAGATACTGTGAGCTTTGCTCAGTTTTCTCACCCTTCCTTATAACTGTATCCCATGATTGGAATATTTTATTTCCTCAATGTTTTTCTAAGTCTTTTTATCCTTTAGGACCCAGCTCAAAAACCACCTTATTCATGGAAATTTTCTGACCACTCTGTCATTCCATGATCCCTTTCTCCACCAAAATCCTGAACATGCTGTACTGTTGGCACGTTGTGCCTTCTATTTATTTATCTCTTCCCTGCTGAAACTCATGTCACCCGACTGAGCTCCTTGAGGGCAGAGCCCATGTCTTCCACTTCTATCCCCAGTGCCCAGCATGGTGCTCTGCAAAAGATAGGCTTCAATAAGTGTGTGTTGTGAATAATAATAAAGTGAACAGCAGGATCAGCCCAGGGAGAGACAGCAGTGTTGCCACATCTGTTCTGCCTCAGTGACTCTGGGGGGAGATTGCTCCTTGCCTTTCCTAACCCTCAGACTGGGCTAGAAGCTGGAGAGACCCATCCCACAAGATGGTCAGCAAGTGGGGCAGTTCTTGTTGAAGTGGGGATTTTCATCTGACTTTGGGGGGCTGCCCTGCCACCCTTCAGAAACCTGATGTCTCCTGGTGGGGTTGGGGGGCTGGTCTCCTTTTCAGGGCGGAGATGGTGGTGCCTGAGTTCTCGGAGCTGTTTAAAGAGAGAGCCACAGCCCCCTTCTTTGTGTTTCAGGTAAAGATACCTCTGTTGTCTCTGAGGTTCAGTCCCTGGTGCTAGGGCTGCTGTGCATGCCCTCTCCTCTCCAGTCCAATCCAACAAGCATTTATTAAGCACCTACTATGTACAGGGCACCGTGGTAAGCACTGGGGATCTAAAGACAAAATGAAAAGCAGTTTCTGCCCTCAAGGAGCTTACTTTCTACTGAACCTTATGTTTTCCCTATTGTTTCACTTGGGGGGAAAAGTGAAACCTTGTTATTTCACTCCTGGAACATTGAACCACAGGCACTTCAGCTTGAGGAATAAGCAAGCTAACTATTCTCCCCAACTGCCCATCTCCTGAAACCCTGCCCTCCCCTCCCAGGGGTCAAGGGCCCTCCTCCTGCCATTGTTTTTGCAAATAAGAAGTAATGGGCCTAGGCCTGATTCACCCTACATCTCCTGGTCCTCCCCAGGTGTTCTGTGTGGGGCTGTGGTGCCTAGATGAGTACTGGTACTACAGCGTCTTCACCCTGTCCATGCTGGTCGCCTTTGAGGCCTCCCTGGTACAGCAGCAGATGAGGAATATGTCAGAGATTCGGAAGATGGGCAATAAGCCGTACATGATCCAGGTACACTGTAGGGCAGGCTGCGCTCGCTTAGCTGTAAGGACAGCTAGGTTGCTCAGGAGTTCCTCTGGGCAAAGCTCAAAGGGAGGGCTTGGCAATCAGTTGGATGTGACCAGGCTTGGGTCAAGATTGGACCTGGATGAAGACTGGAACTGTTGGCTGCTGTCTACTCACCACCATCCCACCTCCTTCTGACAGGTTTATAGAAGCCGGAAGTGGAGACCAATTTCCAGTGATGAGATCATACCCGGAGACATCGTCTCCATTGGTAACATTCTGGGTGGAAAGGGATCCAAGTTCCCATCCGCAGCCTCTTCCCTCCCTACTCCTGACAGTTGTGGATACTTAGAGCTAGAGGGATGAGCTAGGCCAGTTACCTTTTCTAAATGGGGGGAATTAAGACTTAGAGTGAGGAAGGGACTTTTAAATGGTGGTGCATTAAGTTGGTAGTAGGCCCAAAAATAGAACTCCTATGTCCCAACTGCCCTTGATTATCCTGATATTTATTACCCTCAGTCCTGTCTAAGGAAGAGTTGGGCCTTCTTCATGTTTCTTCCCTGAGTGTGGTGGTAGGGGAGCCATGAATCTGATGGGCTTTGTCTCCTTGTGATACTATCCTTCCTTCTCTCCAATAGGTCGCTCCCCCCATGAGAACCTTGTCCCCTGTGATGTGCTGCTGCTGCGGGGCCGCTGCATTGTAGATGAGGCCATGCTCACTGGGGAGTCAGTACCCCAGATGAAGGTGAAGCAAGAGAAATGGAAGGACAGGTGGGATGTGGGCACCTGGGAGACAGCGGAGTCCTGAAGGTCACTGGTGATCTCCTTGCAGGAGCCAATTGAAGACTTGGACCCAGACCATGTGCTAGACATACAAGCTGACTCACGCCTCCATATTATCTTTGGGGGCACCAAGGTCGTGCAGCACATCGCTCCCCAGAAAGCTACCACGGGTCTGAAACGTAGGTTCCTCTCCACCTCCCATATTGGAGGACCTACCTGGGCAGGCATTTTTCTCCCCCATGAAAATGGCTCTTGGCTAATGTGGCTTCCCCCTGCCTGGAGCCTGGGCCAGATTCTCTCATCAGTTTTAGTCTGTGACTCAAAAGTCCATGCAGCGAATTTTTAGGTGTGTGTCCATGAAAAATAATGAGGTAATCTCTGAATTATCCACACTGTTCTCCCACAGGGCTACCTAAAGATAACCATATCAAACATTGGTTTTTCCCTACTCCTCACTGTAACAGCTCATGGTCTTACCCTCTTGAGTGATAATGTTAATATGTAGAAAGTATGTGACATTTGGTAAAGGCCCTGGGTAAATGCAGGCTCTACAAATCAGGGGGGGTTCTTCCTTTCTCTGGAGATCACGTCACCTTTTAATTACCTGGTTGTCTCCTGCAGCAGTCGACAATGGTTGTGTGGCCTACGTTCTGAGGACTGGCTTCAATACGTCACAGGTAACAGCCATTTGGTGGGGTGGGTAGGAGTGTGATGTAGCAGTAGGTCCCAGGTAGGAGAGGGGGAGAAGGGAGTCCTTGTCTTCCAATCATGCCATTGGGTTGATAGATTTTCTCTGTTACTGCTGTGAAATCTCTTCATTACCCTCTCAGCCTCTGCCCTGGGTTTAGGGTTTGGCATCTGATTGGTCCTCAAGACACCAAGCCCAGAAAAATGACGGTCCTACCCTGTATCCGAAAAAGAACCAGGCTGTCCATCTCCGCTACGTCAATTAAAGAATCTTCATTCTGCCTCTCCCAGGGCAAACTGCTTCGCACAATCCTTTTTGGAGTGAAGAGGGTGACTGCTAACAACCTCGAGACTTTTATCTTCATCCTCTTCCTACTTGTCTTTGCAGTTGCAGCAGCAGCCTATGTTTGGATTGAAGGTAAACTGCCCTGCTCCCTGGGCCTCAAGATTTGGCCAGGCCCGGCTCATGTGCTTTGCTTTGCCCCTGACTCCGATCACGCAGCCCATGTTATCTGTCTCCTGTCCAGGCACTAAGGACCCCAGCAGGAACCGATACAAGCTGTTCCTGGAATGCACTCTGATCCTGACTTCAGTTGTGCCTCCGGAGCTTCCCATTGAGCTGTCTCTGGCTGTCAACACCTCTCTCATTGCCTTGGCCAAACTCTGTGAGTGGCCAGGGAGCTGGTGTGGGTGGGAGGAGGTCGGCCAGCCACTGAGGCAGCCGCAGAGACCTTCATCCAGGCTTATTTCCTGCAGACATGTATTGCACGGAACCGTTCCGGATCCCCTTTGCTGGGAAAGTCCAGGTGTGCTGCTTTGACAAGACCGGCACCCTGACCAGTGACAGCCTTGTGGTTCGGGGCGTGGCTGGGCTCAAGTGAGTGGCCAGGGGATGCTGGTCCGTTCCCTGGGGAGCAAAAAAAGCACTCTCTAAGTTTTCTCAGAAATGTTGCCTGACCCAGGACTCAGACCTTAATTGTCTCAGGTGTAGAGCATGTGGAAGTCAGGGGTATGGCCAGGGCTGTCTAGGGCAGATTCTAGTCCCTAGAATGGCACGGTACTTCAGCCTCAGCAGGGAGCTCGTTTGACCTTTCCTGACTCCCTTAGATCGCTCATTTTCCTGTTGTTCAGGGCTTGCCTCAGGACTGAGGACCCAGAGTGGGTGTTGGCTGCCCAGCCGTCATCCCTTTCATTCTTTGGGTGGGAGGTTGGGAGAGGCACTCACAGCCCTGTCTCCACACTGTAACCTGGCTGGCTGTTTCCCATCGTTGCAGAGATGGGAAGGAGGTGACGCCAGTGTCCAATATTCCTGTAGAAACACACCGGGCCCTGGCCACATGTCACTCCCTAGTGCTACTGGATGATGGCTCCTTGGTAGGAGATCCTCTAGAGAAAGCCATGCTGACAGCTGTGGAGTGGACTCTTACCAAAGGTGAGGGGGCACCTGATGTCACCAGTTACTGTGGGGGGACTGCCATGGGAGTGAGCACGTGAACATGACTTCTCCTGTTTGGGGGGAAGGGGGTGGAGGTTTAGTTGGGCTAAAGGAGAACAGGGCGGGGTGACAGTGGGCCATGAGCTAAGTGGATTTGGGGGACGGGGAGGGGTGGTGTCCTTGCTGCCTAATGAGTGAAACCCCTCAGGACTCCTGCTTATTTGTTTCCAGATGAGAAAGTTTTCCCCAGAAGTATTAAAACTCAGGGACTGAAAATTCACCAGCGCTTTCATTTTGCCAGTGCCCTGAAGCGAATGTCCGTGCTGGCCTCCTATGAGAAGATGGGGTCCACTGACCTGTGTTACATCGCTGCAGTGAAGGGGGCCCCTGAGACCCTGCATCCCATGGTGAGCACCACCCCGGTGCTTTCCCACAAGGCTGACCATGTCCTTGAGACAGGAGAGGCTCAGGCACTACTTGGGTTCCTGTGGAGGGACCCTGGAGCACACCTGGGTAGTACCTCCCACAGGGGTGGCCAGAGACTTCTGTGGCTGAGTTGGTCTGTTTATAATTCACTTTTTCTTTTTCCTCCAGTTTTCTCAATGCCCAAGTGACTATCAAAGCATTCATACTGAGATCTCCAGGGAAGGGGCCCGTATCCTTGCTCTGGGATATAAGGAACTGGGCCATCTCACTCATCAGCAGGTATCTGACTCTCCCCACTTGGCCGTGGCCGTGGTGTACTGCTCAGCCCCCTCTCCAGCACTTTAGCTAACCTGTCCTCTGTGACTCCTTCCTAGGTCCGAGAGGTTAAACGTGAAACTCTTGAGTGCCACCTGAAATTCGTGGGTTTCATTGTGGTCTCCTGCCCCCTCAAAGCTGACTCTAAAGCTGTGATTCGGGAGATCCAAAATGCATCGCACAGGGTACAGCTGCTCCCTCCCTTGAGATCCTCAACCCTGCTCCCCATCTGCCCCTACTCATTCATACTCAATAGAATCAAAGCTGGAAGGGACCTTAGAGGCCGTGGGATACAACCTTCTGGCTTTGCAGGCAGAGGGAAAGGGACTGACCCAGGGTCACCCAGCCAGTAAGTGTCTGAGGCTGGATTTGAATTCATGTCCTCCTGACTCCAAGCCCTGTTCTGTACCCATTGTGCTACCAACTGTTTGTCCCTCCTCCTAGACACTCCCCTCATAAGCCATGACCTGTCCCTCCAGGTGGTCATGATCACAGGTGATAACCCGCTTACAGCTTGTCATGTGGCCCAGGAGCTGCACTTCATTGAGAAGGAGCACACATTAATTCTGCAGGCCCCCACCCAGAAAGGTAAGCTTTGTATTCTGCACAGGTGGCAGGATGTCCCTTGGTGACCCCTGGTGGCAGGAAGCAGTGTGATCGGGGAGGTGGAACAAGGGTCTTGGAGGGCTCCAGTGTCCAGAGGGTCTCCTACAGGGCCCCACACACTCCAAGCAGGCTGTGCTTGTTTACCAGATATTTACTGACAGTTAACAGACCAGTCTCATCAGTTCTTTTAGTTGAATGTGTAGTTGACCCCCTTGGGGTCATCTAAGTTGTAAAAGAGCCAAGGTCTCCGAAGCTAAAGAAATGAAACTTGCACATGGTTCAGTTAGAATCAATATAGGTCTGGTTTGTGCTGAGATGAGCATACAGTTCTGAAGTAACTCAGAAAAGGAAGATTGCACTGGTCTCAGTTGGTCTCAGAATAATCACAAGCATTTATTAAACCCCTAAAATTTTCTGAGAAGATACATTGTACCTATCCTTTTCTTTTTTTTTTTATTGGTGAGGCAATTGGGGTTAAGTGACTTGCCCAGAGTCACACAGCTAGTAAGTGTTAAGTGTCTGAGGCCGGATTTGAATTCAGGTCCTCCTGAATCCAGGGCCGGTGCTCTATCCACTGTGCCACCTAGCCATTGTATCTATCCTTGAGAAGCTCACAGTCTAGGAGGAGGAAAAGATGCCAACACAAATCAGACAGGATTTGTGCTTTTAAAGGGTTTGGGGTTTTTGTGTTGTTTTGTTTTGAAATAAAAAGAGACTTGTGGGTATAAAGAGGAAGATCGTTACCAACTAGGCAGGCAGGCGCTAGGAAGACTTTACAGCAGTCAGGGTTGCAAAGGAGAAGTCAGAATTAAACGTACAAAAAGAATGAAGATATTTTGGGCTGAGGGAAGAGCCTGAGTAGGCACACTAAAGTGAGAGCGCAGCATGTTTCAGGAAGAAGAGGGCTGCCCTGGTCTGATTGGAAACCTCCTGCATGGAGAAAAATCATATCAATCCCAGATTACCATTTGGAAGGGACCTCAGAAACCATCAGGTCCAACTTTATCTGAATGAAAATCCTCTAAGTTCTGTGTTCATCCTCTGGGGAGGGAAAAGCTCACCACTGTCCCCTCTTCCTCTTACGGATTGCTCTGATTTTGAGGAAACTTTATCCTATGAAACTGACATCTGTCTCTGTAGCTTACACTATTGTTCCTGGAGATGAAAAAGTGATAATGCTTCCCCCATGGGGGCCCTTGAACACAGCTTCTCCCCAGCCCCGCCTCCCAATTTCTTCTCCATGCTTAACCAACCCCATTTCCCACCAGTCCTTTCATGGGGTGACCTCCAGTCCCCTCAGCTCACATTGTTGCCTTCTTCTTGAGGTGTTCTATCATGTCAGTGTCCTCCCTAAATTGTGGTGCCCGGAATCAAACAGTACTCCTATGTTTGACCACGCATGGTACATTGGAGCCAGATTATCAGCTCACTCACTTTGGATCCTGCCCCAGTAACGAAGCCCGAGATCATATCAGTTTCTACTTTTTTGACTGCCAAGTAACACTGCCATTCATTGCTTCTGATACCCTAAGACTCCCAAATTATTTTCACATACCTAGACATTCTCCCTTATTTCATACTTAGGAAGTTAATTTTGTTTAAAACCCATGCAAAATGTTACATTTATAAATCCTTATTAAGTTTTGATTTATTGAATTTAGCTGGTCACCAAGCTGCATATGTCCTGACTGTAGGTCACAGCTGTGCTAGCTACCCCTCCTGGTTTCATGCATGATGCAAGGCTGTGTTCTGGGCTCTTTTATCTGTTTACACTCTCCTAGTGATCTCATCAGTTCCCATTGATTAAAATATCATCTCAAATGTCATCAGCTGACTCAAATCTGTATATCTAACTCTGATCTCTCTCTTGAATGCCAGCCCTTTGTCATCATCTACTTGCTGGACCTCTCCATTGAGATGTCTCATAGGTATTTCAGACTCAACATGTTCAAAGCAGAGCTTGTTTATTTCCTTCTAGCTTTCCTGTTTCTGTTCTGGGTACCACTGAACTGCCAGTCACTTAGGTTTACAACCTTAAAGCCCTTCTCAACCCATTCATTTGGTTAAACCCACCTTCCCCCACATCTTATCAGTTTCCAAGTCTTGTCAAGTCTCCCTCTACTACATCTCTCACACATCTATTCCCTTCTCTCACACAGTTCACTCTGCCTGTTTCAAACCCATATCACACCTCCTGATTAGACTTCCTGTTTCCAGTCTTTCCCCCCCATCAGTCCATCCTCCACAAAGCTTTTAAACTTCTTATTCCTAAAACACAACTCTGACCGTGTCATTCCCCTCCTCACAGATCTGCATTGGCTCCCTAGATTGCCCCAGAGATTAAATACAGATTCCCCAGCCTGACATTTGAAGCTTTCCACAGCGTAGCTCCTCCATTTGCCAGTCTTCCTATTACATTTAACAAACTATTCTTTCAGGCTGACTGGGCATGCTAGAATATAGTTGTGCCATTGTAAGGAATCCCTTGTGTCAGAGCACACCTCCCACCCAAGCCTTTTCTTTTTTTTTCTTTGTGTGGGGCAGTGGGGGTTAAGTGACTTGCCCAGGGTCACACAGCTAGTAAGTGATAAGTGTCTGAGGCCGGATTTGAACTCAGGTCCTCCTGAATCCAGGACCAGCACTTTATTCACTGCGCCACCTAGCCACCCCCCCCCCAAGCCTTTTCTTGATTCCTTTTTGCTGTTAGTGCTCTCTTCTCAAAGTTACTTGATGCAACTTTGTATATGTTTTGTATTTATCCATCTCTGTACCTTTCCTATCCTCTTTTGTGGAATTGAGCTCCTTGAAATCTGGCGATTTTATCTTTGTCTCTGTCTATCCCTGGTGTCCTGCACAAAGTTGGTGCTTTAGTAAATGTTAGAATGTTAAGTAAAGCTGAATGAACACTATCAGTTGAGTAGTTCGCCTTTTTAGGAATAAGTTTACTCAGTGGTCAAATGAAATTAAACTAGGTGGTCTCTATGGTCTGCCTGGCAGCCTGTGTAGCTATGTGAGGAGAAGAGACTTTTGGCAGGGAGACAGGATAGTGCAGTGATGAAGACCTGCACTGGGGAAGTAGTTTCAGCAGGGTTTTGTGACTGAACATATAAAGGATGAAGGAACAGGAGAGTGGGGACACCAGTGGTGGCATTGGTAGACCCAGGAAAGTTTAAGGGAATTGGGTGGGTACAGTTGGAGAAAAAGGGGAGACAGTGGTCCTAAATGGAGTTTTTGAGATGGGATATGTAATGGGATATTTAATCCAAAAGATATTTATTAAATTCCTTCTCTATGCTAGACACTGGCTTTCAAAAACAAAAACGTCTTTGTACTCAAAGAACTTAGATTCCATGCATAAGTAAAGACAAAATAATTGGAGGAGGGAGAAAGCCCTAACCTAGCAATGATTAGGAAAGACTTTGGGTCGATTGAGCAGACAGTGCTGGGCCTCAAAGGAAGCCAGAGATTCCAGGAGGTAGAGGAAAGGAAGGAGAGCATTCTGGATATGAGAAATGCCCTGGGCAATGGCACAGGAGAAATGCTCAATTGAGGGAATAGGAAGAAGGCCAGTTTGGAGATAAGGAGATAGTGACATAAGTTTGGAGGGAGATTGCAAAAGAAAATTTTTTAAATTTTATTCTGAATAAAACCAACACCAAATAAAATGAGCATTCACACAAAGAAAGTAACATTTTAAAGAAAGAGAATTGTATGTGAAACTGACTCTCTTCTGTGCAGCTTGCTTTTCCTTGTAGCATGTAAGTATTTCAACACAACATTCAAAGCTGTCTTGCTTCTCTGTTTCCTTCTGGTCTTCTCTTGGTACACTTAAAAAATGCTCGGGGGGCAGCTAGATGGTGCAGTGGATAGAGCACCGGCCCTGGATTCAGGAGTACCTGAGTTCAAATCCGGCCTCAGACACTTAACACTTACTAGCTGTGTGACCCTGGGCAAGTTGCTTAACCCCAATTGCCTCACTAAAAAAATTTTTTTAAAAAAATGCTTCATTGACCCTCTTCTTTTGTTTCTTTTTCCTTTTTTTTTTCAGCCCTCAAATTCTTTCAGTCTTTCCCCTCTCTCCCACCTCTCCATTGTATTGTTGTTGTTGTTATATAAACTGTTCTCCTGGTTCTTTTTTTTTTTGGTGGGGCAGTGAGAGTTAAGTGACTTGGCCAGGGTCACACAGCTAGTAAGTGTTTAGTGTCTAAGGCCAGATTTGAACTCGGCGCCTCCTGAATCCAGGGCCAGTGCTCTATCCACTGCGCCATCTAGCTGCCCCTCTCCTGGTTCTTTTTACCTCACTCTTCAATCTATAAGATCTTCCCAGGTTTTCTTGAAACCCTCAATGTGAAAGACTTTAAATGACAGGGCAAGACGTGTGTTTTAGCTTAAAGGTAATAACCACTGAAGATGTTTGAGCAGGGGAACAATGTCAAGCCTGTGACTTAGAAAAAGGATTTTGATGGCTCTGTCAAAAATGGGTTGAAGAGGGACAGCTAGGTGGCGCAGTGGATAGAGCACTGGCCCTGGAGTCAGGAGGACGTGAGTTCAAATCCAGCCTTAGACACTTAACACTTACTAGCTGTGTGACCCTGGGCAAGTCACTTAACCCCAATTGCCTCGGCCCCCCCCCCCCCAAATGCGTTGAAGAGAGTAGATATTGGAAGCAGAACAGAGATCACTGAAGAAGCTATTGCAGGATCTCACCTATTGGAAGGCATTCAAAAGAGGAATTAGAACAGGTAGATTCAGGTGTCTTCTGCATAAAGATATTGAAACCTGGCAGCTGATGAGATGGCCTGGAGAGTATAGAAATGTACAAAGGACCAAGCTTTGGAGAAGCCCTCCTGTCAGGGCTCAGGCCACAGGTGGTGATCCAACAAAGAAGGTACAGTCAGGTTGGGAGAAAGAGATCCAGAAGTCCCAAATCCAGGGTTCCAAAAGTTGAGGGAGGAGAAGGGTAGTCTGAAAGAATGGTAGTTCGGGGCAGCTAGGTGGCGCACCGGCCCTGGATTCAGGAGACCTGAGTTCAAATCCAGCCTCAGACACTTAACACTTACTAGCTGTGTGATCCCAGGCAAGTCACTTAACCCCAATTGCCTCACCAAAATATATATAAATAAAAAGAATGGTAGTCCAAAACTACAGAAGATAAGAACTAAGAATGGCCCAATCAGATAGCAAATAAAAAGAGGAGAAGTTTTAGGTAGAAGAATGGGGTTAAAAGCCAAGAGAAGTGAGTGGGATGTGAGTGAATAGAGGCAATAGGCATAAATAGTTTATTTGGGGCATTTGGTTTTGTGTGAGCGGAAGAGGTAAGAGATGATAGCTTATGGGGTAGTTAAGTGAAACCTTTTTTCGAAGGATAAGGAGACCACCCAGGAATGTTTGTGGGCTGTAGGAAAGACTCCAATAAATGAGAAAGAAGGGCTAAGTGAAAGGGTAAGCTCCAGAAAGAAATTGGATAGGTAGAGTTGTCATCCAGGGCACAAGTAGATAGTTGGAGTACTTACCTGGAATGGGGGGTGGGGAGAAGAATACGCATACAACAGGCAGCTTCCCTTTTTTCCAATAAAGTGAAAGGGGAGTGGAGGTGATGATAGGAGAGGGTTTGAGGAGAAGTTTCAAATAGTCACTATGGGTAGTATAATCGTAAAGTAATAAGGAGAAAAATTTAGGGATCCTTGTAAAGTAGTGAAAGCCAGTTGAGACTAGTCAACATAAATTTGTTTTGGACACAGTCAGCAAACACAGTTGTGTGACTTCGTCCAAAGGTGTTGGTTGGAAATATGAGAACATGCCTATTTGTAGCAAAGAACTTGAAAGTAAGGGGATGCCCATGAATTGGGAATGGCCACACCAAACATAGTATGTGGATTGCAACATAAGATATGATGAAAGAGCTGGTTTCAGAGAAACATAATAGACTTGTGTGGACTCAGGCACTGAGGTAAGTAAAACCAGGAGAACATCTAGACAACAACATTGTAAAGAAAAAAACAGCTTTGGAAGACCTAAGAACTCTGGTCAAGACAATGGCCAACCAAAATTCCAGAAGCCTAATAATGGAGCAGCACATGGCTGTGGAATGAGAGGGACAGTTTCAAGTAAGACCAATGAGGGAGTTTGTTGTTTTGGACTTTGCAGAGTTGATAAGGGTTTTCCCTTCCTTCCTTTCTCTCCCTCCCTCCCTCCCTCCCTCCCTCCCTCCCTTCCTTCCTTCCTTCCTTCCTCCCTTCCTCTCTTTCAGAAAGAGGCTAGAAGTGATGAGAGGAAGAAAGGGTGTTAGCAAGAGATGCCAAAAAGAAAGGTTCATTAAAGCATTTTTAGGTGCAGAGAACACAATAAAGGCCTGGAAGGAAACAGATGAGCAGCAGGGCAGCTTCAAAAGTTATCTGGTGACTTAATTATATACTTGAAAGGCAAGCTGCAAGTTACAGAGATTCACAGTTTTGTGTATACTCCTCTTTTTCTGTTCTTTTTTGCAGGTGGAAATGCTCGTTTCATTTAGTATTTGATAAGTTCAAAATAAAAACTTTAAAATCAAGGAGATGCAGAAGCTTGGCTCAAGGAAGGAGAAAAAGATTTGGGAATCATCTGTATAGTGGTAGAAACTGAAGGCAGGGAGAGTATAGAGAGAGCTGCCTTGTGAGATTCCCATAGTTTGAGGTCAGAAGGAAAGGAAGCCAGCAAAGAGGGTCAAGAAGAAATATTAGGGGGAGGAGACACTCCATGACATCATAGCTTCCCAGAGGCCAAGGAGGGAGAGAATTGACTCACATTGACTGTGTGGCTCCTCATGTGTTGCAGGCTCTGAGTGGCAGTGGCAGTCTATTGATGGTACCATCGTCTTTCCGCTCACACAGAGCTCCACAAAGGAGCTGACTTCCAATCACGCGTTGTGCCTCACAGGGGATGGCCTTGCCCACCTCCAGGCTTCTGACCATCACTATCTGCTCAAGCTTATTCCCCATGTACAGGTGTTTGCCCGAGTCTCCCCCAAACAGAAGGTGATCTTGGAGCCTGGCCAGGGGTGGGGGGAAAGGGACCATTATAGACTTCCCTTCTGCTGACCACTCCCCCTCCTGTCCTAGGAGTTTGTCATCACTAGCCTAAAGGAGCTTGGCTACGTAACCCTGATGTGTGGGGATGGCACCAATGATGTTGGGGCATTGAAGCATGCAGATGTGGGTAAGGGAAAGGGTGGTGGGTGAGACCCCCCCCCCCCAGTCTGAATAGGGAATCATGTATCTGCCTACCTATAGAGCTTTTAGTGTAAGGGTGTGGGGGAAAGTGGGATATTCATTGAGACAGATGGAAATTTGTTCAGGTGGCCTGGTGGATTTCTAGGGAGTATATAGAAGTGACTTTAAGCTGCGTGGTTATTCTTCCTATGGCCAAAATACTTCACACTCTTCCCCAGAGCCCCCCAGTATTTTCTGTAAGGGAAGGAGGATGCACAGTCTTCCTTCCCAGCGCTACTTGTACCTTTCAGGGGTCGCTTTATTGGCCAATGCCCCAGAACGGATATTTGAGAGGCGTCGAAGGCCCAGGGATGGTCCCAGTGATGGGAGACTGTCCCTGAGCAGCAGCAGCAGTGTGAGGACAACCTCAAAGCCTGTTAAGCATCGACCTGCACGGGAGGAGCAGCTGAATCTCCAGCGGGTATGTGAGATGGCCAAGGAAGTCTAGGATAAAGGGGTGGAAGATAGGAAATGGGCCTTTCTGAGCCATAGCCTGAGCATATTTCCCTTCCTACCTGCAGGAGCGTCTTAACCAGGTGCTAAGGGATCTAGAGGATGACCATGCTCCTGTTGTGAAGCTGGGAGATGCTAGCATAGCAGCCCCCTTCACCTCTAAGCTCTCTTCCATCCAGTGCAGTGAGTATCCAAGCCCCAAGGGATGTAGCACTAACCTTTACTGACCCTTCCTGACCTCCCCTTACTAATAGAGACCAGCTCCTCATCCTGTGACCATTCTCCCTAACCCATTCTGATTCCTAACTGCATCCCTGCCTGTTCCTGGTGATTGACCCCCCCAGTATTGTCTAACCCTTCACTGCCTGTCATCACACTAATCTCACTCCTTCAGGGGCAGGAGGTTTTTTAGTATGGGCTCTTTTCTAGTCCCCAAGCCTGACTTGGAGATCCTCCCCACCCCCTTCTTCTCCTACAGTCTGCCATGTCATTAAACAAGGCCGGTGCACTCTGGTGACCACGCTACAGATGTTCAAAATCCTTGCGCTGAATGCGCTCATCCTTGCCTACAGCCAGAGTGTCCTCTACCTGGAAGGGGTCAAGTTCAGTGACTTTCAGGCCACACTACAGGGCCTGCTGCTGGCTGGCTGCTTCCTTTTCATCTCCCGCTCCAAGGTTTGTAGGAGCAGGGCAGGCAAGTGGGGAAGACATTGCCTGCTCTGCAGGGACTAGACTTACTGCAATCAGTACAGAAAGGATGAGGGTCAAAAGACAGTCTTGAAGGGGTTTGTTTTTCTGTTTTAATTCTGTAAACTCTTAATGCATTATGAGCACATGGCGGGGGGGGGGCAGGGGTTAAGGAGGGAAGACTTCTGAAAGAGGTGAGTTTTAATTGGAAGAAATGGGCACATCCCCTCTTTCCCCTTGGGAGTCTGGGTTCTGTCTTGCTTCGTCCTCTCCAGAACAAGGATGAGCAGAGACCTTTCTAAACCCCCAGCCCTTGAAGACCCTGTCACCAGAGCGGCCCCTGCCCAACATCTTCAACCTGTACACCGTCCTCACCGTGCTCCTGCAATTCCTGGTGCACTTTCTAAGTCTCATCTACTTGTACAAGGGGGCTCAGGCCCGAAGCCCTGGCAAGTGAGTAGTCCCTGTGCCTTTCGCCTTCTCCCACCAATAACTGATGGGTAAAGGGCTCTGGAAGGTTCATTGGGTGGTGACTTCTGGCCTCCTGCCTGCCTGTGGAGCCCTGATCCTCTCTTCTTCTCTAGGAAGGAGGAGTTTGTGGATTTGTACAAAGAGTTTGAGCCGAGCCTGGTCAACAGCACTGTGTATATCATGGCCATGGCCATGCAGATGGCCACTTTTGCCATCAACTATAAGGTGAGGCCTCCCCTACTGAACTAACCCCGGAGGATCCCCGATTCTTAACGGATACCCTAGCCCTGTAGGGCCCCCATTTTCTACCATTGTATCCACCCCTCCATAATACTAGTCCTGGGAAGACCCTAATTCCCACCAACATCCTACCCCCACTGACTACACTGAGCCATAGGAGGGAGGAGGTTAGGGCAGAGGGTTTGAGTGACCTTGGCCTTTCTCAGGGTCCCCCATTCATGGAGAGCCTTCTGGAGAACAAGCCCCTTCTGTGGAGCCTCATTATATCCACTGCTGCTGTTGCTGGTCTCCTGTTGGGCTCTTCCCCTGACTTCAACAGCCAGTTTGGGCTTGTGGACATCCCTGTGGAGGTAAGAAGGACCTCCATTCAAGCCGGCACTGACTCTGGCGCCCCCCATTTTGGTCCTTTGGAGTTTCACCCAGTGAATGCTGACCTTGTAAAGCCTTCTTTCTAGTCCAGACCCTTGGAGTTTCTTCCATCCCACTCCATCCCCCCAAAGGTCCCAGGGAAGTTTCTAGTAGAGTTAACTGGGTTCTCTTCCCCTTTCTGACGCTCCTTCCATGTCCTTCAGTTCAAGGTGGTGATTGCTCAGGTCCTGCTGTTCGACTTCTGTGTGGCCCTTCTGGTAGACCGTCTCCTTCAGTTCTTCTTGGGGAGTCCGAAGATGAAAGTGCCTTCATGAGCCTGAACCTCAAGCCCTCCTTCCCAGGACCATGGACAGGCGACCATGTCACCCCAGGGTGGGGGCCTGGATGAGCCCAAACTGTGCAGGGAGGAGCAGTGATCACCCCCCTCCCCATCGATGTTCTAAGTGATGTTCTAGGACAGACTTAAGTGGGAACCTTTTGTACTGTGGCCCCCTGCCCTATTCCCTCCCCCTTTGGTAAATAAAGCAGCATCAGCGTATTTTAAAACTACTCCAAGCCTCAGCTGTCTGTTGTTCTCATTGGATGAGAGATTTGGAACTGGAAAGGGCCCTCTTTTGAGAGGAGTCCCCAGATTGGGAAGGGGGGAGGCGGGCAATGCAGATGAATGAAGCTCCCTCAGCCTGCTTGGCTGGTTTTTTTAAGGCTTCCTTCCTCACCCAGAGTCCCACCCTCTCTCCATTCCCAACAACTGGTCTAGCTGGTACCTCCTGGGCTGTTATGGAGCCCTTTGGGCCTCCATTAACTCTCCCCTAACTTTTATGGAGAGAGGAGCCGACAAGAGGTGGTCCAGATCTTCCCCTCCACACATCAGATGTCATTCCTTCTCCCTAATGACTGGAGACACCATGGGGGTGGCAGGCACAGAACCAGATGAGTTGGCTTGGGTCTGGGGCTATTTTGACTCCCTGTCCCAGATTTTGAGTCCCAGGAATGGTGCCTCCCCTCCTCTTTATAAAGTTCCTCCCCTGCTGGCTAGCTCCCAGCCTACCCAGCCAGGGAGGGGTTAATACTTAGCTTGTCAGCCAGGAGCTGGAATGTAGCCGAGCCACCCAGAGCATGACCTGGCTGGGGCAGCCCCGTGCGTGCGTCTGTCCTGACCTGTGAAGGCCACCCAAGAACAGGTTCACTGGGCTCCCTGTGCCTTCCTGGGGTTCTCACAAGGAGGCACTGAGCCGGCTGTCGCCAGTACCGTTGGGCCCCCAAACTCCCAGGGCAGCCCATGGTCCATATCTACCAGAGAACTATGAATCGGGCTCGGCCTGAGGGGGAGCCTCCTGCGCAAGGCGGACGCCAGGCCCCTGTCTGGATGTCTGCCCAGCAGATGCCTGCCCTCGACTCTGGCCGGGACTCACCCAGCCAGCTCCGCCGGGTCTCGGCGCACCTCCGCCTCATCAACGGGAAATTCCTCAACTTTCGGGCGCTGTGCCGGGAGGGCTGTGAGTGGTGGGGGCAGGGTCACCCCTGGGTCACAGGAGGGAGAGCAGCCGGCAGACGGGGAGCGGCGGAGGGGGCGGGGGGCAGACCCAAAGAGTGGGGTCGAGGTGACGACTGTCTGGGCAGGACCTTCACACTGTCTCCCCCGCAGGCGGGACTGGGTCTGAACCCCTCGAGGCTCACCTTTGTGACCTGCTTCAGGCACTGGCCGAGCTCCAGACCCGGTACCCGGTGCTGGCCGGACCACGAGTCCGGGGGGCCGAAGCTGCGTTAGTCAGAGCAGCGCAAGGTGAGGGGGCGGGGACCCAGGTGAGGGGGCGGAGTCGGCCTCCGTGGGCGGGGCGGGGCGGGTCTCGGAAAGCCCTTGGCCTGTGTGCACGAGTGTGTGTCCCGGTGTGTCCGTCTGAGTGTGTGCGGAGGAGCCAAATGTCAGGTCCCTGTCCGGGTTCTGAGCGTGGATAGTGACCAGGGCTGGTGATGCCGGCCTGTGCACAGAAATTCACGACCTCAGGCCTGCTCCGCTTGAATCAGCCCATGGGGGCGGGGGCGAGAAACTGGGGGGACCGTGAACTTCCCGCCGGCCCTGACCCCGCCCTGTGGAGGGGGTGGCAGGTCCCCATACGGAAGCAGGAAGCCTGGGGGGCGGGGGTAAGGGAGAGGTTGGCCCCTCACTTTGCTGCATCCGGTCACCTCCACCAAGCAGCCCCCTGGGCCTGCACCTGGAGCCATGGAAGGAACCCAGTTCGGTATGGGGGGGGACATAAGAGGGTGCAAGTTCCCCTCCTTTTCCCACAACCACCCCCTCCTCACCCTCATACCCGGCCCTCCCCCATCCGGTTGCCAAGGTGGGGGAAGTGGCTGCTTCTGCTTCTGCTGAATATGGAATGGGGTGGGGGAAGGGCCCAGTGACATTCACGGAGCACCCTTCTCTCTTCGTGTGCTAGTCTGTGTGCAGGTATGTGTCTGTGTGTGTATATGTGTGTATGTATGTGTATGTGCATGCCTGTGCTCCAGTGTACACACACGTGTAAATGTGTGTGCATCTATTCCTGTTCCTGGAGCCTTAACTGATTAAAAACTCAGACCCGGAAGGCAGAGACAGACCTGGGGTCTGAGCCTTCCTGGGATAGGCTCAGGAACACCTGCTTCCAGCTGGGGTGGTCCATGTGCATGGAGCAAGTGTCTTTGAGATGTGTACAACTGGTAGTGTACAAGCCCTTTTACACCCATACCCCACCTCCAGGTCTCCCTCAGACTCAAGGCACAGAGAACAGAAACCGTTACAGTGACATCTTCAGGAGCCTGGACAACTTGGAGATTTCCTTGGGAAATGCGTGAGTGGGGAAGAGGGGAAGGGAGGGCGAAAGATAAACCTCAATCCCAAAGTTCTCCAAGATGACCCCCTAAGCCCCACAAATCCCCAAACCCATTGACTCCCACCCCGGACAGTCATGGGGACACCCTAACCTACCCCCACCCCTACCCCCCACTTCCAGGGCTATAGAAATGTTGGTTGGAGACTCGGAGCCCTTGGATGAGCCTGAGCCAGGAGTGGAGGTAAGAGAGGAAGAGGGAAGGATTGGATCTGCTGATACCTCTAAGAATTCTTCCCTAGGTAGTCAGTGACTACCAGCCAAACACTGAGCTCTTCCCCTAGACTAATGAGACCCAAGACTGGAGCAGCTCTTTCTCTGGAGGCCCTGCCCAGCTCACAGGTACAGGCTGGGGTCAAGGGCTGGGGCCTGGGGTCAGGTTAAGGATTGCTGGGTCCCTTCAGTTGACCCTCTTTCCCAAGGGGAGGAACTGGACACCCGGCTTGTGCGCAGTGAAGGAGGTGTGGAGGCTGCCCTGGATTATGCCAAGATGTGGAGTAGGCACATAAAAGAGATTCTGAGCTGGACTGAAAAGAGAGCAAGCTATGGTGATTCCTGGCCCTGCCCCTGACCTCTGGCCTCGACCTATGTCTCCACTCTGCCTTTGGACACTAGTCCTAACTTCTAGACCCAGTCTTGAGTCTAGCCTTTTGTCCTTGACACTCCCCTCCTCTGCCTCTACCCATGACCCTTTATGATCATTTATTCCAGCAGAGACCCCTAATCTCAGGCTTGATTTCATTTTTCCCTTTCCAGAGCTAGAATTTTCCAAAAACATCATGAAGCTCGCCGAGGCAGCAAAGGTATCCATTCAGCAGCAGGTATGGCCCTATTCACCCTACTGAGAGCCATCCCTCTCCCCCACCTCCATCCTCCCTCTGGCCCATCCCCCTGACTCTCTTCCTGTGGAGGAAAGAGCCCAGGCCTAGCAGTAGTCAGAAGGACTAGATTTGATCCCGGTTCCACTGCTCCTGGGCTCCAGTGACCTTGGGCTCAGAGGGTCTCTAGGGTCATATCCAGCTCTAGCAGTCCATGGCCTTTTAATTCTCTAGCTTCCTCTCTTGATTTCTGTCCCTTCCCCAGCATCCTTCAGGACCACTCCGAGATGTCTATGCCCTCTTCCTCGAGCAGGACTTCACCCTTGGAGACCTGACCCTGCAGATATTGGCACAGCAGAAACATAATTTTTACCAGGTGTGTGTGTGTGTGTGTGTGTGTGTGTGTGTGTGTGTGTGTGTGTGTGTGCACTCGTGTACAGGGAGGGGAGCCCAGAAGTTCTGTTCAACCCTGGTCTCTGTTCCTACAGCCCCTGGTGGCCCAGAGGAATGAGATAGAGAAAAGACGGAAAGAGATGAAGGCCCAGTGGGCTCGTGAACAGAAGAGGATGGTGAGGGGGAAAACAAGGGAGAGGGAGGTCCCTGCTCATCGCTGACCCCTACCATCACTGACCCTGACCTCTGGCCCTAGAATGAAGCAGTGCTGGCGTTACGGCGAGCTCGGATCCACTACCTGCAGAGGAGTGAGGATGCACAAGCTCGAATCTTGGGCCTTCCTGAAGTTCCCAGCAAGCAGCAAGAGCGCCGGCGCCGTTCACGGGAGGAAGCCCAGGCCAAGGTAAGACCACAGCCTCTGATCATGCTCAGCGTGAGCATCTACCCCCATATCTCTGTCTCCTCTCATTCCCTGTGGCTCAGTTTGCCTTCCCTCTCCATATGTTGATTTCCCCCAGGCACAGGAGGCTGAAGCTCACTATCAGGCCTGCATCCGGGAGGCCAACCTCCGGCAGCGGGATCTGGAGGCTACAAAACAGAGAATCGTGTCCCGTGTCCGGAAGATGTTGCTTCAGGGAGATGTGGAACTCAAGAAGGTAAGTGTTGGGAAGGGGTGTCTCTGAGAGTTCTGTTCCCTTGGGGAGGATTCAGGGGCCACTGAAGGTTTGAGAATATGGGGGAGGGGGAGTTTCTGGGTTTCTGAGTGGTCTATAAGGGGTCTGTATGCTTCCCTAGGTGTCCTTGTACCTCTTCAGCCTTCGAGGGGAGTTGGCTCAACGAAGACCCCAGGGTTTCTCAGCACTTAGTGAATGCTGTATGCCCTTTGAGCCTGGCCAACGATACCTTGAGTTTGTGCAGACAATGTGGCCAGAGCCCCCTCCTCCAGCTCCACCAGATTTCTGTTTCCAGGAGTTTGTGGCCTCAGCACACAGGTGGGGAGTGATTCTAGGGGTCAGTACTCAGGACAGGGTCAGTTCCCAATGGGTTAATACTGGTGTAGGGCAAGGGGGTTTGGATGTGAGAGGAATCTGGTGTCTGACTGGTCTCAGCACTCATCCATAACTCCCTCCAGCTCCCCTCTGGATGCTCGAAAGAAGGTTCCATCCCAGCAATCCTTGCAGTCCAATGAATCCTTATCAGAGCTCAACCTCTGGGAAGAGTCTGGGGACCGTGGTGAGGGTGAGGAAATGAGGAATAATGTATGGGGAAAATGTTTTTGGGAAATGGGAGTGAGGCGATGGGATCCCAGAAGGATTGACACCCACAACCTGCCTTTCTCTCCATCCAGGGAGCCTGGGCATCTCTCTAGGCAGTGATGTGGACAGTATAGGTGGAAGCAGTGGGTCTCGGTCTCTGGACTCCCCTACATCCAGCCCTGGTGAGGTTTTAACCTTGGACCTCAGCCTTTCAGGCCCATAGGTTTGGAAAAAGTGAGAGCTTCTCTCATTTTCATGATTTGTTCCCCTAAATGAGCCCCCAGACCCTTAATTCTCAGGAAAAAAACCCTCAGAAAAACCTCAAAAAGAGGGGAATCAGGGATCAGACCTTGGCATGACTCTAACCTGAATATCCCTTCCCTACTTTCCTCCAGAACTTGGGGATGGAGCAGACAATGAGACGTCTTGGCCCTTTAAGAAGTGGCCGATGTCTAGTGCAGCCCAGACCCACAATTTTCGAAGGCTTCGAGGCCCAGCCAAGTGCCGTGAGTGTGAGACCTTCATGGTCAGCGGAATCGAGTGTGAGGAGGTATTGTGAGCCTGACTCCCCTCTGACCTCTTGCCCCTTGGTGACCTTCAGTCCTTCCATGATCCCTAGTGACTCTCAATCCTTTGTGATCTTCCAGTGCTCTCTGGCCTGCCACAAGCGTTGCCTGCAGTCTTTACTGATTCTGTGTGGCCACAGAAAGCTCCCAGCCCGAGCTCAGCTCTTTGGAGTTGACTTTCTACAGCTGCCCCGGGACTTTCCAGAGGAGGTGCCCTTCTTGGTCATCAAATGCACTGCTGAAATTGAGTACCGTGGCCTTGGTATACAGGTGCCAAATCCATTCTATTTCATCAGCATTTAAGTGACTATCGTGTGTTGAGCACTTTGCTAGTGTGCTGGGGATATAAAAACCAAATGACAGTCCCTGCCCTCAAGTAGCCAACGCTTAGATAGAAAAATCAGACAAAATAAATATTAAGTAATTGAGGGGGGGAGGGGCATTAGCAATTAAGGAGATCAGCATAGGTTTCCTTTAAGACGTGGCATTTGAGTTAAACTTTGAAGGAAGCTGGTGATCTTGGGGAGGGAGTATATTCTAGGCATGGGGTGAGGGGACAACTAATCCTGATCCCAGCCCTAGATCAGGCCCTGACTCCTGGTGACCCCCAGAGTCGACCATCTGACCCTTGATTTCTTTTTTGGGGGGGTGGGGCAATGGGGGTTAAGTGACTTGTCCAGGGTCACATAGCTAGTAAGTGTCAAGTATCTAAGGCTGGATTTGAACTCAGTTACTTCTGAATCCAGGGCTGGTGCTTTATCCACTGTGCCACCTATCTACTCCCTCAGACCCTTGATTTCTGAATATCTTCTGATGGATTTCTGAAAGATCAGGCCTTTGGCTTCATGGCTCAAAACTCTAATCCTCAGGGTATTTACCGGATCAGTGGGTCCCGGGTTCGAGTGGAGCGGCTATGCCAGGCCTTTGAAAATGGCTGGGCCTTGGTGGAGTTGTCGGGTAACTCTCCCCACGATGTCACTGGAGTACTCAAGCATTTCCTTAAGGAGGTGGGGCTCAGGCCAGATGGGAATGGGGCATCAGGGAGCCAAGGAGGATGGTGGAGGGCTGCACTTGGGAGGGCTTGGGAGACTGAGGGATGGAAGCCAGGGGCAGGGGAGAGGAAGGAGGGGAAGATGGGAGCCCATGAGAGATAGGAGGGTGAAGCAGCAAATTGAGATCTGTTCTAGAGATAAAGCCAGAACACTCCTTGTTTTCCCAGCTCACAGATCCTATCATACCTTCTCAACTCTATGGTTCCTTCATCTCTCTGGCTAAGACCCTGCAACCAGGGGTATCATCAGATGCCTTAGGAAGCTCTGAACCTGAACTCAATCTTGACCCCAGCCCCAATAATGCTGACCCTTCAGCTGAAGCTGTCAGTGCCCTGAGGAATCTCCTGAGACAGCTGCCTGGCTCTAACTACAATACTCTCCGGCACCTAGTGGCCCATCTATTCAGGTAGGGTTGGTGCTGGGGCTTGGGCCAGGGGCTAGGCAAAGATCTCTAGGTAACAACCTCTGAACCCAGGTCTTCCTCTAGGGTGGCCTCAAGGTTTGAAGAAAACAAGATGTCAGCCAACAACCTGGGCATCGTGTTTGGGCCAACACTGCTTCGGCCACCAAAGGGCCAGGGTGGGGTCAGCACCAGCCCAGTGGCCTGCCTCTTGGACTCAGGATACCAGGCCCAGATGATTGAGTTCCTCATCATCCATTATGAGCAAGTCTTTGGGATGGAAGAACTCCCTCCAGCCACTGCAGAAATATCTGACTCTGGAACTCCTAGTCCTGTCACACAGGCCTCTGCCGAAGAGGGGTCTGGGACTTCAGGGGTCCAGGTATTATCCGATGAGACTAGTCAGTCTCCAGCCCTCTCTACTGCACAACCTCTCTGGAGGTCCAGAAAGCCTGGGCTGAGTCAAGGGAAGTGGTGAAGCAACAGTTTAAGGGTTGTGGGGGAAGGGAACGGGAACAGTAGGGTAACAGGGAAGAACAAATGGTGTGCTAACAGTGGGGAGGTGTGTGTGACTGTGTGTAATGGCTATAGTATCAGAGATGATGGGAAATACTACAAATAAATAGTAAAGAAGAAATGGCGTTCTGAGGCCTGAAGGGAATGGTAGGGATGGGTAATGGTACCCTAGAAATATGAGGATGGATGTAGAAGCATGAACTTGCCCAAATTCCGGCAGACCTGAAGGATTGTTTTACATAATCAGCAAGATTTTCTCCAAAAATGGTTAGGGTTTGTATAAATTATGCTGACTGAGGGGAGAAATCAATCCTTGACTTTTCAAGAAACTCCCAAAGGATTTCCAAGGAGTAGGGAAAGAGTGAGATTTGTGAGGGGTGCTGAATACTCATGCTTCCTGCATTGTGCTGGAGTCTGACTCACTGAGTAGGTAGCTCTTTCTCTGTGTGTGTCCATGGCTAACGTAAGACTCTGGGTCTTTCTTTTTTTTTTTTTTTTTTCCTGTGAGGCAATTGGGGTTAAGTGACTTGCTCAGGGTCACACAGCCAGTAAGTGTTAAGTGTCTGAGGCTGTATTTGAACTCAGGTCCTCCTGACTCCAGGGCTGGTGCTCTATCCACTGAACCATCTAGCTGCCCCTAGGTCTTTCGAAGGTAAACTCACAGGATTTCTCTATCTCTGTCCCACTTTAGAAGCTCTTGGTCTTGGTTTGATTTGGGGGACTTCTCTGTCTCCAGGCCAAGTTAAAATCTCTGGGTTGATCCTAAGTGAGACTCCCTGAATGTCTTTGGGTTAGACTACTTGTCTTGGGCTAGACTTTTTGAGCCAGGTCAGCCTCTTTGGGTGTCTCTGTTTCTCTCCCAAGTCAGAGTGCCTGGGTTGCTCTGTAGTTTTACCCTGGATAAGACTCTTTAGGTCTCAGAGTTGGGACCTCTTGAGTCACTCTTGGGTCACACTGATGCTTCTCTTCACAGACTTCACCATCCAAAGGTGACCTCATTGAGTGGGAAACTGGGAACTCCTCAGAAGGGGGAGGAGAAGGTGAGTGTAGTAGTTAGAGGACAGCTGGGAGTATTTGGAAATTGAATCTGGAAGATCTTAGGTAGACATGACTCTACTCAAAGATTTGGGGATTAATCTGGGAGGTAACTGGGGAAAAGCTGCGAGTACTGATATCTTGAGCATCTCTGGGAGGGCTGTTGTACAGTTGCTCTAAGTGAATTTAATTATCACTAGTAATAATAATAGCTAGCATTTACATAGGTTTACAAAGCATTTTAGAGATATTATTTTACCCTTACAACAACCTTGGTGGGTAGATGCTATTATTCCCATTTTATGATGAGGAAACTGAGGCAGAGAGAGGTTAAGTGACTTGTTCAGTCACACAGTTAGTATCTATTTGAATTCAGATATACCTGACTCCAAAGGCAGCTGGATGGTTCAATGGAAAGAATGCTGGACTTAGAGTCAGGAAGACCTGAGTTCAAATACGGACTCAGATACTTACTGGCTTTGTAACCTTGAGCAAGTCACTTAACCTGTTTGTCATAATCCACTGGAGAAGGAAATGGCAAACCACTCCAATATTTTTGTTAAGAAAACCCCATGGATGTTAAGGTTCACAGGGTCACAAAGAATCTGACACAACTGAACAACTGAACAACAATTATTGCCTCTAGGTCCAGCACTCTATTCACTGAGTCACCAGGCTGCTTACAGAATTTAGGGTATTAGGGACATGGGGATAGCTGGAGGAGGGACTTAGAGGTACAATATTTCAGGGAATAATTCCCTAAGGAATTAGGTTTAATCCTGGAGGAAGATTTAGGGAGGCTAGAACTAATCAGCCTCCTTTCCTCTGTCAGAGTCCAATCAAGTTCCTGAGGAAACCCCCTTAGGGACGCAATCCCGATGCCACTTCAGTCGCCAGCCCGTGAAATATCCCCGGGCAGGGGGAGTCAGGCCAGTCACCCACCAGTTGTCCAGCCTGGCCCTGGTGGCCTCTAAACTCTGTGAGGAAACCCCTATCAAGGATCGACACGGAAGCCTTCGGGGCCAGGGACCTTGGGCCAGTGCCTCCCCAGAAAGCAGCCCCCTTCGCCGAGCCAAGCTGCCAAAGCACTTTGAGATTACCCAGGAGACAGCGAGACTCCTCTCCAAATTCCAGAGAGAAGGGTCCCAAGATGGTGGGGAATCTCCTGGCTGGCCTGAACCAGAACCTCAGTCCCGACCCCTGTCCTATCAGTCCCAGCCCCAGCCCCAGCTCCAGCCCCAGCCCCAGCCCCAGCCCCAGCTCCAGCCTCAGCTTCAGCCTCAGACCCAGACCCAGTCGCCGCCCCAGCCTCAGCCCCAGACCCAGACCCAGCCTCAGCCTGAGCTCCAGCCCCAGTTTGAGGAGGCTGAGGAACATTTGTGACTTACACTCCCTATCCTGGGAGCCTGAGTCAACGAAGGTCATTTTCTGGTCACTCGGTGGGAGTGGCCATATTCTCTTTTGCTTTCACTGACTATTGCTCTCACTGTCTAGCAGTCAATAAATTTCGATACCTTCCTTGTTTCTGGCTGTCTGACTTGAATTATATCTGGGGCAGAGGAGACTGGCTAATGAGGGATCAAGGAAGGTACAGACTGGTGACCCTTCCTGATAGCTCTGGCCAAGAGACCCTCAGAGGCTGGTGAGGGAGGTGAGTGTGGGTGGCATGATGAAGGGGAGACCAGAGGTGCCAGCCTAAGAGGAAACATGCATTCCACCTCACCCCACCCTTAGCCCAGAGGGAGGCCACGGAACAAATTTCCCAGCCCTTAATTCAACAAGCATTTATCAAGCCCCAATAGTGCAACACTAACAGGCTTTGCGGTTACAAAGATAAAAAAGAAATGGTCTCTGCCTTCCAAGAGCTTCCATTCATATCAAAACAAAGTATACTTTACAAGAGGCCTTGAAGGATCCTTCTTCCGCAGGTAGGCAGTCAAGCTTGCCTCTGTCTCAGGCGGAGAAGTTGGGCAGGGCCGAGATTCGGCTGAAATCTCAAGGAACCGCCCCCTGCCTCCAGTCCCTCCCGCCCACCCTGGCCCCGCCTACAGGGCCGCACGCGGAGAAACCGGCTCCAGGTGGTCTCAGGTCTCTGGCTCTAGGGAGGAGGGGGTTGGGGTGGGGGGGATGGGAAAGAGGGGGGGCTCGGTGGCTGGGGTGGGGGCTGTGGAGGGGGGGCTTGGTGACTGGGGCTCCGCGGCGAGCCCGGGACGGGAGAGAGTGCTGTAGGGAGCTTCTGGCGGGCCAGCGATTGGGTGGGGAGGGGGCTCCGTGGCGGGCCCGGGATTGGGGAGAGGGCCGGAAGGGCTTTGTGGCGGGCGGACCTGGGGAGAGGGAGCCGAGGCGGCCCTTCCTTGAGTCGGGACTCTGCTCCTGGAAATTGGGGCTTTACTTGCAAACTGGGTTTGAACGGGAAGGGGCGGGGGCGGGGGGGGGCTCTTTGGCATCCTGGGGGAGGGAACCGGTGGAAGGAGGGACCAAAGGACTTCGAAGTTGGAGGAGGGGGAAGGGGACCGGGAGGAGTGTGGGAAAAATTAGGGGTTAAGAGGCGGGCTCCTCTTTTGGGGCTGCTAGGCGGGAGCCGAGTCGGTGAGAGGGGCTGGGATGTTTGCTGGGTCGTAGATAGGAGAGGCAGGAGCGACAGCCCGCGGAGTTATTAGTGTTGGGGAAGCGGGGGAAGCCGCTGGTTGTTAGGGGGCTCTAGACCTGTCTACTGTGTGTGGTGGTGGGAGGGGACAAAACCCTGCCTGACTATACTGCTTTGCCCAAAGATAGACCCCAAATGCCAGAGCTGCCATCAGGTCTTTTCGATTGCGGGGTGGGGCGGAGTGGGGGGTCCTGTTGTTTCAGACTTAACTGCCTATTGATTATGGGGTCTTTGGGGAGGCTTCCTCTCTCTTAGCCTGAAAGCTTTTCGCTAGTATCTCATTCCAAGGCAGCTGCTGGAAATCTCTGTCTTCCCTCTCCCCCGTCCCTCCCTCCGCTCCCCTCCTTTCCTTTCCTTTCCTTGCTACATATCTCCCTGTTCCCAGCAGAGGCCAGTCACCTTCTATCGCAAACTCTTTTTCGGTTTTCATGACACTACTATCTCTTGTTTCGCCTACTTCTCTGACTGCTCCTTCCCAATCTCCTTTGTTGACTCTTCATCCTTGTCCTGCCTTATAACTTTAGGTGTACCCGTTGGCTCTGTCTTCTCTGCATATCCTCTCCTTTGATGATCTCACTAGCTCTCCTGGGTTCAATTCTATGAAGATGTTTCCCAAATCTAATATATGTATCCCTAGTTTTTCTTCAGAGTTCTGGTCTCACATCACTAATTACCTTTTTGGACATCTCTAACTGGATGCCCAGGAGCCTTCCCCAATTCAACGTATCCAACATAGCTCATTATCAACCTACCCTCTTCTCAATTTTCCTGTCATTGTTAAGGGCACTACCATCCTCCGAGTCAACCTCTCTTCCAATCTTAAGGTTTTTCTGGACTCCTCTCATTCCACTTATCCAAATCTGTCACAAAGTCTTGCCATTTCTGCTTTTACCAAATCCCTTGTCGAAGTCCCCTTCTCTTCCCTGACTCTGCCACCACCCTGATGCAGGCCCTCATCACCTCTCACCTGGACTATTGCAATAGCCTGCTGGTTGGCTCTTCCTGCCCTCTAGTTTCTCCCCATTCCAAACCACCTTCTGCTCAACTATGAATGTTTTCATGTCACTCCCCCACACACTCAAAACTCCAATTATTCCCTTTTACCTCCAGGATCTGATAAGAAGTGTTTTGTTTTGGGGGCAGCTAGGTGGCGCAGTGGATAAAGTATTGGCCCTGGATTCGGGAGGGCCTGAATTCAAATCTGGACTCAGACACTTTACACTTACTAGCTATGTGACCTTGGGCAAGTCACTTAACCCTCATTGCCCCACCAAAAGAAAAAAAAGTCATCAAGAAGTGTTTTGTTTGTCATTTAAGGCTCATTACAACCTGGTTCCCTTCGTATTCTTCGTCTTCACACTTTATTTCTCTCTGAGTTGCCATTCCACACAGTTGAACCTCCTTTCCTCACCTCTGTATTTGTACTGGATGTCCCCCATACTTAGAATGTTCCCTCCTCATCTCTCTCTTGACATCCCTGGATTCTGTAATGACTCAGCTTGACTGTCACCTTCTGCAGAAAGCCCTTCCCAGTTTCCCACCTCTTTGCCCCACCGCTAGCCTTTGTTTCTAAAGTTCTTTGTATCTAACTTTTACATTGTTATTGTTCAGTCATTCAGTTGTGTCCAACTCTTTGTGACCCCATGGACCATAGCACACCAATGCTGTCCATGGGGGTTTTCTTGGCAAAGATACTGGAATGGTTTGCCATTTTCTTCTCCAGGGGATTAAGGCAAACAGATTAAGTGACTTGCCTAAGGAAACACAGCTAGCAAATATCTGAAGCTGGATTTGAACTCAGGTCTTCCTGACTCCAGGGCCCACCCAGGGCTTTATCCACTGAATCACCTAGCTGCTAACTTGTCTATACCTATTTATGTATTTGTTATCTCCTTCATTAGTATGTTAAGCTCTTTGAATACTGGAACTGTTTTTGCTTTTCTTTGTATCATTCCAGAGATGATTATTGTGCCTAGCACATAGTAGGTACTGAATCAATACTATAGTGATTGATTACCTTTTAAGTGCAAAAGTACTATGCTGATCTTTGGGTGGTAGTGATCTTTTGTTCTAGAAGTGACCACTGACCTTTTCCTTTTCAAATGCCAACCACTACAATCTATGCTCCCAAAGCATTTCTTTAACTGGTTCCCCTTACTGGCTGGCCTTCACCTGGGTCTCTCATTGTTCCTTTTCCTGGTTACCCAGCCTCCTATCCTGTGACTCTATAGTGACCACGGCTACCTTTCCCATGCCCTTTCATTGAGTCAACTGCTATTTCCTTATACTGATTTCTCCCTCGCTGGCTGGTCTCTCTCTCACATTGGTCACCCTGACTACCTTTCCTCTATATCCTTTTTTTTTTTTTTAGTGAGGCAATTGGGGTTAAGTGACTTGCCCAGGGTCACTCAGCTAGTAAGTATCAAGTGTCTGAGGCCGGATTTGAACTCAGGTCCTCCTGACTCCAGGGCCGGTGCTCTATCCACTGCGCCACCTAGCTGCCCTCCTCTATATCCTTTTACTAGCCAATCCCCTTGTCTCCTTACTGTCCTCTCCCTGACTCTGCCTCCCCCATGTGTCCTCATGGTGACTATCCCCTCTCGCTTTGTCTTCATTGACCACTAGCTTCTTCTGTCCTCAGGCTTTGGCTGCAGTCATGGATCACTGTTACGATAATGAATCTGTGAGCTTCTTCTACAACCACAGTGGGAAGCATCTGAGTCTGTCCTGGCAACCCAAGGATGTGGTCATGGTGGTCCTGGGGCTTATCGTCAGTGTAGTGGTTCTTCTGACCAACCTGCTGGTCATTGTGGCCATCGTTTCCAACCGACGGCTACACCAGCCCATTTACTATCTGCTAGGGAACCTGGCTGCAGCCGATCTGTTTGCAGGACTGGCCTACCTATTCCTCATGCTACACACAGGCCCCCGCACAGCCCAGCTCTCTGTAAGGGTCTGGTTTTTGCGGCAGGGCCTGCTGGATGCCAGCCTCAGTGCTTCTGTTGTCAACCTGCTGGCCATTGCAGTGGAGCGGCACCGCAGCGTCATGGCGGTGCAGCCGCTGAGTCTCCTGCCTCGAGGCCGAGTGCTGCTACTCATGGTGGGCAGTTGGGTAGTTGCACTGGGCCTGGCGCTTTTGCCCTCTTACTGGAACTGCTTGTGTAACCTGGACCACTGTGCTCGCCTGGCCCCGCTCTACAGCCGCACCTTCCTGACTGCCTGGGCCCTTGGCAACCTGCTGGCCTTCCTGCTTATGGCAGCTGTGTATGCACGCATCTTCTTCTATGTGCGAAGGCGCATGAATCGCATGTCACAACATGCTGGCTTCCACCCACGATACCGTGAGACCACAGTTGCTCTAGTCAAGACAGTGGTCATCATTTTGGGTGAGGGAACTTTGTCTACAACGTGGACCCCTGCCCTTCAGAGACTGACTTCCTCCCAATGACCGACCCACTAATGGACTCCCTCAGCAATTGCCACTGACTGCCCCCCCCCCCCCCCCCGTTTTGTGACTGACTTACTTGTAGTGATCTACCCTCTCAGAGAAAACAATCTCTTTAGACTATCTGATTGATCCACTGCTAGCTATGACAGCATCCTTCTTTAAAGTGGTTGGACTGTCCTCCACCATTCTAGTGACCCATCCTTTTTGACAGTGGTTGACCATTTGGCAACTATGATTGATTTCCCCCTCCCCCTAAAAGTGACTGGTCTCATAGTAACTGATTGTTCCCTCTGGTATGAGTGACTAACTCACCCCAATTGACCAAATCCCTTAGAGTGAACAACATTTTGACTGGGCCCACACTGACAATTCATTACTCTTCTCTCTGTCCCCAGGGGCATTTGTGGTCTGCTGGACACCTGGCCAGGTGGTATTGCTTCTAGACGGTCTGGGCTGTGACTCGTGCAATGTCTTAGCCGTGGAGAAGTACTTCCTGCTTTTGGCTGAAGCTAACTCACTGGTCAACCCAGTTGTATATTCATGCCGGGATGCTGAGATGCGCAACACCTTCCGCCGTCTACTCTGTGGCTGCTTGAGGAGTTCTTCCCCACACACACCCGGAAATGGGCCAAGACCTGGAATGAGGGTCAATCTTCCTGACAGTGGCCACCCCCTGATGGATTCCTCCCTTTAACTGTCTCTACACCAGTCGGACAGGACTGATAACTGATTGGGGTGGGAAATGACTGCTGTGAACAGGGTTAATGAATAGTGAACTGCCTCTAGGGTAGTCTGAGACAACCCCTTCAAATGAGATGAAACAGACGACTACGGCTATAGACTCTATCAAGTTGAGGGTCAGTATCCCTCATTGATTGCCTTGATGTAATCCTAGGGTTGTCTGGAGTGTCCCTTCCCCCCCCCCAATCTAGTGGGGAGAAGAGAAATGCTTTTATTTTTGACAATTTAACCCTTGGGGGCTGGGATAGGGCTCCCTTCAATTCTTGGTTTGGACATTGTAGACATGCCGCCCAGATCAAAGGGATTAATTAATAAGGACCATGGATTCATAATCTGGTTGGATCTGATTCTGTGAGGAAAATAGGTGTCTGAAGTTTCTATCCTCCCCCCCCTTCTCCCACCTTCCCCACAGGCCAGAGCTGGGAATCTGCCTCCCTTCCCCCCTCCTCCATTCACTGAAGCCTTCCCTGTATTGATCTAAACTAGGCATTTCTGGTCCTTCAACAGATATGGGTTTTGCCTGGAACAGCCCTGCCCCAATCCTATCTTCCTTTCTTCTATTCCTGTGGGTGGTCTGTCTCCTGATCCACAATTAAGGGCTATATCCCTTCATCCAACTGGTTCCCTTGGAAACCCGGGGCCTCCAGTTTCCAAAGGGTGTGACCCTTCCAAGCACTCAGCCCAGCAGAGACAAAGATTCTCCATCTTGCTTTGTCTAAGAGCAGTCACTATCTGTGATAGTCTGAGAAAGGAGAGTGCTTTATGAGCAGATGGGGAAGGGGGAGTGGCTTGCAACCTCTCTGTCCCTCTGCCCCCAAGTGAGCCCTGTGTCCATTCCCTCCAGCCTTCCCTTTGTAGCCAGAATCTCCTGGAACAGGCATGCTTCTCCAGGGACAGAAATGATGTGGCCTATGCCTATGAGATACCTCAGGAGCCCTGGGACTACTCCCTCCTTCCCCAAGATAACAGTAAATAAGACTTTTCCAGGACACCAGGTCTCATTCCTCTTTAGAAAAAGCCATTCCCTGGAGAGACCCTTGGTTTGCCCTGATATAGCCTCAGATTGGGGTTCAGCCAGTCCTATTTTAACGTCAGTTTGGGGTTGTCTCCTCTAGTTTAGCCCTAGATGGAGGGTCCTATCTCCCCCAACCGTGCCTCAGATTAGGACCCATCCCAACCTCAATCGGGCTCCTCAGCCTCTCCCAGCCCAGAGCCAGTTTGGGGCTCAGCCTCCTCTAGTCTAGCCCTAGATTGAGGGTTTAACTTCCCTCAACCCCGCCTTAGAGGATTCTGTCTCCTCCAGCCCAGCGTCAGTTTGGGGCTCAGCCTCAAAATGTGGCCTTGGCTGTGGAGAGGGCGGGTGGAGATGTCTGAAGGAGGGACGTGGGGCGGATATCCTTGAAACCGAGGCTTGGACCCTCCTGGTGGGGGGGGGGGAGAGGGGAGCCGGGAGGCTGTTGCCCCGGTAACGGAGCCAGCGGTCTCCCTGCGGCGCGGGGCGTGGCCGAGGGCGGACTCGCGCTGGCGCGCGCTGCGGGGGCGGAAAGCGGCCGGCCGGGGGCGGGGCCAGGCGCGCGCCCCCGCGGCGGGGCCTGTCGGAGCGCGCGAGGCGGTCGCGAGGCGCGGGGCTGTTGGTCGCCGACGACGCCGCCGGAGGTCCCGCGGGCGCCCCCTCCCTCAGCGCCTCCGGGCCATGGACGACCCGTCCCGGCTGCTGGCGGCGGCGGCGGCAGCGGCAGCCACGCACCCCGTGGGGGCGCTCTCCGGAATCCCGCCCCTGCCCCTGCCACCGCCCGACGCCGAGGAGCTGGAGTCCGCGGCCCCGCACCACCTCCCGCCGCCGCCGGGGCCCCAGCCGCCCGCCGCGGGACCCGGCCCGCACCAGGACACCGGCGACATCCTGCAGCAGATCATGGCCATCACCGACCAGAGCCTGGACGAAGCGCAGGCCCGGTACGGGGGAAGGGGAGGGGTTTGCGTGGAGGGGGAAGGTGGGGGAGGGGAGCGTGGGGCGCGGAGGTCGGAAAGGGTCCAGCCGCGGTGGGGGAGGGGGAGGGTCCGGAGCTTGGGAGGCGAGCTACCTATGGGCTCCTGCGGCAGCTGGAGGGAAAGGAGTCATGCATGGAGTAGTAGCAGCCGAGCTCCTAGGCCAGCTTCACGAACTCTGCCCTCGGAGGGGGAAGGTGGACGAGGAATGAGTTTTCCCAAACAAACTTTATTTCCCCGGGCTTCCTGGTGGAAAGTCCGACACCACGAATGCTCTCTCCTTCGCTCCTCACCCTAAAAAGCACAGTGCCTGCCTAGCACATCATAATAGTAGGCGCTTAATGAATGCTTCTTACCCGTGAGCTGGCTCCTTGAGAGTAAGGATTGCTTTTAGCCTTTCTCTTTGTATTCCCTTCGCTTAACGCGGTGCCTGGTATATGGTAGGGGCTTAATAAATGCGCCTTAACAAATGACTGATTGGAAGAATGAAGAGCCCAGGATCCAGAGCCTGAGTTGTTCTTCAGCACAAGTAACAGGACAACATGTTGAACAGTCACCCACCACACTCAATGCTTAACATTCCTTATCCTTCCCTTTTACTGAGTGTCATTGGGTAGGCACCGTAAGATAGATTTGTGGGGAAACAAGCGGGAAAATCTACTCAGAAAGAATATCGGAAGGGGCAAATAACATATTTGTCCACGTTTTATAGGATGCCGAGCATGTAACAATTTCCTTCAGTAATTCAGAGGATCGGTGCTTTCATCCATGTGGGTATTCCCTTCTACAGTAAAGATCAAAACCTAGCCCCACCTTCTCATTCTTGATTTCAGGTCGGCTCATAAATGTTCTACCCAACATTGCTCGGGCTTTCCTCTAGGTGTTTTGACACATACTGTTAACTGTATGACCTTGTACTAGCCTTAGTGCTCCTGGTGACATTAAGTAATCAGCATCAAAGTCAGAGAACTAAAGTGGGAGAGGAATATCCATTTAAAGTTTAAAATGAGGAGGTGAGGAAAAGATTCCTCTCCCCTCTTCCATCTGGATTGGCAGTTAGGTTTTATACCTTTTAGAATCGTTGTATTCTTCCCCAATGCTTATAAAACAGTTCCTTTTGGCAGAGTAGGTAAACAATCTTCACATGGACTATGCTCATTTTAGGTAATGAATGACCTCTCAAAGACCTAAACAAATGTTCACTTCAACCATGACCCAGAATGAATTGTTCTATTTTAGATCTAGAAACATCAAAGCTGATGTTTCCCTAGTAGGTTAAAGAATTATCTTAGGAGGGTGACTAGGGATTTAGTTTTAATATTTTAGTTAAATCTTGGTGTCTGTAAGGCACCTTTTCTACAATTTTTTTTCTAGCTTGGACTCTTGCAAACTGATAACTTCTTTAAGGTTTACAAAGTGCCTTTCTTTTATAGGACTTTTTTCCCTCCTTCCAATTCTTTTCATAACAGGGGACCATTTATATCAGTAAATCAAACAAAGCTCATTCTTTTCTCCTGAAAAACTTTTGTGCCAAATGTGTCTGAATATTTAGTATGTAATGCATAGCTTTAGGCATAGGAGTACATTTAAAATAATTAGTCTAATCAATAGGTGACATTGAATCTGAGCATTTTAAATTTGTTCAGACTACAATTAAATGAGACTGACACCAATGACTTAAACTAATAAATGACTTCAGCTAGGCAGGAGTTTGCTAAGTAGCCTTTTAGAGCTCGAGGCCCAAATAAAGTTAAAGAGTGGGGCTCCTTGGCAATGGGGTATGAAATCTTTAGTTTTGAAATAGCTGAAGAGTGAGGACTGTAAATGAGAATTGAAGAATACTGGAGACGCCTAATGGAAAAAGTAGTAGGGAGCAACAGCATCATGTTGGGATTCAAGGACTGCTCCAGGGACTTGGTGGAAGCTCCAAATCCTGTCATCTCAGCAAAATTGTGTTACCAGAGTCATTGTGCTTACCCTAGAGTGCCTGCCCACGTTGAATCTGGCTCAGGAGCCTTCTGTCAGCTCTAAATTGCCTCTATTTCTGTATGTGTGGGTGCTTAATTAATAACTATTATAGAGTGCTGCCAGATTTGGGGTTTATTCATTCATTTAGTCTTTCATTCAGAAAACAGAATTGTAATGGAAGGAAAGCTGAGGTGGAACAGGAAGATCTGAGTTTGGATTTCACCTCTGACATTTTATTGGCTGTGAGATTGTGGACAAGTCATTTATAGCCTCTTTGACCCTTGGTTTCTTCATGTGTAAATTGGAGATCATAATACCTCTCTTACAAGGATGTTGGAAAGCCCAAATGAGAGAACATAATAAGTACTTTGCAAACCATAATGCAGTGAGGCAGCTGTGGCAAAGTGGGTAGAGTACCAGGCCTAGTATCGGGAAGAGCTGAGTTCAGATACAGCTCCAGACACTACCTGTCTGTGTGATCCTTGGCAAGTCACTTTAGCTCTGTCTGCCTCAATTTCCTCAACTGTATGTAAAAAGGGGAATAATAACAGCACTTACCTCCCAGGGTTGTTGTGAGGATCAAAGGAGATAATATTTGTAAAGTGCTTAGCACATCAATGTCCTGTCAAAATTCTATGAGAAATTTTAAAAGGGAGAAATTACTTTTACCTAGGGTTGGGATAGAGGTCAGAGAAAAGCTTCAGGTAAGAAGTGGGACTTGCATGGAGCATTGTAGAAAAAGAGATATTTGTGCAGACAAGGATGTAGTTAGGTCAGAGAATGAATTCCAGGCAAAGTAGGTAGTATGAGCCAAGGTACAGAGAAACTATAGGACAGTGATGAGGGTGGAAAAGTCAGCCAGTGTTTATCCATTTGAAAAGCATGGAGTCATGTTACTCAATAGTATTATTACTATTTTCATAGAATGAGTCGCTCAGTTCTTTAATGTGAAAAATGAAAACCTTTTTGAGAATGTGATGTTCTTATAAATTTAATGAACATTCAACTAATTACAAGGGTCCCTAGCGATATTATTTTGCATCATTTGAACAAAGTATTGTGGCTTTCTTTGCTGGTGAATGGCAGAATCTTTGGATACAATAACAAAACCATTTTGGACTTACTGCTAGTGACCAAGAAATAGACTTTGTGACTGGATATTAAATATTTTCAGTGGATTTTAAATTTAAGTAAACCAGGTTTCTGTGGGTCTAAGATAGCTTCTCATACTTGTAGCTTTAAACTATAAGGCTCTACAGTATATCATTCCAGTGGCTAGTATGACCTCAGTATAATAGAAAATGACTACTGAGCAGTTTTAAAGAGAGTTAATAGGGTAAAAAAAGCTTTATGAAATACATTCATATATATGTATGTGTATGTGAGCCATGTATAAAATGATTTCTTTTCTGATATATGTATTTTTGCATTATATGTATTTGGAATACAAAATCTGATGGATTTTGTGTTCCTGAAAGTGAAAGACATTTGGTGTTTATGGTTTTTTTTTAAAGCAAATTAGTGAAACTTTGAAGACTTATACACTTTTTTCTTTATAAGTTTGAAGGTGTTTCCCTGATTTTTTTTTTTTTTTAGTGAGGCAATTGGGGTTAAGTGACTTGCCCAGGGTCACACAGCTAGTAAGTGTTAAGTGTCTGAGGCCGGATTTGAACCCAGGTCCTCCTGACTCCAGGGCTGGTGCTCTATCCACTGTGCCACCTAGCTGCCCCAATTTTTTTATTTTTGAATTGGTTCTTGTAATAAGGACTTCTATTATTATTCAGTTGTAGAAATTTGTAGTTTAATTAATAAGCATTTACTGGATTCACTACTTTTTAGGAAGGACATTAATAAACTGGTGTGTATTGAAAGGAGGATGATAAGGATGACCACAGGACATACAAGGACTTAGGGACAAGATCAATTCAAATATCTAAAAGTTGTTTAGAAACAAAATTTTAATTAATTATGCCTGTCTCAACAGGACAGAACTAGTACCAATGAATAGAAGTTACAGGGACACAGATTTTGACTTGGTATTAGAAGATACTTCCAGACACTTAGAACTGTCCAAAACCAGAATGTACTGCATATTAGGAAATAGAAAATTCCCTGTTGGTAAAGGTCTTCTAGAATGTTAGGGATTCCAGTCTCAGGTGGGAATTTACTAGATTACTACTAAGACTGTGTGTGGTTCTGCTCTTTTGTTTTCTTGCCCATGGATTAATTATTAATCTTTAAAAAATCTGGATTCAATTTTAATTTGTAAATTGGAAATATTAAATAAATGAAAACAAAGATCCTTTAAAAATATTCTTAGAGCTAGTACCCAAATGAATTGTGTGCATATTTGTATTTATTTGTAGAAGATCATAGGATTTAAACTGAAGTGGGCTTTAAAAGTCTGTCGAAGTGTGAAATTAAAAACAAATACAAATAGTAATATATAGCAACCAAGAAAAGAATGCTGGACTTAGTATTCAAATTCAGATCCTAGCACTGCTACTTATTATTATCTGTGTGACCTTGGGCAAATCACTTAACCTCTCTTCTGGGCCTGTTTCCTCATCTTTGAAATGAGGATGTTGGAGCTGATGACTGACTTCTGATGCCCTTTCTGGTTCTAAATCTATGATCCTCTGATAGACTTCTGTATTGTTTTCTTTATATTGATTCTCCTGTTCAAACATTGAATTTAGGAGTAGGCATGGGGAGCCTGATTAGGCGTGGACCCTGGCTTTTTCCATTTTTGTGTATCCTGGCCTGAACATCTTGCCTTGTTCCTAGCAGGAACATAATAAATATTTGTTGAATTTATCAATTGCCTTAGTTACTAAGGACTCTTTAGGTCTAGCCAGTCAAAGACTTAAGGGAGGACAATAGCAGCCACTAGGCTTTAGCTGTCAGCTGTCTTTGTTCTCGGGCTGTTTTCTGCGTTTAGATATTGATCTTCCCTGATGTTTCTGATAATCTGTCACGGCCCCAGCATGGTTTTGGACTATTCTTGAAGAAATGTGACCTGTAGTGATCTCTTCAATTTAAAACTTTTTTTTCATTTTAAGTGTTTTGAGGTATTATTTTAAATGTGGAATCTTAGCAACAACCCTTTTGAAGTAATGTTGAATTAATTAGGAATATAAGTAAGATTCAGTTTGTTTCCGAAAAGACATGTAAATGAACAGGTTCACATATACAGATCTATGTAGTCCATATATGTGTATATATACAAATATATACACTTACACACACACATATATACATACATACATACATAATGCTTTAAAGAAAAATGTTAAAAGTACAAACCCCAAAATTGTTGCACTTTTTGTCTTCTCTGAAGACTATGCCCAGTATTGGAAGAGTGACAGGATGATAAAGACCAAGAGCAACTTTTCTCTAATTCACTTTCTTGACATAGAGAGGGTTTTATTAAGTGTGTAGCACAGTGCCTCTTCTAATTAGCTTACCCCTCTGAAGGTACTTCTCTTCTTACATTTCTCTATGGAGTGCTGCTTCAGCACTTAAATTTTCTGTACTAGATTCTTTTATTTGGCATCTGTTTGCTTTGCTTTGTAAGTGGGGTTTTCTGTATCTTTGTGAGTATCCTTCCTAACCCAAATTTAAACTTCTTGAACTTAGGGGCGATGTTTTCTTTTGGGGCTGTCTCCTCCAATTTAGTGCTTTGTCTATAATAGGTACTTGTTGAAAGTTGCTGAATACCTCCAGTAAAGGGCCTATCTAGAAATTAGGGTGGAACATTTCATTGAGATATTTTGTAAGATTGCATATCTTTGGGGGCAGCTAGGTGGTGCAGTGGATAAAGCACTGGCCCTGGATTCAGGAAGGCCTGAGTTCAAATGTGGCCTCAGACACTTGACACTTACTAGCTGTGTGACCCTGGGCAAGTCACTTAACCCTTATTGGAATTAACTTACCTTCAAGTGGGCTGCTGAGGTTGTCAAGGGCAGCAGAAACTCATCTGGAGAGAACTGAACAACTTTTTATTATCCTACGCTAAAGAGAATACATAATAACTGCTTATGCCACTTCAACAGCAACTGGTAACAATTTACCCAGTTTCTTCTACCTCTGTTCTGATTTTAGCTGTAAAATATTTAGCTGCTCAAAAGATTAAATTTATGAGTTAGTACATAGTAAATACTAGCAAAGCTCAAAACAAACCATTAGGGTCTCACCTAATAAGAAAATATTTTAACATTAGAAATGTAAAATAGGGGGAAAAAAGAAAGAAAAGAAATGTAAGATAGATTAAAGGTTGACCATAGTTTCCATTTCAGTATTTGTTAAGCCTTACTTAGATCATGGCATAGTAATAAAGAGCACTAAGCTCAGAGCCTTGTGGTACAGTGACTACTTGTCCCTGGAATTTCTCTAGCTTTCCTTGTCTGCAAAATGGTGATATTAAGTTCTTTCTCAGAGGCATTCAGGTAAAGACTGCATTACCACTTGTTGAAGTTGTTATACAGAGAATTTTTTTTGTCAGGTGTGATGATATGAGATGGCCTCTAAGGTCCTTTCTAATGTTGAGATTGTGAGACACTTCTATCTATTTCACAAGAGTATTGTGAGGAAAGTAAGTTGTAAACTTTAAATAAGAGTATGAATTATGACACTTGAAGCACTTCAAAAGTGCTTAAAATCTAGTCAAATACCCTTGGCCATATTGTAGTACTGGGCCTCAACAGTGCTCAGAATGAAACTCGAGTAACAGTGTTCTAGGAAAAGCAGGGAAGAAGGACCCTGGTTGGACTTCCTGAGCAGCAGTAAGGAGAGTGAGATCATCCTGAGAGCATGGCTTCATCATGGATGAGATTTGTGTAGATCTGGGGTAGGAAAGGAGACTAGAACCATTTATATTTAAAGAATATATTTTAAAACTATCAACATAATTGACCATATCAATAAAAAAACAACAGAAATCATAATTATTTCAATAGATGCTAAAAAAGCTTTTGACAAAATACAGCACCCATTCCTATTAAAAACCCTAGAGAGCATATGAATAAAGGGTGCACTCTTTAAAAATGATAATCAGTGTCTATTTAAAACCATCAAGGGGGCAGCTAGATGGCGTAGTGGATAGAGCACTGGCCCTGGATTCAGGAGGACCTGAGTTCAAATCTGACCTCAGACACTTAACACTTACTAGCTGTGTGGCCCTGGGCAAGTCACTTAATCCCAATTGCCTCACCAAAAAAAACAACAACAAAAAACCCATCAACAAGCATGATCTGTAATGGGGATAAGCTAGAAGCCTTCCCAGTAAGATCAGGGGTGAAGTAAGGACACCCATTATCACCACCGTTATTTAATGTAGTACTAGAAATATTAGCTATAGCAATAAAAAAAGAAAAAGAAATTGAAGGAATAAGACTAGGCAATGAAGAAACAAAACTGTCGTTCTTTGCAGATGATATGATGGTATACTTAGAGAACCCCAAAAAAAAATCAACTAAAAAACTACTTGAGGGGCAAGTGGCACAGTGGATAAAGCACCAGCCCTGGATTCAGGGGGACCTGAGTTCAAATGTGGCCTCAGACACATACTAGCTGTGTGACCTTGGGCAAGTCACTTAACCCTCATTGCCTTGAAAAAACAAAACAAAACAAAAATTACTTGAAATAATTTTAAACTAGCAAAGTTGCAGGATATAAGATAAATCCACTGTATTTCTTTATATGACCCAACAAAGCCTAGCAGAGAGATAAAGATATTCCATTTAAAATAACTGAAAACAATATAAAATACTTGGGAGTCTACCTGCCAAGACAAATCCAGGAACTATATGAACACAATCACAAAACACTTTTTATACAAATAAAGTCAGATCTAAACAAATGGAAAAATAGCAATTGCTTACAGGTAGGCAAAGCCAATATTTAAAAAATGACAATTCTACCTAAGTTAATTTACTTATTCAGTGCTATATCAGAGTAACAATTATTTTGTAGAACTAGAAAAAAATAACAAAATTCATCTGGAAGAATAAATGGTCAAGAATATCAAGGGAATTTTTTAAAAATACAAAGGAAGGTGGCCTAGCCATACCCAAATCTCAAACTATATTATAAAACAATAATCATCAAAACTATCTGGTACTGGCTAAGAAATAGAGTGTTGGGTCAGTGGAATAGAATAGGTACACAAGACACAGTAGTAAGTGATCATAGTAATCTAGTGTCTGATAAACCCAGACACCAGCCTTTGAGATAAGAACTCAGTATTTGGGGGCAGCTAGGTGGTACAGTGGATAAAGCACTGGCCCTGGATTCAGGAGGACCTGAGTTCAAATGTGTCTTCAGACATTTGACACTTAATAGCTGTGTGACCCTGGGCAAGTCACTTATCCCTCATTTCCCTGCAAAAAAAACCCAAAACAAACCTCACTATTTGACAAAGACTGCTGGGAAAACTGGAAAACCATAGAGTAAAAACTAGGTATAGACCAACATCTTATGCCATATACCAAGATAAGGACAAAATGGGTACATGATTTATTTATTTTTGTTTGTTCATTCATTCATTAAAGAGAGATTTAGTCCTTTTATAATAAGGAAAGATCATTGAAAGCCCATTTAGTATAGAGGCTACACTCTAAGATACTAAATCAAAGTTAATTACAGAGGAGCAATATAGAGTTCCCTTTTTCTGTATGATTTTTTAAAAATCACAATGTGTTATGTAAAGATTGGGTACATGATTTAAACATAAAGGGTGACACCAAAAGTAAATTAGAAAGACAAATAGTAGTTTACCTGTCAGATCTATGTAGAAGGGAAGAATTTATGACCAAATGAGAGGTAATGAAATTTTGATAATATTAAATTTAAAAGCTTGTGTATAAACAAAACCAGTGCAACCAAGATTAAAAAGAAAGCTAGGTGGTGCAGTGGGTAGAGCACCGGCCCTGGAGTCAGGAGTACCTGAGTTCAAATCCGGCCTCAGTCAGATACTTGACACTTAACCAGCTGTGTGACCCTGGGTAAGTCACTTAACCCCAATTGCCTCACCAAAAAAAAAAGAGAGAAAGCTGGGAAACAATCTTTATGGCAAATGTCTCTAATAAAGACCTCATTTCTCAATATGAGAACAAAAAAATTTATAATACAAGCCATTCCCCATGTAATTTGGGGGGAGGTGTAAAACACTATTTAAAGAACATACTTATGGGGGCAGCTAGGTGGCTCAGTGGATAGAATACCGGCCTTGGAGTTAGGAGTACCTGAGTTCAAATCTGGCCTCAGACACTTAACATTTACTAGCTGTGTGACTCTAGACAAGTCACTTAACCCCAATTGCCTCACCAAAAAAAAAAAAAGAAGAAGATACTTAGTTGTTTGATAAGCAGTCAGGACTATAGGAGGCTATAAAGTGAGTAAACCAGTTTAGGTTGGTCTTGGGCTGCAGGCTTCTCTCCCCCCCCCCCCCCTTGTTATTTGTTTCCTTCATATGCAGAGCCAAACATATATTTATTTTGTTTTTGTTTTGTTTTGTCAGATTTGAACTCAGGTCCTCCTGAATTCGGGGCCTGTGCTCTATCCACTATGCCACCTAGCTGCCCCACATATATTTATTTTGATTATATTTTGTATATACCCATATGTGTATGTCATATTCCTCATTAGATGTAATTATGTTCCTTGAAGGGAGGGGCTTTCATTTTTGTATTTGTATCTCCTAGGCCTAGCCATAGCAGGCACTTGATAAATGTTTGATTGATTTTGGACCTGATGTCTATCTTTTCTTTTTCTCAAGTATTCATCCAACTTTCTTTTCAGAAAACATGCTTTGAATTGCCATCGAATGAAGCCTGCTCTCTTCAGTGTGCTCTGTGAAATCAAGGAAAAGACAGGTAAGTTATTCTTTGCAGGGAAAAGTTATCTGGTATGCTCCTATTGGGTTTGAAGAACACTATTTTTACTTGATCTTTAGCTTCTGGTGAAGTCTTAAAACTTATTTCTTAACCTATCATAACTATTTATTAAACACTGTGTGTCAGGGCCCTTTGCTAAGCACTGGGTATACGAGAAAAGTCCAGAACATCCCCTTGCCTCAGAGAGAGGCAACATGCAAAGAGTTGGTACATACAAATTAGATACAAAGTATATACACAGGGGCAGCTAGGTGGCACAGTGGATAAAGCACCGACCCTGGATTCAGAAGGATCTGAGTTCAAATCCAGCCCCAGACACTTGACATTTACTAGCTGTGTGACCCTGGGCAAGTCACTTAACCCTCATTGCCCCACCAAAAAACCCAAAGTATATACACAAAGCTTATGGAATGGAGGGTGTGCCCTGGACAGGAGCCCTGGCGAGGTGGTGGAACTTAAACCAGGTCTTGAAGGTAATAGAGGCATGATGCTAGCAAGATGGTTCTGGTGTTTTTTGGTGTTTTGGAAGGGGAATTGTTATGGAAGTAGAGACACCTCTGGTATAATGGAGAGAGCCCTGGAGATAGAATAGTCTTGACTATGTCACTTACTGTATGTGTAACTTTGTCACTACTTCTCTATTTTCAGTTTCCCCATCTCTAAAATTGTAATAACCTTGCTTATTTACACTATCTACTGAAGGAAATTGTCACGAGGATGAAGTGATAGGATGAATGTGAAGCTGTTTAAACTATAAAGCCCTGTGTTAAAGTCAACTACTGTGTTTATAATTAGATTATGTATTGTTGAAGCAAACACTATGGTTTTAATTAGAAAAACAATAGAGGGAAGGGAGAAAGAATTTGGAACTCAAATTTTTTAAATGAAAGTTAAAAATTGTTTTTACATGTAGTTGGGAAAAAATAAAATGCTAAATAATGTTTTTAAAAACTAAAAAAAATTGAATAACAGTAGTGTAAGGAGAGAAAACAAGATCAAATCAAGGTATAATGAAAATTGACAATGAAGATAGTTATATGATTTCTTAAAGAGAATTGGTCTTTCTGGAATGAATTAGCTTGAAAATAGGATGTAGCTTGTGACTGGATTATGTACTTTGGATAAAATTGTTTTGCTTTTGGAAGGTAGTTGAAATAGCAAGAATAAATGATATATTCTCACTCTTGTTAAAAAGAATATAACTTGAATCTTGCATTTGAATTTCATGTGGTAATTGAGAAACTGTATTTTGACACTTTTTTCATTAAAAAAATAAATTGCTTTTTATTTGTTCCCAAATTGACTTTTATCTTCCTCAGGCTGCCATCAGTGGGTTGAAAATTAGCTTACTGTATTGAGCAGGTTGTACAGATTATCTTCTTATGTGAGTCCTTATATGGTTACATTTCATATATTGGTCATTTAAGATGACCAAATGAATTGGGAGAGCATAACATTCACTCTCACCTTTCTTTACTTTCAAAGTAAATACTTATACTCGTGTGTGTTTGTTTGTATGTACGTGCTTTGATTATATTTGGTGTGCTTCTAACCAGTCAACATACTTGGTTTTTAAAACCTTTGCAGCTTGGTTACACTAAATTTCTCATTGGTCTCATAGATTTGTGAATGTCTGATGACCTGTCTATTCCTTATTTAAATTATGGGGAGCAGATGTTATAGCTTCCAGCAAATAAAAGCCTGGACATATTGTAGCAAAAGGGTTAGACTCTCTTTGTGACCTAGTCACACAAGCTTCTTTTTCTACCAGTGAATTGGTTTAAGAAATGTTTGTTCCCCAAATCCCTCCCTCATACTTCCTTTGTTGTCCCTTCAGCTTTCTGCATAATAGATTGGCTAAGCAATGTTCCTGCTATTGAATGGGTTAGTTTGAAAAAAGTGGTTTTTTTTTTTACTTAGTTTCACACACACGCACACATGTGTATCATTTAATATATATCATCCTAAAGCAGTTGCCAAAATTTACTCCCTTTTCCATCACTTGATTACTTTTAAACCATTATAAAATAATACAATTATCTTACAGCTTCTTTTTCTTCAGAATCTAATCTAGGAAATATAGCTTTTGGGCATAGTCCTGTCTCTATGAAATTATATGGACATATGTTTAAAGGATCTGTCTATTCAGCTTTAGTTCTTTGGTACCACCAGCTGGATTCTTGTTTCTCTTAGTTTTTAGATTCCTGGTTCCTAGAAGGCAGTAACTATTACATGTCATTTTAACTTGTTTTGTATAGCTCCAAGTAAAAATGCATGAACTGGTGGCTATTTAAATGCTTTTGATGGTAAATCTTTCTGTGGGGCATTAATTGTAGAATTCTACATTGTTGTTCAATTTAGGAGATTCAGCAGCAGGAGGATAATTTGTGGAGTATATTGTACAATGCCAAGTGGAGATTAGGCGACACCAAACAAGATGATCCTTGCCCTTATGTGACTTATGTGAAGTAAACACTCTTAATTGTTGTTGTTATATTTATGAAGATAACATATGCAACATAACTAGAACTTTTTATGAATTCTAAAACCTAATTTCTAATTTCTCACTTTGTTGATTATCTATTTGTTGGAATGTCAAGATAAGAGTAATTTCTTTCTTTCTTTCTTTCTTTCTTTCTTTCTTTCTTTCTTTCTTTCTTTCTTCCTTCCTTCCTTCCTTCCTTCCTTCCTTCCTTCCTTCCTTCCTTCCTTCCTTCCTTCCTTCCTTCCTTCCTTCCTTCCTTCCTTCCTTCCTTCCTTCCTTTCTTTCTTTCTTTTTGGTGGGGCAGTGAGGGTTAAGTGACTTGCCCAGGGTCACACAGCTAGTAAGTGTCAAGCATCTGAGGCTGGATTTGAACTCAGGTACTCCTAAATCCAGGACTGTTGCTTTATCCACTGCGCCACCTAGCTGCCCCAAGATAAGAGTAATTTAATCCAAGACATTTCCATTATAGTCTTATACAGGTAATCAAATAGTGTGTGTGTGTGTGTGTGTGTGTGTGCGCGCGCGCACATGCGCACGTGAGTATGCAAGTTAGAACTTGTGAGTGTTCCAAGGATCAGTGACAAGTGTTCTTAGGACTCAAAAGAATACTCTAAACTTTGATGTACTCATGGTATGGTAGGGCCTTTTTTTGGTGATATTCATCTACCTTCAGGCCAAACTCTTCCTTTCTGACTGATAATTCACTTTTTTCTTTCACTTGGGAAGCAATTATTAAATGCCAAATCTTTTTGTGGTAGAGGGCATCGTGTATGCTTACAGCTATTTGTGGAGCTTACTTTCTGTTGGGAAGAAATAACATGCACCCATCTGAGTAAATGCAAACTATAAAGTAAATACAAAGTAATGAGGAGGAAGGAGGCCCTGGTAGTTTTGGGGTTTCAGGAAAGGTCCTCATGTAGAAGATGGCCCTTGAGCCGAGCTTTGAAGGAAGCTAGGAATTAAGGCACAGAGGTGAAGAGGGAATACATTTCTGATATGGGGGGAAAGCTGTACAAAGATAAGAGTATTAAGTTCTGGAAACAGGAACTAGGCCAGTTTAGCTGGAATGTAAAATGCAGGAAGGGGGGGGAGTAGTGTGTAATGAGTCTGGACAGGTAGGAGGGAGCATATGAACCTCTTCCAAGAAGGCTTTATTAACATTCCAGCTCATGCTTTTCTACTCTGTGTTGCTTCAGGCTCAGCTATCTTGCTTGAAATACATTTCAAGTACTTGCTTTTTTCTTCTAGTTCAGTGTGGGACTTGCTGTACATTTAATCAATCAGAAGTCATTTTAAGGACTATCTAGCAAGGCTTTACTTTGCCAGGATTGTGCTTGTGCCAAGCACATCCTTAATTGTGCTATGGCAGCACAAAAAGAAAAGAAAACCTCTTTCAAGGGAATTAATATAAATAATTTATAACATAATGGAACACCTCATTTCTTGCTGACCACAATTCACTGATCTTCTATGAGCAGTATGCTAGCTTAAGTAGGTTGATCTAGGTTTGACTTTTATTTTATGACAGAACTTTGGTGGTATAAAATCAATGACCCTTCCCCCCATCAATTGTGTCATGTTGTTTTGAGTACAAAATTGTGATCTCTAATGCAGTAGCACTAAACAAACTAAACCATCTGATTTGTTTGCATTTTGAGATGCAAATAGACCTTTTCCTAGCTTTTCCTCAATCCTTATCCTTCTTGACCTCTCTGCAAACTTTGCCAGTCTTGATCATCCTCTTCCCCCTCTACATTTTCATGACACAGCTTCTTTCTCTTGGTTCTCCTCTTACCTCTCTGATCACCCCTCTTTCTTTTTAGATGTATCTTCATCCAGGACACACCTGCTAGATATTCTTGAAGGCTCAGTGCTAGGCCTTTTGCTTTTTCCCTACTATACTTTTGGTGATCTCGTAAGCTTTCATCTCAGTTATTCATTTGATTCAAATGATTGTTATCATTTCTGTATAGATGATTCTCAGATCTGTTTGTTCAGCCCTAACTTCTCTCCTGACAATATCCCATCTCCAACTGCCTTTTGGACATCCCGAACTGGATATACTATATATATCTTAAACTCAACATGATCAAAGCTGAATTCATTATTTTTTCCTCCAAATCCTCTCCTCTTCTGAACTTTCTAATTTTTTTTTTTCAGGGCAATGAGGGTTAAGTGACTTGGCCAGGGTCACATGTCATTTCCTGACGCCAAGGACCTTGACCACATGGCTTGCCCTCAGACGCCTTCTCCTCATGGTGGAGCTTTCCTACAGTAGCTCTCCAGCAGGTGGCGTCATTCCAATCGTTACAGTGTATAAAGTCATACAAAATAAATTCCTGCATTAGCCATGCCCAAAAATAGAAAGAAAGAAATAAAGAAAATATGCTTCGTTCTGTGCTCTGAGTCCATTCAGTTCTCTGTCTGGAGATGAGGAGCATATTTCATCATGAGGCCTTTGGAATTGTAGTTGGTTATTATGTTGGTCAAAATTACTAAGTCTTTCAAAGTTGATTATCTTTACAATATTGCTATACAAGGATTTTGTATGTTCCATGGAATGTGACTTTTTCACTGTTAGCCTCCAACTTCACCCTAGCCTTGCCTCTATTTAAAAGCCACTTTTGTGACTCTAGAAACATCTGAAACAGCAAATAAGTACAATGTTCAAGCCCAGCACTGACTTGTGTTCCTTGTCCAACTTAATAAGGTCTCTGCAGATATTTCCTATGCTGTACATTGTGTTTATAGCTAGCCACAGAAGATGTCCAGAAGGTATGAGGTCAGGGCAGAATATTGAGCCTAATCAAAGCCCCACATTGCTTTAGGTCTAAAGTAACTACTAAAGTAAAGTGCTTGTTTTTGTTTTTGTTTTTGCGGGGCAATGGGGGTTAAGTGACTTGCCCAGGGTCACACAGCTAGTAAGTGTCAAGTGTCTGAGGCCGGATTTGAACTCAGGTACTCCTAAATCCAGGGCCGGTGCTTTATCCACTGCGCCACCTAGCTGCCCCCCTAAAGTAAAGTGCTACAACAGGAATTGGTTACAGATTTATACCTACAAAGAGAAAGGGCTCCAGAACATGCTACTTTCCAAGATGGAGCTCTCCATTCCTAATTTCTGATTTTGGGGTTAACTTGGACCTTTTCTACTTTGATCTTACACAGAGTACTTGATTAAATCAAGTCTTAGTTTTAACTATAGTTTCTTTAAAAAGATGCACTGTTGGGGCAGCTAGGTGGCGCAGTGGATAGAGCACCGGTCCTGGAGTCAGGAGTACCTGAGTTCAAATCCGGCCTCAGACACTTAACACTTACTAGCTGTGTGACCCTGGGCAAGTCACTTAACCCCAATTGCCTCACTTAAAAAAAAAAAAAAGATGCAATGTTTGAGTATTCCCATTATAGCAGAGACTAAAGTTTATTATCTTTGGCCCTCCCTTTCCTTCATGCCAATTTCATCATCAGTTTAAAACATTTAAACTGAACAGTTTGGGTATTGCTTTCTATTTTGTTTTTGTTTTGTTTTGTTTTGTTTTTGGTGGGGCATTTGGGGTTAAGTGACTTGCCCAGGGTCACACAGCTAGTAATTGTTAAGTGTCTGAGGCTGGATTTGAACTCAGGTCCTCCTGACTCCAGGGCTGGTGCTCTATCCACTGTGCCACTTAGCTGCCCCAGGGTATTGCCTTCTAAATGATTCAAAAGGAAATATATTTGTAGCAAATGTAAATAAAATCTAAAATGTAATTGTCTTCTTTTATTCTATGCTATTCTTGTTCATGTCCTTAAATTTTTTTTCTAAAGAGCCCTTCCAGCTATATATTACCATCCCATAATCTTTTCCAGATGTCATTGATGATATCTTTATGCCACTTGTTGAATACAAGTTGTGAAAAATGAGCAGAAGTCTGACACATATACCATAATAATAAATACTGACTTATATAGCATTTTAAAGTTTAAAAAGTATTATATACACATCTCAGATTCTCACAACGATCCTTTAAGGGAAGCACTACAACTAAGGTTTTCCCCATTTTACAGATTGATGTTAAATCAATCAGTAAACATTTGTTAAGCACCTACAGTTACTGCCCTCAAGGAGATAAAAATAACAATCTAATGGGAGAGACAACATGCTCTGTGTGTGTGTCTACATATAAATCTCTATACAGAATAAATAGTCATTCAACCACCACCACCATCATCATCATTATTAATTGTGTGAAGACATGAGGGGACAGCATGACATATAGGGGAAAGAGATATGGCCTTGAAGTCAAGAAGACCTGGATTTAAGTCCTTCCTCATATAAATACACACACATATATGTATATATAGACTGTGACCATGAGCAGGTCACTTAACCTCTCAGTGACCAAAGGAGTTCTTTAAGACTGTAAATTATAGAGAAGTCCACTGATCTGAATTGGTAGAAGTTAATCGCTATGAGCCAAACTGCCATGCTGTTGAAATCACAAGTTTAGTAAACAAACAAAAAGAAATGAAACATACTTATACAATTTACGTAAGTCAAAAAGCTGTGTACACACAGAGCTAAAGAAGCATTCATGTGAGATAGAGATGTTGGGGAGTTTTAGTGTTCTAAAAGTGGGAGATACAGGTATCCTGTAGCAGGCCAATAAGCTCATGCAGTTTAACAGAAAGATAATGTTCAGAAGGAAGGATGTGATTCCTGACTTTAAACATTTGTCTTTTAGAGTCTTTCATATGGAAGAGAGGATTAAAGCTGGTCTTGACTCTACAAGGCAAAGACTGAGCTTTGGGTGGAATCTGCAGAAAAAGTTTTAGGCTTTATGTAAAAGAAGGGGAGAAGGAAAAGATTGAAAGGTAGAGAATAGTGAGTGAGGTCAGCAATCCTAGCTCTCCAGCTAGGTGTGACCTCAGAAGCCATTAAATCCAACCCTCTCTTTTACAGATGAGGAAACTGAGACCCACCCAAGGTTAAGTGACCTTGCTCCTGATCACACGGGTAGTAAGTCCGGTGACTGTTTCCAGATTACCACATTGTGAAGTGGACAAATTATTTGCAGAACAGAAGCCAGGAAAATGCTGTAATTTTAACATTAAACTACATAAGCATGGGTAGTATTAGTAAAGTAGTAGAAAATAGAGCTCTGACACAAGGTTCTGATTCTTCTGACAGAAAATTTATTTTCTCACAGTTTTCCCATGTTGCTTTGGAGAATATTGCTAAGCTAATCTATAAATTTAGCTTTTTGTACACTTACAAATTCTTATTTTGAAAAAGTAAAGGTGGTGTTTCCCAAAGCTTTGGTGTGGCCATTTCTACAAATTTTGAGACCTTTTTCTTTAGCACTGTTCCCATGTGCAAAAATATCTGGAGAGGAAAACAAGCCTAAACAAAATGACATATCATTTTTATTTTGGCATCAGCAATCTCATACAGTTCATTACAGAATTGCAGATTTTTAATTAATGATATGTAAATATATTGTAATGAATTTAATTTGCATATTGAGTGAGGTTTCAGCACCTTGGGTGGTTATGTATTTTAATTACCGATTAATTAGAAATGATGGGAATTTCATTTGGCTTAGTATAATTATTCTAGATTTTGATGAACATTTAGTGAGTGTTGTGCTGGAGAATGCACAATACCATGTGTTACAGCAGTGTTTTTACAGACTGATGAGTGTTTGTTAAAAGAATGTAAAAAATTATGGATTGAGGAATGAGAAATTTCAGCCAACATAAAGCAAAAATACATCTAGGTTCTATTTTGAGAAACTAATTTATCACGTATTTCTCTCTAAAAATGTAGGCAGCACCAAAAGCTTATATTCCAAAAGTTCCATTGTGAGTTGGGGTTTGTAACTCAAAATTTACTTTCCCTTGGAGACAATGTTAGGTGATCGCTAGGTTTCACAGCCATCCCACAAAAGCCTATTTAACTCAGAATGTGAGCTTCTCTGCTGAACCAAGCCTTGGTGGGAAGACTCTCAGAAGAAAATAAGGTAAAGGTTTTTCTCCCCTTCTGTAAGTCTCTTTCCCACCCTATTCCCCAGTTTTCTCACCTCTCTAGAATTTTAGAAGACTTCTAAACCTTTTCCGATGCATGTGTTGTTTCATTTTCTTTTTTTCCATATCAATATTTTATTATTTTCCAGTTACATGTAGAGATAGTTTTCAACATTCATTTTTATAAGATTTCTAGTTTCAAAGTTTTCTCCCTCCCTCCCCTCTCCCCAAGACAGCAAGTAATCTGATATAGGTTATAGATGTACAATCACGTTAACATATTTCTGCATTTGTCATGTTATGAGAGAAGAATCAGAGCAAAAGGGAAAAACCTCAAAAAAGAAAAACATATGTTGTTTCATTTTTAATCCAGATGAGAGTAAAGTTCCAATATTAGTAGCTCTCCACTCCTGCCTGCTTCCTCTATATTAGTTCTTCTTCCACAACCCGTTTTTATGAGATAATTGCTTCTCTTCATCTTTTCCTACCCAGTTTTGTTTTTTAGAATCATCTCATCATATACAACTCAGCCCCTAATCTTTCTTTCAAACTACCTTAGTAATAGATGACTGTTCCATAGTGGCTCGTTTCCGTGGTGTGTTCTGGGAATTCTCCAGTACCAAAGAGGTGGGAAAGGCTAGTGTGGGAACTCCAGTGGCTCCCTCAGCTAAAGCAAGCTTGGAAGATGTCACTGGGGACATGAAACGGAGTATAGTAACTGGCTCTTGTGTGTACTCAATTTTGCTAAAGACTTCCTAAATTGGAGGCTGTCTCTTGTTAAGATCTACTAAGTCATTTTCACAGAATCACTGACTTTTAGAATTGAAAGGAACCTCAGAGGCCATCCAGTTCAACCTCTGCTTCACTTTCCACCTAACATTTATTTCTTCAACCACAGATCTCGTGTTTTCCTGTTTGTAGATTGTTGGATCTTTATGGAAAAAAGCACAGAATAAGGATTCTAAGCTCTTGAAGATCCTACAGTTTAGTTGGAGAGAAAAGATTTAACATATCGAAAAAGTGGCCCCCTCAAAAAATAAAAGGAAGTATATATGCTAAACTGCATAAGGTGAACTCTATGTGATAGTTTCCTCATTTGTAAAATGAGTGGCATGAGCTCTAGAGGCTCTGGGACTATAATAGTTCAGAAAAGGTGAGCAGAGGAGTAAAGCCTGGAAAAGTCAAAGAAGGCTTCAAGGAGATGATAGTTCTTGAGCTGGACCTTATTATACTCAGTTGAAGTGGCTTGTCTTCAGTAAAGCCTTTCCTGATTCCTTCTTAGTTAATAGTAATCTCTCTCTCTCTCTCTCACTCTGTCTCCTGATTTCTGCTTCGACTTGAAACATTCCAATTTGTACTATAGTCACTTGTATACTTGTCTTATCACCCTACTGGAGTGTGCCTTCCTCGAGAGCATAAACTGTTTTGTTTTATTTTTGTCTTTCCAGCACCTAGCAAAACCTATGATAATATATGAGCTTTTGAATAAGCATGTTTTAGTATTTTGAATAGAGGAGTACCAGAATGAAAGTGAAACTTTAAGGAAAATTGGAATGGATTGAAAGGGAAGAGAATAGATTTAGGGAGAAAAGTAATCCAGATTTCTGGTGGTATGGGCTAAAATGGGAATGATGGTAGTGAGAACGAAAAAAAATGAATGATTAGGAGAGATTATTTCCCATTTGTTTCAGTGTCATTTGGGGAGTTAGGAAAAGATAGGTTATAGTTATACATACTGTAATACTTCAAGGATTTGTGATTTGACTAGTATAAGTATTCCATCCACTGAAGATATGTCTCATTTCTCTACCCCTAGTTATACTTTATCAACCTTCTGAAGCCTTTGAAAGGTATTTTCTTTTAAATAATTGTGGTCATTTTGTAAATTATTCTCTTGGTTCTGCATATTTCACTCTTTATCAGTTCATATATGTCATTTACAAAATCAGTTATCCATTACTTACATATACCACAATTCACATACCAACCACTCCCCCATTGATGGCTGCCCATTTTGTTTACATTTCTTCACTACAATAAAAAAATGCTATTCTGTGTATTTTTTTTTTTGGTGGAACAATGAGGGTTAAGTGACTTGCCCAGGGTCACACAGCTAGTAAGTGTCAAGTGTCTGAGGCTGAATTTGAACTCAGGTCCTCCTGAATCCAGGGCTGGTGCTTTATCCACTGTGCCACCTAGCTGCCCCTTATCCTATGTATTTTTATATGAATCCTTTTCTTCTGCTATTGACTACTTTGAAGTGTAGTAGCTAAAATATTTATCACTCTGCAGACAGGAACTGGTAATGAGTGAACATGTTTAAGTAGAAAAAGTACAAGATTTAGAGTTAAAGGACCTGGATTCAGATTGGTTCTACTACTTTCTTCCTATGTGACCTTATGCAGCAACATACTTTATTCACCTCTGAACCTCAGTTAAACTGTGATTTCAACTGAAAACTTTCTTTCAGTTGAATTTCAGCTTTGAGTTTTTTTTATAGTACCACGGGATTTTTTGAAAGTGGACCAACAATCACAAAGGATGCTGCTAGTCATTTGATCACAACTCCACTAAAGTTTTAAGAAATTATTTTTTTCTATAAACCTAAGAACATTGATAGTGATGGTATTTTCATTTAAAAAAAATCAATTCTGCATTCTCTCCTCGCCTCTCACCCACCCATTGAGAAGTATACATATGCAAATATGTACAGTCATCATCAAACATGAGGGAATTCTTAGTGAAGTTCAAGTTGAATGAGATTTCCTTATTACTTTTTGATGTTAAGAGTATTTTTAGTAGTATGTTGCAACAGTGTGAAAAGAGTACCAGAGGCAGTTGTATTGGATTTCACTTTATATTTTACATTTACATATAAGATTTTTTTTTATCCATTAAAAAAAATTATGGGGCAGCTAGGTGGCGCAGTGGATAAAGCACTGGCCCTGGATTCAAGAGGACCCGAGTTCAAATCTGACCTCACACACTTGATACTAGCTGTGTGACCCTGGGCAAGTCACTTAACCTTCATTGCCCCCCCCCCATTATACACTGTGCTGATGAAGGTTCTAGAAAGTTTTTCTTTCCATAATTTTTGCATGCTGCCTTTTTGGTCAGTATGAGATTCCTTCTCACTACAAGAGAAAATTGGGGATAATACAATGGCCTTTATTCAGCAGAACACATTTTTGCAACTGGTTATATATTTTCCTTGTCAGAATAACTTGAAGAGGAAAAGGACCCCCTGGTATAAGGAATACCTGATATTTTAAAAAGGTATACCTGAGATCATTTAAGTATAATTAGAAGTGGAATTGACAATGGTGTGGTGGGAAAAAATACTGGATTTTAAGTCAGAAAACCTGCATTTGAATCCTGGTTCTGCTACTTACTACCTCTGTGATCTGGGTTTCAGTTTGCTAATCTTAGGGGGTTGGACTGCCTGATCTTGAAGTCATTTTGTGTTCTAGATCCTATATTTAATTCTTACCTCCATGCATATGTATATAACTTCCAGATGTCTATTTCCAATCCTGATCTCATTCTCAAGCTATGGACCTACATTTCCAATTTACTGTTGCCATCCCCTCTCCGCTGTCCCACCAGTATCTTAAAATCAGAATGTCTTAAATGGAGTTTATTGTCTCCCCCCCTCCCAAAAGAAACCCCCAATAACAAAAAACACATGCTTTTCTTTTTTTTTTAAACATGATTTTATTTGTTTTTGTTTGTTTGTTTTTTGTGGGGCAATGAGGGTTATGTGACTTGCCCAGGGTCACACAGCTAGTAAGTGTCAAGTGTCTGAGGTCAGATTTGAACTCAGGCCTTCCTGAATCCAGGGCCAGTGCTTTATCCACTGCACCACCTAACTGCCCCAACACATGCTTTTCTGTCTGAATTCCTTGTGCACCAGTCTTTCCAGGCCTTTCTGAAATTGTCTTGCTTGGCATTTTTTTATAGCACAATAATATTCCATTACAATCATATACCACAGCTTGTTTAGTCATTCCCCAGTCAATGGGCATTCCTTTGATTTCCAATTCTTAGCCACCACAAAAAGAGCTACTATAAATATTTTTGTACAAATAGGTCTTTTTCTCTTTTGGGGGATGAATTTGAAGTGAGCAGAACCAGAACATTGTACACAGTAACAGCAACATTGTGTGATGATCAGCTGTGGTACACGTAGCTCTTCTCAGCAGTACAATGATCCAAGACAATTCTAAAGGACTCATGATAGCAAATATTCTACAGAAAATAATTGTAGGATTTGAATGAAGATTGAACCATACTATTTTTACTTTTTTGTGTTTTTTTTTTGTTTTCCCCTTTTTGTTCTGATTCTTCTTTCACAACATGATTAATGTGGAAATGTTTAATATGATGGTATATATATAACCTGTATCAGATTGCTCACCATCTTGGGGAGGGAGAAAAATTTGAAACTCAAAATCTTATAAAAATGTAGGTTGAGGGGCAGCTAGATGGTGAAGTGGATAGAGCACCGGCCCTGGAGTCAGGAGGACCTGAGTTCAAATCTGGCCTCAGACACTTAATACTTAACTAGCTGTGTGACCCTGGGCAAGTCACTTAACCCCAATTGCCTCACTAAAAAAAAAAAGAAAGAAAGAAAGAAAAATGTAGGTTGAAAACTGTCTTGACATGTAACTGGGAAAAAATGAAATGCTATTAAGATAAAAAAAATTTCCTACATATTCATAATGAAATATGCTATCTACCTCCACATAAAGAAATGATAGACTTAGTGCAGATTGAAGCATACTTTTTTCTTTCTGTTTCTTTCTTTGTGTGTGTGTAAAACAAAGGGAGAAAGGGATGGGAAAGAATTGAAACTTAAAAGAATTGTCTCTCTGCTGTAGAAATAAATAAATAAAAGTTGCCTACATCAGGCTCCTTTATCAGTTACCAACTTTTTTTCCCCCTCATCAGAATTATTTCCTTTTGCATCTTCAGACTTGCATTCTTGAGTTTCCCATTACTACTGGCCAAACTTCCTCTATAGAATTTTAGATTTTGTTAGGATATCCTACTTGTCTTACCTCTCCTTCTTAGCATCCTTGACTGGTTCATCATCCATGTTATGCTTTCAAACTGTGGGCAGTCCCCCAAGGTCCTGCCCTGGTCCCTCTCCTCTTATTTCTATATAGTGTCTCACTTGGTAATCTCATCAACCCCCTATACACTTGGAACTTAAATCTATATATTCAGCCTTAGATCTCTTTGCTATGCTTCAGTCTCTTGGGCATTTTGAGCTGGATGTCTTCATTTGAATGTCCAAAACACTACTTCTCTTTCCCACTTACCTTCCCTTCTTCTGACCTTTCCTGTTTCTGCCCAAGGCACCGCCCTTCTTGTAGTCAGCTTCAGCTTCTTGTTCTTTCTCATGACCTATATCTATGCAAAATCTCATTGTTTCTACCTCCACAAAATCTCTGTATCCACTTCTCTTCACTCACACACCTTACCACCATAATTCAAGACCTCATTACCTTTTGTCTGGATTATGCAATTAATTTCTCACAACTGGTTTTCCTGACTTTAGTCTTTCCACTTCAATCTGTCTTCCACACAATTTCCAAAATATTTTTCCTAAAGCATATATTGACTATATCAACCCCTCCACATTAAGACAACCTTTTTTTTAACCTCTAGAATCAGCTTTAACCACTTTTATTAAATATTTAAAGTTCTTCACATCCTGGCCGAATCCTATCTTTTCTGAACCGTTTTTTCTTTTCTTTCCTTCTTTCTTTCTTTTTTTGGTCAAATGTTCACTTATTATAGTTGTCTCCTTTGTGACTCTTAAATAGCTGAGCATTCTACAGCACCACTATTGATGTTGTAGCCCACAGACTAAGCAGTCCCTATCGCCTCTTTAATGGTTCCAGAGAAGTTTTGTGCCAGGGATCAATGCCTCATCTATTGAGCAATGTTGATAATCTCATCAGGGCTGATGTTTCCACTGTGTTTAATATTTTTCTGCTTCTTTCTATCCTGGAAAAATTCTTTCAAAGCTTTGATGATCAAGGCTGAGCCAGAAGGTACAACCTCAATCTGAGCCTGTCTGCTCTGAATGATGAGTTTCACTGTGATCCTTAGCCCTTTCTAGTCACCAGTTTTGTGGCAACCAACTTTTCCAGCTTAGGTGATCCCCAATCATCACAAACCCAGGGGACCATTTTGAGGGGCCAGAGCAGATGTTGCACCTACTTCATCCCCATGTACCTCAAAAACATAACTTTAATTTCATTAGGATTGAACCTGAGTGGCATGGTGGTGATAAGAATAGAAGTACTCTCTGGGTGTGGGGTAGCTGCCAATGACTGATGAACTTGGATTCAGAACAGCTGAAAGAAATTATACCCTGACCACTCACAAACTGGGAACCAAGAACCTTTACCTTTCTTGCTGTTCCTCACACATGATATTTCTCTTATGTTCCCTTCTCCTCCTACCATTACCTTGTATTATATGTGTGTATGTCTCTATGTACATGCACATGTGTGTGGATGTTGCCTCTTACAATGTAAGGTCCTTGAAGGCAGTCAGTCAACAAACACTTATGTTCAAAGAGCTGAGAATACAAAGAAAGGCAAAACCTTTCTCAAGGAGTCTAATGTGGGAGACAACATGAAAACGACTATGTGCAAACAAGATATGTATGTGGATAAGTTGGAAATAATCAACAGAGGAAGCAGGTACTAGCATTAAAGGGAATCAGGAAAGGTTTCTTGTAGAATATGGAGTTTTAGCTGGGACTTGGAGGATGTCAGGGAAGCGAGGAGGTAGAGACGAGGAGGAGGGTGTTTCAGGCCTAGGGACTGGCCAGTGATGATGTTCAAATTTGGAAAGTGAATGTCTTCTTCAAGGAAAAGCAAGGCCACTGTCACTGGCTCCCAGAGCTAGTGCAGGGGAGTAAGTGTGAGGAGATTGGAAAGGTGGGAGAGTGGGAGGCAGTTTATGAAAGGCTTTAAAAGCTAAATGGATATTTTTATATTTGATTCTGGAAATAATGGGAGCTATTGGTGTTTATTGAATAGAGGAGTGACGTACACGAGTGGCAAATATACTGCAGTAGGGAGAGACTTGAGGAAGGGATACCAACCTGAAGGCAGTAGTCTAGGTGTTTAATGGCAATGTGAGAGGAGAGAAGGAGATATATATATATATATATATGAGAGATGATAAAAAGGTAGAATCAACAGGACTTAACAACTGACTGATATGGGGAATGAGAAAAAGTGAGGAGGTGACACCTGTTGCAAGCCTGGATGACTGGGAGGATGGCGGTACCCTCGGCAATAATGGGGAAAATGAGTTCAGTTTTGGAAATATCTATGGGACATCCAGTTCAACATGTCTAATAGGCAATTGGAGATGTAAATCTGGAGATTAGGAGAGATGTTAGAACTGTTTCACTTTTGTGTATTTCCCCCACACCTCACTCAGTGATTGGCATATAATAAGCATTTAATAAATATTTGTTGATTGATTGCCTATATTTTCCTTGGATCCTTTGAAATCTGCTCTCCAAATATCTAGAAACTTTGTCATATCCTATATCTCTATCATACTATTTTTGGCTTTTCTTTTCTACCAAAGGGAAGGTTCCCATCATTTCTACTTTCCTTCACCCTTAAAAGGATGAAATTATCATTAAAACAAACCAACAGATTAGTAGTTCTCTTTTAATAAGAGACATTCCAGCAGATGTCTGAATAATTGAAGCCCACATCACTACTAAATCATGTGTCTCTTCATGCTAGGCTTTTGAATTGTTTCCAGAGCTTATCTGTTTTCTCTGTCTTTTCAGGTGATCTGTAGCAAATTTTGATAACAAATTTCCTTATTTTTCTGCTTCTATTGATAGTCTCCTAATGATTTATCCACATGAGAATATCTTTTAATAGCCAAAGCAATTCTGTCTCTATCTTCTTTCCTATATCTTGTTCCTTTGAGTAAGATATATCCTTCCAGAACCATATTTCAGTCATGGGTCCTAATCCATGAAGTCTCAGTATCTGTGGGCTCAAATGTGCTTCCTTGTGTTATAATGGAGCTCCATTTTACCTTGTTTGTTATCCATACTTCGTGCATTTAAAAAATATATACCTACGGCAGTGAATTTGATTACTGGCTTCTTTCTTATAGTTTGTTTTCTGTGAATTTCTGGAAATCTCCCACCAAGGAATTGTACCACTTCTACCTCGACAATAAATCTTACATCTGTATCTGTGTTCTATTTCCACTGCTATTCATCTCTCTTCTGGACTATTATTGCAATACCTTCCTTGCTGATCATATAGCTAACTTCTTCACTAACACATCCTTTGTGTTGCTACCTGATTAATTTTTCTTATATACACATCTAGACATGTCATTCTTCTGCTCTTCAAATATTTCCCTGTTGCCTGTGTTTTAGGAATATCCGTTTGGTATATGCAGGATGGATTGGAGAATAGTGAGACTGGAAGCAAGGAGACAGTTCAGAAATTATTGCCATAGTCTAGAAGGAAGGTAATTAGGACCTGAATCAAGGAAGAGGCTGTATCAGTGGAGAGAAGAAGATAGTTATTGTGGAGGTAGAATAGCTAAAATTTGGGAAGTGACTGGATATGAAGGGAGGTGAGAGTCAAGTATCACTCCAGGATTACAATCCTAAATGCCTGCAAGCATAGTGATACACTTAATGGAAATAAAGATGACTGGAGTAGGAATGGGTTTTAGGGGAAATATAATGAATTTTATATTGTATATGTTGAGTTGAAGTATCTGCTGGGACAGCCAGATGGAAATGTCTAGCAGGCAATTGATGGTGTTTAACTGGAGTACAGGAGAGAGATAAAGTCTGGATATAGACAGACTAATTTTTTTTGATGGTCATATGCATAGAGATAATTTAACCCAAAGCAGCTGATAAGCTCACCAAGAGAGTTTGACTGTGAAAGAGAAAAGAGATGTAAGATATTAGCTTGAGAAAATGATAGAGGCAACTAAAAGTTGTTTTTTTTAAGGGTAGGAGAGACCTGGACATGTTTGGAGTGGGAAGTTTGGGATGAGCAAGGGGAAAAATCAGTGCATTAAGAGATATTGAAGATGAGAGACAGATAGGAAGTGTTCTAGAAGACAAGGTAGTCCCTAAAGGAAACACTGGGGAATGGAATCCATAGCACAAAGGGAGGGGTTGTACTTGGCAAGAACAATAGCCACCTTTTCATCAGACTCTGGAGAAAAAGAGATGAGAATGGGAGAGGGGATATGATGAAGAGGGGGTTTGAGATGTGAAGATGAATCCTTTGCTGAGAGAGAAAGGGAAGGAGGAGATACAGTAGGTTTGAGGAAATGGAAAAGGTTTGTAATAGCTTCTTTGAAGAATGATTAGAGTCAGAAAAGGGATTGCTATGCATCAGCAAAGGCCCAGTAAGTATTAAATAACAAATTTATAGTGAATTTTAGCAGCATTATTGATTTTTTCCCCTCGGCCACACTTGAATAGGAGATATGACATGTGGTAGGAATGACCTAGGGTTGGCATCTGGCAATAAGACACAGAGGACGAAGATGACCTATTAATATATGTTTGAACCTCTGTTTAAGAGTGAAGGGTGGGGGGCAGCTAGGTGGCGCAGTGGATAGAGCACCGGCCCTGGATTCAGGAGGACCTGAGTACAAATCAGATCTGAGACACTTGACACTCACTAGCTGTTTGACCCTGAGCAGGTCACTTAACCCCAATTGCTTCTCTCTCACACACACACACACACACACACACACACACACACACACGCACACGCACACGCACACGCACACACACACACGCACACACAGAAAAAAGAGTGAAGGGTGGGAAGTGAGACCAGAGAAATGATAAACCGGGAGAACAGGGAAGGGTGGACAGACCAGTGATCTGTCAAAGAGTGGCTTTTGGAGGAGTAAGGCAGAGGAAGAGATTGAAAAATAAGAGAGAAGAATATCAAAGTTCTGGGTTATAGGAATAGAATAATTATGAGTGATAAATGAATGGTTCAGCTATTGCTGTGTGTAGCTGAGATGGCAGGAAGTAGAACTCATAGGAATTTAGAAGTTGGGTGAATTGGGGGATTTTGATATGTGTATTGAAGTCCCAAGATTGAGAAAAGGGTATGTAGAGGAAGCCTGTGAGCCAGGTCCTGAATTTGAGAAAGGAGGGAGAATGAGCTAGTAATTCAACATTTAAATATGTAGCTATGGTCAAGGCACTTGGCTGGTCTCTGGGAATCCAAAGACAAATTGGAAACAGTCCTTTCCCTCAAGGACTTTAAATTCTACTTTGAAGGTATAGTACAGGTAGGTAAATGCAAGGTGATTTTTTATGAAATAATTTCAAGAAGGAAAATCCTTAGGAATCAGGAAAGAACTCATGGAAGGCATAGCTAGCACCTGAGGTATGCTTTAAGAGAGCTAGGGATTCTGAAAAGCTAAGGAGAGGAGGGAGAGTATTCCAGACAGACACAAATTACCGTTTGTATATGTTTTCATGGCCATCGAAAGTTCACTGTGGCACAGCATAACTGGCAGTCCTGTTTGATTGGAATTGAGAATATATAAAGGGAACTAGCATGACATTAAACTGCAAAAGTGAGTGGGAACCAGATTATAACCTTAAAATTTAAAGCTGGAAGTGACCACAGAAAGCATTTTACTCCCACATTTTTTACATGAGGACCATTTAAACATGGTGAACCATATCAAGGTCCAGAAATGAGATTAAAGGGACCCCTTTTAGTAACTTGTAGTCAAGAAATATGTTCAAAAGTTACCTAAAAGTTTCACGTTAGGGCACCTTTGTGTTACACTGAATTTTCCAATTTTTCAAGTAGGATTTAAATCTTTAAGGCAACCAAGTATCTTTGTTGAATACCAATATGTGGGATGTAAATTTTACTATTTACAAGATATATAACATCAAGCTGATAGCTTTGTTATGGAAAACCAAACAGCTTAGCCAGGTGGGTGACTGAGATAGTCATCTGCACTGTACTAGATGTTGGGGACACAAAGAAAATGAGAAACTTTACCTGCCCTCTCAAGGAGCTCCCATTTTACTGGAGAGTTTCAACATGTACAAAGCTAAGTAAAATAGAAGGGAATGTGCAGAGGGAGCAAGTAAGGTGGGAAGAATAGAAATGAAGAGGTAAAAACAATCCACCCATGATGAACAGCGTGCCAACTTCAGGAAACAGAAGTGCTGTGCAACAGTGATACCATTTCAGAGACAGTGAAATAGAATCATACTTTTGTGGGTGGAGAATTTGGAAGGTATATAAATTTTAAAATGATTTTAAGATCTTCTTTGAAGCTGTTGGAGTGCCTGTAAACATGGCTGTTTGCCTTCATTATCTCTGTTTCATATCATGACACTGATGAAATATTTTGGGAGGAAACTACCCTGAGAAAGAAAGAAAGTGGTTCTTGTAAGTGGTCTCTTAGTAGAATTTCTTATAGATTCTTGTCTTGGGCGAGACATAACTTGGCAATATGCATAGTAGCTCTTGTGGCTGACCTCTCCATGACATGATTATATTACATTCAATTCCTTTGCAGATGGGGAATTCATAGGTTAATTGAAGTTCCAGAGATTGCTGAACTATGGCTTAAGCAGTATGAGTGGAGATGAAGGAAGGAATGGACCTGAGAGACATTGTGTGTATAGAATTAACATCATTTCAGTCAAGTCCCATGCATTTATTAAGCATTTGTCAAGTGCCTGCCTGTTATGTACAAATCACTGGGCTAGATTCCAGTACAGAAAGACAAATAAAAAATTTGCCACTTTCCTCAAAGAGTGTATATTCTATTGTGGGGAAAGGGGGCTGGGGGAGGGAGGAGATACAGCATTTAACTTGGCAATTGTTTGGATAGGAGAGGTTATCAAGAAAAGAGACACATGTGACTACTTGATTCTGAATAGTGTGCCTAGGATTTCTAATAACAACAACAACAATAATACCACCTCATATTTATATAGTGTTTTAAGATATGCAAAGTAAGGCAGCTAGGTGGCACAGTGGATAGAGCATCAGCCCTAGAATCAGGAGGACCTGAGTTCAAATCTGGCTTCAGACACTTGACACTTACTAGCTGTGTGATCCCAGGCAAGTCACTTAAACCCAGTTGCCTTACCATCCCCTCCAAAAAAAAAAGGGTATGCAAAGTAAATTATCTTGTTTGATACTTGTTGACGCCAAGGTAAGTACAGGTAGGTAGTATAGGTGGCCCAGTGGATAGAACTTTGGACCTGAAGTCAGAAAGACCTGATTTCAAATCTGGCCTCAGACACTTATTAGCTGTGTAACCCCAGAAAGGAGGGAGAATGAGCTAGTAGCTGGGCAAGTCACTTCACCTGGTTGTCCGTTTCCTTATCTGTAAAATGAGCCGGAAAAGGAAATGACAGTGGCACTCTGATATCTTTGCCAAGGAAACCCCAAATGGGATCAGGAAGAGTCTGGCATGGCTGAAACAACTGAACACCACCCCCATTTTACATTAAGTACAGAGATGTTCCATGAGTTGCTTTGTTCAAATTCAAGTCCAGCTCTTTACTAGCTCCAAAACCAGTGCTTTTTTTTTGTTTAATACCACAATGCCTCTCATTAAACCAGATTTGCAGTAAACATTGGAAAAGAGAAGTTTTTTTCTGAATTAAGTGAATATAATGGAAAGAACTCTAGGTTTTTAATTCTAAGGCTTGGGTTCAGGTCCAGTTGACATTTACTCCTGTTTGATCTTGGGCAGATCAGTTAGACTTCCTGAGCCTCCAGTTCCTCATTGATAAAATGGGGATAATAATATTTGTACTACCTACTGCTTTGTAAACCTTAAAACATTATATAAGTCTGAATATTCAAAGTTAAATTTCCTTATTTGAATACTTAATAAAAGGTCTATTTCTCATCTGCCTGTGGAAAGATGTAAAGACTATTCCTGAATAGAACTCCTCTGTGGTTACTTGGGTCTTGCCCAGTGCCAGCTAATCAGAATGTCCCTGTGGGATTTGAAGAGCATGTTTGAGATGCTTTTCAGCAGTCAACTTGAAATGAGCTCCTGTGTAATTGATGATAACTAATGTCTAATTACCATAATTAGACAAGTGACAGAAAATTAAGCTGCAGCTGGGAGACAGGCACTGAGGCAGAATTTGCAGGCAGAGCTGTGTATGTGGAATGGCTTTGACAAAATTAATTTTCAAATGGCAGAAGAAAGATGCAAATATGTATGTCTCTCAGCCATATTCATCACAGCAGCTATTTCTGATATTTTAGTGTTCAGTTCTGATTGGTGACTTGTGATTGATGACTGTGAGAGGCCTGTGATTTGAATTGTGCATTGGGAGTGTATGGGCCACAAGCCACTTTTATACTGTCACTCCATTCTTACATAACCATATTTTCTTTGTGATTTGCCCAAGGTTATGAGCCCTTGGGCAGATCAGTTCACTTGAATAAGGCCTCATTTTCTCCAAATCTATAAAATGAAGAATTTGGATTAGAAAGTCTTTCAATATCCTTCCAACTCTCATCTATGAGTGGCATTCTTTCTGAATTACCTGGAATCAAGATTAAGGAAGAATTTCCACATAATTGTCTTTAAAAATAAGGGTATTTCTACCAACCATTTAATTATAGAGATCACTATAGCTAGTTCCATCTATGTTTATCACTCCAGAAGTAATTGGGAATAAAAATGCCCTTTCTCAGGCCTAACCTTCTTAACCTCTTTTGACACTGTTGACCACTCCTCTCCCATGTTGGTTTTCATGGTGTTCCTTCTTGGTTTGCCTCCTTCCTATCTGAGTACTCCTTCTCAGTATCCTTTGCTAGATTAACATCCATTTCCTGCCCACTAACTATGGGTACCACAGAAATTCTGTCTTAGGCCCTTTTTTCTCATTATTTTATCTACCTTTTAAAAAAATTCCTAATCAGCTCCCATGGCTTATTAATATCTCCCTTCAGATAGTTCCCAAATCCTCACATCCAGCCTTGTTTAACCTGCCTCCTGAAAGGTAATACTACATCTCCACTAGATTGTCCCTTGGATACCTCAGATTCAGCTTGTTTAAAATGAAAGTCATCTTCAACTCTTTATTCTCACTGCTCCTCCCTCCACCCACATATCCAGTCATTAGCCAAGTCTTGTCAATTCTTCATCCATAACATTTCTCACACCAGACACCTCTCTCCCCCTTCTTTATTCATCCTACTTCAAGCCTTTGTCACTTCCATCCTGGGTTCTTATGTAGCTTCCTAATTGGTTTTACTTTTTTCAGACTCTTCTCCCATGCTTAAGGCTACCCACAGCCCATCTGGTACAAAGATCCTGGCAAAGCAAGTGCCATGGGGTACCCTTCACCTACAGCCTTCCTGGTAGTACTTTCTTCTTTCTGGCTAGAAAGTGACACCACTCCCCTCCCCCAATTGGATGCCATTAAACTTGGATGCGCAGAACCATGCCTTTGCCCTGTACAGTAGACATGCTGATCCCACTCTTTAGTTGTTGAGCTACATATGAGTAATCAACTATAATCCTTCCATTAAGATGGAGGTTCCTTAGGTCTTACTATCTGCCCTATCAGTCCACCCTTCAGACCCCAGGTACTACCATTTAACCTACTTAGACATCCTAAGGACCTTTGGACCTTAGGACCTCTGGTGGATATCCACCCTGCTGATGCACCCTTGGACTTTCAGGCCTTTCCATCCAAGCTGAAGCTTGATGTCAACTCAAACAAGGGTATTTTAAGGATGGGGAAAACATTTTGTGATTATTGCTATTGTTCAGTCATTTCTGTTGTGACCACATTTGGGATTTTCTGGGTAAAGTTACTAGAGTGGTTTTCCAGTCATTTTACAGAAAAGGAAACGAGAGATAAGGAGAGAGTAAAGAGAGGGAGTGTAGATGATAGTGGGATGCTGTCTTCTGGAAAGTATTGGAGAGGGTAAGGTCAAGGATACATGGTTGCAGGGACTGGGAAGCCTTTTTTAGTAAAAGTGCTACCTCTACATCAGAAGCAGGAGTGAAGGAAGAAATAGTGGGGGAAAGAATCTGGTGTTGTAAGATGTGGAGTTAAGAAGAGGGAACTCTCTAATCTCTACAGGGACCAGTGTAATCTTCCTTAAAGCATAGTAATTTTCAGTCCCTTCCTATTTCTTCTAGGATAAATATAAATTTGTATTTAAAACTCTTGCTGTTCCACTCTTGGTCATTCTCTTAGTCTTAGAGAATTCTTGGTTCACTCAGAGGTAAAATGACTGCCCAGGATAATGCAACTAATTTGTGTCAGAGGCAGGACTGGAACCTAGTTAGTCCTGATTCTGAGGCTGTCACTTTATCAACCCAGCCACACATGCCTCATATTTATTAGCATATAATAAATAATAGTAATAAACTACTGACATTTGGACATTTGTATGGTACTTTAAGGTTTTTGGAGCACTTCATATGTATTTCATTTGAGACTCACAGAAACTCTGTGAAGTAGGTATATATAGGTCTTGGGGGGGGCAGGGCAATGAGGGTTAAGTGACTTGCCCAGGGTCACACAGCTAGCAAGTGTTGAGTGCCTGAGACTGGATTTGAACTCAGGTCCTCCTGAATCCAGGGTCAGTGCTTTATCCATTGTTCCACCTAGCTGCCCCATATATATATATATATATATATATATATATATATATATATATATATATATACACACACACACACACACACACACACACACACACACACACACACATATATATATATACACACACATATATATATGCATATATATGTCTTATACTTATTTTATAGATGAGGAAACTGAGGCTCAAAAGTTAAGTGACTTGTCCATACTCACAGAACTAGTTAGTGTTAGAGTCAGGGTTTGAACCCTGGTCTTCCTGACTCCAAGCTCAAACCTTTTTCAATTGTGCTATACTGCCTCTTTAAATATACTCTTCATATTCTCATATAGTTTCACAGAGAAAGGGTAGTCAGGGTGAATTTTCAGTTTTTCTATTACATATGCTATTTCTCCACCAAAATCCATACCTGGTGCAACCTCAGCCACAACACCCTGAGTTCCTGAAGGTTATGCCTGGGGAAACACATGCTCAGGCAGTTTCTACCAAGGCAGCAAGGATTTACATAGAGGCACAGGAGTGGACCATCTGAGAACCGTCCAGCCAAGCTTAGTTTTGAGAAGTTCATCACCAGAGAGCTGGCTATTAAGTGATAATTTGTATTTTTTGTCTGTAGTAAATCATGAAGACCACTTTACTAGGAGTCTTAGTCTGCATTGGCAGAGAGATTACCTACACCACCAGTGAAATCATGGATCTTTTGAAGTATCGAAGTTAAATGAAAGTCGGCAGCTTTTCCGGAAATGTTATCCTTGGGCTCCACTCTTTTATTTCTTCCTATGAGACCATGAAATTTTTTTGATTGTTCCTTCCTTTTATCTTGCAGAATGCTTTGCGTCTTTTCTATGCATTTCTCTTGCCTTTTTTTTTTTGTACTATAGTTATTTGTGTATGTTTTGAAAGATTTAGAAAGGACTATGTGTCATTTGAAATTATGTTGGGGTGCCCTATCTCTGTCCCAAGTTTTAGGGAATTTAGCTGGGGTTTCTAATTTATTGTTACTTAGAAATTAGAGGCTACAGTACCAGTTTTGGGCATTAAGCATTTATTAAAGCATATTAAATATTAGTAAAGAGAGAGAGAGAGAATGGGCCATGTGGTTGTTCCTTCCACATTCTGGGCCAGGAGCGCTCAGAATGGCCACCTTCTCTGCCAAGAGAGAGCCTGAGAGCCTAAGCTTCTATGGGTCTGGAGGAGAGATAGCCCTTCCACACTGCTCAAAGCTAATTGGCTAGGGGCAGCTAGGTGGCGCAGTGGATAGAGCACCAGCCCTGAAGTCAGGAGTACCTGAGTTCAAATCTGACCTCAGACACTTATCACTTACTAGCTGTGTGACCCTAGGCAAGTCACTTAACCCCAATTGCCTCACCCAAAAAAAAAAAAAAAGCTAATTGGCTAGCATCAGTCAAATCTCTTGGTTTACTGGATTTGAAGGTGGTCAATGAGCAGTATGTGCTGAGGTCAGAGTACAGAGGACAGACCCTCTGAGGGGAAGGCTTTCAGGTAGGTGTGGTTTTAATCTCTAATTGTCTCTATTCACAGTCGAAGGTCCAACTACATTTCCTTTGAAATTCTTCTGACTCTGGGCTGGCCTTAAGAAAGATCTGGCTAGGCTCTCTGGGTCTCATAGAATCCCATTATTTTTTCACCACCATAAAAATTCAACTTTCTTATTTTAATGTTCAGGAAATTGAAGATAAGAGGTTAAATGATTCAGTGTCATGCAACAAGTGAATGGCAGAGCTGAGACTAGAACCCAGGTCTTCTGGTTTTCTATTATTTGGTTGTTATTCCTTGAGGCTTGGGATAACTCTCTGTCTTACTCTTAAGCACCTGGCAAAGTATATGTACAGAGTAAGTGCTAGATAAATATTTGTGGATGCATTTTATTCTTCAGTGGTCACAGAGTTAATAGAAGTTTACTGACTTGTCAGCAGTTAAGGATTTTCTCAAGTCACAATAGTCTATATCTATATCAAAGAGTCAGTCAAGAATCAATAAACATTGATTAAGTGCTAGGCACTGCACTAAGTGCTGAGGCTACAAAAAAAGCCAAAAGATAGTCCAGTGCCTTCAAGGAGCTCACTATCTTATAATGGAGGAAAACTTAAGAAAAGAAGCAGTAAAGGGGTTGTGGGGGGTGGACATGCATCATGCAGGACATGATGAAGCCCTACAACCTGAAGGTAGGAAATGATCTGAGGAGATGTGAGTTACAGAGTTGATTGATTTCATCTTTCAGGATGATGAGTTTCTGGAGAGCACTTGGATGCGGAAAATGGTGAGGGAAAAGAATATGTTTTAATTTTTTTAAAAAGATAGTTATGAGAAGCACTCACCAATAAAGGCACCCATAGGGTGGGAGTTCTTGACATAAAAGAGTTGAGGATCAACCTAGAATCTGAATGACCAACTGTTTGGTGCTCTACTTTCCAAGCCATATAATGGGACTGGTCAAAGAAACACGTTTCACAGGCCACTTTCTAGTTCTTCATGAAGTTGTTTTTCCCCAACCCAGATCAGACCAGACTAGTGTAAAAATAGATGACTGGGGCAGCTAGGTGGCGCAGTGGATAGAGCACCGGCCCTGGAGTCAGGAGTACCTGAGTTCAAATCGGGCCTCAGACACTTAACACTTACTAGCTGTGTGACCCTGGGCAAGTCACTTAACCCAAAATTGCCTCACTAAAAAAAAAAAAAAGATGACCTTTCTCAATGGCTTCATAGACCCACGGGCTTAATAAACCTGAGCTCCCCCCCCCCCAAAAAAAAAAGAGTTGAGGATCTGAATTAGAATGATCATAACCCCACGAATGAAGAGAAGGGAACTGATATGATGTTGGGGAATCATCTTCATAGAAATATTGATTAAACCCATGGGGCCAATGAGAACACTGAGAAAGAATGTAGAGAAAGGTGAGGGCCCAGGACAAAGCCACACACTCATAGTTAAGGGGTGGGAAATGGAGGAGTCATCAAACGGGCAGGAGGAGAACCAAGAGAGAGCAATGTTAACCAGAAGTCAGAAAAGAGAGAGTGGTCAACAGTGTCGGACACTATACTACTTTCTTGGTCAAGAAAGATGATGATTGAGCAAAGGCTTACAGAGTTGGCAAGTAAGAATTCAATAACTTTAGAGAACATTTTCAGTTGAGTGAAGAGGTCCAAAATCAGATTGAGAAGTGAATGAGAGAAGAAATGGAGGCAGAAGCAATAAAAGTGCACAGCTCTTTCTAAGAGTTTGCACATGAAAGGGAGGCTTGAGTAAATGATGTGGTTAGTTAAGGTTTGGGGTTTTTTTAAGTATGGAGGAGACTTGGGCAATTTGTAGTGGTGGGGAGATTGAAGATTAGTGAGAAAGGTGGTGATTATAGGGTCAGTCTCTGCAAGGCGTTGGAATCAAAGATACAGGTAGTATGGTTGGCCTAGGAAAGGAGATAAATGGACAGTTCCTTAATATATTAAATGGAATCTGTCTAAAACCAAGAGCTATTACTATCTTTTTGTTTGTTTTTTGCGAGGGGCAATGGGGGTTAAGTGACTTGCCCAGGGTCACACAGCTAGTAAGTGTCCAGTGTCTGAGGGCAGATTTGAACTCAGGTCCTCCTGAATCCAGGGCCAGTGCTTTATCCACTGTGCCACCTAGCTGCTCCTGCTATTATTACCTATAATGAAGAAACGCTAGAGACCATTACAATAAGATCATGGGGAGCCAGGTTTTCCATTATCATCACTATTGTTTGCTTTGATTTAAAAAATAAATAGCAATAAGACAAGAAAAAATGAGGAACTAAGCAAAGGGGGGTAATCATCAGTTTTGCAAATAAGATAATTTGCATAGAAATCTCTAAAGACTCATCCAAAAATTACTTGAAATAACAAATTCAGCAAAGTAGCAGGTTATAAAATAAACCCACAAAAATGATTAGCCATTTGGTATATCCACAAAACCCACCAGGAAGACAATACTATATAAGTTAGTTTAAAATGTCAGTGCCATACCAATCAGATTCCCAAAGGGTTATGTTATAGAGCTAGGGGGAAAAAATCATAAAATTCATCTGGAAGAAAAGAAAGAAACTAAGAGAAATACTTAAAAGAGGGGAAGGGAAGATAGAAGGAGACCTAGTAGCACTAGATTCCAAAGTATAATACAGAATATCAGCATAATGATCAAGCATCAAAACTACCTGATACTAATTTTTTTTTAAACAACAAAAAAAATCCTGATCAGTGGAAAAGATTTGGTACATAACAGCAGAAGGAATTGAACATAGTAGCATATTATTTGATAAAGCCAAGGACTCCAACTGCTGGAATAAGAACTCATTATTTGGCTAAAAAAAAAAAAATCGGGGGGGGGGGTGCAGCTAGGTGGTGCAGTGGATAAAGCACTGGTCTTGGATTCAAGAGGACCTGAGTTCAAATCCGGCCTCAGACACTTGACACTTACTAGCAGTGTAACCCTGGGCAAGTCACTTAACCCTCATTACCCTGCCCCCCACCCCCACCCCCCCAAAAAAATACTGGGAAAACTGGAAAGCAATATGGCAGAGATTAGGTTTTGACCAGCTGCTTACACCATATACCACAATAAGCCCTAAATGGATATATGACCTACATATAAAAGGCCATGTTATAAATTACCTGGAGCAGCAGGGAAGTAGATATCTTTCATGACTATGGAAAGATGAGAGTTCTTGACCAAACAAGAAACAAGATTACAAGAGATGAAATGGGCATTTCTAATTATATAAAATTGGAAAAAAATTGCATAATAATTACAATAAAAATATCTAACATTTAGACAGCACTTTAAGGTTACTCATGTTTTATATATGTATTTCATTAATCCACACAATAACCCTGTGAAGTAATTGCTATTCCATCCTTTATTATTATCTCCAATTTATAAATGAGTAAACCAAGGCTAGGTTTAGTGACTTGTCCAGGGTCACACGTGTAATAAGCGTCTGAGGCAGGATTCAAACTCAGGTTTTCCTCTATCCATTTCTACAATGCACCTACACAATGACAGAAGGGAAACAATTAACGTGGCGGGGGGGGGGGGGCGGAGAAGGGAGGGAAGGATATTGTCATTAGTTATCTCTGATAAAGGTTTGATATCCAAATTATATAAGAAATTGATTCAAATATGTAAGAACAAGACCGGTTGAAGGAACTGGGCATGTTTGGACTGAAGAAAGGAAGATCTAGGGAAGCCGTGATAACTGTCTTCAGCCATGTGGAGGAGGGATTAGCATGAGTGGAAATTTTTAGAGCAGCTCTAGGCTTGATGTCAAGAAGAAAAAACAAAACTTGTTAACAATTAGAGCTGCCCCAGAGTGGGGTGAGTTAGAGAGAAGCAGGTGGTGGATCCCCCTACTTGGAGGTTTTCAAGCAGAGATGGGATGCCCACTTGTCAGAGTGGCTGTAGTGAGTAGGCTTTTGAGTTATGGTTTGGACTACTTGGCTGCTGAGATCTCTTCCAACTTCAAAATTCTAAGACTGGGGGAAATAGTTAAGCAAATTAGGGCATGGGAATAGAATAGAATAGAAGAGTACTACATTTTAAGAAATGATGATAGTTTCAGAAGAACCTGAGGACTATGAACTAATACAGAAAGAAATGAGCTGAATCAGAAAAGTTTATACAGTGGCTGCAGCATTGTAAAGAAAAGCAACTATGACATTTTTAAGAACTCTGATCCATCATGACTGCAGAAGACTAATAACCTTTTGGTAAAGGTTGGTATAGAGTGAAACATGAATTCTCAGACAGCCAATGGGCAGATTTATTTTGTCAGCTTATATTTGTTACAAGGGAGGGCTTTTATCAGGGATGGAGTACAGTTTTAGGGGGTAGAGAGGTACAGGGTAGGCCAAAAGTCACAAAGGGATTTGAATATTTAATGACCCCTTTATTTTTTTGTTTTTTTAAGTGATAATACCAAAGCATCATATATAGTATACATAGGAAATGAATTTACATTATGTGTGAAATCAAATCTCATAAATGGTGAAAAAAAAAGAAAAATAATTTTCATAAATTTATTAAAACATTGTGACTTTTGGCCTACCCTGTAGAAAGTGATATAAAACTAGGAAACTACCCCCAAAATGAATTCAGTATTTTTAAATCCACCGAAGAGAACAGAAGGAAGTTCAGAAGGGGACATGATACCATGTACAAATATTCATTCTTCTTAATGTTTATAAAGTTTATGATAATAAAGATATTTTTTTTAAGAAATGGAAAGAATTGTGGGAACTTCAGTCTTGTCAATATTAGGTGGTGTACACCTTCCCTGAAGTTACTCTTAATTCAGTATATTAGCATCCTGTATACTATGATCTTCTGTTTCAGGGTATCAGGTTTTTGGTCAGGCCTGGAAGTATTAGGTTTTCATCAAGTCAAACTACTGGGTCAGAAAACTTGTTCATATTTAGATCATCTGGTAAATTAACTAAAAGCTGTTCTTTGAGTTAACCTTAATTCTTTTAGCCCATTCCCACTCAAGATGGCATCACTAAAATTCAGGGTGGTTGTAAAAGGTATCAAATAAAGAACTAACAAAAAAGATAGGGGGCAGCTAGGTGGTGCATTGGATAGAGCACCGGCCCTGGATTCAGGAGGACCTGAGTTCAAATCCGGCCTCAGACACTTGACACTTACTAGCTGTGTGACCCTGGGCAAGTCACTTAACCCCCATTGCCCTGCAAAAAAAAAAAAAAAAAAGATAACAAAATTGAATGAAAATGTTGAATTACACAACACTCTAAGGAATGTTTCTTTCATCATATCTCTTAGTTAGAAATCTGAAACCTCTCAGTTCTGACTAAGAGAAGATTAGTTTGTAAGGGAGTAAGGAGAAAATATTAATTGTTTAATGATTTTGTATTTCAAAAGTGTTTAAACAGATTTTTTTAGCATTTAAATCAGTCTGTGGATAATCTTGTGCCTATTTTCTCTTTTCACTAAGTAAGCTTTGCTTTCTGAAAACTTGGCTTTCTTCTGCAGAACAATTCTAAGCCCACCTAAAGTTTCTGGAATTTATAAGGGTTTACAGAGAGCATTATTGAGAGAACCAAATTTGATGAGTAAATAAAATAATTTTTCCTCTAAATGGCTCAATGAAAAAATTAGTGAACTCTCCTGATGTCAATTATGTTTTCCTTTCAGAAAATGAATAATGATTTGCTCCACCTTTCTGTTCATCTAGTGTTAAGTATTCGTGGTATTCAGGAAGAGGACCCCCCAGATGCTCAGCTAATGAGACTAGATAACATGTTGCTGGCAGAGGGTGTCTCCGGGCCTGAGAAAAGAGGAAGAGGAGGACCGTCGGCTGTAGCAGCAACATCAGGTGGCTGTCCAAATGACAATAGCATTGAACACTCTGACTACAGGGCCAAGCTGTCACAGATCCGACAGATATACCACTCTGAGCTAGAGAAATATGAACAGGTGATCTTTCTGCATGGAAGAGTTTTTATCATGTGAATGCGCATTTGTCAAAACCAAAACCAAAACCTGATAACCTTGTTTCTTTTGTGGCACAGAATATGGAATACACTTAATTGGTACAACTTAACAGAGATGCCAAATTTGATTGAAAACACTTTGATCTGCTGCTCCGAATATAGCTAAGATAAAAAACACTTGACACTGGTTACATTCAGCAGGCCAGTGTTTGAAAACATTAGAGGTCTGGTGGTTGCCATATGGTAGAAGAGGAAGCTGAGACCTGGGGGCATGTCCAGTATTGTGGAGTCATTCCCATGTGCTGAGATTAGATTTAGCTGTGAGCTGTTAATCTCTGGAGGTTATATTGTTATTTGTTTGTTTGTTTTCTCCAGGCCTGCAGTGAGTTTACTACTCATGTCATGAACCTTCTTAGGGAGCAGAGCAGAACAAGACCAATTTCACCCAAAGAAATTGAACGCATGGTCAACATTATCCATGGGAAATTCAGTACCATCCAGATGCAGCTGAAGCAAAGCACGTGTGAAGCAGTGATGATCCTGCGTTCCCGGTTTCTAGATGCCCGGTAAGCAGGACAGGACAGAAACAGGCAGTTAGCCCCTATTTCTGCTAGATTCTCTCCCACTCACATTTGTAGACCCTTCTCTGAATGTCTAATGTGTTATTGGGTATGAGAACTTAGAGAAGGTGCAAATTTTTGCTAACTTCATTGGCATTTGCTAGACTGACCACCCAGTCAATCAGTCAGTTAACATATTCAGCACCTATCCTGTGCCAGTATTGTGCTTAGTGCTGAATGAAGTAGAAGATCTCTTAGGGAAATTAACTTAAAGATTTTTTAAAGAGTCTCAAGTAAAGGAGTTTTGGTAACAATAGTAATGACTCACATAAATACTGGTCTTTGGACCCTGGGCAAGTTACTTAATCTCTCATTTCCTCAGACAACTCTCTAAGCCTATAAGTTTCAGAGAAGGTGTCAACCTGAATTGGTAGATTGATTTTCCTCTTCTGGGAGTTCACTATTGTCAATGAAATTGCAGTTGTACTCCCTAAGCTCAGTAATAACTCAAATGTATGTGGTCCCTTATATATATATATATATATATTTTTTTTTTTTTTTAGGCAATGGGGGTTAAGTGACTTGCCCAGGGTCACCCAGCTAGTAAGTGTCAAGTGTCTGAGGCCGGATTTGAACTCAGGTCCTCCTGAATCCAGGGCCGGTGCCTTAACCACTGTGCCATCTAGCTGCCCCGGTCCCTTATATTTTAAGGTCCTTTTCCTCCCATAACAATTATGTAAAGTCTAGAGTAAAAGTGTCATTAATACAGATGAGGAGATTGGATCCCAGAAGTTGTAAAACTTGCCTAAGGTTACATGGCTAGTAAGTGGCCAAGCTGAAACTGAAACTAGATCTAGATCTTCTACTTCTCAAGTTCAATATTCTCTCTACAATATCATGTAGAACATACCCCTTTTCACTTCAGAACACCACTGAATATTGGGAGAGACTCAGAATTATCCACTCCAATGTGCATCCTTTGAGGAGTTGTGGCCATAAGGTACTGCTAAATAGACAAAGTACTATTAATGTGGAATGATGGGGTCAGGGAGTCTTTCTGATCAGTCTGTCTTTCCAGGCGAAAGCGGCGTAATTTCAGCAAGCAGGCAACAGAAGTCCTGAATGAATATTTTTATTCCCATCTGAGCAACCCTTACCCCAGTGAAGAAGCCAAAGAAGAGTTAGCCAAGAAGGGCGGCATCACTGTCTCCCAGGTGACTGGCCTTCCAAGGGCCTGAATGGGGTGGAAATGGGAAGGGACAGATAGGAGGTCCAGTTGCAACCATTTTATCAGTAACTCAAGTCTGCCGAAAAATATTGTCAAGCAAATGGGAAGCTTTTAGAATAGAAGGAAGAGAATTCAAGAATTAGGAGAGACCTCAGAGGTCAGCTAATCCAATCATTTTTACATTTGTTGAAGAAACAGATCTAGAAATGTCCGGTCTTTCATGAAGATGTAGTGATATTTTTCTTTTTTATAATTTTGTAATAGAATGATTATTATAGCCATGTAGGTGATATTGATTATGAGAATAATCATAACTGAAATTTACATAGCACTTTAAATTTTGAGATGTGTGAGATAATCTATAAAATGCTTTGCAGCCCTTTAAAGTGTTATGTATATGCTGGCTATTATTATTATTACATATATTAGCTCATTAAATCATTATAACATCTCTATAAGGTAGATATTGTGGGTGGTTTTGTCCCCAGTTTCCAGAAACTGAAGCTCAGAAACATTATATGACTTGCCTACAGTCACATACCTTTTTAAGTGTCAGAGGTCAGATTGAAATTCAGGCCTCCCTAACTTCAAGTCAAGCACCTTTGCCATTCTGTCAGTTCATGCTGCTGGCTGTTCTTTTACCTCTTTGACATGTAACAAATGATCCTTATCTATAGGAAAATGGGTAAAGTGGCATGTTGTCTGGGGCAGAAGAGGCAGCTGACCCGGACACCACATTTGTCTCATAAGTACCCAAATGAAGCCTTACTCTTCACTTAAATCAGCACACACTTTCTGGATGTAAGTGGGACAAAAATCCTGGGGACATGCTTTAATAACCCTCTGTCTGTCCACAGGTGTCTAACTGGTTTGGCAATAAGAGAATCCGGTACAAAAAGAACATGGGGAAATTTCAGGAAGAAGCTAATATTTATGCAGCAAAGACAGCGGTGGATGCAACTACTGTGGTGGCCCAAGGAAACCAGGCCAATTCCCCATCCACACCTTCCTCTGGTGAGTAAGGGCCATTCTACCAGAGCTGGCCAGGCTTGGCTCCTGTGCAATAGCAGCTGCCTCCAAGTACGTTCTGGTCCTGTAAGATAGCATATCTTTCTTTGCTTCTGGTTATTCTGTTTGACCTGGAATGAGACATGCTTGTTTGTTTAAGGATGAGTGATTTAATAGGGTAAACATCAAAGCTCTGGGCTGTGTGGAAATGCTGCTGCTCTCTCTCTTAGAACAAGTAGGTGAAAGAACTGAGATATACCTTGTAAAGAGGCCCAAAGCCCCTCTTCTCCACCCTGGGCTTTTAGTGACTGTTCACGTGCTCCTTATTGGAGGCCCTTATCTGAGCTGTGAGGTTTCTGCTGTGATTTGGTGGTAAAAATAAAACACTTGATTAACTTGGGGCCTTGGGTCTTTCCTGTGCAGCTATTTCACCCGACCTGCCCAGTTAGAGCTGGCATATCTAAACTAACAGCTCTAAACAGAAGTGAAGGCTGGATCCCAGCCCAGAAATGCCTAATAACTTCCTGCCAGACTGCACTGAACAACCAGGCAGATGTATTGTGTCTATCCTGATTCTTTCTGCCTTTTTCAGGCTCCTCTGGCTCTTTCAAGATGACAAATTCTGGGGACTCCTTTTTAAATCTACAGTCACTGACCTACCAGAGCTCCCCAGTGGGAGCCAGTGTGCAGTCACAGGTGAGTCTGGAGACTTGTCATCTGCACTTGTCATAATGACCTCAGGAAGAACTTTTCTCTAGAGATTTAAGACTCTCTGTTGTTTAACCTTTAGGACGTGGAAGGAAAAGTCACAGATTTTGAAACAATTTATTTCAGACATTTTTCTGATTACTAGAAATCATAGCTTTATTAATTCCGTGACATTTTCCACTCTGTATATTTATGTTTACAAAGCTAATTTTCCAGAAGTAAGTTATTTCTTCTAGAAAACATGCCTGGAATTTGCCTAAGTGACCTCCAGGTGGGCAGCAGTGTTTGGAATATGTCCTTGTGGTGTAGGAAGATAGGTTTGGATCAATCAACTAATGTTCTCTTCACCTCCACCTCTTAGAATCCCTCATCTCCTTCAAGAGACCTGCCACTTTCTGCGTGAAGCCTTTCCTCATCCCCATAGCTGTGAGTTCCTTCCCTGTAAAAAATTACCTTGCACAGTTAGTTCTGCTACACTGCAACATTCCTAAACATCACCATGCTAGGCAAAATTGTACAATAAAAACCACAGGGCTTATGGGAAAACAGAAGTCAGGAGCAAAAATTTTGTCCATGACACATTAAAAGAAAAGATAGGAACTAAATCAGAGTGGTAGCACAGTTATATACATGTGAGGTGGTTATGAAATATATAAATACCACATTAAATAACAGTGGTGTCTGTGGCTGAGTGCTCCTACTTGGCTTAGAGCCCTGTTCCCATGGTGTCCACACTGACAAAGTTTGAAATAAGTTGAGCAGGCTGAAATGCCAGTCCTTGGGAGCCAGAGGCCATGGAGGAAAGTGCAGCGTGAGGAGATGTGGTACAGACCAGCCCTTCTCCACCTGCTGTTTCTCCTGCAGAGGATAGACCATAAATATGGCACTTGACCTTGAGAAAGACCAGAGGTTTGCTCATGGAAGTGAACATCAGAAGGGTTGCAGCTTGTGAGTTATTGTGAAGCAGTACAGTTTTCTGCATTCTCACTGTTTCTTTCAGATGAAATCATGTACAAGTAAACACAAAATTCACATTCTGCCTAAATTATTCCCTTATATATCAGGCACATTAGAGCAAATTTGCATTTTCAAAACAAGTTCTTAAAACAGAATTGACCGTTTTTTATATATTTTGTTATAGGCACATGTCATCTACCCTGATAGAGTACAAGTTCCTTGAGGGCAGGGATGATTTTGCTTGTGTCATCATATCTCCTGTGCTTAGCGTAGTGCCTAACACATAGATGCTTAATAAATGCTTATCAGTTGATTGATTGATTGAGTAGTAATTATTTTCTTGTTTTTTTTTTTTATATGTGTGTGTGGGGCAAAGAGGGTTAAGTGACTTGCCTAGGGTCACACAGCTAGTAAGTGTCAAGTGTCTGAGGCTGGATTTGAACTCAGGTCCTCTTGAATCCAGGGCCAGTGCCCTATCCACTGTGCCACCTAGCTGCTCCCGAGTAGTAATTATTTTCAAGGCATTGTTTTCAGCATTATGGACCATTAGAAGAAACAGAATATAGGACATGTCTTCTCAAATAGTCCAATAATTGTTTGAGAAAATGACATATCTAGAAAGGTAATATTGATGCTACAAGACAGTGGGCAAAAAACCAGGTGTGGACACCCTCTGAATTAAGAGGAGGGAGTTATCTCTTCAGCTAGGGAAATAGAGAAAGTTTCATAGCGGAGGTAGCCTTTGAGGATGTGCATAATTTCACTTGGGGTCGGGGGAGAATGTTTGGGGTAGGAAAATTCAAGGTATGGGTAAAAGTAGACAAGTTTGGTGTGAGCAAAAAAAGGTTTCTTGAAGATGGACTAACCAAAAAGGCTGGGGAAAGTGAGCCCTCGCAGTCCCCTTTCCCCAGAGAATTTAGATCTCATCTTGTAGGCAATAGGAAGTTGTTGGAGGCTGCTAAGTAGGGCCAAATATTTTATAATGCTAGGTGTCTCCATGTCACTTCCTGCTCAGAAATCTTTAATGGCCCTCCACAGAAAACTATAGACTCCTCCCCCAGCACTCAGAGTAGTTCTATACTTAACCCACTCCAGCCAAGCTGCACTGCTTAGCTGTCCCCAAACTTGATTTTATGAAACCTCCTGCTTTCATGACTTTGAACAGGCTGTCTGCCATTCCTCCTTTCTGCCTTCCTTTAGCTATTTATGGGTTGTCTTTCCCAGTAGAATGTCAGCTCCTCAGGGCCAGGGACTGTTTGCCTTTTGTTTTTCTATCCCCAGGGCAAAGCACAGAACCTGGCACATAGAAGCACTTAATGTCTGATTATTTTGTGGGATTAAAACAGTATGACTGGGGCAGCTAGGTGGCGCAGTGGATAGAGCACTGGCCCTGGATTCAGGAGGACCTGAGTTCAAATCTGGCCTCAGACACTTGACCCTGGGCAAGTCACTTAACCCCAATTGCCTCACCAATAGGCAAACAAACAAACAAACAAACAAATCAAAAAACAGTATGATTAGAACATCACTGTAGCAGGAATATCCAGGAGAACTGGGACAGGTCTAGAAATGGACTGACCAGACTAGAGGGTCTAAGCTGGGGGTAGGGGGATGGAGGGGTAAGGGGGAGTGTCAGTGAGGATAAAGAGGAAGGGATGTAAATGTAAAGGACAGCAGTCAGCTGGTTAGCTACATAGTGAGGTAAAGCAAGGAGAGGAGCTCAGAATTCGGAGCTAGACGGGCTGCATGTGCCTCAGTACATCTCTGGACCATTGGAGCAGTGCTCTGTGAAGTGGAGGTGACTGATGGGACACAGCCCCAGGAGACTCTGGAGGGAGACATGGGGGTGAGGAGAAGAGTCCTCTTTCCTCTCAAAAGCAAAGAAAGAAAATGAATGTTAAATATAAATATTTAGAAGGAAAAAAGATGTATGAGCCTGGGCATAGGATCACAGGCAGGAGATGAAAGGTGTCCTGCCTATGCAGGATGGATAGCAGGTAGACTGCATGAGGGGAAATAATGTGAAATCAGTTTAGAAAGAGAATTTGGAGCCAGATTTTGAAGACCTTAAATTCCAAAAAAGGGAGTGTATGTTTTGTCCTAGAGCCATAAGGATGGCAGCTTCTGGATGAGGGTGGGGTAAGAATGGGAATGTGACATGGTCAGACCTGTAGAAATAGCTTTTTGGCAGCTATGTGGAGGCCAGTCAGGAAGTGAAGACAGCCTAAATTACTGTGATGGCAGTGTGAGTAGAGATGGGGAGGGATGTGGTTTTTTGTTTGTTTTTGTTTTTGGAGCCAGTCAGGGTTAAATGACTTGCCATTGGTCACTCAGCTAATAAGTGTCTGAGGCCAAATCTGAACTCAGGTCCTCCTGACTCCAGGGCTGGTGCTCTATCCACTGGACCACCTGGCTGCCCCTTATGGGGATGTGTTTGTGGAGGCAGATGAGGTCACTAAAAAAGTGTGAAGAAGGAAGACTCAGGACAAGAACCCTAGATGATACCTGTGCAAAGTTTATGATCCACTAAAGGGACACTGAAGAATGGTTAGATGCGTTAAGGGAGAGGTGTTATGGAAAACCAGGGAGGAGCAAATATTCAAAAGGTGGTAGTGGTTAACAGGGTCACACACTACTGAAAGAGTGGTAAAGAAGCATGAGAATTGAGAACAAGGCATTGGTTTTAGCAATGACTACCTCCTTGGTAACCCCGGGGGAGCAGTGGTTAGAAGTTAGATCATAAAAGCTTGAGAACGAGTAGGGTGTGAGAAAGTAGAGGAAATGAGTATGGAGAGTGAGACAGAGAAGTGAAACAGACCTTTGAATGTCTGACCTCTAAAAACAGGAATTTGAAGACATCAAATATTTGAGGGGTTATCACTTAGAAGGATTAGCCCCGTCCTCTTTGGTTCCAGAGGGCAGAACAAGGAATAGTGGGTGGAAGTTTCAAAAAAGACAAATTTGGGCTTCATGTAATCAATCCACAGCCAAGCACTGGGGATACCGACACAAAACTGAGACAGCCCCTGCCCTTAAAGGGCTACAACATGCACGTATCTAACTATCAACAACATAAATAAAAGGTCATTTTTTTTGAGAGAAGATTGTAGTGACCAGTAGAATGAGAAAAGGCCTCATGGAGAAGGTGGTGCTTGAGCTGAGGTGAGATGGGAGTGCCTCCCAGACCTGGGGTGCAGCCTGGATAAAGGGAAGACGACCATTTTGGCTGGATTGTAGAGCGCATGAAAGGGAAGATTAATTGGAGCCTTCCGATCCCGGGGGTGATAGGGAGGGTTATGGAGCAGAGGAATTTGAAAGAAAACGTCTCTACTTTGCACATTTTAAGCCAAAATCTGCCAAGGAATAATTTTAATGAAGAAATGTAAAAAGCATTAAGTATTTATCTGGATCAGGTAGTGTGCCAAGCCTTGGAGATCCAAATCTCTGCTACCAAGGTGCTTACATTCTAATAAGGGAAGACAACATATAAAGTACAATGTTGATTGAGGTGGAGGAACAGGGGTTAGACTGAGAAATCACAGGAATGGTGAGTGGGGCCCTAGGTCTCCAGAAAAGGTCCTATCCAGAAATGGCTGTTATTTGTTAACAAAGAAGCACCTTCTCTCTTCTGACACTGCCACAACCCTGCTACAAGCTCATAATACCTCATGCCTGAACTGTCGCCATAGCCTGATGATTGGTCTCCTTGCTTCAAATCCATTCTCCATTCACCTGTCAAATTAATCTTCCTAAAACATGGATCTGACCGTCATCTCCTCCCCGCCTTTAGTAAACTAAAGTAAATAGGGGCTGCCCATTACCTCCAGGATCAAATATAAAATCCTGTTTGGCATTTAAAGACCTTCACAATCTGACCCATTCCTACCTTTCCAGTCCCCACCTCCACACTGTGCAATCCAGTGGCCTGCTTCCTGTTCCTCCCACAAGATACTCCATCTCCATTTTCTGGACATTTTTACTGGCTGTTCCCCATACCTGGAATACTCTCATTTCTGCCTCTAGGCTTCCCTGACTTCCTTTAAGTCTCACTTCCTCCAAGGAGCCTTTCCTGATCCCCCTTAATGCTAGTGCCTTTCCTCTCTTGATTATCTCCAGTTTATCCTCTATATATCTTGTTTGTACATAGTTATTAACATGCATTCTCTCTTATTATTATTAGACTGTGTGCTCCTCAAGAACAGGGATTGTCTTTTGCATTTTTTTGTATCCACAGTGCTTGGCACATAGTAGGCACTTACTAAGTGCTTATTGAGTGACTTAGAGGTACAATTTGAGCTTCTTCTGTTAATTGCAGTTCCCTCTGACCCAAGCAATTTCTATTTTCAATCTTAATAGTATACATGAAACAAAAGACAAAATTCCACATACTTTAAGGGGTTTTGATTTATTGTAATGTTACCAATTACATTCTCTTAAAATCTTTCAATCTGGCCAAAGGTGAACAAAGAAAAACCCCTCAACTGGATTAAACAAAAAGACATTAATTACCACCCCGACTTTGATCACCAAGACCAAAAAGAAATTCCCACCACCTGGCTTTGTTTACAAGACCAATTCTCTGAATTTCAAGGAATCAGGATCCCTCCTTGAAATTGAAATGTGAGGTGGCAGCCTTAGGATAAGGGATAGAGAGCTGCTTTTGGAATCAGGAAGACCTGCTTCTGACACACACTGGCTGTGTGATACTGGGCAGTTCCCTTAATCTCCCAGTGACTAAGGCAAGGTACAAACCTGCATTTGTAGAGGGATTCCCCAAACCTGTGAAATCCTAGATCCAGGCCCTATCCCTATTCCATTTAGGAAAATTAATTAGGTCTTTGATTCAAGTGAGATCAAGGGCTTCAGATGAAGACATTGTCATCACAGCATTTTTTTTTCTAGCATTGCTGAGGCCTTAGTGTTGTATGCTTCTACAGAAATGACATGATCAGACCTGTATTTAGAAATAGCACTTTGGCACCTGTTTGACTTGAGGCTGGGACAAGAATTAGGAGATTGTTGCAATAGTCTAGGTGAAAGATAAGAACCTGAACTAGCTATCCAAAAGTAGAATAGACTGCTTGTGGAGATAGTGGGTTCCTCCTCATTGTAGGATTTCGAAAGCTGGACAAATACCTATAAGGGATGTAGTGGAGGGCTTAGATGACCACTGAGATCTCTTCCAACTCTGAAATTTTGGCCTGAATTTTAGGGTAGCATTTTGAGAAAGTATTAATTTTACACAGAGTTTATTGCCCTCAAGGAAATTTATATTCCAGAGCAGAGCTTTTATTGGCGGGGGGAGGGCCAGGGCAATGAGGGTTAAGTGACTTGCCCAGGGTCACACAGCTAGTAAGTGTCAAGTGTCTGAGGTTGGATTTGAACTCGGGTCCTTCTAAATCCAGGGCTGGTGCTTTATCCACTGCGTCACCTAGCTGCCCCCGAAAGTATTAATTTTAAATGCAAACATCAATGTACAGTTTCAGAATTACAGAATCTTAGCATTGAAAGGGAATTCATATTTCTTTTTTTCTTTTTCTTTTTTTTTTTTTAGTGAGGCAGTTGGGGTTAAGTGACTTGCCCAGGGTCACACAGCTAGTAAGTGTTAAGTGTCTGAGGCTGGATTTAAACTCAGGTACTCCTGACTCCAGGGACGGTGCTCTATCCACTGCACCACCTAGCTGCCCCTGGGAATTCATATTTCACCTAGTTCAACATACCCAAACTGGAATTCCCTATACAACTGGGCTTGAGTGAGAGAAAACATATTTTTACTAGAGACCTTGAATTGCTTTCCACTATTGCTTAATGAAAACCTGCCCTTCCCTTAGGCCACAATGGAAAACACCTTACTCAGTCTAAATCCATCAGTAAAAAGATATTTGTACCTTCCCCATGGAAACAAGGGGGAAGTAAGGTAAAGGAAGACATAGAGAGCCCAGCCCTCTGCAGTTTTCTTCTGCTTGTGTTGTGGTCCCCTATAGGGTGTGGAAGCTATAACTATTTCCAGGGCCTTGGAATTACCCATCTAGCCCTCACCTGGACAGAAACACCTTTCTATGAAGATTACATGACCTCTGAGGGCCCTCCCATCTCAAGATCCATGATCCTAGAACTTGTGGTTTTAGGAGACTCTGGGGGCATAGCAGTTTTGAGAATAATAACCATTATGTAAGGCTTTAAGGTGATAGATCTTGTTTCATCCTCACAACCTGTGAAGTGCTATTATTATCCCCATTTTATATATGAGGAAACAGACTAAGAGTTACACAGTTTAGTAAGTGCCTGTGGCAGTACCTGTATTCAAAGTCAAGTTTTCCTGATCCCAAATCCAACACTCCATCCACTGCGCCACCTAGCTGTCACTTTCCTTGTTACATATCTATTATGCCTGGTTTGTAGACATCATTGGAAAGATTATCATTTTACTGTGGGTTTTCCCCCTTTGAAATGAGCCAGAGTGTATGATGTGATGAGTGATCATGTTGGGTATTGTTGCAGATGGATTCTTTACATCATGTTATACATCAGACGGGCAGATACGACTCCCTTGTCGGAAACCCTTTGTATACAACGCAGCGAATTGATGTAAGTGACCAGAGTTTCAGAATAATTCATTAAAGTTTACAAAAAAAGGATTGTATCATCTCTGGTGCAATATCTCTCTAAGACTATATGTGCAGATCAAATATCCTCTTTGGCTCCCAAATACACATTCTCAAACACATCCATCTCTCTTTCTTCAAGAGAGCTATTGGCATATCCAGCTGGGAAATTGGTCTTTTCTAGCCAAAAATTAATCCATAATGTGGTTCTGGTTGCTAACCTATTCCCCTGCTACCCATTAAGCAAGTATGACATACTTAGCTTTCCTAAGGATTATTTGTGCTAAAGTATAGTGGTATCGACAGAATGAATTCTGTAGGGAAGACCCAAAGATGTAACTTAGAAGTTCAAAAGCTTATAAAGTAATGGTACCTGGTTTTTAAAAGACCTGCAAATATCACTTCTTAGACTGACTTTTCCTTTGTAATACAGATATCTATCTTGTAATCCTGTAATATCTCTTGATATCCTGCATGGTCTCCTTTCTTTAGCAAAAACCCTAGGCTCTTACTTTGCTTTTCATTGGAATTTTCTCCCTCTTTATTTAGCATTTGCTAAATAAAAACTTGATCCTTTGCTTTCCTTTTTAGTTATTGGTGTTTGTGAACCTATCTTACTAGATGCCCAGTATAAAAAGTCAAAGCTGAAGGTGTATCTCAGTGGCCTAATATTAGGGCTACTGGCATTGCCAAGATAGGCTGCTGGCTCTTCTTTAGGTACTCTGTTTCTTCACCCAGAAAAGTCCAGCCTCCCTGGGTGTCAGATTGGTCTTCTTTCACAAAAAGCTGATTGCAAGAACTCCTTCCTTATTTTCTGAGCCTCACAGTTTATGGCTGGCCACCAGACCATCAGTCCAGTTACAGGACTGAGGAGTGCAATGCTGGATGTGTTGATCTGAAGGAAAGGAGAAAAGATGTTAATGTGCACATAGCATAAGGGTCTCATTGAACTGATCCTGCCCCCTCCCAGCTCTGATCCCTAGGCAGGCAGACACTACACTGCTGACCCATGATCAGTCTGCTGTCCAAAACTCCTCTTCTGCTTTCCTCTCTTCATTGATCTTCTCTTTATTTCCAGACAAATGGCAGCTGGCAGGACGCTACCACTCCATCATCTATCACTTCACCTGCTGGGGACCCCGGCAGTGTTAATTCAGATGCATCTAATTAAGTTTGGGACCTATTGATGAGAGGAAAGAGGTCATTGGTGTAATTTGTCATGTTTGCCAATATTCTTATTTTTACAACTTGACACACAGCTAATTACCTCAGAAAACCTGGAACCAATAGAAGATTGTGATTACAGTGACACCTCTCTACCTCTCAACCTAACACATTGGAGTTACTTTTTACTTAGATCCATCGGGATTTAAAATGATTTGAAAACCTGTTTCCTCTTCCTAACCAAATTCATTTTTTAAATAGCAATTTTATGGTAAGAATTTGAAGTGTCTCTTTTAGGACTTGTCACAAATTTTTCAATTAAAAATTTTGACTTATTTTAATTTCCATGTCCTTTTTTACTATGAAATTTTTGTTCTAGGTGATAGTTACTAACAATTTAAACCTGTATTGTACTTGTACACGTTCTGTGTATTGTAATTTTGTATAGGGAAATAAATTTTTTGTTAACTCAGATTCATTCTATGAATTCTGAGCTAATCGACCTGAAATAAACATAACTTTACCAAAACTTTTATTGGGATTTACAATAAGTAGAAAGTTACATTCTGTATTATTTCATGTAGTTCTAATTTCATGTCTTTGTAAATTCAGACTTCCCTGTGAATAGGTTTGTGCATTTCTGGAAATATTGATACAAATCTACCGTTTTCAGTTTAAAATTTATCAAAGAGAATAAAGTTCCAAAGCCTTTTTCCTTCCTGCCTTTGCTGAATCTTCTCTTATGATTGATGGGTGTCTCTGACCTCACTTCACCTGGCTTCCCTGACTTCTCTTACAATGACAGCAGTGGGCAAACTGGTTGACAGTGGTGCTTTTTGGCATGTTGATACCAGTGGCCAGATTAAATGTCAGTGCCCCTCTGAATTGCCATGAACCTGAATCAGGTAGTCTAGTCTTACAGCATAACTGGAGAGGGGCAGAGATGCAGAACAGTTGGCAGGACAACTGATGTGAGTCTGCAGCTGATTGGAGTGGAGTTAGGAACCTGAGCTGGCCCTTTCCTCTGCCCCCTTCCTCCATACTTGGCTCTGGAGGCCTTTGTAGAAAGAAGGCTAGAAAAACAAATTTACTCAGTTGAATCAAGCATTTATTAAAATGTGCGAGGTGAAAAACACACCTTGGGAGCCAAGATGGCAGAGGAAAGACAGTGAGCTCTAGAACTCATGACACAATCACTCCCAAAAAACATCCAAATAATGCCATAGGACAATGCCTGGAGCAGCGAAACCCACAGAAGAATGTGCTGAAATCATCTTCTAACCAAGAACAACTTGGAAGGTCTGAAGGAGGGAGCTACTGTGGTGAGACAGGAGTGGAGCCCAACCCCAGTCCCAGGAAGGCCTCACCAGAGAAGGAGACCTCCAGAGCCTCTGAATCAGCTGAAGCATCAGTGTCATCTGGAATTAAGCTCACAGTCTGATGAGAGGGCTGAGCCCTTGGCAGGGGGGAGACTACAGGGGTCTATGCTGGTGCTGAGGTAGAACTTAGGTTTTTCACCCCTGCTAGGAACCTGGAGGTAGGCTTGAGTAGCAGTGGCCCAGGTAGGGGAGGGGCACAGGTTCATAGGAGCTGACAACTACAACACACAAAGCTGGTTGATTATCAAATTGGTCTGGGGTCATCTACAGACCAGGGAACAGGCCAGGTGAGTGAAGAACCTGATCTTCCTTAAATCATACCAACTGGGACTTCTGAAGCTTGGGATACTGCAGCCTAGAAACAGTGTCCCACTTTAAGGAGCTAAAAGTCAAGTAAAAGAAAGGCAAGATGAGCAGACAGAGAAAAGTGAGGACCATAGAAAGTTTCTTCAGTGACAAGGAAGATCGAGGTGCACCCTCAGAGGAAGATGTTAATGTCAGGGCTCCTATATCTAAAGCTTCCAAGAAAAATGTTAATTGGTCTCAGGCCATAGTGGTGCTCAAAAAGGACTTTGAAGATAAAGTTAGAGAGGTAGAGGAAAAAATTGAAAGAGAAATGACAGTGATGCAGGAAAAACATGAGAAAAAAGTCAACAGCTTGAAAAATCAAATTGGCCAAATGGAAAAGGAGGTACAAAAGCTCTCTGATGAAAATAATTGCCTAAGAATCAAACAAATGGAAGTTAGTGACTTTATGAGAAACCAAGACACAATAAAGCAAATCCAAATAAATAAAAAAATAGAGGGCAATGTGAAATGTCTTCTGGGAAAAACTGCTGACCTGGAAAATAGGTCTGCCAGGAGAGATCATTTGAAAATTATTGGTCTACCTGAAAACCATGACCAAGGAAAGACCTTAGACATCTTCTTCCAAGATATTCTTAGGGAAAATTGCTGATATTCTAGAAGCAGAAGGTAAAATAGAAACTGAAAGAATCTACCAATCACCTCCTGAAAGAGATCCCAAAAGGAAAACTCCTAGGAATATTATAGCCAAATTCTAGAGCTCTCAGGTCAAGGAGAAAATATTGCAAGCTGCCAAAAAGAAAGAATTCAAGTACTGTGGAGCCCCGGTCAGGATAGCACAAGATCTAGCAGCTTCTACATTAAAGGACCAGAGGGCATGGAATATGATAGGAAATGGAATATGAAAGGAATTGGGATTACAACCAAGAATCACCTACCCAGCAAAAGTCAGCATAATCTTTCAGAGGAAAAAGTGGGACTTTAATGAAAAAGAGGACTTTTAGGTATTCATGATGAAAAGACCTGAACTGAATGGCAAATTTGACTTTCAAATACAAGACCCTAGAGAACCATAAAAAATTAGAGTTGGGGGACATACCTGGGGTCGTGCAGTGGGTGACTGTCTTGTGTCTGAGGCCGGGTTTTGTCTGGGATCCCCCTGGGTCTAGGATGGATGCTTTATCCACTGTGTCACCTAGCTGCCCCATGATGACATCTTTAGGGTTAAATCGAGGGATGAGGGGGATGCACTGGGGGAGGGGGAAGGGCAGAGGTGAAATCCTTTATGAAAGAAACAGGAAAAGGCTTATGGAGTGGGGAAAGAGGTGGGAGAGGAGAAGGGCAGTAAATGAATTTTATACTCATCAAAAAAGGCTCAAAGACCTCAAACTCATCAGAGTTGCCTCAAGGAGGGACTAACACACACCCAACTGGGTGGAGTAATCTATTTAATCTGGGCAGTGAATGAACCTATAAATTAAATTTTCTTGCAGGGCAGTGAGGGTTAAGTGACTTGCCCTGGGTCACACAGCTGGTAAGTGTCAAGTGTCTGAGGCTGGATTTGAACTCAGGTCCTCCTGAATCCAGGGCTGGTGCTTTATCCACTGCACCACCTTTGGACTGCACAGCCACACTGTGGCCTGTGGCTCTTCAAGGCACTGATCCATGGTTGTCCATGACTGGTGGAAGCATACTTAAATGAGCCTAACACTCATCAGAATTGGCTCAGAGACTTCAATCTCATCAGAATTGGCTCAAGGAGGGAATAACATACACACTCAATTGGGTGGAGTAATGTCTCCAACCCTGCAGGAAAATAGGAGGTGAAGGGGATAGAGAGGGGTTAAAGAAGGAAGGGCAGATTGAGGGAGGGGACAGACAGAACCAAATCCCTTTTGAAGAGAGATAGGATGAAAGAAGATGGATAATAGAATAAATATCATGGGGAAGGGAATAAGATGGAAGGGAAACAGTTAACAATAGTAATCATGAAAAAGAAAAGGGGGAAAAATTGTACAAAAAATACTTATAGCAGCTCTTTGTGGTGGCTAAGAATTGAGAATCAAGGGAATGTCCATCAATTGAGGAATGATGGAAGAAGCTGTGGTATATGATTGTGGTGGAATGGTCTTGTGCTATAGGAAATGACAAACAGGATGATCCCAGAAAAACCTGGAAAGACTCATGAACTGATGTATAGTGAAGTGAGTAGAGCTGGGAGGACATTGTGCATAGTGACAGCAGTATTGTTCAATAAGCAATTGTGAATGACTTAACTACCCTCAGCAATGCAATGATCCAAGACAATCCCAAGGGACTAATGATGAAGCTTACTATCCACCCCCATAGAAAGAACTGATAAAAAGAGCACTTGTGGATTGTACATATATAACCTGATTGCAGTCTTCTGGAGGGGGGAGGAAAGGAAGGGAGGGAGAAAAATTTAGAACTCTAAATCTTATGAAAATGAATGTTGAAGACTACCCTTACATGTAACTGGAAAAAATAAAATGTTGCAAAACAAGCAAATAAATAATGTGCGAGGTGATAGGAATGCAGAGACAAAAATGCTCTTGAGGAACTTAGAATCTAATCACTTAAAATATATTTGGGAGAGACAACTCATACAGGAGGGTTCAGCTGCATGGTGGATGAAAAGACCCACAGATGTAGACGATGTAGGAGGAGAACAAATGGCAAGGTTTGATGATCACCTCATTCATTCCACTAGCATTTATTAGGCACTTAGTATTAGTTGCTGGCCAAGTGGCTACAAAAGGCAAAAATATAGTCTCTGCCCTCAAGGAACTCACATTCTACTGGAGGAAGTGACATAAAAAGAACTGTACACACAAGACATAGATATAGATATATATATATGTATGTATGTATGTGTGTGTGTGTGTATTGGATGTATTTACAGTGATATGGGAGATAATCCCAAAGGGAGGCAATGTCAATGGGGAGGACTGGGAAAGGCCTCCTATAGAGGCTGTATCTTTAAAGAAAGCCATAGGCAGAGGTGAGGAGGGAGAGCACTCCAGGTATGGAGAACAAGCAGTGAAAAGGCACACAGTTGGGAGAGTGAAGTGTCAGCTTTGAGGAACAGTGAAAAGGCTCTGGATTAACAAGTTGTAGAGGGAAGACAAATGTAAAAAGACTAGAAAGGTAGGAAGGGAGCAGTCTGTGAAGGGCTTTGAGAGTCAAATAGAGGATTTTATATTTGATCTTGGGGGTAATAGGGAGCCATTGGAGTTTTCTGAGTAGGGGGTGGAAGGACTGGAGTGGAGAAAGACAAGGCAGGGAGACCAACCACAAGGATATTGCAGTGGTTAAGGCACGAGATGATGAGTCTATACCAGACTGCCAGCCATGTCAGGGGAGAGAAGATGTATTTGAGAGATGCAGAGATAGTCAGCATGACTCTATAGATTGGATCTATAGAGTGAGTGTACTAAGAGTTAAGGATCACACCTACGTTTGGAATCTGGGTAACTGGGAGGATGGTGGTGCTCCAAACAATAATAGGGAAGTTCAGATTCTGTTTTAGATATTTCCAATTTGAGATGCCTTGGGGATATCCACTTCAAGATATCTGAGGAGCAATTGGTGATAAGAGAATGGATGTCAGGAGAGAGGTTAGGGCCAGATGTATAGATATTGAATTGTAGAGCATAGAGATGATATTTGAACCTGTGTGAGCTAAATGAGATCATCAAGGAAGCCATTACAGAAGAAGAAAGGAGCCAAGGACAGAATTAAAAGACACCTGCAGTTAGTGGGTGTGACATAGATGAAGAGCCAATCAAAAATGAGGCTGAGAAGGAGAAATCAGGAAGAGAAACAGGAGACTGCAACGCCACAAAAACCTTGGGAGGAGAAAAGAGTATCCAGAAAAAGTGTAATCCAAAGTGCCAGAAGCTACAGAAAGGTCAAGAAAGAGAAGAATTGAGAAAATTTAGCAATCACAATATTTTCTTTCTTTTGGTGAGACAATTGGGGTTAAGTGACTTGCCTAGGGTCACACAGCTAGGAATTGTTAAGTGTCTGAGGCCGGATTTGAACTCAGGTCCTCCTGAATCCAGGGCCGGTTCTCTATCCACTGTGCCACCTAGCTGCCCTGCAATTACCATAGTATTGATGGGAAAAAAGGATGTTGGCTACACTAGAGAAGTTTCAGAGAAATGAGATCAGAAGCCAGACTGCAGAGGTTTTAAAATGAAGAAAGAGGGGTGAAAGTGGAAGCGTTGCTTGTAGATAGATGGCTTCCTAAAGGAGTTTGGCTGAGGAGAGGAGAGATATAGGATGCTAGTGGGGAGGGTAAGATCAAGTGAAGGATTTGGGATTTTTTTTTTTTTTTTTTTTTTATAAATTTTCTTTTCTTTTTTTTTTTTTTAGTGAGGCAATTGGGGTTAAGTGACTTGCCCAGGGTCACACAGCTAGTAAGTGTTAAGTGTCTGAGGTCGGATTTGAACTCAGGTACTCCTGACTCCAGGGCCGGTGCTCTATCCACTGCGCCATCTAGCTGCCCCCGGATTTGGGATTTTAAAAAATATATTTCCCCCAGTTACATGTAAAGACAATTTTTTAACATTTATTCTTTTAAATTTTGAGTTCCAAATCTTTACTCTCTTTTCCTTACCTCCCCCCTCCCTGAGACAGTCAAAAATTGATATGGGTTACACATGTTCAATCATGCAAAATATATTACCATATTAGTCATGTTGTAAAAGACACAGACCCAAAGGGGGAAAAAAATCAAAGTGAAAAATAGTATGACATGGTCTTTTTTTTAAGATTGGGGAAGACATGAGTGAATTTGTTAGGCAACATGGAAGTAGCCAGTGAACAGGAAGAGACCTAACATTGGATGTGGGGAGGGAGGGGCTCAATCTGCTGAAGACAGGAAGGAATGGGATTGAGGATACAAGTAGAGGAATTTGCATTGGCAAAGAGAAAAGTCACCTTTTTTTTTTTTTGGATGAGGCAATGGGGGTTAAGTGACTTGCCCAGGGTCACACAGCTAGTAAGTGTCAAGTGTCTGAGGCCGGATTTGAACTCAGGTACTCCTGAATCCAGGGCCGGTGCTTTATCCACTGCGCCACCTAGCCACCCCCAAAAGCCACCTTTTTAAGAGAGACCAGAGGGGAAAAAAAGAACTGTGGAGTATAGATGCTGATTGAACCATACTATTTCTTTTGTTTGGGTGCTGTTTTTTTTTTCTATTTTGAGGTTTTGCATCACTGCTCTGATTTTTTCTCTTGTAACAGGATTAATGCAGAAATAGGATTAATGTTATTATGTGTATATATATATATATATGTGTGTGTGTGTGTGTGTGTGTATATATATATATATATATGGATATATAGATATATAGATATAACCTATATCAGATTACCTGCTGTCTAGGGGAGGGGAGAGGGAGGGAGAAAAATCTGAAATTGTAAAGCTTGTATAAACAAAAGTTGAGAACTATCTTTACATGTAATGGAAAAAATAAAATACCTTATATGTAAAAAAAAAAAAAAAGAGAGAGAGAGACCAGAGGGGCAGTTAGGTGGCACAGTGGATAAAGCACCGGCCCAGGATTCAGGAGGACCTGAGTTCAAATCTGGCCTCAGACACTTGACACTAGCTGTGTGACCCTGGGCAAGTCACTTAACCCCCATTGCCCTGCAAAAAAAAAAAAAACCTAAAAAGAGACTGGGGTGAAACCAGAGATAGTTGAAGATGTCTGCCTGATGTAAGATAAGGAAAAGGGAGACTTTGGGGAATCTCTTCGATTTTTTTCAGGGAAGTATGAGTCAAGGTCCTCAGCTGAAAGGGAGTAGGGGCAACTAGAGGAGTAATAAATAAGGTTGTCAATAAACATTGTGAAGTTACTTACTGTAAGTACATAGAGTGTATTCACTTTGAGGAGTGGAAGGATAAATAGGTGTAAAAGGATTGCCTTGCTATAGTAAAAGGCCACTTAAGATTACTGTGTGTAACACATTTGTAGCAGACCCAGTCAACAATTTTTGAGACTTGAGCTCTGTTCAGCAGCACATAAATTGGAGTGAAGAAGTCAGTGTAGATCCAAGTAATCCAGGGCTTGGGTTTGTCAAGGCATGATCAACAACAGTACAAGGTGGCGAGTGGTTCCAGTGTAGAGTTGAAGTGATTCGCCATGGTTCAGGATAGTATAGCTGATGAATGGGGTGATAGCCTGGCAAAGAACTGAGGGGCATAAAAGTTGCAGATTATGGTGAGAAAGAACAGGGTTGGGGGTCATAAGGTAGGAAAAGATGGAGTGATAGAAGGTTATGACCAGATAAAGGAAGTTCAGAGTTTCTAAATATGAACATGGAACCTGTGGGTGATGACGTTCAAGGGGTGTGATCATCTGCTTAGAGGTAGTTTGTAGGAGTAGGTCATGTGAATTGAGTAGATTGAGGAAGTGAGATGGTATGGTATTTGAAGGAGTGTATTAAAATCTCTTAAGATGAAAGCAGGAGTTGGGGAGGAAAGAAAGATGGAGCCAGTCACTGAACTTATTGGAGAAGGAAGAGCATCCTGGGGGGGTGATAAATAATTATAAGGATTAGATGATAAATCTGAATACTACAAAACTCAAAGGAGTGGTTGCCAAGTGATGGCAGGAGAGTCTGGAAGTGGCAAGAGGGGTGCAAAGAATATCCTGATTCTTTCACCACAACCAGTGAGTAAATCAAGGGGCAACCAACACTGGAGAGGGTGGCCAGGATACATAGTGTCATCAGGAGGGAGCTCAGTCTTGGTAAGCTTACTCAGAAGTGAGAAAGGAAAAGGATTAAGAAGAAATCAGGTTGGGGGCAGCTAGGTGTCGAAGTGAGCCCTGGATTCAGGAGAACCTGAGTTCAAATGTGACCTCAGATACTTGGCACTAGCTGTGTGACCCTGGGCAAGTCACTTAACCTTCATTGCCCTGCAAAAACAACAAAACAAAACAAAAAAACTCCAAATATTGTCATGAAGAGTTGGACACAACTGAAATGACTGAACAACAGGAAAGGCAGAATTGGGAGCCTGAGGGTCTAGGAGGATGGAGTTGCCCTTTACAGTAATAAAAAAGGCAGGAGGGGGCAGCTAGGTGGCACAGTGAATGAAGCACTGGCCCTGGATTCAGGAGGACCTGAGTTCAAATCCGGCCTCAGACATTTGATACTTACTAGCTGTGTGACCCTGGACAAGTCACTTAACCCTCATTGCCCTGCAAAAAAAAAAAATTTAATTTAATTTAAATTAAATAAATAAATAAAGGCAGGAGGGGAGAGTTAAGGAGAAAAGAATGCGTCCAATTTGGACGTGTCGAGTTTAAGATGTCTACTGGACATCCAGTTTTGAAGTATCTGAAAGGCAGTAGGAGAAGAAAGATTGGAGGGCAGCAGAGTTTAGGGCAGGATAGGTTAATTTTGGAATCATCAGCATAGAGGTAGTCTTTAAATCCATGGAAGCTGATAAGATCAGCAAGTAAATACTACTTCTTGGAGAAGAGAGCCCAAGACGGAACCCTGAGGGACATTATGGTCGGAGGGAAGAGGATCTAGCAAAGGAGACAGAAGGAGCCGTCCGATAGGAGGAGAATCAGGAGAAAGTGGTGTCCTGAAAACCTAGAGAGAAGAGAGTATCAAGGAGAAGATAGCGATTAACAGTGTGAAAGCCTGCAAAGAGGCTGAAGGGAATGAGGATTGAGAAAAGGTCACTGAATTTGGTAACCAAGAGCTCCTCAGTACCTTTGGAGAGAGCAGTTTTAGTGGAAGGATGAGGTCAGAAGCAGGACTGTAAGGAATTTAAAGGAGGGAAAAAGAAGAGAAAGTGGAGGCACCTGTTGTAGACAGCCTTTTAGTTACCAAGGGCAGGAGAGACATGAGACAATAGTTAGCAGGAGAAGGATCAAACCGAGAAGTCTTTAGCAAAGAGGTTCTATGCTGATGGCTTAGATCCAGATAGACACGGGGGTCCCTGGGGCAAAGACTGGTGTTTGGAAGTGGGTTGTCTGGGTCAGGTCTGATGTGGGGCTCTCCAGCAAGTCTGGAGAGGAGATCAGTGGCCTTAGATTGGGACTCAGGCAGGGTTCCCTGGGAAGGCTTCCTGTAAGGATTATAATTGTTGATTTCTAATTTAATATCCAGGTAGTGTGTCCCAGTCATGTCCCAAATGTTCACATGGACTCTTTGTGCCCAACCTGTGGCAGAACATTTCAAGCTGGTATTGGTCTAATACACTGTAGACTCTAACATAGTAGTGTCATTTTGGTCCTCTCTGAGAATGAAGGAGACCAACCAAACAGTCATGTCAGCCCAGTCGAGCATAGAAGGCTTGGAGGGGCCTTGCCCACCTCCGGTGAACAACAGGGAGAGTGCCTCGCCTAAGGGTCTGAGTACAGCAGAGATTCTGGGTAATCCCTCACTGAGGTGGAGATAGGGGACAGTAAGAAGGAGAAGGGAGCTTTATTAAGAAAGTTGGGGGGACAGCTAGGTGGCACAGTGGATAGAACACTGGCCCTGGAGTCAGGAGGACCTGAGTTCAAATCCGGCCTCAGACACTTAACACTTACTAGCTGTGTGACCCTGGGCAAGTCACTTAACCCCAATTGCCTCACTAAAAAAAAAAAAAGTTGGAAAAGAAAGATCCTCTGGGGGTAGGGATGGGGGGTGTCTGAATAGAGCATGGGAGTACTTTGTATTAAGCCTGAAGAGGTAGTCTGAGCTTTAAATGACAGAGAAGTTCTATTTTGTCCTATAGGTAATAGGGAGCCACTGAGCTATTACCATACTATATTATAGTATATATTATCATGCCATAGTATACGATAATGTATGCTATGGTATATGCTGTAACATAGTGTATATGCTATATTATATATAGTACATTATACTATATCACTGTAGCTAGACTATAGGCAACAGCTTCTTGAGCAGGGGATTAGTTCTAAAGAACTATCTCTTTGGCAGCTGTCAGGATAGATGGGAGTGGAGCAGGATTGGCGGCAGGGACCAACTGGCAAGCGATCATCGTAGTGCTGCAGGCAAGAGGTGATGAGTACCCGATAACCGGTTGGAACAAACTCAAAGCCCACCCACCTATTGCAAAAAACTTTCGATGTCTGGGGCCAGAACTGCTCTGACTTGCTCTGACTTACTCTTCTTCCTCCCACAAAGCCCCTCCGTCCGTCCGGATCCAGGAATGCCAGAGATGGGCGGGTGATTCGTGGTTAAGGATCCGCTCTAGTCTTGCAAGTATCTCTGGGTACTTCGTAAACGTCATTAACACGTCAACGCTCCCCAGGACTTTGCCCATGAGCAGGACGCTTTATGCTAGAGTTGTGCTTTCTGAAGTAATCTTTTGAGGAATGACGTCAGCTGTTTGGCTGGGGTTTTGCGCCATACAACGCAGGCTTTGCATCAAAGACTTATGGGAATGAGTGTTTGCGCAGGCGCAACTAGTTCACCGAATTGACTTCTGGTTCCTGTAGTTCCTGTAAACAGCCGCCAGCGGTTCGAAGTCCAGAGAACTCTGGGCAGCTGTCGGGGGCGGCATCCCAGGTCTTGGTCGTTTCTGAGGCCCTAGCCCCTCGTTTTGGCAGCCGGAACACCCCTTCATCCCGTTTCCTTTTGCCTTGATCCGCAGCCCCTAGGATGGATCCTACGCCCGACCCTATAGTTGGCCTGGCCTGGGCTTTGGCTTCGGCTGTCCCGCCCCGGGGCTACAGCCCGGTGAGTGAGCGAATGGAGCCCGGCCTGGCCTGGCCGCGGTATCCCTGCGCCTTATTCCTACTCCTCCGGCTTCAGTGTCCCTCTGCCTGTCCACCCTCGCCTCAGTGTTATCGTGCTTCCCCCACCCTCCAGTGCTTCCTCTGGCCTCAGTTTTCCTGTTCCTTCCCTTTTCCCTGCCCCCTTGCCCCATGTCCCCGTCTCCCCCTCACTTCACCTTGCTATCCTCTCTTGGTTCCCTCATTTGCGCCCCCCACCCCAGCTTTTCCTTCCCTCTAGTATTCTTTTGTCTGGTCCTCGGGTCCCCTGCCCTTTGCGTCTCTGTTCTCACTCATTCCACCTCCTCCACCCTCAGTGCCGGTCCCTCTGAGTTCCACCCTACCCCTGAACTCCACCCCTCCCATTCCTGATCTCCTACCCTTGGCGCCTTCAGCCTCAGTGTCCTTAATCTCACCCAGCCCCTCTGGCCCTGATGTGACAGTCTTTGCCTTGCCCCTCTGGACTCTTGGGCTTGTCCAAGTCTGACTCCAGAGCCTACAGGCCTCGGTATTCTTGTCCAACGCAGGAAGTGGGGAGATGGTGATATCTGGGGCCTGTGGCATTGGAAGACAAAAGTCCTTTGGCTAGTAAGGGGAGAGGGTATAGAAGCCCAGAGAAGGGTTAGGGCCAGGTCTTGGGCCACCGGTGCTCCTCCCCGCCATACTCCATGTCAGTGGCCTGCTTTGTCTGACCCCCAGATCACAAGCACAGTGGAGGGGACACCTGCCAACTTCGGAAAGGGATTTGCACAGAAATCTGGCTACTTCCTGTGCCTCAGTACTGGGGAAACTGGAACTGGCAGCAGCGGCAGCAGTGAGGTAAGGAATAATAACAGCATGGTCTCCTGTTCCCCTAACACTTTGAAGTTTACAGTCTGCTTTCCCCACAGCAGTCATGGGTGGGTAATAGAGCCATTATCCTCATTTGTAAAATGAGAAATTAGAGAGGTGAAGTGATTTGTCTAAAACATGTATGTCCTAACTCCTACTCCACAGCATTCAGCATAGCTCCAGAGCTGTTGGTGACAGATACTGATACAAGGACATACCTCTTCATCCCTGTGGCAACCTGTGTCCCTTTGTCTCAGGCCATGCATGGTCTTTTGTAGGTCCAAGTTGCCAAGGTCCCATTGCTGTCGTGCCCCTTGACTTTCCTCCCTCAGACTGCCCTTTGTCCTGTGCCTCTTCCGTCTGCTCTCTTTCTCCACCTAAATTTGCCCAGGGTGCCAGTAATTGTGTATTACTGCTGCGCCCCCCTCCAGTTTCCCCCACAGAGCAGTTGTGGGTACTCCCCTACCTGGGCTGGCTGATTCTGGCTCTTTCTGCAGCTGTGGTGACCATTACCCCCTTCCTCTCTGCTTCCCTCACAGACCCTCCCAGAAAATGTGGTCACAGATATCCAGATCCTAAATGAGAAAACACCTCTTCCAATGGGCTTCACCTATGTCAGCGAGTTCCTAGATGCCAGTACGGTCATTCTCTTTCCTAGGTGGGGTGTGTGTGTGTGTGTGTGTGTGTGTGTGCGTGTGCATGCATGTGCGCGCACAAACTCATACTTGTGGTATGTTTAGTGACAGCTGTATTGTACATCCTGAATCCTAGTCCCATCCATGGATGGGAAGGTAGGCACTACGACTAGTGAGGGTTTCAGTTGATATAGTGGAAAGAGATATGGACCTCTGTTCTCCTTCCCCCCCTGCCCAGAGGCATCAGTGTCAAAAAAGAAACGGGTCTGCATGAAGCTGGTCCCCCTTGGAGTGGCTGATACGGCTGTCGTTGATGTCCAACTGAGTGGCAAGAGCAGAGTGGTGCCAGGATACATGCGTATTGGGTAGAGAGCTGCCCCTGAAGCCCCTGTCCACTCCAGCTTGCCCTGGCTAACGTGATCCCATATACACAACCCTCTGACCCCACTGGCCCTCCTCATATATAGAGACACCTGATCCTTTAACCATTTCCATATGTGTGTGTGCCCCACCCCCTCACCATCATGTCCTAGGAGTTAGCGAACCCTCACCCACAGTCCCCAGGGAGTGATCTTCCTTGGGTACAACATTTCCTTATAAAACATGTCTTACCCTCTAGGGAAATAGGTGGCTTTGCACTTTGGTGTAAGAAAGGTAAAATCTCCAAGCCCCTTCCTAAGCCTCGGAGCATCAGCTTGGAGATGAGAGGCCTCTCTCTGGATAAGTCCAGGTGAGACCGGCAAGAGGTGGGGAGGCAACCAAGACCTGGGCTGGAGGGGAGATTCAGGGGTGACCTCCCTTGCTAGTCTACATAGGCATGGGTTGTGTCATCCCACAGTGACGGCTCAGAGAAGCTATCTCCATTGAGCTCAAGACAAGGAACCATAAGGAGGAGTGATTCCATCTATGAGGCGTCTAGTCTATATGGCATCTCAGGTAAACTGAACTCTGCATTCTTACTCGACTTTAAAGGAGCAGAGAAAAGATAGGAATATTGAGGCACTGGGAAGAACAGGGTCTGGATAGAAGGAGAATTGACAAGGTCTGGAAGAAAAAAGCCTCAGACTGAGAAAAACCAGAGTTCTAGTCAGTTCTGGTGCTTGCCAACTTTGTAACACTCCCCTCCCCCATGGTGCACCAGTTTCCCCGTCTATAAAAAGACAGGTTTAGCCTAGAAAAGATCTTGGGTCTTTTCCACCACTAGCATCCTCTGGTTCCCATGCCAGCCCTCAGTTTCCTCAGGGGAATGGGAGAGTAGCTCTGGTTTTCATCCCATTACCCTTCAACTCATTGGTAATCTTTCTTGTCAGCCATGGATGGGGTTCCTTTCATCCTGCACCCCAAGTTTGAAGGCAAAGACAATGGTCCAACGGTGAGTAGTCCCCCAGGAGTGAAGCAAGCTACTTGTTTGCATTTATTATTCATCAATAAGTGCTGATACCTCACATGAACATATAGCACTTGACGGTTTTTAAAGTATTTTCCTCACAACAGTATATGCTGATGAGCACTCATGCTAAGACACTTCCTTTGCCCCAACTTTACATTAAAACCTTCCATCCCATGAAGCAGACACCAGCACTATTGTCAGAACCCCACCTTTCCCTTTGTCCTGAGGTGCCTCACCAGACCCTTTCCCCACCCCCCAGCCATATGATCCCAGGCCCTTTCCCCAGCTCCCATAAAACAGCACTTCCTCCCATAGATCCTTGAAGGTCACTGGGGGTGGGAGACAGGGTGGATGCAGAGGATGTCAGGGAGGTTATGAGAGGTATAGCAGAGAGTTGGGGACTCTGGGGTCGGTTGGGAGGCTTTGAAGGATAGACCTGGGCCTGAGTACTGGGAGAGGGGGTGAGGGATATTGCGGCAAAGTCACTGGAGGCATGGGGCAGCCACACCCCTAGTTCTGGGGTTGCTGAGCTCCAGCATTTATAATTCATACCAAAGAGCCTGGGTACGGTTTTGAGGGTTTGGGGGTCCTCTGGGGTTGACTCTCCTCTGGCCCTTCCTGCAGGGCTCCTCTGCTTTTGCAGACCTGACCATCAAATCTCTGGCTGACATCGAGGAGGAGGTAGGTCCTTTGGTCCTCTGTCTCATAGTGATGTCTGCAAGGTTAGCTCCCCACTCCCTGAACCCCCCCCTCCCTCCCCCCCCCAGCCCCTGCAGGTCTGCTGTGGGAGGTGGGAGCCAAGGTTAGATTTGTCGTGCCCATGGCTCATGAAGCTGCCCCACCTCTCATTCTGTCTGTCGTTCCAGTACAACTATGGCTTTGTGGTGGAGAGGACAGCGGCGGCCCGCCTGCCTCCCAGTGTCTGCTAGCTCCCAGTAGAAGAGGGATCAGCCTTCAGGATTCTGGGATGGCACAGCCAGTGCATTGCTGACCACAGTGCCTTTCTTCTTCTTCCTCTTGCCCTCCTTGCCCCTTGGGTGACACTACATTCCATGGTCCCTTCGGACATCTGGAAGCCTGCAGCCTGTCTCAGAATCTCTGGGACAGGCAGCTCAGCCCCTAACAGGAGCTTGAAAGTTTGCCACTAATAGTGCCTGGTGAAGGTGTGGGGAGAGAAGGGGTCTTAAGCTACTCTGCCAAGTGAGAGATTATGCTCTAGCAAGGGTGTCTCCAAGGGTTCCCTGCCCCATCAGGCCTTGAGTTGATATGTCTCTGGGCAGGCAGGGAACAAAATGTGTGCCTTGGACTTTTTTCCCCTGGTGATAAGCCTGCAGGACTGGCTCAATTTGCTCTTAGCAATAAAGACTTCTCCTTGATCCCATTGTTTCCTATCTTTGATAGTGGACTGCCCTCCCGCTTCACACCCCACAATGGGGAGAGAGCAGAGCTTCTCCTTCTGGCCCTCTCTCACAAGAGAAGATTGGGCCAAATGAGGAGCAAAGAGTAGAAGTCAGAAAGAGGCAGCAACTTTAGGCTTGATGTAAGGAAGGGCTTCCTGAAAATTAGAGCTCTCCCCAGCTGGGAGGGGCTGGGCTCTCCTTTGGAGGAGGGCCTCAGAGGCTACAAAGTCCCTTAGTAGGTAAGTCCATTGTTGAGGAGATTCTGGTTTGGGTCAGGGTTGAAATACATCGTCACCAAGGTCCCTTGCAGCTCTGAGATTCTGTTCCCCGTAGCCTCATACTCTTCATTCCTCTAGTGTCTAGCTCATCTTGGAAGGGCCACACAGTTGGGGTGACCGCTAGAGGGAATAGAATGTAGAGGGGTCTGGGCAACTCTGGCAGCTGGTGCCTCATACAGAATTGTTAAAGGTTGATGTTGGAGCATCCAGCCCTCAGCCCCTGAAGCTTCAGGGGTATCTCCCCAGAAAGAGTCCTGTCCCTCCAGGGACCAGGTTCTCCAGTCTGAAGGAGAGCATGTGGGACATCAGGCAGGAACAAGGGAGCATGGTCCCTGAGATTTCAGGGTTCATGCACAAGACTGATCCACTGCTTGGACCTCAGTTCAGTGTCTTTTCTGCCTCTCTGCTTTTGCAAGTCTTTGTGGGGACCCAAACATCTAGGAGTCAGAGGGCCACTTCCTATAGCTTTGGCACCTTCCAGCCAGGGCCCCTTTTCTGAGCCTACTCAGCAGGTTCAGAACAGTGCCCCACCCCCAGTGTCCTCCTCTCTTTCACCATCTTGTGAGTTGGATCTTCTCCAAGTCTCCTTCTCAATCTTGTATTTGAGACGGCGGATGGGGTCAGTGAGGCTTCTGGGTGCCACATCATCAAAGTCTTCGGCTGCTAGGAAGTTTCGGTCTATGACCTCAGAGGCCTCCTGCCAGTTCCAGAAGCAGGCAGGCCCAAGTCGGCCAATTTCCTCCACAGCATCCTGGGTGACCACCTCGCCACTAGGCTTTAGCACAACTACCGTGGGGACGTGGTCGACAGCAAACATCCGCCCAAGGTCCCTGTGAGCAAGTCAGTGAGAGGCCTCTGTGTTCAGGGGTTGAGATAGGATGGGGCTAGAAGACTAGACTACAACACAAGCCCTTCTCCTCTCTCTTGGAACAGGGTCCTGGGACCGGGAGGAAGGGCCCTTTTCCTCTTTCCTCTTAGAGAAGAGAGCTGCTACTTGTGGAGGGGGAAGGACAGGACCTCTGGGTCCCAAAGGTGGGAAGGGAGCATAGCCCCTATGGAATGTCTCTTAGGAGGTGGTCGGTAGGGCAGTGCAGGGAAGAGGCTGGACTGGCCCTAGGTTACTAGGCCGTAAATAGCTGTGCTCAGCTGTGGGCCATGATGGTTCCCCTCGGCCCAGTGGTATAAATCGTTAAATGTTGGTCTCTTCTGTCCCCCTGCCTACCTTGATCAAAGGCCTAATTCTGCCAGCCTCACTTCAGAAAACCTCTACCTCCCTGGGCCTTCTCCTGGGGGCCCCAGGGCTCAGGCCATAAAGGAACATGGGGCAGGCAGTGTTGGTGGGGGTAGGGCTCACTGCAGAAAGGCTCTGTGACCTGCCCCGGCTCGGAGTTCTTACCTGGCTCTCCCTCCCCTAGCAAGGGCCCCCAGGTCGGCTTACCTTTTCAGCTCATCCTGGAATGGCAGAAACAACCACTTCCTGGGCATGTCCCTGAGGAATGTGTCTTGTTGCTCCTCAGTCTGGTCCTGGGAGATGTAGACCAGGGCAATCTGGGAGGATCTGTTTACGTAGAACTCGTCTGTGAGCTTCATAAAGAAGTCTTTGAGAATGGGGGCAAAGGCCTGGCATTGAGGGCACTCCCCAGCCCCAAAATACAGCAGCAGCACCCTGTTGTCCAGCCGGTGACTCAGCTCCTGCTCTGTGTCCACCTCATCCCCCTCACTGTTGTTCCTTATCAACACTTTGCCGGTGAAGAGCGAGGACATGCCTGCCCTTCCTGGCTCCCTGGATCAGCTCTGAGTCAGGCCCGATCGAATTACTGCCAAAGAAGCTTCTGGGTAAAAGTGATGAGGGTCATCTGAGGTGATTTTTCAAGAGTTTGGTGGGGGCCCTGCTAGGAATAGAACGGCTTTGGGGGGTTAAGTCCTCTTCAGGGTTAATCTCCCTAAACCTCTGACCTCTTTCTCACCTTTTCTGAGCCCTAGCTAAGTGAGGGCAGAAAAGACTGCCCTCAGGGAGCTGGGAACTAGAGGGAAGAGGGACTCATGGGAAAGGGATGGGTCACCAGCGCCGGACTGAATTTCTCCTCCTGTTCACTAGTGAGCACCCTAGTTTGGGCTCTTCATCTTCCTCCAGTGAACCCTATTTTCTCAGACCCACTTCTGACTGTCTCTTTTGGGGCTCCCCAGACCTGGGTCAACCTTGCTAAGCCTCTGTCAAAGTCCTTGTCCTTTAGAAAGCAGTCTCTGATTCAGTGGTATAAAAGGGTAGAGCAGCCCACCAACCCCACAGAACCAAAGTCCTGATCATTAAAATGTTAGCTTTTCAATTCAATCCAACGTGATTCATCAAACATTTGCTGAGCCCCTAGTATGGGCAAGGCCCTGATGAGACTACACATCTAAAGGTGAAAAGGGTGTCCTCTACCTTCAGCAGCCTACTATCTAATTGAGGGGATACGCCTTGGACCCAAAGAAGTGTGGTCCAGGGTAGTATGCAGTGAGGTAAAGGAGAGTGAGGCAAGGCACTATGACAATTTGGAGGAAGGAGCAATGCAGGTACCGGGAAGCCGGCTCTTAAAGGAAAAAGGGGAGATACTTAACAGAAGTAGACAAGGGGGACTCTGTTCCAAGCATGGGGGATGGAATGAATAAAGTGATAGAAACAGGATACAGAGAAAGAGTCCAGTTTAGCCACAATAGAGTGTGTGAAGGCTAGATGTTGAGGTTGGAGCCAGATTATGGAAGCCCTTGAATTCCAGGATTGGGAATTTAAACTCCTGAGAGTCCCTGCAGATCCTTTGAGTAGATGTCACATGATCATGAGGTACGCCAGGAAGATTAATGGGCATCAGAGTGGAAGATGAATGGGAGAAAGGAAGCAGGAAGATGATTTTAATAAGTGATTATGCTAGGTTAGTTAAGAAGAGACAAAGGCCTACAGGGCTTGGGGGAGAAGGGGCATAGTAGAAAGGATTAGATGCCAGAGACAATTATAGAAGCAACAATGTCAAGACCTGGCAACACATTAGATGTGTAGAGTGTATGACAAGAGAAGATCCTGAAATAGTTCCAAGGTTAGGAACCCAAGTTGGAAGACTGAGAAAATGGTGAAGCCATCAGTATTAAATATAGAAGTTAGAAGAAAGAACAGGATCCATTCAGAATCACAGAATTTGAGACTTGGAATGGGCATTGCTGACCATCTAGTGCAACCCATGCATGAAAGGAATCCCTCCTAGAACATATATGATAAGGCTCTACTTGAAAACCTCCAAGGAGTGAGGATGAGCCCACTAAAAAGCAGCCCACTCCACTTCAGGCTGGTTCTAATTATTACAAAGTTTGGCCTGATGTGAAACCTACATTTGTCTCTTTGCAACCTTTACATATTGCTCCTTGTTCAGCCCTCTGACGCCAAATAGAATAAGTCTAGTGACAGCCCTACAGTGGTTCTATGTACTTGGAGCCTTTTCTAAGCTAAACATACCCAGTTTCTTCAACTGATCATTAAAATATGTGGATTCAAGACCCTTTGTCCTATCAACTTATCAATGACTTTATAAAACTGTGGTACCCAGAATGGAACATAATGCTGGAGCATTATGACATACCAGAGTGGCATGTTGGATTGACCCTGGGCCTGGTGTCATGAAAAACCTAAATTAAAATCCAATCTCTGACACTTCCTAGCTGTGTGACCCTGGACAAGTCACTTAATCTATTTCCTCCTCTGTAAAATGGAGGTAACAATAGCACCTACCTCCCAGGATTGTTATGGGGATCAAATAAAATAATATTTGTAAGGCACTTAGCACAGTATTGGGCACATAGTAGGTACTATATAAATGGTAGCTCTTATAATCATCATTAGTATTAATTTTTTTTTTGTTTTTTTTTTTTGTTTGTTTGTTTTTAGTGAGGCAATTGGGGTTAGGTGACTTGCCCAGGGTCACACAGCTAGTAAGTGTTAAGTGTCTGAGGCCGGATTTGAACTCAGGTACTCCTGACTCCAGGACCGGTGCTCTATCCACTGCGCCATCTAGCTGCCCCATCATTATTAGTATTAATTACTATTATTATTAGATGAGGTCTGAAGCTATAACTCTCAAAGTGCAGCCCAAGGTGCTACCACATCACACTGCTGACTCCACTGAGCTTACAATCCACCAACACCCCTAGGTCTTTTTCAAATAAACTGCTGCCTATCCATGGCTTGTCATTGCATAGTGGTGAGGTCAATATTTTGTTTTCATGTGTTGGACTTGACCATTATCCCCACTGAATTTCATCTTATTAGATTCAACCCAATCTTCCCAAGATGTTTCTGGATCCTGATTCTGTCATCCAGTGTTTGCTTTCCTCCAGTACCATGTCAATTGCAATTTTGGTAAACATTCCATCTAATCTTTTAACATTGATTAAAATATTAAACAGCTGAGGGCCAGTCACAGATCTCTGGAGGATTCTACCAGAGACCTTCAGAAACCTTAACACTAAACCAGAGGCAGCTAGGTGGTGCAGTGAATAAAGCACTGGCCCTGGATTCAGGAGGACCTGAGTTCAAATCCAGCCTCAGACACTTGACACTTACTAGCTGTGTGACCCTGGGCAAGTCACTTAGCTCTCATTACCCTGCAAACACACACACACACACACACACACACACTAAACCATCACAAACTATTCTGAGTATAGTCATCTAGTCAGCCCTGAATCCATCTAACTATTCTCATCCTAGTACACATTTTCCCATAAGAATAAAAGGATATTTCTCAAAAACTTTAAAATCCCGACAAACTATATCCCCAGCATCTACCAAACCCATCCATTTAGTTATCCTATCAAAAAAGGAAATGAGGTTGAGCTGGCATGACCTGCTCTTGAAGCTGTGCTGGCTGGCTCACTGTAATCATAGCTTCCCCTTGTAGATGTTCATCAATTAGCTTCTTCCTGATCTGTCCTAGAAATTTCCCAGGAATTGAAGCCAAGCTCACTAGCCTCTAGTTGGCAGAAGGCTCTCCTTTGTTTTTTTAAAGTAAGGGCAGTTATCCTTTTCCTGTCATGATGAGCTTCTCCCGTTTTCCACAATCTTTCAAATGTCCCTGGCAGTAGCATTAGAATTTGAGAAACTCATAGGACTCTCCAAAATGGGAAAGTATCTCTCATGCAGTTGGAAATAGAGACTGGATGTCTAGGGTGAGATTGGGGATAGAAAGATAATCAGTTGTGTATATGTGATAACTAAAGTTATGAGAGGCTCAGAGGAAGGAAAGAGGGTCTAGGATGGAATCTTGGGAGGATGAGGAGGCAGCAAAGAAAATGGAAGCCCTCTTTGGGGGGCTGGGGCTGGGTCTTTTTTATCCATTGAGGGCTATGTCCTTGTACACAGTGAGGGATGCCTAGCCTATCACCTCCCTTGGGCTAAGTGTGGTCTGTCACACTATTAATAGAACCAGGGGAGGAGGCTTAGACCAGCAGAAAATTCCTAGAGCTGAAGTGTGGAACCAAATTCTTTGGTTTTGAGCCTTTGGGAAATCTGTAGAGAACTAGCCTGGCTGTGCTGGGAAGGTGAAGAGTGAAGAGAGAGGAAAGAACCTAAGGTGAAAGGGACCTTAGAGATTATCCAATCCAACTTCTTTATCTTATAGTTGAGGTACCTGAGACCCAGAGAGGTGAATGACTTGCCCAAGGTCACATAGGTAGTATCAGATCTAGGAATCAAACATGGGTCCTCTGATGCCAAATCTAGCATCCTTTCCCCTGCTCCTTTAGGCTTCTCCAAAAGAGCAATCAATCAACAGGCATACTATGTACCATGCACTCTGCTAGGTGCAGGGATTACAAAGACAAAGTAAGTAAACAATCCCTGCTCTTAACTACAAAAACCTTCCTTTCATCCTTATCCATGTTATGCCCACTGTGAACGTCCCCCAAAACTCCATCCTGAGCCCTCTTTTCTCTCTACACTCATATTTGGTGATCTCTTTATCTCCCATGCATTCAGTTATTATCTCTATGCTAGTGATTCCCAGATTGGCATATCTCATCCTACTTCCTTTCCTGAGCTTTAGACTCTTGCCTACTGGAACTTCTGAATTAGATGTCCCATGTGACACCTCACATTCAACATGTGCAAAACTAAACTCATCTTTCCCCCCAAACCCCAGGTGCGACAAGTCTAAAACTAAGCTCATCATTCCCCCAAAGCCCACCTCTCTCTCGCAAACTTCCACTGTTCTCCTAGTCACCTAGGTTCCTTAGCCTTGGTGTGATTTTTGTTTCATTCCTTCGTCTCAGTCTGTACACCCAATCATTTGCTAGGTTGTGTCATTTTTACCTCCACAACATCTTTTACACACTGTAAGTCTCTCTACTCATACAACCACCACAACCATTATCTCTCATCTAGATTATTATAATAACATTTTGTTTTGTTTTGTTTTGTTTTTGCAGGGCAATGGGGGTTAAGTGACTTGCCCAGGGTCACACAGCTAGTAAGTGTCAAGTATCTGAGGCTGGATTTGAACCCAGGTACTCCTGAATCCAGGGCTGGTGCTTTATCCACTTCGTACCTAGCTGACCCTATAATAACATTTTAATTGGTCTTCCAGCCTCAAGTCTCTTCCTACTCCAATTTATCTTTCACACAGTTGCCAAGATGATTTCCCAGACTGTAGGTCTGACCATTTCACCTCCCCTTGGCCTCCCACCCCATCCCCCACAGGCATCCAAACTCCTATGTCTCCCTATTAGCTCTGGCATCAAGTATAAACTCGTTTGGCATTTAAAGCTCTTCATGACCCAGCCCTATATAATTTGTGCAGTCTTCATACCCATTACTTCCATTCACACCCTAGATGTTCTGGCCATACCGGTTTGCTTCCTATTCCTCACCCAGGATATTTCATCTGCCATTGGAGATGGAGTGCTCCATTTGGAGAAGGGAAGACCTGAAATCAAATCCTACCATATGTATTTTCTGGGTATTCCTAGGCAAATTAACCTCGGAACCTCAGTTTCTTCATCTATAAAATGAAAGGGTTGTATCCGATGGCCTCTAAGACCTCTTCCAACTCTAAATTCATGCCTTTACATTAAGCCCTTGCCCAGAAGGCTTTCTCTCTCAGAATCCCTGGCTTCCTTCAAGACAACCTAAACAGGGGGCAGCTAGATGGCGCAGTGGATAAAGTGCCAGCCCTGGATTCAGGAGGACCTGAGTTCAAATCTGACCTTGGATACTTGACACTTACTAGCTGTGTGACCCTGAGCAAGTCACTTAACCCCCATTGCCTTGCCAAAAAAAAGACAACCTAAACATCTCCTGCAGGATGCCTTTCCTGGTTCCCCTAAATGCGAGCACCTTCTACTTTAAGGCTACCTTTCATCTAGTTCCTATCTTATACATATCCATTAATATGTGTGTTGATCTGCCCATTAGAATGTAAACACTTTGGATAGAGCACTGGCCCTGGATTCAGGAGGACCTGAGTTCAAATCCAGCCTCAGACACTTGACACTTACTAGCTGTGTGACCCTGGGCAAGTCACTTAACCCCAATTGCCTCACCAAAACAACAAAAAAAAGAAGAATGTAAACACTTTGAGGGCAGGTACTTTTTTTTTTGTCTTTGTATCAGTGCTTAGCACACCACCTGGCATATAGTAAGGGTTTAATAAGTGCTCGTTGATTGGTTGATTTATCTCAAGGTCCTTACATTCTGTTGGGGGAAAAACATGTACATATATAAGTATAAAAAGAAAAAAATGCATGCAGCATACATACAAGATAAGTCAGATGGTGGTGAGGGCTGGTGCTGACAGTTGGGGGCATCTGGAAGAGGATACCTGTAGGGATTCTGTGAAGGGTATTAAGAACGATGGATTCATAGTCATAAGATCTGGGTTCAGATCCTAGTCTGTCACCGCTTCTGTGGCCTTGGGCACATCTCTGGGATATAAATTGAGTTTTTTGGAGTAGGTGATCTCTAAGGTCCTTTCTGGCTCTAAATCTGTCAATGAAAGAGCACTACAATTTCAAGCCGCCAGGAGGGGCTGTTGGGCGAGGCATCTTCCAGGTTCAGTTCAACATTGTAGGGGGGAGGAGGGGAAGGGGGGCGAACAGTGCAACAGTTTCCATCTATTTTCCCCACCCCACCCTCCCTCAAGCTGAGCTGCCCACACTCAAGGGACCAATGAGAGGCTATAGAGTGTGTGCCTGTCAGCCCCCTTCTCCAAAGGGCACTGGACCAAGGCCAAGGCTGCCTCCCCCCACGAGAGGGAAACTGGGGGAAAGGTCATAGAGCTTGTTTGAAAACAAGCATCTAAAGGATAAGGGCGGAGCGGGGGGCGGGGGCAGGGGCAGGGACGGGTTGGGGGAGAAGAAAGTGGGGATCAGCGCAAAGAACTTGAAATTGTGGAGTGAAAGCTGGGAAGGGACCTCCCAGAGCGTCTGTGACTCACCCAGGCCAGGCAGCACCCGGAGCTGGGGCCGGTGCTACGGCCAAGCCGTAGGTGAGCCCCTTCATATCCCAAGTAGAACATCTGAGGAGCTGCTTGAAGGGGTCTTGAGATGACCCGGCTATAGAAAGAGCAGCATCTGCGTGGTGACTTGGGGAATACAGCTGTCTTCTGGGGACATCCGCCTGTGAGATCATTGAAATCCTGTTTGGGAAAGCTGAAATCGGAGGAAGCGGTGATTCTGCCCTTCTTCAGCAGGCTGGACACCCTCAGAAACCAGAGATGGAGCTTTTCTTGTGCCCTCAGCGGAAGCCAAGGCTTCCTACGGGGAGGCTGTGAAATCCCCAGCTGCCTCTTCTGCCCACATTGCTTATGAACCCACGGCTTGTGGAGCAAGAGTCCCAGAGGGCTTAAGCTGGTGTATCTTGGAAGACAGCATCGGAGAGCTCTGGTATCAGGGATTTAGGTGATAATCAGAGCAGAAGCCCTGGCCATAAAGCTGCTGGGATTGCCTTCTGGGCTGAGGAGGGCCTCTGATCACCTGACCTTCCATGAAAGCTATTGAAGAAGACTACTAGGAGGTGAGTGATCAAGGACCAGAAGGAACGTTAGCCCCGGGGCCACTGAACTCTACCAAAACTTCCAACAAGTTTCTGGCGGGGAAAGAATTTACCTTAGGGTTACACTGAGTGGCTGAAGGAGCAGAGAGTACTAGAACCTAGACTTTCCCAGGTTGGGGCTCTTTTCTCGTTTTGAATCATATATAAACATGAGCTACGATTGTCATTATCATATTATTACTTTGCGATTGACGCCAAGGTGGAGATAGCAAATCTCCGAGAGTCATGAGCATAAAAGCAATACTTCTTCCTTCTTCCCTGAGCTCCTCAAGCAAGTACTGAATGATTACTAGTTGAGTATGTTTTAGGGGTTCTTCACCTTGTGTCCTGGACCCCTTTGGAATCTGGTGAAGCCTATGGAGCCCTTGTCAGAATCATGTTTTTAAATAATTTAAGGAAATGCTCGATTTCATTTAGAAATCAATGAAAATAGAGCTGTGATTCCCTCCTCTCCCCCCCCCCCATCCAAGTTCACAGATCTCCTGAAATCCGTGGACCCCTGGTTAAGAAATCCAGTCTAGAGGGGAGGCTCGTTCTGGCTGGGCTGGATGGTCTCTGGGGGTGGGGTGGGGTGGGGTAATGGGGGACTAGGGAGCCTTTGGGAATCGTGAGTCTAGACCGCAGGAGTTTCAAATAGGGGATGGCTGAAGTGTTGGGTTTTGGCACATTCAAAGAGGTCAAGGAGGACGAGGATTTGGCACAGACATATAGACTTAAACAAAACCCCTGGCACGGTGCTGGGCATGGAGTGGAGGCCCGGTATCTCTGTGCTGTCCGTGTGGCGCGAGCCGACCGACCCAAATACCGAGGTGGACACACCTCCGCAAACACTAGTTCATTCATTCTACAAGCATTAGGGGGCGGCCGCCGCAGCAGCCTGGGCCCCCGCACGCCCAGACCCGGGATCGGATCTGGCAGCTGGAGCCAGGGGATGCGGGGCAAGCGTCCTTTTTGGGTCTCAGTTTCCATATCTGCCCTGCGGGAGGTGGGGGGAGGAGGCTGGCTAGAGGCCCGGCTCCCCGCTCACGTGGGAGGCCCCCTCCTTTTTACCTCCCCCGCTTCGCGCCAGCTTGGCGGCGGGTTGCCATGGAGACGAAGGATAGCAGCAGGATGGCTGCTCTAGCCGCCGGATCTCGGAACCAGCCTCTCTTTCCCCCCAGGTGCTCTATGGTCCGGACCTCCGGAAGTGGGAGAGGGGGAAGGGAGAGGGTGGGGGGCCTGGGGGCGGACCAGGGAGTGAGGTACGTGTGCGCATGTATTTTGTGTGTGTGTGTGTGTGTGTGTGTGTGTGTGTGTGTGTGTGTGTGTGTGTGTGAGTGACACTGTGTGAGACACTTTGTGTTCTAAAGCTCTCATTGTTCCCTCATTGACGCCCCTTCCCGTCCTTCTCTTGCTCCCCATCCTCTCATTAATCCCCACCCCCGTCCTCTCGCGCTGACCTCGCAGCACCCCCTGCAGATCCCTCCCTCAGTCACAGTGGTCACCACATACCCTGGAAGGGACCTCAGAGGCCACCAGTCTCTCTCTCTCTCTTACTGTCCCCTTTCAATCTTCCTCTTCACTGTGCCCCGCACTGTCCCCTCACGGTCTCCCTAACTGCCCTTCACGGTTCCTTTTCCCTCTCCATCCTCACTGTTCCTCCTACCCCTCACTGCTCCCACTGTCCCTCTTACTGTCCCCCCTCACTGTCCTTTCTGCTCTTCTTCTTCACTATCCTTCTTACTGTCCCCTCACAATTCTCCTTCACTGTCCCCCTTATTGTCCCTGCAAGTCCCTTTTTTACTCTCCCTCACTGTCCCCTTTTGCTCTCCATCTTTATTGTCCTCCCTCACTGTCCCTTCACAGTCCCTTTTCACTCTCCCTCCTCACTGTTCCCCCTTGCTATCCCCTCACTGTCTTTCCTCAGTAGTAACAGCGGTCACTAAATCAGTTAGGAGAGACCAGAGAAGCCATTTATTCCAACTTTACCAAAATAAAAACCCCTCTAATTATCCCTGTTACCCTCTCCTTGGTCCCCTGCCCCTTGTCTCCTCCCCCAGTAGTCCCGAGTAGATCTTGGAGGTCATCTAGTCCAAGCCATACTTAAACTCTAATCTCCTCTAAACTATCCCTGTCCTCCCTCATTGGCCTCTTTCCTCCTCCATACTGTCCCCCTCATTAGAATTTGCACCATTTTCCTCATTGTCCTTCTCTTTGTCTCCACCCACTATCTCTACCCACCATGTCCCCACTACTCTCACCCTTCCTTTACTGCCTCCCCCACTACTCTCCCTTCATTGTTTTTTGTTTTTTTTAGTGAGGCAGTTGGGGTTAAGTGACTTGCCCAGGGTCACACAGCTAGTAAGTGTCAAGTGTCTGAGGCCGGATTTGAACTCAGGTACTCCTGACTCCAGGGCTGGTGCTCTATTTACTGCGCCACCTAACCGCCCCTCTCCCTTCATTGTTGCCACAACTTTCCTTCCTCACTTCCCTCCTCTTCCTTTTCACTGCCTATCCACCACTGTCCCCTATTGTTGTCTTCACTATTTTCCCCTTTTTTCTTGTCATGTTCCTTACACCCAGTCTCCTTCATTTTTTCCCTCTTCTGTGTTCCCCATTACTGTTCTCCCTTTCCAATGACCCTATCCTCCCTTCCCCTGCCCTCATCCCTTAGCTTCCCCTTCTTCCTCTCCCCTCCCCACTCTCATTCTCTCCTCTTACCCCCACTTTCTCCATACTCTATCTTTTTCTTTTTTTTGATGAGGCAATTGGGCTTAAGTGACTTGCCCAGGGTCACACAGCTAGTAAGTGTTAAGTGTCTGAGGCCAGATTTGAACCCAGGTCCTCCTGACTCCAGGGCCAGTACTCTATCCACTGTGCCACCTAGCTGCCCCTCCATACTCTATCACGTTGACTTTCCCTGAACTCTTCTCTCTTATTCTCCCTGTCCTTCTTCCTCACCCCCTCCTAGCCTTGCTACTCTCCCCTCTCTCTTCCCCAGCTTTCCCCCCTGCTCTTTCTTTCCCTCCCTCCCTCTATCATTTTCTCCTCTTCCCTGTTTCTTTCATATCTTTCCTGCCCTTTTTTCCCCTGAGCTCTTCCTTCTCTCTCAACTTTTCTTTCTCACCACTCCTTTTCTCTCTAGGACCCCTCAGTCTCTCTGAACTCCCCCTCACTTCAGTCCTTATTGTTCCTCTCATTCACTTCTTCCCCTATTCTCTTCTTTTTTTTTTTTTTTTTTTGGTGAGGCAATTGGGGTTAAGTGACTTGCCCAGGGTCACACAGCTAGTAAGTGTTAAGTGTCTGAGACCGGATTTGAACTCAGGTCCTCCTGACTCCAGAGCCGGTGCTCTATCCACTGTGCCACCTAGCTGCCCCATAGCTGCCCCTTTTAAAAAAAATTTTATTTTTTATTTTTGCAGGGCAATGGGGGTTAAGTGACTTACCCAGGGTCACACAGCTAGTAAGTGTCAAGTGTTTGAGGCTGGATTTGAACTCAGGTCCTCCTGAATCGAAGATCAGTGCTTTATCCACTGTACCACCTAGCTACCCCCTTCCCACATTCTCTCCTGCCTTAGCCCTCCCATGAGTCTCCTCTTTAATTTTCTCCTTTGCTTTTTTTTTTCATTTCACCTTTTGTTCCTGTACCCCACTGCCCCCTGGTCTCTTCTATCTAGGTCCTGTGATCCAATGATACCTATTCCCTGCCTTTACTGTCTTTCTGCACCCACCCCCAAATATGGCCTTAGGGTAAGAATGATTCTTTCCTTTTTCTCTCTTAGGATGCGTACTGCAGGCCTGTGCACAGCTTCCCTGGCCTCAGTGGGCTTCCTCCGCTTCCTGGGACTGCCCTGGTCTTGGGGTCTGGCAGCTGCTTTGGCTATCTATGTGGGCACCGGTGGTTGGCGTTTCCTACGAATTATTTTCAAGACAGCACTAAGGGACCTTTTGTAAGTGAGGGAGATGTGGGGTACCAAAGGGCTATGTGAGGAGGAATGGAGACACTGAAGCAGAGCTATGAGGAAAGCTGATGGTAGCAATGGGTGTCTTGGTAGTAGTGATGGGTACAGGAGCAGTGCTTGGCATTGTGATAGCTCTTTGCTGAGCCAGATTAGGCCTCCATGACCTTGGCATAGTGAGAACAGTAAGTACAGCTTGCTCTGTCAGAATCTATCATGCTTCTCTCACCCCCTACACAATATAGGGGCCTAATCTGGCTCAGCAAAGAGTTGACATCATTGGGCAAAGTATTCAGGGTTTGCTTTGTCTCCCATATCTTTCTGGGAGCCCTGTGGTTTTTCAAAATGGAGTCTGCCCTTGGAAGAAGAGATTAGGAGGCCGAAACACGTCTGGGGCTGGGCCAGTGAGCAAGAGAAAGGTCCCTTTATCCTTTACAAAGGAGTGTAGGCAGTCCCTGGGAGTATGAGGCTAGCAGATGGTTCCCTTCTGATTGGGAGTAAAGTTTGAGGGCTTCTATGATCTGAAGAGAGTCTTGTTCCCTCTAGAGTGAGGTGAAAGGGCAGTCTGAAGTGGGGACAAGAAGGCAGGGTAAGCTGGATTCTAAGGCTTAGCGTGACCTAACCCTGATGCCATGTGTATTGTCTACAGTTAGAACCCACCCCCAGGCTCCCATTGGCAGTTCTACCCTGTGTTCACTTTCTTGAGCTGAAAGGGAAATTCTGGGGGAGTGGGAGGAAGAGAGAGACAAAAGGTATGAGCCGTGAAGATGGAGAAAGCCTGAGAAAGAAGTACTGGGTTGGGGATTCTTCATCTTGCCCTGAAGAGCACGGTGGCCCTAACTCCATAAGTTATGACTGCCTGCAAGTCACCAGCTGAAGTAGCAATCACTCAGCTGTGTGTCCCATCCCCACCCATAACCCTCCTGTGCCCTCTACTTCCTCTCTGCATTCAGGGATGCTTGGCCTGAGGTTAGAATGTGGTAGAGCTGGGAATGAAGAAGGAGGATCAGGGTAGAGCTCTGGGGACAGAGGGAAAGTGATGTTGGGACAGAGCTGGGTGGGGGGAGGAGGAGAGGTGATGGCAGGGCAGAGCTTGGGAAGGGGAGGTAGTGGTAGGGCAGAGGGAAAGGATCAGAACAGAGTGAATAGTGTGAGGGGGAGCTAGTGCCAGTGTCAAGCTGAAGCTGGGGGAGGGCAGGCAGTGGGGGGAGATTCCTTAGGTCTCCCAGAATAGCTGGGCCTTCTGAGTGCTCATGTTACAGCCCAGAGTATCTTTACTCTTTCAGGGCTTTTAAAACTTGACACTCCCTCATCAAATATTTAACCAGTTTTCTTTTTTTGGTTAGAATAACTACAAAACCATTCTCCCCCTGGCCCATCCCCAATCCCAGCCCATACATGGCTTTTGGCCCTTCTAACATTTTCTTTCCAACTCTCATTGTTCCCAGAACTTCCTTGGCATGGTCTCCCAGATTCCCATCTCAATCCCTCGAGTAGTTAGTTCTCCTTTGCCCTTCTCCTCATCCTCAGTAGTCACAGTATAGACTTAGTTCAATAACTAAGCAGGAAACCTTGGTCTAGTGTATATTTTCTGCTAACATTGAGGTAAGTGGAAATGTATGTTCTTCATGACTCAGAGAGAAAGAATGACTATTTAAAATAGGAATTTACCAACATACCTTTGTAGATTGTCTGCAAACTACCTTAGAAAACTGAGTGATGTTTTGGTGGTTATATTTACTGAAGCTCAATAACATGGATTCCCCTGTTGAACAGGTTAATCCTGTATTTGGGGATGTGTCTAACAGGACAGTACATATCTGACACAATAAGCATTTACATTCTTTGGTTTAACTAGAAAGAGCTTTATTCAGTCTTCAGAAATCTGTCCTGTAAGTCTTCTAGAATATTGGAGTCAAAAAGTTCCTCTCGTGTGACCCTGGGCAAGTCACTTAACCCCCATTGCCCTGCAAAAAAAGGGGGCGGGGGCAGCTAGGTGGCTCTGTGGATAAAGCACTGGCCCTGCATTCAGGAGTACCTGAGTTCAAATCCGGCCTCAGACACTTGACACTTACTAGCCGTGTGACCCTGGGCAAGTCACTTAACCCCCATTGCCCAGCAAAAAAACCAAAGTTCCTCTCTCCTGTTCCTTCTTCCTTCTTGGATTTATCTCTATGTTCCTCATCCTTGGTCAGACCTACTTCATCCCTACCATCCTATAGTCATTTAAGCCCCTGACATTCTTTTTGAAAGAGTTGAGGACTTGACTATATACACATCCTTACAGACAGGAGAGGTGAATGAATCTCTTGTCTTCCTATACTGTGGCTAATAAGCATGTTTTCTCTGGAGACCCAAAGTGTGAGAACCAGAGCTAAGTATTTCTTAGTTTAATTGGATCTTCTGGACTGACTGGGTTCTGACTCTAACAAGAGAAGACATCTTCTCTAATCATACTAAGTAAACTATAGAGGAGCCTCTGTGAGTCCCAGTAGATTTAGCCCTCAAGGCCCGGGGTGGCCTCTTTGTAAGACTCTTCTATGAGATTTACGTGAGCATGTCACCTTAAGTTGTATATAATTAGAAATTATAGTATGAAGCTTTCTTTGAGCTAAAAGATCTCCCTATAGAATTAGGAATATAATTGCCAATTAAGTACAATTTAGCTACATAGATAATTATGTATTTTAAACTGAAAACATTTTTATATATATATATATATATATTTTTTTTTTTTGGTAAGGCAATTGGGGTTGAGTGACTTGCCCGGGGTCACACAGCTAGTAATTGTTAAGTGTCTGAGGCCAGATTTGAACTCAGGTCCTTCTGAATCCAGGGCCGGTGCTCTGTCCACTGAGCCACCTAGCTGCCCCCATTTTTATATTTTTAATTTCAAAACATGAAATATAACCTTCTAAAATTTGATTTACCAAAAATTTGTTCAATGGGTCAATCCATATGTATGTATGTATGTATTTCATTTTGGGGGGGGCAGGGCAATGAGGGTTAAGTGACTTGCCTAGGGTTATACAGCTAGTAAATATCAAGTGGCTGAGACCAGATTTGAACTCAGGTCCTCCTGAATCCAGGGCTGGTGCTTTATCCACTGCTCCACCTAGCTGCCCGCCCCCCCTTATCCTTTTTACTTGCCTTTTACTCCCACAAGATAGGTCATTGCCCACTTCCTTACCCAGAGGGAGAAACTGAGGCAGAAGCTGCTCCAAAGTCACATAGTAAATGTATGCTGCAGTGGCCCTGTAACTATTAGCCTTCCTTACCTTGCTCCCCCATCTTTCATAGTATTTGTGCATTTGTGTTTGGGTGAAGAAATGCTTAAGGGCTACATGGAACGCAGGAGTGGCTGCTGCTGCAGCTTCTGTTCTAGGGTCTGCCTGATCTCTTCTCTTCCTTGCTGCAGTGGCCTTTCCGTGTTGATCAGTGTCCGTTATGAGCTCCGACGGCACCAGCAGGCCAGGCACACCATTCCATACATCTTCCAGGAGGTGGCCAACCGACAGCCACAAAAGGTGGCCCTAATAGATGCGGTCAGCGGAAAGCAGTGGACATTCCAGCAACTGGATGAGTACTCCAACGCAGTGGCCAACCTGTTCCTGCAGCTTGGCTTCGGGCCTGGCGATGTGGTTGCCATGTTTCTGGAGGGTCGGCCTGAGTTTGTGGGACTGTGGCTTGGCCTCGCCAAGGCAGGAGTGGAGGCTGCCTTGCTCAATGTGAACCTGCGGCTGGAACCCCTCACATTCTGCCTCAGCACTTCAGGGGCCAAGGCCCTGATCTTTGGGGGGGAGCTAGCAGCTGGTGAGGCTGGGGGTGGTACAGAGGGTCAGGCCCCACAGTATCAAAGCAAAGGTTTCTCTTTTGGTCTGGGGCGGGGACTTCTGGAGGTAGGAGGAGGGAGAGCATGACTTGATGGCAAATGACTGGTGTGATCTGGGGGCCGGTAGGGTCTTGGGGGAGGGAAGCTAGCTAGGCTAGACTGACCAGCTCCAGCCTTGAAAAGTGTTTCCTGGCTGTTTGGCCTTGTGCTTAGGAGAAAAGAGCCTTATGTGCATGTCCAGGTATGTCTGTAGCCTGGGGCTGACAATCATGTCAGGAAGCTAGCACTTGTAGGTATGTCTGTGGGAGGGGTCTGACAAACATGTCTATGGGTTGGAGCTGAAACACATGTCTGTTGACTGAGGTTAACAGGCATATCCGTGACTGAGGAGTATATCTATGAACTAGGGGGTGCCCTGGGGCCAAGAGGCATGTCTTCAGGCTGAGGTTAATAGGCAGGTCTGTGGACCAGAGGTTGGGGCTAATCACATACCTTTCATGTATTCCAGCTATTTCAGAAGTGAGTGTACAGCTGGGGAAAAACCTAGTGAAGTTCTGCTCTGGGGACTTTGGGCCAGAAGGGGTCACCCCTGATACTCACCTTCTTGATCCTATGCTGAGTGAGGCCTCCACAGCACCCCCTATGCAAGTGCCCCCTAAAGGGATGGACGGTGAGTCTAGTTTGGGGGGTTTCCTCCTGGAGACCCTCCCTGCTGGTACCTCTCATTTTGTTCTAGTCCCATCCTTCCTCCATCCCCATAGTCCCATCTCCACCAACAAATCCCAAAGGAGCTCCTGGCTCCTCCCACCCCTGATGCTTCCCTTTCCTTCCAGATCGTCTCTTCTACATCTATACTTCTGGCACTACTGGGATGCCCAAAGCTGCAATTGTAGTACACAGCAGGTAGGACCGAAAGCTGAGTAAGGGTGTGGACACTGAGGATACTTGCTTTTCCCCTAGGGCTTCCCAGCCCTAATACCTTTCCACCCTCTTAATTTATTAGCTCTATTTCCTTCCTCCTGTTCTCGCCCCACTCTCCACTTTGCCCCTTCCACACGAACCTTATCCTCAATCCTGCCCTCTCCCTGCAGCCCCCAGCCCCAGCCCTGTTTCTGCACCATATCCATCTTGGCTTCAGTCCTGCCACCACCTCACGTGGCTCAAGCATGAGTCTCACCCCTTCCCCATGCCTCCTCTGGCCCTTGTTCCATGTATCCCCACCCTTAGCCCCGTCCACATCTTTCCCATGTCCCCTTTTCAGCCTCACCTCTCCTATCTTATTCAGGTACTATCGAATTGCAGCCTTTGGGCACCATGCCTACAGAATGAAACCTTCGGATATAATTTACAATTGTCTCCCTCTGTACCATTCGGCAGGTACTGAAGGGAGTGCTGTTTGGCAACTTCCTTGGGAAGGAAGGGGGAAGGAAGGGGGAAGGAAGGGAATGAGTGGGTGGGTCTGATGAGGCTTTTAACCCTAATCCTGGTCTTTCTGCAGGGAACATCATGGGGGTGGGGCAGTGCCTTCTCTATGGGCTCACAGTCGTCATTAGGAAGAAGTTCTCTGCCAGCCGCTTCTGGGATGACTGCATCAAGTACAACTGCACGGTCAGGGCCCTTTTCCCCTCCCCAAGATGCTGAAGCTCCCCACTGTTTTTATGCTTCCAACCAGTCCTTTCTACCATGTCAGTTTACCCCCTCAGCACCTTGTTTGACTGTTTCCTTCCATGTCTCTTCCTTCTCTTTTCTCCCCACATGGCTACTACCATCTCATCCCTTCCCTCCTTTGTCTATGCTCCCTGGTCAGCATTTGGGACCACCGGCTGGGACTGATACCTAGGGACACCTTGGGGTGAACTTTTTCATTTGGCGTAGGGACTAGTCCACATGCTCCCCTCTCAGTTACCACACCTGTTACTGCTGACCAGTCAAGGTTTTTATCCTTGGCAAGGAGGCTTTTCAGTTTCTCCCCTCCTTTCCCCCAAAGCAAGCAGTTAACCCTTTTGAGGATTTTTAAGGATTTTCATTTGTAGGACCTACAGTAAAACAGATAGTGGATGAAAATAATAAAGGTAAGGAAGGTCCCTCTACCAAAGCTCTTCTCCAGTATCTCATTGGATCATGGAGGTGGCCCTAGGTTTTTGAAGGCTTTGCCAATGGAGCATAAGCTCTAGCTATTTCTTTCAGTCATTTTCAGTCATGACCCCATTTGGCAAAGATACTGAAGTGGTTTGCCATTTCCTTTTCCAACTCAGTTTACAGATAAGGAAACTGAGGCAAACAGGCTTAAGTGACTTGCCCAGGGTCACACAGCTAGTAAGTATCTGAGGTTGGATTTGAACTCAGAAGGATGAGTATTCTTTTTTTTTTTTTTGCAGGCAATAGGGGGTTAAGTGACTTGCCCAGGGTCACACAGCTAGTAAGTGTCAAGTGTCTGAGGCCGGATTTGAACTCAGGTACTCCTGAATCCAGGGCCGGTGCTTTAACCACTGCGCCATCTAGCTGCCCCCCAGGATGAGTATTCTTGACTCCAAGCCCAGCACTCTATCCACTGTACTACCTAGCTGCCCTTAAATTCTGGCAGGTCTTACCAAACCAGAAGAGTTCTGGTGACCTGGTGTTTCTGCTGTCTAGCCTTACTAAGATTAGAGAGGTTCATTACCAGAAGGCTGGACCCTAGGTCATGAATGGTTTTAGCCACAGAAAGTAGAAGATTATCTGCTAAGGTACAGAGGGAAGGGTTGTAGCCTGTGCTGGCAGAGGGAGTGTTCACAGGAAGGAAGTCATAGACCCTCAAAGGATTGAAGCAGGTGTGGAGAGAGTTAAGATAAATCTTCAAGATTTCCCAATAAATATCCCCAGTGTTGGTATTGGCTCCTCTCTTGGCTTTTTCACCAACTCTTTTCCTTTGTTTATACACTCCTTTTTGCTCTCCAGGCTGGTGGAGATTTTAGCAGACCGTTAACTCAGTGTGATACGTCAGTAGAATAATTTTGTAACCAAAAAGGTTAATGTCATAGTAGGCTGTGTTAAAAGAAGGATAATGTACAGGACTGCGGAGGCGGTGGTCTTAAGATGATATTTCTAAAGCTCTTAGCATAGTACCTACCACATAAGAGGTGCTTAATCAATACCTGTTCCTTTCCCCTACCCCTTCCTGTTCTACTCTGCCCTCATCAGATTACAGCCAGAAGGTTGAGTTCAGTGCCATATTTTAGGAAGGACATTTGTGAGCAAGAGGGCAACTGGGATGGTGAAGGGCCATGAGATCTTGCCAAACAAAGAGAGGTTTCCTGATGAAATTGGAGAAGAGAAGATTTAGGTGGGGCCTTGATAGCTGTCTTCAGACATTTAAAAGGCAATTATCCTGTGGTTCTTCTCTGCCCCAGAAGGCAGAATTAGGGAAACAGGCAGAAGCTGCAGAGGGGGAAAAGTTCCTAACAGCTAGAGCTGCCCCAAAGTGGAATGGCCTGCCTCTCACTCACCAGAGGGGTCTGGGCAAAGGCAGGGATCATGTGTCATGTATAGATGGTTACATTAGATGGCCTCTGAGGGCCCTTCCAACCCCTAGGCTCTGTCACTATTCGCCTGGGTCACCCTTCCTTTAATCAATACGACCTCCTCATTTTACAGTAACAAACTGAGGTCCAGAGGTGTGAAGTCATTTGTACACTTATCCAGCAAGTGGCAGACCTAAGTTTTAAACTCAGGCTTCCTGATAACAAATCTAGAACCATTTCTACCCTACTCCACTACTATCTCAGAAGGAATAGCAGCTGGGAGACCACAGGCACAGTTGGGAAAGGCCTGACTAACTCATTCTTCAAACACTCACAAGTCATCTCTAAATCTAGCTGAAAAGTAGTAGTAGGAGTACTACTGCTGCTGCTGCTGCTGCTACTACTACTACTACTACTACTACTACTACTACTACTACTACTACAACTACACTTTGGGAGTGAGAAGGTCTAGATTCTGTTTTTTGAAGGTCGAGCAGTTGAAATGTTCCTTTGTCTTCAGTTACTAGTCTACAAATATTGTATATGCATACCCATGACCTTCTCCTTAAGTATGTGGTTGAGCCTGACTCTGTAAGGAATCAATTCCTAACAAGCAGAAGTTGAAAGGTCCCTCACAGAGAATGTTATAAACAGGATTCATGTTTTAGGTAGGGGTTGGAACCCTGAGGTCCTTTTCACCTCTGAGATTCTCTAGGTCTCCATTTTGTGTTCCCTCCCACCTTCTGTCTTGTTTCTAACCTTGTTAGCATAAAATAGAGGTGTCAGTGCTGGACCTTTGCATTTACAGATAACTGAAGTGGAATAGAGCAAATGTCATACTGTTTCTATTCCTACATCTTCTTACTAGGAAAGTCAAGTTAGATTAGTTCCATGATACCACACCACCACCATGTATTTATCCCATCACCTCATATCAGGCTGAACTAATGTAATTTGAAGATAGGTTTCTTAGGTTGATAGATAATTGCATTTCTTTATCTCATTAAAGCATTTGAAGAGATTGCTATATTAGATAAGAGGTTAAATTAGAAGATTTTTAGGATCCCATCCAGTACTAAGACTAAGAAAAATCCTCATATTCTTTTTTTTTTTTTTTGGTGGGGCAATTGGGGTTAAGTGACTTGCCCAGGGTCACAAAGCAAGTAAGTGTCAAGTGTCTGAGGCCGGATTTGAAACCAGGTCCTCCTGACTCCAAGGCTGGTACTCTATCCACTGCACCACCTAGCTGCCCCTAAATCCTCATATTCTTGTGGATGTAATCATGATATGTGGGCTCATAATAGGATAGTCAAGTGGATCCACAGTTGGCTGAACAAGTGTCCTAATAGAGGACAGTTGCCTAATTGTCAACAGTGTCAACAGTGAGGTATCTAGTAGCATGCCATGTCTTTTTCAATATTTTTTATCTGTATCTATTTCAAAAACTATTCCTTTTCTATAATTACAGAAATGATTTAGAGGAAGACACGGAAGGCATGCTTGTCATATTTATAGATGACATAAAACTAGGAGGAAGAGCTAATTTAAGGTGACAGAATTAAAATTTAAAGTAATCTCAACAAATGAGAAATTGAGGCCAAATTCATAAAGAAGTTTTGCAGATGTAAAGTCCTGAATTTAGATTCAAAAAGTTCTATATGTTTGCATAGGTACAGTATTTGGAAGGTATGATTTGGCAGCACTTCAGATGAAAAAAAAATGGCGGAGTTTCAGTTTACCACAAACTTATTTTGAGCCAACCATGTGGCCTGACTAGCAAAAAGTGGCTGCAGTCTTGGGTTGGATTAATAGATATAGGGTTTAGAACAGGGGCTATTAAGCTGGGGTCAGTGAACTTTTTTTTTTTTTAAGAATCTTAAGTTCCTATGCTCTCTCTTTTTTGTGTGTGTGTGAGGCAATTGGGGGTTAAGTGACTTGCCCAGGGTCACACAGCTAGTAAGTGTTAAGTGTCTGAGGTCGGATTTGAACTCAGGTCCTCCTGAATCCAGGGCCAGTGCTCTATCCACTGAGCCACCTAGCTGCTCCCAGTCAGTGAACTTTTAAAAATATATATTTTGATAACCATATCTCAATATAATTGGTATTCTTTGTAAGTATTTTACAAACGAATGCTTTTATGTATTTAAAAACATTATTTTGAAAATGGGTCTATATGCTTTACTAGACTACCAAGAGATGAAGAACTCCTTCTCTAAACCAAGGGAAATGATGTTGTATTCTACAAAGGTCACACCATGCCTGAAATATGTGTTCAATTCTGGGCACCACTTTTTAAGAGGAATTTTGACAAGTTGTTCCACAGAATTCTTCTTGGGTTCTCAAAGGCTATACGTGCAAAGCACAAGCTCTGCGATGTTCTACCAGTCAGTCTGTCAGGCAGGTTTCATGTTGAGTCTCAGCAAGAGCTTTTATCTGGTATGCAGGGGCTAGGCTAGCCAAATACAGAGAGGCTCGTTAACAGAGGGTGGACTACTAGAAAGGAATTTTTTTGGCTATAGCAACTCATGAAAGAGATGCAAATACAAAATATCCTTCAGTCCTAGATAGCCCCTTTCTGCTTTTTCAGTCAGTGATAGAAAGGGGACATAGGATGCTAAGAATCTCAGTTCTTGGATTGTCTACAAACATTAGTTTGGAGTTCTACATTCCAGTGACCAGGTTGGCACGCTACTTGAGCAACTGAGCCATATCTCTGTTAACACAAATGATGGACACTTTGATGGATATGTGATTTCTTTGTTGTGAGTACTTCCCCCAGTGATGCAGAGCTAAACTCAATCCAATCCAATGAGCATTTCTTTTTTTTTTTTAATTAATTTATTTTTTTTCCCATTACATGTAAAGATAGTTCTCAACTTTTGTTTATACAAGCTTTACAATTTCAGATTTTTCTCCCTCCCTCCCCCCTCCCCTAGACAGCAGGTAATCTGATATAGGTTATTATATATATATATATATATATATATATATATATATATATACACACATAATAACATTAATCCTATTTCTGCATTAGTCATGTTATAAGAGAAAAATCAGAGCAATAATGAAAAACCTCAAAATAGAAAAAACAACAGCACCAAAACCAAAAGAAATAGTATGGTTCATTCAGCATCTATACTCCACAGTTCTTTTTTTTTTTTTCTTGGATTTGGAGATCCTCTTCTATCATGAGTTCCCTGGAACTCTTTTGTACCATTGCATTGGTGAGAAGAATATAGTCCATCACAGTAGATCAACACTCAATGTTGATGATACTGTGTACAGTGTTCTTCTGGTTCTGCTCATCTCACTCATCATCAGCCCACACAAGACCCTCCAGGTTTCTCTGAACTCCTCCTGCTCACTGTTTCTTACAGCACAATAGTATTCCATTGTATTCATATACCACAACTTGTCCAGCCATTCCCCAATTGATGGGCATCCCCTCAACTTCCAATTCCTTGCCACCACATAAAGAGCTATAAATATTTTTGTACATGTGGGTCCCTTTCCCCTTTCTATGATTTCTCTGGGAAAAAGACCCAAAAGTGGTATTGCTGGGTCAAAGGGTATAGACAGCTTTATCGCCCTTTGGGCATAATTCCAAATTGCAATGAGCATTTTTTAACCTACTAAATACTACCTTCCCATCCTGTGTATCTCTTGTAAGCCCACCACAAGGCATCCATACAATATCCTGATGGCCTTTGTCTACAGTTCTTGGCTGTCCATTGCATGGCTATCCATGGAGCACACAGGCTGCCACTAGTTTCCCCTTGCTTTCATCCTGGCTGGCCTATCTCTTTTTCTGGTCATGTTCCTGTGATGACATCCTTTGCTCCCCAGTTCCTTAATTTCAATGAGCGAAACCTGCTCACATCTGCCATGTACCTCTCAGTTGCCCTTTGGGTAGGCCTTAATTTCAAGCCTTTAGATACTATAGTATTTTGTGATTCACAGCCATATCACGGCACATTGGTGTTTTAAAATGTTAGGAAATAGGGGCAGCTAGGTGGTGCAGTGGATAGAGCACCGGCCCTGGATTCAGGAGGACCTGAGTTCAAATCCGGCCTCAGACACTTAACACTTACTAGATTGTGACCCTAGGCAAGTCACTTAACCCCAACTGCCTCACCAAAAAAAAAAAAAGTTAGGAAATGATACCAGAAGACATAAAGGTACAGTTAAATACAAAGCTCACAGGTTCTCCTTGGAGAGGGAAATGCAGGAGCTGGCAAAGCTGGATTCAGTATGATCTTAAAATCAACAAGAAACATAACTTCATGGGATAGGTTAAAGTTCTTACAATGAATTAAGCAAACATCTCCATGAAGATAACTGTAGCTTATGTTCCAACCTTTACTGCAGATGATAAAGTAATACAGAACTTTATGAAGAACTTGATGGTATTCTCCACATTACGTATATATGTGTATGTGTATATACATACACTTTGATTTAATATACTGGATGACTTCATAGCAAAGGTAGACAGGGCAAAGGATGGCAAAAAAAGTTGGTGAAAATATAGTTTGAGATTGAGAAATTAAATAGGACAAAGGCTTTAGGATACTCAGAAGCCTTGTGGCTCAGATTAATGAATTCTTTTTTTTAGATGGGCTGGAAAGCCTTGAACATAGTGAGCAGTGAAGAACAGGATAAAACTTAAATGAATTGATGATCTTTTGAATCAGAAGATGACTGATTCCTAATATGGGCATCATTTCAGAAGCAGCTGTCTTTGTGCAGTCAAATCAGCTGGTTAAAGCAAAGGTCAAAAATCATTCCTGACTCTACTTACTTGTTGTGTGATCTGTCAGCTCAATAAAGTATTGACAAAGGAACACTGCATTTTAGATAATGAACTCCCAGGCATTAGAAATAGTCAAATGGAGGCTTAATGGTCTTCCTTAGTTGGACTGGATGATCTCTAAGGATACTGCCAACCCTGATCGTCTCTGAGGGTATCTGTTCCCCCTTATGTTTGCTCCCCACCTTGATATTTAATGCCTCTAATACATTTGTTCCTGCCATGTCTCTAGTGCCACCTCATCCGTGTCCTCTGCTATATGTGTTCCCCAGTGACATCTCTCTCCCACCACAATAATTTTACTTACATCCTTTCCTCCCTCACTCCCATCAGGTGGTTCAGTACATTGGTGAAATCTGCCGTTACCTTTTGAAACAGCCTGTGCGGCCAACAGAGAACCAGCACCACGTACGCTTAGCTGTGGGCAACGGACTCAGGCCTGCCATTTGGGAGGAATTCACCTGCCGTTTTGGGGTCCAGCAGATTGGAGAATTCTATGGTGCAACTGAATGCAACTGTAGCATTGCCAACCTAGATGGAAAGGTGTGGAGGGCAAGTAGGAGCTGGGGGAGGCAAGTGAGAGCTGGAGGGGGGTGAGTGGTGAGGCTGGGCATGACTGTAGGGTATGGAGGATCAGAGAGAGCTGGAGGTGAGAACTTCTGAATTCCACAGGGTGACCAAATTTAATTATGGCATGATGGAGGAGTGCCATTGCCAGTGGAGCATAGAACCCCCCCAAGTTTTTCAGTCAGCATGAGACTTTACATTTTCTCTCTCCTTCCACGTGGTCTAGGTGGGGGCATGTGGTTTCAATAGCCGGATCCTGCCTAATGTGTACCCAATCCGCTTGGTGAAGGTGAATGAGGATACAATGGAGTTGCTGAGGGATGCCCAGGGGCTCTGCATTTCCTGCCAGCCAGGTGAGGGGGAAGGAGAGGAGTATCTACTCTAGCACCCAATTAAGCCCCCAAATACTAGATCATCCCCATTTGCCAGAAATCCTAGATACATCCTGTGGCTGACATATTCTTCTGATCCTTAGGGGAGCCCGGTCTTCTAGTTGGGCAGATCAATCAGCAAGACCCCCTTCGTCGATTTGATGGGTATGTCAGTGAGAGTGCAACCAACAAGAAGATAGCATATAATGTGTTCCGGAAAGGGGACAGTGCCTACCTCTCAGGTACTGTTAAATCTCATCCTACCCCCCAGGACCCCGTCAAACCCCATTATTTCTCAAATACTCCCTAAGCCCTACCCATCTTTATCTCTCCCTACTTCTCAAGTATCTTGCTTCCTTACATACCCCTCAGGTACTACCCCACCTACTTCTGTGATACCTCTTGAGAATGGCACCCTGGGTAGAGAGACTAGTCTTGTATGATCTAGGACTGGGATTTAGGCATGAGGGACAGAAGGTCCCCTAGCAGTGTTCCACAGTAGCTCACTGTAACATCTCTGCCCCAACAGGAGATGTGCTGATGATGGATGAACTTGGCTACATGTATTTCCGGGACCGGAGTGGAGATACATTTCGCTGGCGTGGGGAGAATGTCTCCACAACTGAGGTGGAAGGCGTCCTGAGCCGTGTTCTGGGCCAGACTGATGTGGCAGTTTATGGGGTGGATGTGCCAGGCAAGGAGCCCGGGTGGGACAGGATCTTGGAAAGAGTTGGGAGGACATGATGGGATAGGAAGTAGTTTTGGGGAACCTTAGGGACTGAAAGGCCTGGAGAAATCTAGGGGCCTGGGAACGTTCTCAGCATCTAACCCCATTGTAGGAGTGGAGGGTAAGGCTGGAATGGCTGCCATTGCTGACCCCCATACTATGCTGAACCCCAACGCCCTGTACCAGGAGCTACAGAGAGTACTTCCACCATATGCTCGTCCCATTTTCCTTCGCCTCCTGCCTCAGGTGGACACAACAGGTATATTCATATCTTTTATTTCATTTCATAACATTTTAATGTCTCTAGCTCTAGGACCTTGCCCTGCCCTGGGGGGCCTTGTTCCACATCACCCTTTGCTGGCTAGGTAGTTGTTTCCTGCTTATCCCACAGGGACCTTCAAGATCCAGAAAACACGGCTTCAGCGTGAAGGATTTGACTTGCACCAGACATCAGACCGACTCTTCTTCCTGGACCTGAAGCAAGGGAGATATATCCCCATGGATGAAAATGTCTACACTGGCATCTGCACAGGAGCCTTCTCCCTTTAACAGAGCTCACTGCCCCATACCTTGCCCTCTTCCTCCCTGGCAGTGATGGATGGGACTGAGGACAGCAACCATAGCCCCGCCCTGTTCTGTCCTGGACCCAGCCACTCTCCTTCCCAAAGAATGAGTGTGGTGGGGGAGGGCACAAGTTGGCCTAATGTAATTTATCAAAATTGCTTTTTAAGCTCCTCCCTGACCCCACCCCTCAGATCCAGGGCTCTGGTTCAAGCAGGAGCTAAAGTTGGACAGGACTTAAAGAGGATCCTGCATGGGATCCTCAAGGTTGCTGGAGTATTTGAGGGTTGGGTTGCAGCCAAGAGGCCCACATGGTTTGGAGCATTTAAACCCATGTGACTCCTGGATGTTTCCCAAATGAGGGTTTGATACCCCATCACAGGATGCTATGTGTGGTCCATCTGGCTCCTCCTTCTAGGGCTAGAGGGGACTCCTGACAAACATAGGCTGTATCTGGGGTGGGGAGGTGGGGCAGGGTATGGGGAGCTGCCACAAAGCCCTGTCTCATCTGGTCTGCTTTAGCCAGAGTTGGTCAGCAAGGGTCATTTCTCTGCTTTTCTTTGCTCCTTAACTACAAACTGCCCCAGACAGGAGGGCAACAATGTCAATGCCTCTTTTGCACAGAGGGGACCATTCCTGCCTGTTTTATTGGTTGTGCCTTAAGGAACCCTCAGTCATTAAGTCACTGTGTTCCAGTACTTACTTTTAACTCAGTTTAAACTTCAGGAGTGGATTTGCCTTCATTCCCTTACTCAGTGCTGTGAATGGTGGGGACAGTGCTCCTGTGGACAAGAATAGACTGGTCTGAGAGGCTGCAGGCCAACATAGGTGGTTTGTGCTTAATCCAAGTTAACTGGAAATCTCATGTATTTGATCTCTGACCTCCAGTGGAAGCCCCCAGCCCAGTCCTGCTGACAGTTACCATTCAGAAGCCTATGCTTGGCCCTTCTGGTAGTGACTATGCAGATAGCCCGGTATCGTCTTTCTGGTAGTGACCAACTGATGATCCAGAAACTTCTCAGGCTGGTGATGAGTACGTGCTATTTCTTTCGGGTGTTTTCAGGCATGGCAATTTTATTTTTTAGTTTGAGTTAAAAAAAATAAACTTGACAACAAGCTCTGATGAAAACGTGCAGGCCTGGGTATTGTGATATTAGAATACTCTTGCTTCTCAGTCACCGGTGTGTACACTTAGGATCTGACGAGTTTTTCAAACTTTATTCTGAGAGAAGCCACGCGACGGGGAGGGGGCAGGGAAGAGGAGTGTGTATGTAGAGTGGGGATGAGGGGCGCAGGGAAATGAGCATCCGGCCAAGTGTGACAAAGTGAATGGGGGTGCCCCCGGGCCCCTGTTAAGCGGGGGTCAGAGATGGTTTCAGGGCCTTCTCATGAGCTGCGGAGGCTGCTGCCCGGTCAGTGTCGCAGGATGCGACCGCTCTGCTGTCCCTTGGCCGAGCTGTGGCCGCCCCGCACAGGCACGAGCACCGCGGCTGTTCCCTAAGAGGAGCTGCGCCTGCGTCTGACCCTCGGAGCGGCTACTAGTGCGGAAGTGTTCGTGCGGCCCCTTCCGCCCGGACTGGCGCCACTTCCGCCCGGGCGCCGAGGCCGCGCCCCACGCCGCGCGCCGCCGGCTCTCTTCCCGCACCCCCGCCGCCGCTGCCGTCACCGCCGCGATGCCGGGGTCAGGCTCCCGCCTCATCTCGGTGTTCCCGAGCCCGCAGGAGTTGGGCGTGTCGCTGGCGCAACTGGTGGTGCAGCGGGCGGCGCAGAGCCGGGCCGGGGCTGGAGGCGCCGGCGATGGGGCTCGCTTCTCGCTCGGCCTCTCGGGTGGGAGCCTGGTGCAGCTGCTGTCCCAAGAGTTGCCCGCTGCCGCCGCTCCCGCCGGGCCAGCCGCCCCCGCGCACTGGACGCTGGGATTCTGCGACGAACGCCTCGTGCCCTTCGACCACGCGGACAGCACGTTCGGCCTGTACCGGGTGCGGGGCGGGGCGGAGGGAGGGCATTGGCTGGGAGGGGCCTGGCCCTGAAGGGTGGGTGACCTCATTACAAAGGGGGCGGGGGCCCTGGGGCTAGCGCTTCTAGGCTCCTTGGAGCTCCGGGTGTGGTGTGGGATGTAAGGGGGGGGGGGGGGGCCGCGGTGAATGGGAGACTTTGGCTGCAAGGAGCTTTCCTGATGACCACGTGCGGTCCCAGGGGTCCCAGTCTCATGAAATCCAGGGTGCAGCCCCGGGAGTCTGGTCCTAAGGTGTGAATAAAAAGGCTTCTGTCAAATGCTTACTGTGTGTCCAGCACTTTGCCAAGCGCTGCAGATAGAAATACCAGGGTGACAGCCCCTGCCCTCAAGGAGCTTACATTCCCATTGGGAGAGACACACGTGGAGGAGTGGGGGCCGGGGTGTGAATATTTGGGGTGTCAGTCACTCAACAACAGTTATTAAGCACGGAATCACGGGGATGGTGCCTTGATCTGAGCCGTCATTTGACACGCCCTTTTGAGGCGCTGATAGAGGCGAGGAGTTAGGCCTCGCACAGGGTTAATGGCAAGATGCCTGGATGGAGTCTGGGGCACAGATGGTCCTGGCCATGTAGATACGGTGGACTAATTGAATTTGCCAAACATGAAAACCCTGCTCAGAGCAAGACTTCCAAAGCTGAGCAGGTTAATTTTCTCAGGAACTGGGGTCTGTCTGACCCAGAGGTGCTGTTCTTGATCATACATGCCGTGGTTATAAAAAGGGGGGTATGCTCAATAGTGTGGCCTGGTCTTAAGGAGCAGGATGTGGAATTTGGGGTGGTTTTATTAAAATAGGGAGTGGGACCTGGAGTTTTCTTGGACCTGAGGGGCTCTGGTGGCCTGGGTATGATGATCCTTCTTAGAGGTTGCCTTCCTATCAGGGTGATAGTCTCTACATAACCATCAGCCAAACTCCAACAAGCCATTTCTATTCAGTGCCTCCACTTCCTCCCCATTCATTCTCTTCAGAACCCCTTAACAGTCTGCCTTCATACTTTATCACTCTATGGAAACTACTCTGTCCAAAGTCCAACACTGCCTTAATTGTCAAACTTCATAGCTTTTTCTCAATCTTCATCCTTCCTCATCTCTCTGAAGCACTTGACACTATTGTCATTGAGTCGTTTCAGTCAGTCCCATTCTTTGTGACCCCATTTAGGGTTTTCTTGGCAGAGATACTAGAGTGGTTTGCCATTTCCTTTTGCAGCTCATTTTACAGGTGAGGAAACTGAGGCAAACAGGGTTAAGTGACTTGCCTGAGGACGCATAGCGAGTAAGTATCTGAGGTAAAATTTGAACTCAGGTCCCCTTGATTCCAGGGCTGGTACTCTATCCACTATACCACCTAGATGCACTTTGTTTCTCTTTACTCCTGAGTTGGTATTCCATTGTGACTCTAACACTATTGACCATCTCCTAGATCAAAAAAGTCCTTAACGTTTTTTGTGCTGTGCACCTCTTTGACAGTCTGTAAAGACTATGAACCCCTCTTCAGAATCATGTTTTTAAATGGATAAAATAAAATATATAGGGTTACAAAGGAAACAAAAGGTTAGTGAAAATAAAAATGCAGTTCATTTCCCATCGGAGTTGATGGAACCCCTGAAATCTATCCACTGAACCCCTTTCCTAGAGACATCCTCCTTCTAGGCTTTCTTTACCTTGTTCTCATTTGGCTCTCCTACCTGCCCAGATGCTCCCTTCTCAATCTCCTTCCTTCCTCCCTCCCTTCCTCCCTCCCTTCCTTCCACCTGCAATGAGGGTTAAGTAACTTGCCCACGGTCCTGCTTGACTTGCTGAGGGATCCTCCTGAATCCAAGGCCAGTGCTTTATCCACTGCACCACCTAGCTGCCCCCTATCGTACATTTCAAGTCTCCTGACTGTGGTACTATCCCAAGGGTCTCTCTTGGGCCCTCTTTTCTCTCTTGGTGACCTCCACACCCATGGATTCAGTTACCATTCCATGCAGGTGACTCCCAAATTGATGTGTTCAGTCTTAGTCTCTCTCCTAGGCTCTAGCCCTGAATATCACCAATTAATTGCCTGTTGGACATTTCCAATTGGATGCCACAGGCAAACTCAATGAGTCCAAAACAGAATTCATTGTCTTTCTCACCAAACCTGTCTCTCTTCTGACCTTTCCTGTGACAGGGTACTGCCATTCTTGTAGTTACCCAGATTTGAAACCTCGACATCATCCTTGGCTCCCCATTTTCACTCGTTTTGTAGACCAAGTAAATTAGCAAATCTTGTCATTTGTACCCACAGTACATGTCTCCTGTACATCACTTCTTCACCACTCAAAACTGCCACCCTGGTTCAGGCCTTCACTGCTTCTCCCCAGGACTATTATAACAGCCCCTTGTCTGGTGTCCTCACTTCCTAAAGCATAGGTCTAGTCATGTTGCCCCCTCACTCAGGTAAACTCCCATGGCACCCTACTGCCTCTAGGATCAAATAGAGACTCCTGAGGACATTTCAATCTCTTTTCTCCTTAGCTCTCTCTAGGCTTCTTACATATCACTCCTCCCTTCACACTCTATAATCCAGGCATCCTGACCTATTTGCTGTGCCACACAGGATACTCCGTTTCCTTTCTTTGCACTGGTGTCCCCTGTACAGACCTAGAAGAGTCTCCCTTCTCACCTCCACCTCCCAGAATCCCTGGTTTCCTTCAGGACTCAGTTCACATGTCAACCTTCTACATGAAGGCCTAACTCCCCAGCTGCTGGCCTACTCCCTCTCCTCCCCCAAACTACTTTGTATTCATTTTAATACATAATATAAATACATATATAAGTGATATGTGTTCATATGGTTTCCCCCAACCTCTTGGGACACATTGTATGTACTTAAATACTTGGTGGTTTTTTTGGTTTTGGCAAGGCAGTTGGGGTTAAGTGACTTGCCCAGGGTCACACAGCTAATAAGTCAAGTGTCTGAGGCTGGGTTTGAACTCAGGTCCTCCTGAATGCAGGGCCAGTGCTCTATCCACTGTGACACCTAGCTGCCCCATAAATACTTGTTGATTGGTTGATTGACCAAGCCTGAGATAGCTTATAAAAAATCCTGTAGGATATTTATTAGAAGAGAATTGGGGTGGGGCAGCTAGGTGGCGCAGTGGATGGAGCACCAGCCCTGGAGTCAGGAGTACCTGAGTTCAGGTCTGGCCTCAGACACTTAACACTTACTAGCTGTGTGACCCTGGGCAAGTCACTTAACCCCAATTGCCTCACTAAAAAAAAAAAAGAGAATGGGGGGGGGGCGGCTAGGTGGTACAGTGGATAAAGTACCGGCCCTGGATTCGAGAGTACCTGAGTTCAAATCTGACCTCAGACACTTAACACTTACTAGCTGTGTGACCCTGGGCAAGTCACTTAACCCCAATTGCCTCACCAAAAAAAAAAAAGAGAGAGAATTGAAATGAGGGGCTCATCTTCCAGTGGGGAATCCTGGTGCTGCTCATTAAAAAAAAAAAATAGGGCTTTCTGACTATCAAAGCTGAGAAGCCCCAGCAATCATCCCAGTTCTGTTGGCTCATACCTGGTGAACCAAACAAAATGGCAGTGATCTTCACTGGATTGGAACTGGAGTCTTTGGTCTTTTTGGTCTTGTACTCAGGTCCTCCTGAATCCAAGGCCAGTGCTTTATCCACTGCGCCACCTAGATGCCCTGGCTATTTTTATTTTTTATGATTTTTTTTTTTGGTGGGGCAATGGGGGTTAAGTGACTTGCCCAGAGTCACACAGCTAGTAAGTGTCAAGTGTCTGAGGCTGGATTTGAACTCAGGAACTCCTGAATCCAGGGCCGGTGCTTTATCTACTGCACCACCTAGCCATCCCATTCTTAGATTTAATCTAATTCTTTTTTTTTGTTTGTATGTTTTTTGTTTGTATGTTTTTTTGTTTTGTTTTGGTGAGGCAGTTGTGGTTAAGTGACTTGCCCAGGGTCACACAGCTAGTAAGTGTTAAGTGTCTGAGGTCAGATTTGAACTCAGGTCCTCTTGACTCCAAGGCCAGTGCTCTATCCACTGCGTCCCTAGCTGCCCCACTTTGCACACTTTCTTAAAGCGTTCTAGAAATGTTAGCTGCTTATGATGGTAATGTTTTCTTTGTTCTGCATCACTTTGTACAAGTCTTCCTAGAACTCCTCACTTGTCAGTTTTTAGTCTTCTCACACCTTACTTCCTGCCACCTACTCTTTGACCGAGTGACAAGACACTCCACTTCTCAGGCCTGGGCATTTTCAATGACTGTCCCCCATGCTGGGAATGCTCCCCCTCCTCATCTCTTCCTCCTGACTTCCTTCAAGCTAAAATCCTTTACAGGAAGCCCTTCCTGATCTCCCTAAATTTTAGTGCCTTCCCTCTCTTAATTATTTCCTGTTTCTCTTGTATGTAGCTTGTTTGCACATATTTCTTTGCTTCTTGTCTCTCCTGTTAGACTGTAAGTGCCTTGGGGGCAGGAACCATCTTTCTTTTTTTTGTCCTCAGTGTTTAGAACATAGTAGGTACTGAATAAATGCTTATTGACTGACTGACCCTGAATATCCCAATTCTTGTGGTCATTAACTGCTTGGGGACTTTGTAGACCACCCAGCCTGACTTTCATTGCACCCTAGTAGCAAAGTAGTGTACCAACAAGTCTGACTACCATCATAATATGCCCAGGGAGCCCTAGAGCATAGAGGATTGAGTCTGGTGATCTGCCGGTGGTCTCCATGCCAGTAGACATTTCTAGGAACTGGCAGTAAGGATGATAGGTCTTTTCCCCTTCACACAGATAATAAATAATCTACTGGCTGTGATTATCCTTCTCACTTTGTATCCACCTGCAGACTGTACATGCCCTGGAATTAGTAGAGCTTTTCCATCTGTTCCATTCATTTCCATCCTTCCATTCCCACCAAACCTTTGGCTCAAGAGTTTGGTTTGATTTGATTTGGGGCCTGGGGGAGGGGAGTTTTAGGAGAGGAGAGTAATGTTTAAGCCTATGATCTCGCTAGCACAACTGAGTTGGAGAATGGGGGTGGCCAGGGAAGAGCAGTAGGGAAGGGCCATAGATTCTAGATAGTGAGAAATATGTTGAATCTTTTGCATTTTCATTGCCCTCTCCCCATAACTAGGCTTCTCAGGCCCCATGACGAGGCCATTCTCTTCCTGGGGGGAGGGGTATTGTGACCCTTTCCCCCTCCCCCTCCCCTGGGCAGCCCAGAGCCCACCAGCCCCCCCCCCCCTCCCCGGTCGTTCCTTTACTGCTCTCTGGCCTGCTGATGCATCCTAAGGATCTTAGACCTTGTCTGGCCATTTGTTCCCTCCTGGTTCTCTTAGGACTTCCAGGACATGCCATGCACCCTGCTGCTGAACTCTCTTATCCATTGCCTTCCCTGGTTAGAGAATGAGCTCCCTTGTCTCAGTTTTCCTGTCTTTACTACCATCAGTGTTTAGCACAGTGCTTAACGAATGCCTTTTAATTTATTCATTCAGCATGACCAGATTATAGGGCCTGTGGAAGTGACCCTCATAGTAAGTTTTTCATCTTAAGGTGAGATGAGTACAGCCAAATCAGTGGTACATGAAGGCCTGTGACGTGGGTTCTTTAGAGGCAACAGTAGTGGAAGAGGGATAGAGAGGCCGGGAATTAAAGCCTGGACGTAAGTCCTTGGCTGTCATGCCCTGGATGTGGGTGTAAGGCTGAATTTTCTTCCTTTATCTGCTATAGACTCATCTTCTTTCGAACCTGCCCATCCCAGAGAGCCAGGTAATCACCATTAACCCTTCGCTTCCAGTGGAAGAGGCTGCCTCAGACTACGCAGAGAAGCTTCGAGAAGTGAGTAGTGGGGCTTAGGGTAGGGAAAGCTCTTACACACTGCTGCCCATGCCTTCTCTTGGGCTTCCTCTCCCTAGGGGGCTCTGTTTGGGGACACAGGTACTAATGTGGAAATGATGGCTTGGAGTCTGAAATTCAGTAATAGTGAGGCAGGTAATAATCAGGATCTTGGCTAACCTGTCAAAAGAAAGAAAATAATGAACCAAATCTGGAATAATTAGTAAAGAATCCACAAAATAATAAGGAAAAAACCCATCTTACAACCGTCATGAAATAGCACTAGACAACCAAAGTACTTAGAGATCTTACCTAGTACTTGCAACCTGTGTGTGCCTAACCCATACACATAGCCTCATAAACTTGTGCTTCAAGATTTTGGGGAAACAAGTTGAATCAGACAAACAGTTACTTCCCTGGCACTCCCTGTACTAATTTCCTTAGAACGACTCTCCATTCCTGCAACCCAATTCCTGCTTCCATTCTAACCCTTTGGATTTGGGCTCTTTAGAGAAACCCTGGGACCTATGTGGTCTGACTTTTGTATGTTTGGTTTTTTTGTTTAGTTTTACTCAGATCCAGATTAGACTTTGTCCCTTTTCCCTAGTCTAGTAGGGGATTGCCTCATAGAAAATATGATGGTGAATCTCTCTAAAAAGAGTAGAGCTTCTCAAAGGGAAAATGACAGATTTGGAATTTTTTAAAAAGCAGAAGTTGGAATAAAATTTGGTAAATGGGAAAGAAAAGACAACTGATGGTACACATAAAGTTAAACCAACTGGCCTTTAATCAGCAAACATCTATTAAATGCTTGCCTTGTGCTGGATACTGGGAAACAGTTCTTGCTCTCCCGGAGTTTATATTGAAACTTAAAGACAGGGATGCATGTCTTGAGTACTTAAAGTACAGAGATAACTTAAAAATCACAGCTAGGAGAACAGGATAAATTAGAATCCCAGAATACCATACTGAAGGAAAAAAGCTAAGACTGCCCAGAACTTTTGAATAGGATGTGAATAGAAAATTAAATACAGTTTGATTAAATCCACAAATTACCTCTAGAGAAAAAAACCTCATATTTGAAACTCCAAAGCATATAGCAGCTAAATTTCATGGTTTTTATGCCAAACAGTAATTTTTGAAAGTAATCAGGAAAAAGAACTTCCATTATAATGAAAGTTTGTAATATAATGAAGGATGATGGGGTTAATGAACAAATCGTCATAATAATAACTATGTGAAAAAGAATGGGGGCAGCTAGGTGGTACAGTGGATAGAGCACCAGCCCTGGAGTCAGGAGTACCTGAGTTCAAATCCGGCCTCAGACACTTAACACTTACTAGCTGTGTGACCCTGGGCAAGTCACTTAACCCCAATTGCCTCACTAAAAAAACAAACTAAAAAAACAAAAAAAAGAGAATGGTACCAATGAGACAAAATTTGGGGGAGTGTGGCTAAAACAGGCCTCAGAGAAAAAAATTAAACGTATGAAAATGTACATTAATAAAATAGGAAATTCATGAATCAAGTGTGCAGTTTTAAAAAAAAACACCTAGAGAATCAACAACTTAAACCCCAAAAGAAGAGGGAAATCTAACAATTAAAGGAGAAGTAAAATGGGGAAAAGGATTATTATTATATTATTATACAAATAATAACTAAAATTAACACCTGGTTAGAAAGACTAACAACATAACTGTGTCCTGAGCAAACCTGGCTGTGTGACAGCAGCAGCAGCCCTTCCTGCATGGGCCCCATGTGGGGCCCCCTACATGGAAAGAGAGAAGGCCTTACTTCCAAGAGCCCTTCCCTCCCATCCCCTCCCAGCCTGAGGAGGAGGCCCATCCCAACACGCAGAGTGACCTAGCCCTGAAAGGACAGATGTGGCAGTGGATTAGCTCTGCTCTGGCCACGCTGTTGTGCTAGAGTATCGGAGGTAAGGGTCTGTTGGAAATGAATTCACATCTTGCCCCTGGCATGTCTTGCCCCACGACAAGTTATCCCGCTTCCTTTGAGTCTTAGTTTTCTTCTCTATAAAACAGGGATTATAATGCCACAGCTCCAGTTTTGCAGGATGGTAAGCTTCATGTGAGAGCTCTAGAAAATGTTCTAAGGCCCCTCAGAGAAAAGCTGATTCAGGAAAAGCCTGTGTTCAGTCTCAGAAGCATCTCAGCCTCTCGTCTTTCCTCCCACTCTGCTTCTGGAACAGCACAGGCCTTTAGTCAGAGTGTGTGGACACAGAAGGGAGGGCCTTTCACTTGGCAGAGGCCAGGCTGGGCATCTGACTAGGGCGGGGGTGGCCTTTCTTGTGTTTGTTCCTCTCCCTCAGGCCTTTCAAGGTGACGCAATCCCAGTTTTTGACCTTCTGATTCTGGGTATTGGACCTGATGGGCACACGTGTTCCCTTTTCCCTGATCACCCACTGCTGCAGGTGAGCCAGCTATGGTAGTTGGGCTGGTCTACACCAGCTGCTTTGGTAGTTGGACTGGTCTACACCGGCTGCTGCGGAGCTAAGCCCAGGGCTGGGGGGTCATCTTCAGCATGGCAAGGGCACTTACAATACACTGGTATGGGGTTTGAGGGCCCTGTTATAAGTTCTGTGTATCCTGGGGTTGTTGGAGGGGGGCAAAAGCATTTCAAGCTGAGAGTTGGTTTGAGGGCCTCTAGTACCATCTGATTATCTTCCCGCTGCTTGAACTTATTTCCCCTAGGAGAAGGAAAAAATTGTGGCCCCCATCAGTGATTCTCCAAAGCCACCTCCTAAAAGAGTGACCCTCACTCTGCCTGTACTGAATGCAGCACGAATGGTCGTGTTTGTGGCAACTGGAGAAAGCAAAGCAGCTGTTTTGAAGGTAACAGTCACAGTTTTGTCCCTGTGATAATATTGAAGAATGAGCCGGGGGAACATCTAGCTGTGGGCTGTCCCTAGAAGGGGATGGGAACAGACACTGTTGAGGGTAAGTTCCCGGTGTGGGATGATTTCACAACGGCAATGTCTAGAATCTCCTGTGTCTGAGGGGTCCAGGCCAGGGCAAAGGACCCATGGTACCTTCTTGTTCCCTCTCTCGGGCTTGAGAAGTGTCTGGGAGTTGGGGATGGAGTTGGGCCTCATGTGCTTTCTGTTGGTGTGGGGAAACAGCGCATCCTGGAAGGTGATGAAGAGAATCCGCTTCCTGCTGCACTTGTGCAGCCCCACACGGGGCGCCTGTGCTGGTTCCTGGATGAGGCCGCGGCAAAAGAGCTGACCATTCCTTTCGAGAAGCATTCCATTTTGTAGCCAGATGGGCCCAGATGTGCCAGACCCAGAGTTGACCTCTGCACACTGCTTCCTTGTCTTTCTCCTGATATTTTTACAAAGACCAGCGGGTGTGGGGCAGCAGTCCTCTCTCCTGGGGAAGGAGGGAGTGAGCTTGAGAGCAGGCTCATGAACTGTGTATGGTCTCTCTTGTGTGACCACCCAATATTAAAATGTGAATTTAAGCCCCATAACTGTCTCCTAGACTCTTGACTATCTATGACAAGGGATGGGGGAAGTCGTAGATTTTGCAGGGGAGTACACTGTGGTGGGTGACCATCCTGCCAGGCCAATTGGGCAGGTTCTGATGGGTGCTGCTTAGTTAGCCATTTCCGGGAGAAGGTCCTCGAGGTGCTGTTCCATCAGGTGATGCCTGGTCACTGTGCCTTGTGATGGTTCATACAGCCACACTGGGATGGTCCTTAGAGTCAAGTCAACAAACCCTAATTAGGTGCTTCCTCTGAGTGGGGGATTATTCCAGAAGAGATTGAAATGCAAACATAGTTCTGGAAAAACCACATAGTTCTGGACTTCAATGGCCTCCTGATCCAATAAGGGCTCTATAGCCTGTAAATAAATACTGATGCAAGGAAGAGGATGGGGAAAAGGAGAGGTATTCAGACAGGACAGCAAAAAAAAGAATTGTGAGCTCAGAATCACTCTTAGCTGTTGGGGAGGATGAGGCAGAAGTAGAACATCAGCTGGGCCTTGAAGAAAGACATGAATAGAGAGAAATAAGAGGGGTTGTGTAATATTGACAAAGGATGGGTAAGATTTGCTAACAGTAGTTTGGTTTGACTGAAACTGAGAGTACAAAGAGAAGACCAGTGTGAAATGAAGCTAGGAAGTTAAATTGGAGCCAGAGTTTGGAGAGCCTTGAATGCCAGGATAAGGAGTTTGTATTTGATGCTAAAGGTAATAGGAAGCTACTGCAAGTCTTTGATCCGGGAATTCGTGTGGTTATGTCAAGAGAATTAGGAAGATTGTTTTGATAGCTTATGAGGGGTGAATTGGAGAGACTGCCAATGGGAAGACTAGTTAAGATGCTATTAGAGTAATCTAGGAGAGAGAGAGATAATAAGGGCCAAAAGTTCCAGGAGTGTACACTGTCCTCTCCCCTTACCTCTCTCCCTCCCTCAACAGCCTTTTCTCACACCCTTTCCTACTTCTGTTGATGGCTCCATCTTCTTAGTCGGCCCTATGCTCCTAAACTTGGTGTCATTTCTGACTCTCTCCTTCTTGCCACCCCCCCCATCTCATTAAGAGAGTTTGTCTTGGTTTTCTGGTTGGTTTTTTTTCCCCAAAACACTTTACTCATTTGATCCTTACAATGTACTCCATGAGGTAGATAATATCACTATTTTACAGAAAAAAACCCCAAACTCAGAAGTTAACTTGCTCAAGATCACAGTAATTAGCCAAATAGAATTAGAAGGCCTGTTTCCTAACACCCAATACAGTATTTTCTTTGCTCTACCCTCCACACTCTCTTTTTTAAAAAAATTATTATTATTTATTTTATTAAATATTTCCAAATTACATATAAAAAATTAACAGTAATTTTTAAAATTTTGGCTTCCAAAATCTTCTCTTTCCCTCCTGTCCCTGCCCTCTCCTTGAGAAGGGAGCAGAATTTGATTTCAATTATACATGTGAGGTCATGCTAAACATTTTCATATTTGCTATGTTGCAAAAGAAAACACAAAACAAAAATAAAGTTTAAAAAAAGTTTGCTTTAATCTGCTTTCAGAGTTCATCAGTTCTCTGTGTGGAAGTGCATAGCATTTTTCATCATGAGCCCTTTGGAATTGGCTTGTTCAGGATGGCAAAGCCTTTCCACAGTTGATCATACTTAGAATATTGGTGTGACTTCACAGTTAATCATTGTACAATATTGCTGTTAAGTGTGCACAGTGCTCACTTCACTTTGCTTGAGTTCATATAAATTCTCCCAGGTTTCTCTGAAACCATTCTGATTGTCATTTTTCTTTTCTTTCTGTCCTTTCTTTCTTTTTCTTTCTTTCCTTCTTTCTTTCTTTCTTTCTTTCTTTCTTTCTTTCTTTCTTTCTTTCTTTCTTTCTTTCTTTCTTTCTTTCTTTCTTTCTTTCTTTCTTTCTTTCTTTCTTTCTTTCTTTCCTTTCTTTCTTTCTTTCTTCTTTCCTTCCTTCCTTCCTTCCTTCCTTCCTTCCTTCCTTCCTTCCTTCCTTCCTTCCTTCCTTCCTTCTTTCTTTCTTTCTTTCTTTCTTTCTTTCTTTCCTTCTTTCTTTTTCTTTCTTTTTCCCTTCCTTCCTTCCTTCCTTTCTTTTTCTCCTTCCTTTCTTTTTTTTTGCAGCATTTACATTTATTTAAATTTTCGGTTTCAAATTCTTTCCATTCTTCCAACCATTCCCCAGACCACGGAGAAGGCAAGTAATACGGTATGTATTATACAAATGGTCATGGAAAACACATGTCTGCTTTAGCTGTATTCCAGGGGGTGGAAAGGAAGAAAAATAAAGGAAGGAAAAAGTATATATGCTTCAATATCTGCACTCTGATTTAGTTCTCTATCTAAAGGAAGAGAGCATTTTTCATATGAGTCCTGTGGAATTGTGGTGAACCATTGTATTGCTCAGAGTGGCTGAGTCTTTCAGTTATCTTTACAATATCGCTGTTACTGAATATATTGTCTCCCTGATGTGTTCATCACATTTACATTCAGTTATGATTGCTAATTGTGTACTTCTCTCCATCCTATTCTGTTCTCTTTATCTTTTTTTTTTTGTTTATCCTGTCCCCTCTTTACTGCTTGTCATTTTTTATAGTTATTACATCACAATCATATACCACAACATGTTCGGTTGATGGGTATCCATCAGGAGATAGTTGTGATGAGATATTATTGAAAAGGTTGAGTCCAGTTGTGAGGACTTCACAACTGATGAGATATGGGGGGTGGCAGAGAGGGAAACATCAGAAATTAAGTTTAGGAGCATGGGCGAGAAGATGGTGGAGCCATCAGTGGGTGTGAGAAGAAGAAAGGGGGGGACTGGAGCAGGTAGGTAGGTAGACACATGTAGGGGATGGTGTATATTGCTGGGACATCCACATGGACATGTCTAGCTGATCCTTCGAGGTGTAGGGTTGTAGCTTTTGGAAGAATGACACAGGAGATAAAGAATTGTTAATTACCCTTGCATACAGGTAGTTGTATTTATTGTAATAATAGGAATTGGTGAGATCTCCCTGTCTACACTTTCTTCAGTTGTAAAGAGGGCCTAGGACAGAGGCTTAAGGGAGACAATAGATAGACACCTAGGGCCAAGGGGTGAATGTTCTGGGTGGGTCACAAAATGTGGCAGGGGGCAGGGTGGGTGCTGGACACTGTCCTGAGGGTAAGGGCACGATGCCCTGGTGGGTTAGGCAGTAAGCCCAGAACCCCTCCACCTCCACTCCGTGCCACACCAAGCTGCTTGGTCGTTTTGGAGTTCTCAGAGCTGTGTTTACATGTGCCCCATTAGCAGATTCCCTGCATTTTCTGAAGGGCTGAGTTGGGTGGGTGTGATGGCACAACTTCAGTTCTTCTCACTTTCCTGGGTATACTCATACTAAGGGAAGCATTCTGGTCCCTGCTCAGGTCCAGGTTTGCCCCCTGAGTAAGGACTAGAGCCAGTGGCCAAGTCACTGGTTAGATCTGGTCCCATACCCTGGGATTTTCATTTCTCCCTTTCTCACACCTCTCCTACTCACCATCTCACTCTTTTGCCTGTTACCTCTTCTCTCTTCCCCTCGAACTCACATGCATACATACCCCTCCTTGGCCTTTTCCCTGTGGCCGTGGTGGTAGCTTGGGCCTGGCTTCTGTCCCTGTGCTTTGAACTGCCCCCTCTCCATTTGACACCCATCTCTAAGGGCCTTAACTGGAGACCAACAGGCACCTGCTGATGGGCCGGTCATTTGGCATCATGAAGATGGACATGTGGTCAGCACCATTTATTTATATGTGCACCTGTGGAAGATCTCAGCTCAACCCAGGAGGAAATAACCGGCTTTGGAAAATCTCTAACCGAAACAGAGAACAGAAAACAGGTGCAGGGTGGGGCTGGAGGCATTTCCCCAAGGAGCCGATGATACCAAAACATATTCTTCGACTTTACAAAGTGTCGACTAAAAATTGCCCTTTCACCCATCACACATTCCCTTCTCTGGCCAGTCCCTGGACACTGCAGCTTCTGTAGGCACATGGAGACCGCCACAGACACAGATGAGAGGGTCAGGAAGGTGACTGAGAAGCCACAGGGAGGCCTTTGACTCATTCTCTTTTCAATTTTTAACACAAATTCTTTTTCTAAGTGAGTGGGTGCTCTCAGCAGGGTTATTCCCCTGGCACTCCTGTGGTTGGCAGGTGTGTGTGGCCATGACATCCCGTGATGAGAGCCAGTACCCCCCCCCCCCCCGCTACATACGCCCCCCTCTCTCTGACATGTCTCTGGAAGATTAACAATTTTTGGAGTCCCCCACCCACAACACAAGGTTCACTTCTCTCATGGAGTGGCTTGGACCATTTTTTTTTTAGTGCGATTGAGGAGGGCTTCAGTTTCCCCTCAAGTCTTGTTTCGGAGTTGGCTCTGCTTGGGTGGCATGTCAGGACCTGGTGGCTTAGAGCCCCAGGACTTTAATAACAGATTGCTAGGATTGAATTAGAGGAACCCTGCTCTCAGGCCTTTATGTTCATAGAACTTAGACTGTCAGAGCTGTTTTATCAGAGAGACATTACCTAGACATTCACCTTATCTGACTTGCCAATCAGGAGGTGCCCTCAGGGCTGAGTGGGATTCTCTGAGTGGCTATTCTGTTCTAACCAAGCAGCGGAACCTTCCTGCAGGATCTTCAGTGGAAAGGAGATGGGTGCACAGAACTCGAGCCACCTTGGAGAGAGACAATGCCAGCACCTGAGAGGTGAGGACAGGAGAGGATGTTTGGAGAAGCTATTGTCACGTGGTATTTCCAGAGCCCTTCTGAGAACCTGGAGAGAGTATCTGGCAGCTCCGCAAACCAGTAAATGTTTAGTCTTCCTTCTCTTCCCTGTTCTCTTTCTGTCTCTTTCCCTTTCTCTCCTCTCCTGTTTCTCTTCTTCCTTTCTCTCCCTCTCTCTCATTCCTTTACCTTTTCTCTCACTTTCACTCTCTCATTGCTTTATATCTTCTCTCTCTCTCTCTCTCTCTCTCTCTCTCTCTCTCTCTCTCTCTCTCTCTCATTCTCTCCCCCCCCTCTCTCTCTCATCATTTTATATCTTCTCTCATTGTCTCTCTCTCCCTCTCCCTCTATTTCTCATCATTTCATATCTTCTCTCACTGTTTCTCCCTCTCCCTCTCACATTCTCTCTCCCTCTCTCATCGCTTTATATCCTCCCCCCCCCCTCTCATTTTCTGCTTTCTCGCTCTTTCTCTCTTCTCCCTCTCTCCTCCCCTGACATTTGGACTTAGACTCAGAGCTGCCACTCAGCACTGCTCTGGGCCCTATTATTTGCAAGGAGACAGGGATATGTTCTTGGCCCCAACATGAGAAATTCCTTCAACTACCAAACCCTGGGTGTGACTATAGTTTATGTGCCATCCACATGTGGACTGCAGGATTCTGCCTGAACTGGTCCCTACTAGCTCATGGATGGGAAGAGCCTTGGGGGAGAAAAAGCACTTGGAACCACAATCCTTTGCTGAGTCATTTGAGCAGCAGGAGGTGGATTAGAGGGGTGAGATTGTAAACCTTAGGGTCTGAAGGGGTGTCAGCAGTCACCCAGTCAGTCATCACACATTGGTTAAGTGGTTACTATAGGGCAGGCGTTGTGCTAAATGCTGTAGATAAAATTACCCACAAAAAGGAAGACCCTGGAAACCTCTTTGCCAAAATCCTTTGACAAATCACTTGACTGAGGCTATTGGACTGCGTGTGTGTGTGTGTGTGTGTGTGTGTGTGTGTGTGTGTGTGCGCGTGCATGTTTCTTGGGTTATGGGGCTATTGTAGAGCAACACTGGCTGATTGGTCTTTCCTCAAGCCCACCCTACTTTTCAGGGATTAGTGATTCTAAGTATACAGCTCACCGGGTCAGCAATGAATATCATCAGTGAACCTCCCTGGGGGGTGGGGAGGGGTAGTTGTGACGTTGTGAGGATCAGATGAGATAATATTGGCAAATGTGCTTAGCACATAGTAGGTACTTAATAAATGTTTATTTACTTCCTTCTTCCAGTTCTACTCTCAATGAAATTTGTTTCCTGTGATTTTTCCTCTCCTTTCCTCTTATGATTTCAAAGAGTTGGAAAAGTGAATTGCAGAAAACTTTCACTATCTCTTTCGACATTGGGATCTCAAATATAAGCCCCTTTCCCAGGCTCTCATAACTGCATCATCTGCTAGATGGTGCTTCTCGGGGGTGCTGAGGAGAAAGATTTGGACTCAAGTCACTTGCATCCAATCTCTCTGATCTTTGTGGGAGTAGGACAATTGTGGATGAGACCCTCATGGGTGCAGTTATTTCTCACGTGCATCTAGTCACCAAGCTTCCAGGTGGAAGGTGTTCTGCCCATCACTAGCTTCCTTAACACAGACTTGGTATAAAAAAGATCATGCTTTGGATGTGTTTTGCAGACCTGTCAGAAGCAAGAGGGATCACAGCAGGGGCATAGCCGCTGGGGCCTGTGAGGGCATTGGTGTTTCCAACGATCTCAGGATAAGGTGAGATCAGCAGGAGGGAAAGGAGACCAACTTGGGTTTGTACCTGTTCTTTGTCCCTTCCCAGGCCGGACCGATGCTTTTCTGAATCACTTCATGCCGCATTACCGAAGGCAACTTGCTATGACCTTCCTGAGGCAAATCTCAAGTGAGCTGACACCCCAGGGACAGACAGGATACCAGCTATTGAAGAGTGAAGTAGGTACTGGTACAGGGAATTGATCCTGAGAATGCTACAGGTTGGAATAAAGTGGGTATGGCTCCCTTGGGTGGGGTGCTTTTCTGCCAGAGGCTCCTTCTCTGGGTCCAGGGTTCTTCAAGCATACAGAAGATAGAGATCACATAAAGTCCCAGCACAACCTCCTCACATGGAGAGGAACAAAGGGCATTGAGGATGAGAGCTCATTAACCCTCGAATGTCAGTGGCTTCGGAGGATGGAAGAATGCTCTTCTATGCTGAACTCTCTCCTACTTTTTGTCTAGTTGTACTCCTACTTATTCTATTTTTTTTAGCTTAAAAATGATTTTTGAACACGTATTTCTTATCCCTTTCCACTGCCCCCCTCTCATTGAACCATGAACAATAAATTTTTTTTTTAATTTTTTAGTGAGGCACTTGGGGTTAAGTGACTTGCCCAGGGTCACACAGCTAGTAAGTGTTAAGTGTCTGAGGCTGGATTTGAACTCAGGTACTCCTGACTCCAGGGCTGGTGCTCTATCCACTGCGCCACCTAGCTGCCCCAAACCATGAACAATAAAACTAAGATTCTCCTTACAAATAGGTGTAGTCCGGCAAAACAGATTCCTACATTGGCCATATCCAAAAATATCTGTCTCATCCTGCATTTTAAGCTCATTGCTTCTCTGGCAGGATGTAAGCAGTATTGTTCAGTCCTGTGGACCCCGGCTTTCTCATTGCATTGGCCCAATGTTCTCAAGTCTTTCAAAGATGTTTTCCTCTGTAATGTTGGGGGTCATGTGGCTTGTTTTCCTCTCCTGCTCATTTCTCTCTGTCCACAGAGGTCTTCTCAGTTTCCTCTGAAATTGTCCTTTTCATTATTTCTTATACTACAACAATATTCCAATCTTATGACACATTTGTTTAGCCAATTCCCCTTAGCTTCCGGGTCTTTGTTACTTCAAAGAGTTGCGATGTATATATTCCACATACTCCATACACACACACACACACACACACATACGTATGTATATATACATACGCACATATATGTATATATATGTGAAAAGGAATCATATGAACAAATATATGTGTATATATATTTTTGTTCATATGATTCCTTTTCCTTTGATCTCTTTGGGGTAACCGCTTAGTAGGGGTATAACTCACCCATTATTCCTTTACAGGATTGGGGCAGGGAAGTTGTTGGAGATGTTATTTGTGTAGCTTGAAACATGATTGGGGTCCCCTGGTATATCTTCCTGCCTCCAAATGGAAAGAATAATACAGGATGAGCCCAAATGGCTGTTCTTTGAGACTCAACACCTCAGTGGGAGGGGGAACTGGGACTCTCCCTCCCCTACCAGGATACTCCAAAAAAGAGTATCTGAATCAACCATTACTCACAAAGGACTGTCTTTTGGATGTGGGGACATACACTTAAAGCATCAGGTGAAGGGCCTGCAGGTTCATGCTCTGCTGCTTTTGCCTCAGGTCTCTGGAGAGATGGCAGATGCCCTGTCCTTAGCTCAGCTGTCTTTAGGCATCAACATTAACAGCCTCCATGTGTTTGGGAAATGTCTGGTGTGCAGCTGTGGCAGCCCCAGGGAGTCTGTTGAGTGTGAGAGAGCAGGATGGAAGGCGCTCTCTCTCTCTGTTGAGCTATTTTTTTTTTTAAGGAATGTTACTTGGTACGATGCCAGTTTTGACCAAGTTTCTCTTCTTAGAAGCCTCCCCAGACCATGATGCACGAGGGAATCTTGACCCAGCTGCAAGGGCACTCCCCGAAGTGGAGGGAAAGTTACTATGTCCTACGTGGAGACTCCTCTCTGGAGTGGTTTGGTAGTAAAGAGGTAAGAGTGTCCATCTTATTCTCAGTGGGATCTGACAGTGCTAATGTCAGTGCCAGTGCCAATGCCAATGCCAAGCTGAACACTTGGTTCTAGACCCCTTGTAGTCAGTTCTTTGCAGAGGTGGTAGCGGGAAGAATGCTAGACATGGAGCTAGAGGTAACTGCTCCTTGCTGCTGGTATGACCTTGGGGAAGACGTGTCAGAGTTGGAGTCAGAATCAATACACATTTATTATACACCTACTGTGTGCCAGGCACTGGGCTAAGTAGCTGGAGATACAAACAAAGGCATTAGATAGTGACTGTCCTCTGAGAGCTCACAATCTAATGGGGAAAGAAGCTGGAAAGAAGGGCATGAAGTCATGTGGTCATGCTGGAAAATGATCTGAAAAGATGGGAGTTTCCAAGTTGATTTCGTCTTGCAGAATGATGAGTTTCTGGAGGTGACAGCATCCAGGAAGTAGCTGGGTGGGAGATGCTGAAGAGAATTCTCTGTGTCCCATCCTTAAATAGTGGAGGATCTGGGAGGAGCTCTACCATGTTCATCTTCCACCCTCTTCCATCAAAGGGGAAAGGGGCTTCTCTCTGGGGACCTTTCTGGGTCTCAGTGTTCTCATCTGTAAAATGAGGTTAGACTAGATAACCTTTAAGGTCCATTCTAGTTCTGACTTATGACACTGTACACTGGGTTCTAATCTTGTCTCTGATACTTACCCAGTGTGTGGACCTGAGCAAGTCACTTAACTTCTGGGAACCTCAGTTTCTGCATCAATAAAATGGAGAAATAATACTTCTGTTATCTACCTCATGCAGTCTTGTGAGGCAGTCTCGTAAACTTTAAAATACTGGGGTTCTCTTCTATTTCTTTGAATCATTTCTGTCATTATTATTACTATTTGTATGGATATCCCCTTCTCCCTGTCTCAGGTGCCATGTTCCCAGGCTCCCCTTAGCCATGAACCCTCACAGGATCATGGAAAGTCAGAGCTGGGAGGCCCCTTAGGACTCATTAGCCCAACCCCTAGTTTTGTTTTTTTGTCATTGCTTGTATTTTCTTTTCTGAAAGGTCACTTTTTCTAGATGCTTCTCTGCCACTTAAACTCATTTCTGAAGGATTTTGAACTTTGAAGTCCCAATCAATCAACAAACATGTATGAAGGCTTGCTGTATCTTCCTTCCTTCAAGACTTAGTGGAAGGACCACATATTCTATAAAGCCTTCCCTCATCCTCTCTCCCTTCCAGGAATTTGCACTCTTTCCCTCTTCAAATTACCTTGTATTTTACTTAATTTGTATACACGATACGTCTTCACCACCACATCTAGTAGCATGTTAGGTCTTTGAGAGCAGGGAATATTTTATGTTTTCAAAATTTTTTTAAATACATGATGACCACTTAATTAATTTTTCTTGGATTGAATAAAATTGAATTGGAATTTCATCACAATGAAGATGTACATGCCTAAAGTACATCATTAAGTCAAAGGCAGAGATCAAATACATGTATTACCCTCATGGCTATGGGCACTTCAGGGTAGGAATGAGAGGCTCGTGGAGTGGACTTAGTGCCACATACCTGTGAGTAGGACAGCTAGATAGGAAGCTTTCTTTTCCTACCATCTTCATAGCTGCCATTCTTCCCCAGACATGAGCTGGCTTGCCCACATGTCCCTCTCCACCCTCCATTCTCAAGTCACCTGGTCTCCACAGAAATTTAAGGTCAACAGAACATCACATCTTGTATTTAAATTCAGGAGATATTTAAATTAATCAATAAAGAGTGGATTTAGAGGTAGAGGACCCAAGTTCAAATATTGGTGGACACCTGCCATCTCTGGTTTTAGTCCTAAACTCGAGTTCTAATCTGGGACCCATAACAAACTTGCTGAGTAGCCTTGGGCAAGTCACTCACTCCCCAGTCTCTGGGTCTCAGTTTCCTCATTTGTGAAATGAGAGGGTAGGAACTTTGAGATCCCATTCAGGTCTAACTCTATAATCTTGGGATCTTGATAAATAGAGGTGATGGGAAGTTTCAATAAGGGATGGTCTCTGCCTTCATGGTGATGTATAGATTAACACTGGCTTCTAGATGCCAGAGGACTGAAATCATTTCCAACTAGGAAGAATCCATAAAAGTTTCTTCTGAGGGGCAGCTAGGTGGCGCAGTGGATAGAGCACTGGCCCTGGAGTCAGGAGTACCTGAGTTCAAATCCTGCCTCAGACCCTTAACACTTACTAGCTGTGTGACCCTGGGCAAGTCACTTAACCCCAATTGCCTCACTAAAAAAAAAAAAAAAGTTTCTTCCAAGAGGTGGCATTTGAGTTTTAAAAGATCAATAGGAATTTGAAGAAAGGTTCTAGGACCAAAGTCGAGAGGTGGGGCACTTTGGGATATGTGCAGACACAGCTTAGCTGGAGTGTAGCGTGTTTGGGGTGGGGAATAGTATGATATCATAATCTTAGAATCAGAATGTCAGAGCTGGCTGGGCTTACATCATTCAATCCAACTCTTTCATTATACAGATGAGGAAACTGAGGCCCAGAAATGGCACGAGTGACTTGCTTAAGGCAACACAGAAAATTATAATCCTGCAGGTCCAGGGCTAAAGGTCTTTTGCCTCCCAAGATCTAAGGCACCATGCTGCCTCTGGGAGGCTTCATTGAAAGTGTCCCATAAGTGTATATTTTGGGGAGTTCTTGCTTCACTGGCTGCTAACCCTCCTAAGTTTGGGTGAGAGCAAACTATTGTTGAGAGTTTCTGAAAAGTCCCTTTGGGTGTCTTTCTAGGAGCAGAGGTGTGGCGATGAGCCGCAGGGTTCCGTTGCTTTGACTGGTTACACACTAGTGGCCTCATGGAGGGAATGTCTCTACCAAAGGTCAACAGGTAAGACTGCCATTAGAGAGGTAATCATGACTGCTGACATTCAAGTGGCACCCCTAATCCAGCAATCATCCTTTGAGATGGGCAGTGCTAGGATTATGCAAAGCCAGAACAACATTATTTGCATCTAGGTTCCCTCACCAGCCTCAGAAGAATAGCATTCAGAGGCTTGGAGACCCCTTGTCATGGAAAGACATTTAAAAGCAAGCTGACCCTCATTTCCCCCCACCTTATATATAAGGGCATTCTTAAAAAACAAAACAAAACAAATATAAATATGTATATATACATACATATATATGGGCATTCTTGATTTGTCCTGGATTGGCTGTGTGGCTCAAGAGAGGCAAGGCAAGTTTTCTTCTTTTTTTTTTTTTTCGGGGCAATGGGGGTTAAGTGACTTGCCTAGGGTCACACAGCTAGTAAGTGTCAAGTGTCTGAAGCCGTATTTGAACTCAGGTACTCCTGAATCCAGGGCTGGTGCTTTATCCACTGTGCCATCTAGCCGCCCCCTGGCAAGTTTTCTTCTTGACTCTAAGACAAGGGTCAAGCCTATAGCCTTTCTCTTTTTCAGGAAACCACTCCTTTCAAGATCCAGATCCAATCATTGAGCCCCCTCTGGAATTTCCCATCTATCTCTGCCACCCTTTCCGACAGCCCCTCTGCTTTTGCACGGACACGGTAGAATCTCAGGACAGCTGGAAATCTGTCCTGAGATATGGGATTCGGTGCCGGGGGACAGGTAGGCCTGGGCCCAGCCCAACTGCGATGATTTCTCTGAGGGGCTGTGGTTAGAATTAGGCCCATGTCCCATGATTAGTTTCTGAGTTCTCACCTCCCACACAGACCTGATGATGGATGGGTCCAGTCTCTGAGGAAAGTGCCCCATCACTATGGAATAGACTCTTCTTGACTGGTTCATTCAACAACAGACAACACAGTATTAAGCACCTACTTCATCTAAAGTCAGAGAAACCTCAGTGTTGAATGACGAAAAGGGCCCTCCGAGGCCTACTAGTACCACCCTCACTTTACAGATGAGGAAACTAAGGCCCGGGCAGGTTAAGTGTCATGTCCAGAGTCACACAAGTAACAACAGATCTAGGAATCCCCACTCTAATATGCCTGACAAATGATCAGCCAACCCCTCCTCCGGAGTCTCCAGTCAGAGGTGGGGATTCCTTTCTGTAATGGGTCAGACCGGATGGCCACTGGGGTCTGACCCAACTCCGATCTTGTGATCTAGACTTTTCACTTCCCCAGCTGTGTCACTTACTCCCTGTTTGACCATGGGCAAGTCACTTAACCTCAATTTCCTCATTTGTAAATTGGGGGAGGGGTTGGATTCAGTGACCAAATGTCTTGATTTTAAAAAAGGTGTGTGTGGGGGGTGGGGGTGGGAGAGGGTAGTATCTTTAAACAATAGACTGTTGAACTTGACTTTGATTGCTCATAAAATTCTGCACCGGATTATGTGCCACTTGAGACAACTCAATCTGTCACAGATTTTATGGTTAGAAAGTTTTTCCTGACCTCAGACCTGGGTTGCCTCTTTACAACTTCCACCTCTGGGGCCAAACAAGTCTAATGATCCTTCAAATACTGAGACACAGTCGTCATCACCCCTTCCCCTCCCCTGCCCCCCCCCCCCCCAGTCTTCTCTTCTCCAGGCTAAACGTTCCCATTTCCTTCAATTGTTCTTCCAATGACACAGACTCAAGTCCTGTTTGCCAATCCTATTTGCCTCCTCTTATCAATGTTCTTCACAAACTGCAGTGGCCAGAACTGACACGCTGCCCTCACAGAGCTTACAGTCTAGGAAGATGAGATAGAAGCAGAAAAGTAATCCTGATGACCCATGACTGGTAGATTAGAGATGGGTATTCAGGGGTATTCAGGGCTCTTCGTGATCAAAGGAGGGTGGTTGTTACGGGGCAGGAGGATCAGGGAAGGTGTACTTGACAGCTGGGTGGGATTTGAGGGCCAACAGCAACCTCCTTGTGTGGGCCAAAGCATGGAGGAATGAGGATAACATCGGGTTCAGTTTTACAGAGAAGAGAATCCTCTGAAGCCGAGGCATTTCTGGATGCAGTGAAGTCTTATAGGCAGGAGAAAGGCATTTATGGAGTCGACAATCTTCTTTTAGGCACAGATGCTGAGGTTTGTGAAATAAATGTAGCTGGGGGAGCCCCCCCTCCCCCACCGCCTGCAGGGGCTGGGACCCAGGGAGGGGCTGCTGGAGAGGGAGCCAGTCTCGTTCTGCCATAGAGCGGTCACCCCTGTCTTCCTTTGGCCCTAGATCCTCACCAATCTGCTGATGCGGGATCTGTTGCCAAAGCTTCGGGCCCAGAAACCAGCCATGCTCAGGGGTATGGGAAGCCGAAGGAAATGGGCCTGGAGGAAGGTAAATTCTCCACTCTGACTTTTCCTATCCACAGGTTTATCACTGTTTGAGCCACACAGGTTTTTGCCTGTGGCTCAAGTCCAGTTTCTCAGGCTTGGTGGGCAGAGGGTATAGAACAGGGCTTCTCAATCCTTAAGATCTTGTTGTGTTTTTTGTTTGTTTGTTTTTTTTTTTTGTGGGGCAATGGGGGTTAAGTGACTTGCCCAGGGTCACACAGCTAGTAAGTGTCAAGTGTCTGAGGCTGGATTTGAACTCGGGTACTCCTGAATCCAGAGCCAGTGCTCCATCAACTGTGCCAACTAGCTGCCCCTAATCCTTAAGATTTTAACTATGGACTGACTCCCTGGACTCCGTGGCTAGATTCCAGGGGGTCCATGAACTTGGATAGGAAAAAAACATTACATCTTCATTTTTACTAACCTCTAACTGAAATTGAGCATGTCCTTCAATTACTTTAAAAGTTATTCTAGGGGGCAGTTAGGTGACATAGTGGATAAAGCACCGGCCTTGGATTTAGGAGGACCTGAGTTCAAATCCGGCCTCAGACACTTGACATGTACTAGCTGTGTGACCCTGGGCAAGTCACTTAACCCTCATTGCCCCACCAAAAAACAAACAAAACAAACCCAAAACGTTATTCTGAGGAGGGATCCATAGGTTTCACCCCCAAAGAGGTCCATGACACAAGAAAGGTTAACAACTCTGGGTGTACAGGGTGATTCTATCAGTTGTTTGTGGGAGACCATACACAGAAACCCCACAGACCTCAGAGCCTCTCCTGTGGGGCAGTCACTTGGTGCTTTGGAGGTGTTAGCGCTCAGGATTGTGGGAATGGGTGCTATAACTCCCCTTCTTCCTCCAGGAAAAAAACCAAACAAAAAAAATATAACCAACATTCTTTCTGTGTATTGGCACTTATACTTGCTTAGTTAACACTTGGGGGCTTTGGGGGCAAGGAAAAGGCCGTTCAGAACACTGACTCTCTTAAATATCTCTGCTGTGACCTATATAAATGTCTTTGATATAAGTACATATGCTTTCCTAATTCTCATTCTCTCTCTCTCTCTCTCTCTGTCTTTCTCTGTCTCCCTCTCTCTGTCTCTCCGTCTCTGTCTCTGTCTTATATTTCCTCCTTCTTTCCTTCCTCTCTCCCTCTCCATCTCTTTTCTCTTTTCTTCTCCCTCACTCTCCCTCCTTCCTTTCTTTCTCCCCCATCTATCTTCCCTCTCTCCCTTCCTTCCTTTCTTTCTCCCCTTACCTCTCTCCCCTCCTCTTTTCTCCCCCTTCTTCTCTTTCTCCTCCCCTTCCCATCCTTTGCCCCCCTCTCCCCCTCTCTCCCCCTTCTCTGTCTCCTTCTCCTCTCTTTTCCTTTCCCTTTCTATATGTTTCTGGCTCTGTCTGGCTCCTACTCTTTGAACAGTTCTTGGATGAAGTTTATATTCTAGTATTAAAACTGGTCTCCTCTGAGCTCCACAATTTTCATCAAGAAAAGGAAGAACTTCAGAAAGAGTTAGAGAAGAAAATTCGTCCTGAGGCGGATCAGATGCTTGCATTAAGAAATCAGATTGCTCAAAAACTTCAAAGTGAGAATTGGTTGGGTGAGGAGGACGCTGCTTCTGCCTAGAGCAGACTTGTAGATGGACCAGATTCAGCTACAAAATGTTTCTGCCACCCTCCCCACCCCAACCCCTGCCTCCCACTCCCCTCCCTTTTGTCTGTGCTGCTCACATTACAGTGACTGAGCTAGGGCCTTTTTCATGAGTCAGAGAACTGTCCTGTGATCCTTGTATCCCCCCCAGATCCCAGGGGCCTCCTCCTTCATGCTGCAGCCCAGGCTTTCTGCCAGGCCTAGGGCCTCATGAAACATTCTGCTCTTTTTCCAGCAATGGTGTGTGGCCTTGCTGAGTCCTTCCTCTGCCAGGAAGTGGAGCCTCAGCTGGCCTGGGTGATAGAGGAGCTCCTTGGCCCTGTTCGCCAAGGGGTTGGCATGATTGGCACACTCCTCATTCATCGAATGGATGGTCTGCTCAGGAACGTGCAGAGAAGTCGGGTTGTTGCAGTGCTGAAAGAGGAGGTAAGATTTCCCCATGTGGTCCCAGCTTATATCTCGCAAACCTGTCCCCTGCTTTTGTTTTTTTTTTTTTTAAGTGAGGCAGTTGGGGTCAAGTGACTTGCCCAGGGTCACACAGCTAGTAAGTAAGTGTAAAGTGTCTGAGGCCAGGTTTGAACTCAGGTCCTCCTGAATCCAGGGCCGGTGCTCTATCCACTGCACCACTTAGCTGCCCCTGTCCCCTACTTTTTTAATTAAAATTTTAAAAAAATGATCAGGGGCAGCTAGGTGGCACAGTGGATAGAGTACCGGCCCTGGATTCAGGAGGACCTGAGTTCAAACCTGGCCTCAGACACTTTACACTTACTTACTAGCTGTGTGACCCTGGGCAAGTCACTTGACCCCAATTGCCTCACCAAAAAAACCCCAAACAAACAAAAAATGATCAAAGCATTTATTTTTTCTCCCCTTTAAAAACCAAACCAAACCATTGTAACAAATTCTTACAACTGGGGGAAAAATTCCCATATTGGTTATGTGCAAAAATGTGTTTTTCAGTCTACCATACTCTTAGTCTATTACCTCTCTGGCAGGAGGTGATGTCATTCTTCATCATGAACCCTCTGGGTTCAGGGTGAGTCATGCATTGATCAGAATTCCTTAAGTCTTTCAAATTTATTCATTTTTGCAGTTTTGTTATAGTTTAATTTGTCCTCCTGGTTCATGCTGCATCAGTTCATATAAGTCTTTTTAGGTTTCTCTGTTGTTTTTGTTTTTGGGGGTTTTTTTGGTTTTTTTGCTGGGCAGTGAGGGTTAAGTGACTTGCCCAGGGTCACACAGCTAGTAAGTGTCAAGTGTCTGAGGCTGGATTTGAACTCAGGTACTCCTGAATCCAGGGCCGGTGCTTTATCCACTGCGCCACCTAGCTGCCCTTTAGGTTTCTCTGAAACTGTCTCTCTTCATTTCTTACAGCACAGTACTATTCTATCACATTCATATATTGTCATTTGTTTAGCCATTCCCCAGTTGATGGATACTGCTTTATTCCATTTCTTTGCCACTGAAAAAAGAAGTGTAAATATTTTTGCATATGTTTCCCTCTTTGTTTGGTCTTGTTGGTTTTAATTGTTTATTTTCTAAATTAAATTTTATCTTTTCAATCAATGAAGCCATGTATTTCCTTCTCCCCAATAAGAAAGAGAAAAAAATAAAACCCTTGTTGTGAATATTCATCATCAAGCAAAACCAGCCCCCAAATTGGCCATGCCTTGGGCGGCCCTGCCCCCCTCCCCATATGTCTCAGTCTCTACTCTGAGTTCATCACCTCTGTCAGGAAGTGGGTAGCATGTTTCAACATGAGTCTTCTAGAATCATGGTTGGTCGTTGTGTTGATTAGAGTTCCCAATTCTTTCAAAGTTGTATGTCTTCACAATATTGTTGCCCCTCTAATATTTGTAGTTTCCCTTTTTCTTTTCTTTTTTTTTAAAGTTTTCCTTTTTCTGTCTGTTTTGCCAATTTGATAGTTATGAGGCATAACCTCTGAGCTGTTTTCAATTCATGGTTTTCTAATTATTTGTCATCTGGAGCATTTTTTTGGGAAACTGTTCACATCATTTAATTTTATGAATTTAATTTTGTTTAATGATGAATAATGAATAATGAAATGTTAACTTTACCCAATTTAACTTTATTAATATCAGTGTTAGGTCCGGAGTCAGGAAGGCCTGAGTTCAACTCTGGCCTCAGAACTTATTAACTAAGTAACCTCTGCCTGCCTTAGTTTCCTCAACTATAAAATGGGGGTAATAAATAGCACCTACCTCTAAAAAGGGTTAGGACAATGCCTGGCATATAGTAGGTGCTTAATAATTGCTTGTTCCCTCCTTTTGTCCTACAAGCCCCTTTTCCAGGCAGCCTCAAGCAGTGGGGGCTGAGGGAGTGTCTAATAGATATCTTTCCACTAGAAATGATCCCGCTGGACGCCCAAGGTATTATAGAGGCTTAGGGCCAGCAGCCTTTGAGACTGAATCAGGCAAGAGTGCAGGCTCTTGTTACTCCTTCCGGCTCTCCCTTGGTGGATCCTGGCTGGAGCCCCAGTACCTTCAGCTGTTCTCTAGGTCACCATGGCCCGTCTCATGCTTATCCTGTGGAGAGCTCACATTTCCTAGAGCCAAATATGACACCAGAAAGAAGTGCTGAGCACAGAGGCTGTTAGGGGGCACTTCCTTGGCACAAGGGGAAGTGAGTTATAATAGGAAACATGTGGCAATGTCCTTCCTCTGAGGGCCACGATGTGAAGAATCATAGACACTGAGGGTCTGGAAGGGAGTTCAGAGGGCATTTGCTGCTTAAGCAAGAATCTCTTACAGCCCCATTGACATTCAGCTGACACTAAAGACCTCCAGTGATGGGGAGCTGGGCATTCCCCGAGGCAGCCCAGATCACTTTTGGACACCTCTGATTTTTGGAAAGTTTTTCCTGATCTCAAGTCCAAAGCTGCCCCTTTAAAACTTCCTTCCATTCGTCCTCTGGGGCCATGGAGAAGTCTAATCTGCCCCATGACAGCCCCTCAGATTCCTGGCGACAGATATCATAGCCAGTCCCCACCCCCACACCCCAGTCTAAAAACCCATTTTCTTTAACCAGTGATGGCACCTCTTAGATGAACTCTAGTTTCTCATTGTTCTTCCTAGAATGTGGGGCATCTAGGACTGGACGGACCACTCCAAATATGTTCTGAAAGGGGCAGAATACTTGGAAACTACAGTACTTAACCACTTTTTGCTCTGGCTGCTATGCCTTTATTTTTCTTTGTAGCCTAGAACGTTGCCCCCTCCCCTTACTTTTCAGGTCCCTTTTAGGGAATATTGTCTTCCTGCATTAGAAGGTAGGCTCCTTCAGGGAAAGGACTATCTTTGCTTCATTTGGCTTTTGTATCCTTAGTGTTTAGCACAATGCCTGGTATATGTTCTTGTTGAGTACTTTCTGACTCCCATGACCCCATTTGGGGTTCTCTTGGCAAAGGTTCTGAAGTGGTTTACCATTTCCTTCTCCAGCTCATTTTACAAATGAGAAAATTGAGGCAAACAAGGATTAAGTGACTTGCCCAGGGTCACACAGCTAGGAAGTGTCTGAGGCCAGATTTGAACTCAGGAAGACCTTCCTGACTCCAGGCCCCGTCCTCTATCCACTGCACCACCTAGCTGGCTTCCTTGACTTCCTTTAAATCCCAGCTAAAATTACACCTCCAAAAAGCCTTTCCCCATCCCTCTTAATGCTAATGACTTTCCTCTCTTGATTATCCCCACTTTGTCATGTTTATATCTTCTTTGTACATAGCAGTTGTCTCCTACATTAGAATGTGAATTCTTAGGGGGCAGCTAGGTGGCGAAGTGGATAAAGCACTGGCCTTGGACTCAAGAATACCTGAGTTCAAATCCAGCCTCAGACACTTGACAGTAGCTGTGTGACCCTGGGCAAGTCACTTAACCCTCATTGCCCCCTCCCCCCCAAAAGAATGTGAATTATTTGAGAGCGGAAACTTGCCTTCCTTCCTTCTTTCCTCCCTCTCCTCCTCCTCCTCCTCTCTTTCTTTGTATTCCCAGCACTTAGCACAGTACCTGGTACATAATAGGCACCTAATAAATGCTTATTGACTGACTGACTGACTGACCAAGTTGCTCACAAGACCTCCCTTTAATGATATGCTCCAAAATTTTGCCAGGAATTGAAACAAGGCTCCCAGTGAGCCTAAAGCTTCAGCAGGATATCTAGTAGATGGGGATAGAATTCCTCTCGATTTGGCCATTTGAATTCACTGGGAGATGCTGGTCACCCTTAATGTTTCTTCTCTTAATCTTGAATTTGCTATCATCCATTTTTGTTCCATTCTTCTTGGTGAACAAACAGAAGTGCGTGCTCATTATTTCTGTCTTTTTTTTGTCATCCAATAGCACCATCCCAGTCCCTGGGCAGTGGTTCTTCCTCTAAAAAAGTTACTTTCCTTGTTGTCAGGTAGCATTAGTTAGCAGACTTTGTCACCAGCCTGTCCTGAGCTTCAGTGTTCTTAACATGATTCTTACAGGAGTGTGCCAGGATACTTTACCCCAGCTGCCGGCTTATGCTTCCATTGTCTGTTTATGTTGTTTCTTAAATCCAAGGTGGTTGAAAAGTGTCCTATGCAGGTCTCCTTACGCAGCTTCCTCATTTCTTCCTTATTGGAATTTCTTGCATTGTCAGGATATTGTTCCCATCCTTTCCAGGCCTCCTGACTTCCTTGTAGCATCTGAGGCCATGGGACCCTACTCTGCACTTTAAAAGCAGCTCTCCCCAATCTAGGGAATGACTCCCACCAAAGGGCAAGCTGAGGGAGCTCCCCTGCTCTCCTCTTTTTGAATGACCACACCAACTGGGGCCCAGCAGGAAGAGTGTGACATCTTCCCCTTCTGCTGCACTTTCACAGGTTTGCTCACTGGGAGATATGCCCTGGGACTTAGAGCTGATGCAGCCGTGCTACCAGAAGGCAGAGCTGTACTGGGACTGTCTCCAGGGTTTGAAGGAAAGATTTGGTTTTCATGGCACTAGAAACCTTGTCTTCAGTGCTCAGGATCTCATGCAACAGGTACCATGAAGGGTCAGGAGGAAAGCCTGTGTGGAGTTCCAGTCCCATCTGTGGGTGGGTGAGAAGGAAGCATGGAGCATGTCCTGGTGACTTTCCCTACCTGGGAATGTGTCTGGGGGCTGGGAAAAGGCAGCTGGAGGTCGTGAATCCACACATCTTTTTCATACCAAATGCCTCTTTCTAACTTTTCCATTCCTAGCTGATGGAGAATGCCGTGTACACCTTCCAACAGCTTTCAGACCAACATGTGTCCTCAGCCACTCGTAGAAGACAAGTCATCTGCCTGCTGGAAAAGGTCAAGGGTCGTGTGTTAAAAGTAAGATCCCCCTTCCCCCCAGTCACCCTCGTTCTTGCCGTGACCACCCTGCCAGAGACTTGAACTGGCTGTTCCCCTTGCCTTTCTAGGCATTCCCTCCTGACCTCCATCTCTTAAAATCTCTGCTTCCCATCAAGACTCAGTTCATGTGCCACCTCTGCATGAGGTCTTTCTGGAGTCTGTTAGCTGCTAGTACCTTCTCTCCTAAATCACTTTATATCTGTTTCAAATATACCCCAAAACATATATACATATGTGTCCATATGTATATTATATGTGTGTATACACACATCTATATGTATATTATATGTGTGTATACATACATACATACACATGTCAGACAATAAGCAGTAATTAAGTACCTACTAGGTACCAGATGCTATTCTAAGCTCTAAGGATGCAAAGAAAGGCAAAAGATAGCCCCTGCCCATGAGAAGCTCACCATCTAACAGGAGAGACAACATGCAAACAACTAGGACAAATAACCTATAAAAAGGATTTGTTGTTGTGTTGTTCCAGACTCTCTGTGACCCCATTTGGGGTTTTCTTGGCAGGGATACTAGAGTGGTTTGCCATTTCCTCCTCTAGCCCATTTTACAGATGAAGAAACTGAGGCAAACAGGGTGAAGTGATTTGCCCAGGGCCACACAGCTAGTAAGTGACTGTGGCCAGATTTGCACTCAGGTCTTCCTCACTTCAGGTCCAGTGTTTTATCCACTGTACCACCTGGCTGCCCTATTAATAGGATAAATTGGAAATAAACAACAGAGGGAAGGTGCTGGCACTAAGGGAAATCACCTTTCTGTAGGAAGTAGGATTTTAGCTGGGACTTTGAGGAAGCCAAGAGGTGGGGATGAAGAGGGAGAACATTCCAGAGCTGGGGGAACAGCCAGAGAAAATGTGGGGAGCCCAGATGGCATGTTTTGTTCCAGGGACAGCAAGGAGGACACTGTTACTGGATCAAAGAGTATGGGAAAGGGAGGAGACTGGAAAGTGAGGTTGTGAAGAGCTTTGAACAACAAACAGGGTTTTCTATTTGTTTTCTCTAGCTGGACTGTGGTGGCTAGAGCTCTGGGCCTTGAGTCTGGAAGACCTGAGTTCAAATATGACCTCAGACACTTACTAGCTGTGTGGCCCTGGGCAAATCGCTTCATCCTGTTTGCCTCAGTTTCTTCATTTGTAAAATGAGCAGGAGAAGGAAATGGACCTAAATGGGGTCCTGAAGAGCCGGGCATAACTGAACAACAGATAGACTGCAGGCTCCTTCTGGTCCGGGGATTATTTTCCCTTTTGCCTTTCACATCCCCAGTGCCTGGCACATGGTATGTGTTTTTATTTTTTCTTGATTGAAAAACAGTCAACAAAGACTTGTTGCCCAATTGTTCTTTCAGAAATTTGAGTCTGACAGCAAATTTGCTCAGAAGCATTTTGTTCAAGAATGGCTTGTCCAGATTTTCCTTCCCTACCTGCTGAGAAGGCTGGAAGTGGGCTGCAAACTGGTGAGTGTGAAGCCCTCAGGGGCAGCCTCTCCCTGTGCCTGAGCCCCAAAGCCCTTGTTCACTCAAGAGAACTTCAGGCCATGGAATTGGGGAGAGGCTTCAGGCTTCTGTGCTCCCCCTCACTGCCTCAAAAGGGCCATTGGTGGGGCAGCTAGGTGGTGCAGTGGATAAAGCACTGGCCCAGGATTCAGGAAGACCTGAGTTCAAATGTGGCCTCAGACACTTGACACTTACTAGCTGTGTGACCCTGGGCAAGTCACTTAACCCTCATTGCCCTGCAAAAAAAAAATAAAAGGGCCATTGGCCCTTGTGATGATTATGACAGAAGCAGTTGTTCCCATTTTACAGAAGAGAATATTGAGGCTCAGGGAAAATCAGTAACTTGCTAGTAAGTATTCTACCCCTAGAAAATGTCAGGACTCAAATCTTGGTTTTCTAACTCCAATTTTTTGCCACTACAAAGAGAACTACTACTCTTGGGAGTAGAGAGAAGGGAATAGATGTGACAGTTGTTGGGGAATTGATAAGACTTAGCAGCTGATTGGATATGTGGGGAGAGAGAGACACACAGAGAGAAAGAGAGAAGGACATGGGAGAAAGCTTTGAAGAATGGGGGCTCCCAATTTTAATGGGCATGACATAGCAAAAGATACTAAGAAGAAGCAGTTAGCTTGAGAACCAGTGTAGAGTGGTATCATGAAAAACCAGAGAGGAGAGAGAGTTTAGGAAGAAGAGGGTGCTTGACAATATCAGGGGGTTCAGAGAAGTCAAGAAGGATGAGGATGGAGAAAGAGCGTGTGGATTTGGCAGTTGGGTTCATTGGCAGTTTTGGAAAGAGGTCTTTCTGCTAAGTGATAATGATTATGGAAGCCAGATTAAAAAGATTGAGAAGTAACTGGGAAGAAATGAAATGGAGTGGGCATGGATAGCATTTTTTTTTTTTGCAGGGCAATGAGGGTTAGGTGACTTGCCCAGGGTCACACAGCTAGTAAGTGTCATGTGTCTGAGGCTGGATTTGAACTCAGGACCTCCTGAATCCAGGGCTAGTGCTTTATCCACTGTGCCCCCTAGCTGCCCCCGCATTTTTTTTAAATTATAAAAGTATTTTGTTATTTTCCAGTTACACGTAAAGCTAGTTTTCAACATTTGTTTTCATAAAATTTTTAGTTCCAAATTTTTCTCCCTCTCCCTTCCCTCCCCCCTCCCCAAGACAGAAAGCAATCTGACATAGTTTATACATGTACAATCCCATTAGTGCACATTGCTGCATTAGTCATGTCATATAAGAAGAATCATAAAAAAAGGGAAGAACCTCACAAAAGAAAAAAACCACAAAAAAGTAGAAATAGTATGGTTCAATCTGCATTCAGAATCCACAGTTCTTTTTTTTTGGATGTGGAGAATATTTTCCATTATGAGTCCTTTGGAATTGTCTTGGATCATTGTATTGCTGAGAAAAGCTAAGTCTATCACAGTTGATCATCACACAATGTTGCTGTTACTGTGTACAATGTTTGTGGATAGTATTTTCAAGGAGTTAGTCTGTGAAAGGGAAGAGAAATATAAGACCATAGCTCAAGGAGATGGCAGGATCAAGTAAGGGCATTTGGAGGAGACTTGGGATTTTTTGCCAGTGGCAGGGAAAGAGCCAGTATATCTTTGAGCCTGTGCTGTCCTTATACTTCCCAACTTCCTGCTGGTATCTCTCCTAGAATGTTCGCATGAGCTCCTCAATTTCATCATGTCCCAAAATGAATTTAGTATGATCTTGCCACAAATCTGCTTCTCCCTCAACTTTCAAACTATTTCTATTGTTGGCACTCAGTTAGCCTGCCTTGTGGCCTTGGAATTATCTTTGAGCACATTGTGACTTGTACAACTTAGGCATTTAATGAATATTTGTTGAATCAAATTGAATCCATGTAAAATAGAGGCTGGGGTAAATTTAATGTAACTATGAAAATAGTAACAATGGAAAAGACAAATAATATAGTCTGTATGGTATAGTAGATCAAGAAGACCCACCTTAAAGTCCCAGCTCTGGTTTTCCTAGCTAAGTAACCTTAGAAAATCACTTAACCTTTAATGAAGGAATCCATAAAATTGGGATAACTTATAGTACCTACCTTTCTGAGCTAGGATGAGTCAAATATGTTATAAACACATCTAAGCTATTTCCCCCTGGTATGTCACTCAGTGTGAAGTCTTCTTTGTGAGTCCATTTCCTGGGATTGGGTAGCACAAATTAGTCCAAAAAGGCCCAGTCACCCTCTTCTCCCTGATAAGACTGACAGCCCAGGCTGGGCAAGAACCAAGGAACTAAGCAACTAGACCCTTGAACAGAGTTTATCAATCTGAGGTCCAGATTTATCCGATGTAAGCCCAGGACTAGATCCTAGAAAGGTTGGTCAAGGAGGTTCCCAAAGGCACCTGCCCTGACTTCTCTCTCTACATCTCAATCCTAGGAGTTGCACAAGTATGAGAAGTACGTGTTTGCAGACTACAGTCACATCATCACCATTGAGAACATTTATGAGGATGTAGTTCTGAGCTTCCTGAACCAGAAGGTGAATGCAGGTCAGTAGGCTGTGCTCCAAGAACACAAGGGACCCCACCATCCCTCCCTGCTCCACAGGCACAAGATATTGCATCCAGGGCTGATTTTAGAAGGAAGGAAGTACGGCCAACTTCAGAACCAATTACAAAGACCATTGGCAAACCTGGGAAGAACCCCTAAGGACTGGCCATATAAAGTCAACTCTCAATTATCCCTGGGCTAGATGATCCCAGCTCTGAGCCCTACCATTCAATGAAGATATTCTTTTTGTACAGCCCAGTTTGGGTTTCCTCTAAGAGCAGGGAACTTGGGAGCTGACTCTCATTAGTATTTCCCTATACCTGCTCAAAAGATGAATGAGGAAGTATCTAAGTTGTGCAGGGAGAAGTACAAGGTTGTACACTTAGAACTACAAACCAATGGTATATGGTGTGAATAGTATAGCTAGGTCCAAGGTGAATGAATGAAGGAAGGAAGGAAGGAAGGAAGGAAGGAAGGAATGAAAAAAATTTATCAAGTGCTTACTGTGTCAGTCAGTGTGCTAAACACAGGGATACACAAACAAGCAAGACAGTCCCTTTCATCAAGGAGTTTGGAATGTTGCTCACAGGAGGAGTATGTTAGGGAAAACTGAGGGAATGATGTTGGGAGTCATAGGGCAATTGATTGGCATGTCATTTTCAAGAATGGCAGCTCTGTTCTCAGAACTAGAGCTGGAAATGGGTGGAGAGTGGTGGGCCTTGTAGGAGCTGATTCCAGGGTGGGAGCTGTAGTTCCTATTGATTAAGTCTTCTATTTAAGAGAGACTGATTAGGTCTTTAATTCAAGGAAAACTGAGGGCTTGACACCAACAACTAATAATAATAATAGCTATTATTTCTATAGTGGGTGCCAAGCACTGTGCTAAGTCCTTTACAATTATTATCTCATTTGATCCTTACAACAACCTTGGGATATAGGTGCTATTATCATTTTTCAGATGAGGAAACTGAGGCAAACAGGGTTAAGTGACTTGCCCAGCTGGTAAGTATCTGAGGTCGGATTTACACCCAGGTCTTCCTGGTTCTAGGCACACTGCTCTATCTACTGTGCCAGCTAGCTGCTGGTCACAACATTAATTTTTAATTTTTCTAAGACAGTAGAGTCCTTGGTGCTACAGACTTTGACAATAGGAAGTCCATTTATTATTAGGCTGTATGAATCAGCTTCACTGATGAAGTTTGTTTTGTTCAGGGAGCAGGCAGTGCCAATGGGAGTATTTTGAAAGAATTTAAGCAAACACTTAAAGTTTGACTTAAGAGGATTGCTGTGTTTGGGGACTTGGTGACTGTGACAGTATAATATTAGCTCCTTTATACACTGGAAGAGAGAGAGGGTTTGGAACCAGGAAGGAGAATACTGAAAGGCACAAGTACCCAGCTGGGGATCAGTCAGAAGTTGTGGGTCATGGTGGGTTGGAATTTCTCAGTTTGCTGCAGCCTTTGCTTTTGCTGTGATTGGCATCTCTGATAATTTAGCTCGTCATACTCTCTCTGTAACTGAGCAAAGAACTGTAAAAGTGAAACTTTAGGGAGGTGGTAGAGTCCTGAACTAGACAAGGATAGGCTAGCAAGAGATGTCAGTCTTCCGAAGTATGACTATACCATATTTGATAGTATTATTCTGTCCCAAGTGGGACAATTCTGTCCCTAGTCTCCTGCTCTGTTGGCATAGGTGGTAATCAGTTAGGGGAAGGGATCTGCCACAGCTGGAAGGAAGTCCTGGGGGTATAGTAAGTCTATACCCCTGGTGACAGATAAAGGGGTGGTGGTGGTGGGATAAGATGATTGCTCTTTTGTGGAGCCAATACTATGAATATGGTCAACCTCATATAGCAAAAACCCCACCCAAGGTCATAGCTAAATAAATGCCATTCATCATGAAAGAAGCCATTGTGATAGTGGGGGATGGTAAAAGCACATGACCAGACAGCAGGGAAGAAGTCCTCCAGCCAAGTTATTAGCCAACCCTTATTGAATACTAGTTATCATGCCAGCTACTGGGGTAAGGACAGAGAGTGTGGGAGTGGGTAAGTAGCTAGAGAAGTAGAGGAGAGAGAATCTTTTTTTAAAATCTTAATAGTATTTTATTATTTTCTAGTTACATGTAAAGATAGTTTTCAGCATTGGTTTTTATAATATTTTGAGTTTCAAATTTTTCTACCTCCCTCCATTCCCTTCCCTCTCTCCAAGACAAAAAGCAATCTGATGTAGGTTACATATGTACAATCACATTAAACATAGTTCTGCATTAGTCATGTTGTGAAAAAAAGAATCAGAACAAAAAGGAAAAACCTCAAAAAAGAAAAACAAAGAAAGTAGAAATAGTATGGTTCAATCTGCATTCAGATTCCACAGTTCTTTTTTCTGAATGTGGAGAGCATTTTCCATTAGGGGTCCTTTTTGGAATTGTCATGGATCATTCTACTGCTGAGAAGAGCCAAGTCGATCACACTTGATCATCACACAATGTTGCTGTTACTTTGTATAATGTTCTCCTGGTTCTGCTCACTTCACTCAGTATCAGCCTATTTAAGTCTTTCCAGTTTTTTCTGAAATCTGCCTGCTCATCATTTCTTTTTTCTTTTTTTTTTTTGCAGGGCAATGGGGGTTAAGTGACTTGCCCGGGGTCACACAGCCAGTAAGTGTCAAGTGTCTGAGGCCAGATTTGAACTCAGGAACTCCTGAATCCAGGGCTAGTGCTTTATCCACTGTACCACCATGATTTCTTATAGCTCAATAGTATTCCATTACATTCATGTATCACAACTTGTTCAGCCATTCTCCAGTTGATGGGCATCCCCTCAGTTTCCAGTTCTTTTCCACCACAAAGAAAGCTGCTATAAATATTTTTGTACATGTGGGTCCTTTGAGGAGAGAGAATTTTAACAGAAGTGTTAAGAATCTTAACAGCAATCAGAAAACAATTAAGGAATGAATTTTATGGCACTAACCCTAGGAGTTTAGAAAAGAAAAAAATCACCAGGAGTTGGAATAGTCCAGGAGGGCTTCATGGAAGAGGTAAATGAGGGATAAGTAAAGTTTTGTTGTTCAGTTATTTTTTTCAGTTGCCTCTGACTTTTTCTTTTTTTTTCCTTCTTTTTTTTGGTGGGGCAGTGAGGGTTAAGTGACTTGCCCAAGGAGGGCTACACAGCTAGTAAGTATCAAGCATCTGAGGCTGGATTTGAACTCAGGTCCTCCTGAATCCAGGGCCAGTGCTTTATCCACTGTGCCACCTAGCTGCCCTCATGTCTGACTTTTTCTGACCCCATTTGGGGGGAGGGATGGGTTTCTTGGAAAAGATACTGGAGTGGTTCGCCATTTCTTTCTCCATCTCATTTTACAGATGGAAAATCTGAGGCAAACAGGATTAAGTGACCTTCCCAGGGTCACACAGATAGTAACTGTCTGAAACTGGATTTGAACTCAGATCTTCCTGACTCATGGCCTAGTGTTGTATCCACTGCACCCCCTAGTTGTGCATGTAAAGCTTAGCTAAGTGCATAAGAAGGGGAAGGACACTCCAGACCAATCAATTAACAAGCATTTACTAAGCACCTACTATGTACCAGGTATTGCCCTAGGCTCTGGGTCTGCAAAGAATGAAACAATCCGTACCCTCAAAGATTTTACATTCTAATGGTGCATAACCCTGGATCAGAGGCAAAAAAAAAGCACCTGGATTGTGCTGGAGGAATGGGGAAGACTGACCGAGGGTATGTGTTGGGAAATATAAGGGCGTATTTCTCACAGATGGTCTTGAGGGCCAGGTAGAGGCATGGAGCAGTTAATGTGGTTGACAGTGGGGAGCTTTCCATAGGTTCTTGGACTAGGGAATGAGAAGTTAAAAGCTGGACTTTAGGAAGATTAGTTTGGCAGCAGTATGAAGGGTGGTTCAGAGGCAGGAGAAAATTCTGTTAATGCCATTGTCTGAACCTCCCGGGCCAGGAGCCCTGTGGTGGCATTGGGAATAGAAAGCACAAAGGGTGAGTGCCAGGGAAACGTGGGGGTAACCCCCCTCCCCCTCCCAGTGTACATCAGTCAAGAATTGGAGAATGTTTAGAGAGGAGAGGCAGCCAGGGTTTACCAGTAGGAAATTCTTACCTCTGACAAAAAATGTGGGAGAACTAGAATTGTCCAATCTGGAGGAAAGGGCCAAAGGGCAGAGATACCTTAATTTCAGATAAGAGCATTAAGGCTTTTTCTGAAGGAGTGTGTGGACACGTAGTTCTGCTTATCTGCAGGAAGTGTAGGAAAGAACTATGATTTTATGTTAGTGGGAGGAGAGTCCCTTTGGTTCTAAGAACAATAAAACTCTTTGTCAAGCTGATCAAAAGCTCAAGTGAGTGGCCATGGGACTCTCTGTCCCTAGAGATTTTGAGGGGGAAAAAGGAATTAGAGAATCAACCGAATGAATAAATAAATGAATGAATGAATGGATGGATGAAAGAAAGAAGCATTTATTATATACTTAAAATGTGCCAGTTACTATACTAAGCTGAGGATAGAAGTACAAAAGCAAGACAGTCCCTGCCCTCAAGGAACTTACATTCTAAAGGGAAGAGATGACACATATAGGGGAATGATGACCAGGGAAGGGTGTTTTGATCTGGGGAGTTACTTGGAAGGTGAGCAGTCAGTTTCCAGAAGCAATGGTAGAGTTAATGTGATTACTGTTGGGAGTGGGGTTGCAGAAGTGGAAGGGGAGAAGAGAAAGGTATATGGAAGGCAGTATGTTGGGAAATGGCTTTTATGAAAGAGCATAGTTAGATATGGTACCAGCTACCAGTGAGGTCTCACCATTCAGACCAGGAGGGTCAAGGTTCTTCCAGTGTGTGTTATCTGCAAGTCCAGTTGGAGGCAGTAGTGACAGCTTCCTCATATTGGACAATGATAAACCCCCTTCCAAGTGACAGCCATTCAGATACTTGAGACAGCCATGATTGCCCTCCTAATTCTTCTCAAAGGTACTTTGTTGGTAGAGCTGTGAATTAGTGAAGCCATTCTGGAAAGCAACTTGGAATTATGTAAAATAAGTGTTTAAAATGTCCATATCCTTTGACCCAGAGATTACACTGTTAAACACATACCTCAAGGAAGTCACTAACCAAAAGAAAGGTTCCATGTACACCAAAATACTTCTAGCAGCAAGCAATTGAAAACAAAGTAGGTGCTCCTAGATTGGGTAATGGCTAAATAAATTGTGGTTACGTGGATCTAATTGAGTATCACTGACTGTAAGAAACAAGGAACATGATGAATATAGAGAAGAATGGAAAGACTTACATGAATTGATGCAAAATGAAGTGAGTAGAACCAGGAAAACAATAGACACGATGGCTTTGTAAATGGAAAGTACCACAGTTACAAAACAATTGAAGATGAATGTTGTGAAATTATAAAGGACAATGGGTGGATTTTAGAGTGAGGAGGATTTAGACTTGATATGAGGAAAATTGTCCTTAAAATTAGAGCTCTTCGTGGCAGCTAGGTGGTGCAGTGGATAGAGCACCAGCCCTGGATACAGGAGGACCTGAGTTCAAATCTGGCCTCAGACCCTTGACACTTACTAGCTCTGTGACCCTGGGCAAGTCACTTAACCCCAATTGCCTCACCCCACCCCACCCCCCAAAAAAATTAGAGCTCTTCAAAAATGGAATAGGCTGCCTCAGAAGATAGTGGGCTCGGGGGCAGCTAGATGGCGCAGTGGATAGAGCACCTGCCCTGCATTCAGGAGTACCTGAGTTCAAATCTGGCCTCAGACACTCAACACTTACTAGCTGTGTGACCCTGGGCAAGTCACTTAACCCCAATTGCCCCGCAAAAAAAAAAAAGAAGAAGATAATGGGTTCCACCTTTCATTGGGAGCTTGAATGACCCTTTAAGATATTGCAGATAAGATGCAAACATGGAATGATCTTGACGTTCCCATCCTATTCTGGGATTGTGAGATTCTAGAAAGGGGGACTTGCCCAAGGTCACATAGCTGGTTACAGAGCTAGAATTGAACCCCAGGTCTCCCAAATCTCAGTCTAGCACTCTTTATACTACACTATGGAGAGTTGATAGTGCAATATAGAGGTCTGGGTCTGGAATCAGGAAGATCTGAGTTCAAATCTGGTCTCAGATATTTAATAGCTGTGTAACCTTGGGCAAGTCACTTTAACCTCTCTTTGGCTTAGTTTTCTTCACCGTAAAATAGGGATAATAATAACATTATGCAGAGTTGTTTTGAGGATCAAATGAGATAATATTTCTAAAAAAGCTCTTAGTACAGTGCCTGGCACATAATAGACACTATATAAATGCTTATTCCCTCTTTTCCTCTCCTCCTCCCACTACACTAGAAGATATTCCTACATGTCACCGTGGATACTTGCATCTTTGTGAGGAAGAGACAAACCTAGCTCTATTATCAAAACAGGTAGATCAACAAAAAGCGATTCCAAATCTAAGAAGACTAGCATATCTTTGTGGGTTATAGAAGGATGGAGACAGGGATTGGACTTAAAGTACAATATTCTCCCCATTGGCTATTCTCTCAACTGTCACTGGAAGGTTGGATACCCACTAGGTCACTGATATTTAGAAGTTCCTGGAGGTAAACACTCCTAAAACTAATTCATGAGCCCCTACTGTTTCTTTCCCATGAACAATCATCCAGAAGACATAATTTGTTCAAAGGAAAGGCATTCACTAAGATGTCAATGTAGGAACAGTAGTTACAGAATTCTCCCCAGAAACCTGAGATACACTTTACCACAAAACAGCATCATTGGTAAAAGTAGGTACAAACTTAGTACATTAGTAATGATGCACATGAGTAGGGGCTACATATTGTCAATGCCATTCACTCCTCTGTTGAATTGTTAATTAATTTATGAAATTATGAAACAGGGACTAGTTCTTTTTTTTTTTTTTAAAGTGAGGCAATTGGGGTTAAGTGACTTGCCCAGGGTCATACAGCTAGTAAGTGTCAAGTGTCTGAGGCCGGATTTGAACTCAGGTACTCCTGACTCCAGGGCCGGTGCTCTATCCACTGTGCCCCCTAGCTGCCCTGGGACTAGTTCTTTTGATACTCACTAGGAAAGAACATGATTGGCAGAAAGAAATGTGGTAGCAATCAGACTTTTTTGTTTGTTTGTTTTTTTGGTGAAGCAATTGGGGTTAAGTGACTTGCCTAGGGTCACACAGCTAGTAAGTGATAAGTATCTGAGGCCAGATTTGAACTCAGGTCCTGAATCCAGAGCCGGTGCTCTATCCACTGTGCCACCTAGCTGCCCCTGAAATCAGACTTTAATAACTACAAAGGATGTGAAAGCAAACAGCACAGAAAATACTGAAACAAGTGGCAAAAAGTGGGGAGAAATACAAAGGCAGATGGTGGTATGGGATGGAGAAGTAAGTCAGGCAGCATGGGGCAGATGGGATGGGGAAAGGCAGAGAATATCACTTATGTAAACCAGAGACTAGAGTTGGGAGCACTAGGTAGCATGAACCCTTAGGAGACAGAAGAAGATCTCATTTTTGTGGTTCTTTGGGGAAACAGACCAACTCCTATCTGTGCCACCTTGGGGCTAATTCATTAACATATCTGAATCATCAGTCCCTTTTTGATGTTCTGCTGGCCTGGAATTTGGAGGTCTTGATTTTGTCCAGAATTTACATATTCTAGGACCAGAAACTTTGACTAGAGTGCCTAGATGGCTTCCCCTGATTCATTACATATTATCAGGATGTGAATTTTAGTTAATATATAATACACTTTGTAAGTTATGGTCCTTTGATCTTTTGGGACAGTTTGTCCATGACTTCCAGGTTGCTCTTTGCAATCTAATTTCCTGCTACTACTGCCCTTTTATACTGGCTACTTTTAACTTACTCTACTGACTAGAAGGTAAAGAGGTGATCAGGGGGACCAGAACAAGATACAGTTTAAACACACGTGATACCGCAGGAACATAAAGACCTTTCTCCTCCTAGCAGAATCCTCCCAAAGCTCACTCCAGGTGCAGCATCTCTTTTGGGTGGGAACCTCAGCTGGGCTCCTGTAGTCTGCCTCTCTCTTCGGTTTAATTCCATCATCAGAGCTAGCTCTCTCCTGAATCCATAGCTGCTTCTCTTCTTTGCTGTAAGTGGTCCCATTCCTTGAAGATGTTTCCATATTTGAGTAACTGCCTCTCTGTATCAGTGTCTGGGTGGAGGGTACCTATGCTTCCAGATCTGCTCCTTTAACTCTCTGTAACTCATTCTGCAAATACTAGATGGTATTTCTCTTCCTGGACAAGTAGTCCCAATAGCCTTTTCTCAATCCTCCTCCTCCTTGACCTCTCTGCAGCCTTTGACACTTTTGGTTACCGTCTTCTCCTTGATACGCACTTCTCTCTAGGTATTTGGGGACACCTCTCTCTCCTGGTTCTCCTCCTGCCTATGTGACTGCTCCTTCTCTGTCTCCTTTGCCTTATCCTCCTTTAGATTATACTCTCTAATTATAGGTGCACTTCAGAAATCTGTCCTGGGCCATCTTCTTTTCTTCTATACAACTTCACTTGGCGATCTCATCAGCTCCTCTGGATTTAATTGCCATCTTTATGCCAATGATTGTCAAATCCTGTCCCCAGCTTCCCGATGACCTCCAATCTTATATCTACAACTGCCTTTCACACATCTCTAACTACATATCCAGTAGATATCTTAAATTTAATATGTCCAAAATGGAGCTCATTATCTTTCCTCCTAAACCCTCCCCCACCAACCTTCCCTATCATTGTAGAGGGAAAGACCATGCTCCCAGTCTTTCAGACTCACAACTGAAGAGTCACCCTGGACTCCTCACTATCTCTCATCCCCCATATCTAATCTGTTGCCAAGGCCTGCTGATTTCACTTTTGCAACATCTCTCAAATACGCCTCCTTCTTTGCTCTGACACTGCCACAATTGGTACAGACTCTCATCTCTTCTCACTTGGACTACTGCAATAGCCTGTTGGTGGGTCTGCCTGTTTCAAATCTCTCCCCACTCCATTCTATCCTCTATTAGGTCGCCGAATCAATTTTCCTGAAGTACAAGTCAGACCATACCACCTTCTCCTCCCCACTCCCCATTCTGTATACTCCACTGGCTCCCTGTTGCCTTCAGGATCAAATGCAAAACACTCTGGCGTTCAAAGACCTAGATAAGCTAATCCCCTCCTACATTTCCAGTCTTCCTACACCTAAGTTTTCAACATGTACTCTTCAGTTCAGTGACACAGGTCTCCTGGTTGTTCCACAAACAAGACATTTCATCTTTTCACTCTGGGCATTTTCTCTGGCTGACCCCCATGCCTGAAATGCTGTAACTCTTCCACTCTACTTACAGACCCATTCCCCCTACCACTTCCTTTATTTATCTATTTGTTTGTTTGTTTATTTATTTATATTTTTTGCAGGGCAGTGAGGGTTAAGTGACTTGCCCAGGTTCACACAGCTAGTAAGTGTCAAGTGTCTAAGCTCAGATTTGAACTCAGGTCCTCCTGAATCCAGGGCAGGTTCTCTATCCACTGCGCCACCTAGCTGCCCCTACCATGTCCTTTAAGTCCCAAGTAAAATCTCATCTTTTCCTGAAAGCCTTCCTCAACCCCTCTTAATTCTGATGCCTTTCCTCTGTTAATTATTTCCTATTTACAAGTATATAGCTTGCTCTGTATGTATCTGTTTATGTGGTGTCTTCCCCAATAGATTGTGAGCCTATTGAGGACAGGGACTATCTTGTGCCTTCTTTTCTATCCCCAGTGCTTTGCATGGTGCCTGGTGCTTAATTAATGTCTGTCAACTGATTGATGCCGGGAGAAAAAGCTCTTCTTCTCCCACCTTCAGGTGAATAGCTCAATTTCCCTCTGACTTTTTGCTGTCTCTTCATCTTTCTTGAGTTGCCAACTGTCGTTAAGGTTTAGCTATTTAAAGATTTCAAGGCTTTGGCCAGTTTGGGGGTAGCTGTTTATTGTTTGTTTGTTTGTCCAATGGCCTACCACCCTCTAGAGTCATCAGAGGAAGGTATTCACTCTTCCTGAAAGGATGGGTACATGCCATTACCTATCATTATATTTTGTGACTACATCAACTTTCCCCCTCCTTATAAAAGTGAAAAACCTAAGTGACTCTCAGCTCCCTAAAAGCAAAAATAGATGAATCTGAGGGATAGGCATAGATGCCCTTGGTGAGACAAAGACAGCTTCCCTAAACTGTTGTATGGTATCTTGGAGTCCAGGTTCCAGTACCAACATTTGTTCACCAGCGGTGTGACCTTGGGTAAGTCACTTCTCTCTGAGCCTTGGTTTCTTTGGTTATCAAGTAGGGATAATAATAATAGTTAGCATTTACCTAGCACTTTAAGGTTTGTAAAATTTGTTATTTCATTTGATCCTCATAAGAACCCTGTGACATAGATGCTATTATTATGCCCATTTTATAGATAAAGAAACTGAAGTTTAAAAGGTTAAGTGACTTGGTCAGGGTCACACAGCTGGTAAATATCTGAGGTAGGATTTGAACTTAGGTCTTCTTGACTCTGATGGATAGTGCTGCTCTAAGAGCCACTGCACTACTTAACTGCCTATAAGACACTAATACCTGCTCTATCTATCACAAATGGTGGTTGTTCAAATGAAATGCTTATGGATTTCTTTATAAGCTACAATGTTGGCATGGGTACATGGATCTTGGTTATGTGGAGATTAGAGATTCCTATGTGAGCCTGATCTTCTGGGTTGAAGTGAGCAGTAGACAAGAAACAGTGTAAATAACAAGAAGTGAGGAAAGGGACTTTAGGGATTGAAGAGCAATTTAGAGGAGAAAGAGTGTCTGAAAAAAAATGCTCCACACACATTTTGTTCTTTTTCTTTTTCCTTTTCTTTTTTTTTCCATTTTCTTCTTTTTTCAAGGAATGGATACAACAGCTGAACTAAGAGGCTTCCAACCTGAGGAGAAGAAGAAGGTGACTGCAGAGACCTGTACTCATGCTATGTTTTCCATGTGGAATCTAGAAACCATTGATTCTCCTCCGCATTGGGACCCAGACCCCCACCACGATCTCCTTGAAGATTCCCGTCGTGAAGGGGATCGGGAAGAAACAGGGAGAAGGAGTAGGGAGACCTGCTTTACTCAGTGGCCACCTGAATTGCTGGATAAGGATCCAGATGAGACCGAAAGAAGCGTCCTTTTGGAGGGGTCGACTATTGCCATGGGCACGGACATCTTCCAGACACATCTGCTGGAAATGGACGTGAAGGGGAATGGTTCCATTGGATGGAGCCGGCCTACAGAGTTTCTGAGATCCCAGTGCCCAGAACGAGAGCCAGCAAGGGGTGGCAGCCAGGCAGGGGACATAGGAGCACAGCTGATGGCTGATGGAATCTACTCCAATGTCGCTGTGAAGACTTTACGTGGAGGACTAGAGAAAGGCAAGGCTGTGGTCATGGAAACCCTTGAGGGGGAGGTGTTGTGAGAAAGGGCCTCATTGCCCGTCCTGGAGGAAAGGTGGCCTGCCTTCTGTCTGTGGGGCTCAGGGACAGAAATGAAAATAATTTCACAGGATTCTATTTCTGTATACAAGACCAAATAGCAATAAAGGCTTAGGAATAATAAACACATTGATACAAATTAAATAGTTTAGTATTTCATAGCATAAATCTCATTGGAGTCCCTTTCCACACTCCCTCCACCCCCAGCACTGTGCCACCTAGCTCCCTCTGGAAGGAGGCAGGGAAAGAACTTGCTTCTGACCCATATATATATATATATATATATATATATATATATATATATATATATATATATATATATATATATATATATATATATATATATATATATATATATATATATATATATTTTTAGTGAGGCAGTTGGGGTTAAGTGACTTGCCCAGGGTCACACAGCTAATAAGTGTTAAGTGTCTGAGGCCGGATTTGAACTCAGGTACTCCTGAATCCAGGGCCTGTGCTCTATCCACTGTACCACCTAGCTGCCCCACTTCTGACCCACATTGAAAAAGGAATGTTTTCTATTATATGCCAACAACTGGTTATATAGCTTCCAATCGAAGATTTCTTGGGAAGGAGATTCCTCAACATTCTAGATTTGGGTTAGCCTTAATTATTTGGATGTCCTTCCTTATATTGAACTGAAATCTGTCTATGGGCAGCTAGATGGTGGAGTGGATACACTGTCAGGCCTGGAGTCAGGAAAACTCATCTTCCTGAGTTCAAATCAGGCTTCAGACACTTCCTAGTTGTGTGACCCTGGGCAAGTCACTTAACCCAGTTTGTCTCAGTTTCCTTATCTGTAAAATGAGCTGGTGAAGGAAATGGCAAACCACTCCTGTATCTTTACCAAGAAAACCCCAGATGGGGTCACGAAGGGTCAGAAAAGACAGAAAATATTTGAACAAAAATCTTGCCTCAGTACAATTTCTACCACTGCTTCTTTAGCTTTCTGAAGTCAAACAGGCCATTCCACATAACAACCCTTCAGACACCTGAAGACAATAATCATGGTCCCCTTAAGACTCACCTCCAAGCTAAACATTCTCGGTGCCTTCCACTAACCCCCCCATGGTATAAGTGCCCTTGTCAGTCTGGCTGCTCTCCTCTGTCCTTGGCATCCTGTGTGTGGTGTCTAGAAGAGAGTACAGTTCTCTAGGTATGATCTGATGAGGACAGAAGACAATAGAACTTCCTCCTCTCTAGCCTTAGATACTGTGTCTCTCCTGAGAATCACCACCCCCCAACCATGGATACTGTGCCTCAATTATGATACCAACTAATATCATTTTAGGGTTTTGTTTGATTGTTCTTGGCCTCCAGGTCACACTGTTGACTTAAAGAGCTTAAGGTTTACTCCCCCACTCCATATTTTTATCTTTTCACTTTCTTAGCAAATATGGAGGCTACCAAGGAGAGTTCTACTCCTCAAACTTATGCCAAATTTATCCTTTCACACAACAAAAATGGGTTCTTCGACAGTATTGGACCCTTCTACCAGTACACAGCCCAAGGCCCAAGGCCTACCTGCAGGTACCAGACTCTTCATTCTCCAACATTCAATCATGTCTGAGATATACAGACAGCCTTGATGGTCATTAGCCCTTCTGTGGGTAGAGAACAGATTGACCTCCTTGGCAGACTTCCTGATTCCCATCTTGGATCAGCATTAAAGCTATTGCCTCTTACTTTTCTGCCCCTCAGCCAGTGGAACAGGATGTGGCTTTCATTCAGATATTCCTCACTCACATTTCTCTCTTGTGAAGCACAAGTTAACTGTGTCTTTCCATGTTCCTCTCCTTCCTTGGGTCAGTAATTTTCCATTCCCTGTTTAGTGAATCCCATCATACACAAGATACCACCTCTCATGCTATTATTTTCAGTTTTTGAGGTCATTCTTAATTAAGCTTCTTGGAATCCAAATTAATTGTTTTATGCCACCATTAAGGTTGCTGCTACCAAGTGACAGGGAAGTGGCAGACATTTCCTAATGGAGATTAAACCATCTGGCCATCTCAGTTAGGTATAAATGGAACCTGCAGAGACAGCATACGTGCAATTCTGAATCAGATTCTCAATCATAATGAAAGTAATTCCTTAAATTTAAAAAAATTGCAATATATATTTTAGATACCAGGAATTTATCAGATATATTGAATATAAGATTATACAGGGTGTCCCAAAAGTCTCAGTACAGTTTTTTGTTTTTGTATTTTGAAAGGCAATGGGAGTTAATTGATTTGCCAAAGGTCAGACAGCTAGTGTCAAGTGTCTGAGGTCGGATTTGAACTCAGGTCCTCCTGAATCCAGGGCTGGTGCTTTATCCACTGCTCCACCTAGGTGCCCCTCAGTGCATTTTAAAGCTTTAATAGCTTAAACTATTAAACTGTTAATAAGTTTTAATAGCTTGAAACTGCATTAAGATTTTTGGGACACCTTGTATAGGCAACCAACAAAAACAAAAAACCAAAAAGCCATTCCTCAATAGATAAGTGGTCAAAGGATGTGAATAAATTTCTCAAAAGAATTGCAAACTATTAACAACCATATGAAAGAATGTTCCAAATAATTAATAATAATTATTATTAGAATTAAGAGAATGTAAATTATCCTAACCCTGACATTTTACTTCACAGTCTACAAATTGGCAGTGATGGGAACAGTCAGTGTTGGAAGGGTCATAGAAAGATAGGCACAGTGGTAATCTTTTGAAGCTATGAATTGGTACAACCATTCTGGAGGACAATTTGCAGTCATGCTAAGACAGTGACTAAAATGTTCATATTCTCTGACCCTTGTAATATACCACAAAAAAACGTTAATGACAAAAAGAAAGGCCCAATATACACCAAAATGTTTAGAATAATACTTTACGAGAGTAAAGAACTAGGGGGATAAGTGAATAATCTGTAGAATGGCTAAACCAGTTCTGATATATGCCTGTAATGAAATATTACCATGCTTACTTTAAGAGACAAATATGATGAATACAAAGAAGCATGGGAAAATATAAACAGATGCAAAATGAAGTAAGCAAAGTCAAGAAAACAGTATATGTAGTGACTAAAATAGAATAATGGAAAGAAAAACAAAGCAATCAAAACTGAAGACCTGGCCCCAAAAAGATTTGTGAGAAAGCACCCACCTTCTTTTTAGATGGGAGAGTGTGACTGTAGAGCACTGTATATTATGTCAGACTTTCTCAATGTGTTGTTTTTTGCTGGACATTTTTTTCTTTATTCTTTGTTATAGGGGATGTCTAACCATCTCTAGTGGGAAGAGATACATTGGAAAATGTAGGTTTTTGTATAAATAAAAGATAGCAAAAATGTATTTTTAAAAATTATAATTTAAAATTCTATAAATAAGAAATACCATGTAGAACAAATTTACAAAATTATCATCTGTTAAGATAGATTTTATTCATAACCCCATAGAAATATATTGTCTACAATCTCCCTTTGCCAGTCATTCATTCTCTGACTGCCTGATACAAAATACAGCTGGCAACCCCTGCATGTATCATCAGCCTGAGGAACGGTCTTGGGTGATGAATGCCTGGCATTTGTTTCTAAGTTCATTTCTACTCTTAAGAGTCTGGGGTTCCATGCAATTCTTTCTTAGTAGGAGGAGCAAGGGTGTGACTAATCCAAAGGTCATTCTAGTAGGCTTCCTCCTTCTTTCCCTTCAGAAGATTTACCTTCCTGATCGCCTTAAATGTTTGATATTAGAATTTGCATTTCCTGGGTGCAATCCAACTGAAGAGCAGAAGGAGGTGGTATGGGAAACTTGGGAGGAAACTGGAGAAGCCAACTTGGCTCAATTATCAGCAGTGGGAGAGACAAAGTATGCAATTGTTTTTGGAATGAGAATCAATTGTAGACTTTGTGTCTGATTTAGGAGCTTCATTATTCAGGGTAAAGGGACTGAAAACAAATGTAGAAACTCACTTCTATGTGCCCTGTGTACACATACAGTTTTGAACCTAAGGCTGGGCACCACCAACTTGATACAAGTCCTCCTCATTTTGTACCTGGATTATTGAAATAATCTGCTAGTGGGTCTTCCTGCATCAAGCTTCTCCCACTGCAATCCATCCTCTATTCAGCCACCAAAACAATTTTCTTAAAGTGCAGGTCTGACCATGTCAACTGCCCTTCTTCATAAACTCTAGTGGCTCCCTATTGCTTCCAGGATCAAATATGAAAATCCCTTCATAATGTAGCTCCCTCCTCCTTTCTTCACCGCCCCCCTCCCCTTTTCCAGGCTTCTTATACCTTCCTCCCGGCTGTATACTCTTTGATCTAGTGACAGGGACCTCCTGGCTGTTCTGGTGAAAAAGACACTCCATCTTTCTGCTCCAGGCATTTTCTCTGTCTGTTCCCCATGCCTGGAATGCCCCCCACTCCTCTGCTCTGACTACTGACTTCCTCAGCTAAAATTTCCGCCTTCTAAGGAGACCTTCCCCAACCCCTTTTAATTCTATTGCCTTCCCTCTGTTAACTATTTCCTATTTATCTTGTTTGTTTTTTTGCAGGGCTATGAGGATTAAGTGACTCGCCCAGGGTCACACAGTTAGGAAGTGTCAAATTTCTGAGGTCAGATTTGAACTCAGGTCCTCCTGAATCCAGGGCTGGTGTTTTATCCACTTTGCCACCTAGCTGCCCCCTCCTATTTATCTTGTATATAGTTTGCTCATATTTGCTTGTTGTCTACCCATTAGATTGCAAGTTTCTTGAGGGCAGGGACTGTCTTTTGCCTCTTTTTGTATTCCCAGTGTTTCACACAGAGCCTGGCACATAGTAGATGTTTAATAAACGTTTATCGACTAGTTTATCGACTAAAACAAAAACCAAAGTTGGTGATGGCTGGGAAATGACTTAGATATTATCATAAATGAATAAAGTTCATGGAGTTCATTCCTTAAAGCAGTTTCTGGAAACCTAGAAAAAAAATACCTCATTCTGAATAGTTCTTGTAACAGCTTAAGAGCTAAATTTTTGAGGGAACCTATGCCTCTCTTTGTCTGTTTTAACACTGAATAATTTTCCCTATCTGAACTTGGTGGCCCTCCTCCCAGCAGTTTGATTCCAATTCATGGGCTCACAGAATTCTTTTCCTCACTGCATACTGCTGGCTAAAAGACAGGCATCTGCTTTTTTACTGAGCTAAACCACTTCGTTGAGTCTCGTCAGGAACCCCGCCTGCTTTTTTTTCCAGCTGTTTTCCGAAGTAATTCTCTTGAGGGGGAGCCGCTTCTTTCTCTTTACTTCTTGGGAAAGCCCCATGTGAACTTCCCCAGTCACATCTGGGCTTTTCTGCTCTTCCAGCTTCTTGCCTGCCCTCCCCCTGTAGGTGCTCTTCCCTCTTTGTTCCAATGTTAGCAATAGACAGCCTTGGGCAGCTAAGATTCTTTAGAAACTGCGTTTCAGCAAATGTACTCTGTGGCTCGTATCTATATCTGAATTGGATACAGAGTTTAAAGTCACGGCTACTCTTAGAGTAGGAGGACAATTATCCATCAATTGGTTTCATCCCACTCAGAAATGTAGTTTAACCTCATTCTTTTCTTGGAGTGGAGGACCTTCATCGCAGTTGACCCTGTGTCCTAGATTCTCTGTCACAGTTGTGATTTTAAGAAAAGAAATATGATTTTTTTCCCCCTGGGAAATGGAATAGGTGAATTTGAATAGGTGTTATATCCACTGACTAGGTGGTATACAATTCTGGGACATTATCATTATTTTTGCTTGTATTATTTCATACTACATCTTTATGTCATTGAAATGTTAATCATTTTAAAAATCTGATTAGGCATTTAAAACCAGCATGAATACTCTTTTTTTAAGGCTCCTAAAGATGAATTAAAATGTAAAAGGAATCATAGAATCAAAATCAAATAAAAAATAGGGGGCAGCTAGATGGCGCAGTGGATAAAGCACCGACCCTGGATTCAGGAGGACTTGAGTTCAAATCCTGCCTCAGACACTTGACACTTACTAGCTGTGTGACCCTGCGCAAGTCACTTAACCCTCATTGCCCTATAACCCCCCCACCCAAACCAACCAATAAATAAATAAAATTAAAAGGAATCATAGAATCATGAAAAATTTAGACTTGTCCAAACTCCTCATACGATGAGGAAACAGGCTGAAAAGTTTAGGTGACTCTCCAAGTCACACATGTCAGAACCTGGGCTTAGGAAACAAGGCTTCCTAATTCTAATTCTAGTGGCAAGTAAAGTTTTCCTTAAAATTTTATGAAAATAGGTTCTAAAATTTTCCTTAAGTAATCTGTGAAATGTTCCTATATGTGCACATGTATACATATATAGGAAATACCTATTCAATATAACACATTTTGAAAAAGTACTTGTGTATCATATAAACTATTGGCTAATAAAAATAGCAAGTATTTGCATTTTGCTTTAAGGTTGCAAAGCTTTTACAAATATTATCTAATTTTATCTTCACAACAGTCCTGGGATATAGGTCTTCTTATTGTCTCCATTTTACACATAAGTAAAATAAAGCAGACTGACTTAGATCATGGTCATTCAGCTAGTAAATAAGTATCTGAGGCCAAATTTGAACTCGTCTTTCTGACTCAGGATGTTATCTACCGCATCCCCAACCTGCTTATATAACCTAGGGGTACCAGTAACTGAGAGATAACCCTGGTAAGGCCTAGGGGTACAATCTCCCAGGGAATAATAACCTGAGGGACAGATTCGAAATCCTGGGAGAAGACTGAACTAATTAGCCTCCTTTCCCTGTCAGAATCCAATCAAGTCTGCAAGGAAACCCTTCTGGAGAAATCATCCTGGGTCACTTCAGCCACTAGCTTGTGAAGTATCTCAGGAGAAGGGGAGTCAGTCATTCAGCCTGGCTCTGGTGGCCTCCCTAAACTTTGAGGAAATTCCAATGAGGGATCAACATTAAAGGCTTCAGGGCCAGAGACTTTGAGCCAGTGCCTGTCCAGAACACAGTCTTGTCCCAGGTTGGAAAGCCTCTCACCGATCATGTGTTGTACAAGAAACAATCAGGGATAACTAGGAGACATATTTATTCAAGTAAGCAGTAAAACAGAAATTAGTGCAGTTTATATAGATTAGGGTAGACAATAGAATACACAAGAACAAACAGGCTCTTCAATTCAGGAACGAGATAAAATCTTTCAGCCAAGGAAAGAATGATCTCACCAGAAAAGTCTGTGATTAGCAGTTTCTGGGGGTGTAGGTGCTGGAAATCAAGGTGTGTGGGGGGAGGGCTGGTTTTGCCCACATGTCTCTGACTCTAGAGGCTCCCACTAGCCATTCCAGAATTTGCCCCTTCTCTCAATGAAGTTTCTCTCAGCCTGGAGCCAATCAGGAATCCTATCTTCCTGTGAGTTATAGGGCTGTCCTTCAGGGAACTGCCCAACTCACCTAGGGCATCAGCAAACAGTTACTAAGCATGACCACATGCAAGTGACCATGGTAGGTATTCAGAATATAAAGACAAAAAGTCTCTGGTTCTTAAGGAATTTCAGTTCAGCTGGGGAATACACCATGTACAGATGAGTAAAGTAGGAAGTAATTTGAGGGGGAGGGATAAACAATAACAACTGGGAGGTCCGTAAAGGCTTCGCCTATGAGGAAACACATGATAAGCATCCTAAAAAGGTGGAGGTGAGGAAGGAACGCATACCAGGAATTGAGGACAGCTTGTGTCAAGGCCTAGAAACAAGAGATGGAATGTCAAGTTCAGGAAAGAACTATTGGGCCTGTTTGGCTGGAATGTGGAGTACAGGAAATAAGTCTGAAAAGGTAGTCTAGGGGCAGCTAGATGGCGCAGTGGATAGAGCACCGGCCCTAGAGTCAGGAGTACCTGAGTTCAAATCCGGCCTCAGACACTTAACACTTACTAGCTGTGTGACCCTGGGCAAGTCACTTAATCCCAATTGCCTCACTAAAAAAACAAAACAAAACAAAAAAGGTAGTCTGGTACCAGATTGTGAAAGGCTTTAGATGCTAGGCTGAGGAGCTGGTATTTTAAAAGCAATAGGGATCCCCTGATGATTTTAAAGCGAGTAACATAGGTCTATGCCTTAGAAGATTATTTTAGTAGTATGTGAGAGGGGAGAAACTGAAAACAAGCAAACCAATTAGGGGGCTATTGTTTTTTTTTTTTTTGTGGGGCAATGGGGGTTAAGTGACTTGCCCAGGGTCACACAGCTAGTAAGTGTCAAGTGTCTGAGGCCGGATTTGAACTCAGGTCCTCCTGAATCCAGGGCCGGTGCTTTATCCACTGCACCACCTAGCTGCCCCTGGGGGCTATTGTAATAGGACAGCGGAGAGGTGATGAGGACATGGACTAGAGTGGTGGTGAATGGAGATGGATGAAAGAGATGTTGTGGAGGTATAACATACAGGTCTTGGCAGCTGATTGGAGATGGAGTGCAAGGGAAAGGGAAGCATCTGGAATGTTTGCAAGGCTTTAAAATTTAGTGGTATGGGGTTTTTTTAGGGGGAAGATAATGAGTTCTGTTTTGGACATGTTGACCTTGAGATATTAATGGGACTTCCAGGTGGAGATGTCTGGCAAATGCTTGGCAATATGAAACTAGAATTCGGCAGCTTAGATCCATATTTATAGATGTGGGAGTTATCTGCATATAGACGATAATTAAATCCATGGGAGCTGGTGAAGTTAAAGAATGTGGAGAGAGGAGAAAAGAGACCCAGGATAGAACTTTGGGAAATTGTCATAGTTGGGGCAAGTAGTAAGGAGAGTTAATGGTGATCCAGGAAAAGAGTGTGAGAGAGAGTGGGGTTTAGACAAGAGAAGTTGAAGAGAGAAGTATTCTGATGACTGTAGGAGGGAGTGGTTGAGAAAGACTAAAAGCTGTAGAGGAGTCAAATAGGATGAGGGGCTGAAAAAAGCTCATCCAACTTGGTGGCCAAGAGATCACTGATGACTCTGAAAAGAGATGTTTCAGTTGAGTTCGATGGAGTCTGAAGCCAGGTGGCAAGAGGCCAAGAAATAAGCTGGAGTTACAGAGAGAAGGCTTTTTCTAGGACTTCGAAAGGGAGAGAAGAGCAATAGCTTGAGAGGATGGATGGCAGAGTAAAGGAAGGTTTTTTAAGACTGAGGGAGGCCTGGAAATGTTTGTAGGAAACAGTATAGCAGCCAGTAGCTGAGAAGAAACTGAAGATAAGAGAAGAGAGATTCATGAGCAAAGGAGGAAGCTTTTTGCCAGAGAGGAAAGGGGAGGGGCTCGAGGGCACACATACAGGGCTTGGCCTTTTCAAGGAGGAGGATACAGCTAGCATGGTTAAGTAACTCCCTCCAGTGGCATAGAGCGGGATGTGAGTAGGAGCAAAGAAAGACAATTGTGGGGATAACCTAGGATTAGAGGCAATGTATGGGTGGTGACAGGTGAAGGGGGCAAGGGGCAGTGTGAAATTGAACTGGTCAATATAGGGTCAAGACTACAGTAGTAAAGTGAAGACAAAGGAGTGATGGATTGTGGGAGCCTATTTTCTCAATAGGCTTAGGAGAGGTCCAATAGAAGGAGAGATGGAAAGGCAGGAAGTTATGATCAGAGAGAAACTTCAGAATTTCAGGATCATGGAGGTAGCATAGTAATGAGATCCAAGCTATGCCTATCCCTGTGGGTTACTGACATGGAGTAAAGACATAAAGGTATTGAAATTGATAAACTGAAAGGCCAGGATGTTTGAGAGGACATCACAATTTATATTGAAGTCTCTAAGAGAAGAGTTTGGAATGAAGAAAACTGGGTCTCAGGTGAATACACAAATCCTTGAAAAAAGAAGGGAGAGTAGAACTCTAGAGGTCAGTGGATGACAGATCCTAAACAGGGCGATATAGTTGTTGTTCAGTCATTTCCAACTCTTCATGACCCCATTTGGGGTTCTCTTGGTAGAGATATTGAAGTGGTTTGCCATTTCCTTCTCTAGCTCATGTTACAGATAAGGAACCGAGGCAAACAGGATTAAATGATTTGCCAAGGGTCACACAGTTAGTGTCTGAGGCCAGATTTAAATTCATGAAGATAATTTCCTGACTTGAGGACCAGAAATCTATCCACTGCACTACCTGAAGGAGAGTTGTTCAGTCTGACTCTGCATGACCCCATAGAATTTCCACTATATCTCAAATTCTGTCTAAATTTATGTTCATTGTTGCCATGATACTGTCTATCCATCTCATCCTCTAAAGTCCCATTTCCTTTCGCCTTTAATCTTTCCCAACATCAGAGTCTTTCCCATCTTCTCATTACGTGGCCAAAGTATTTAAGCTTCAAGTTTCAGTGTTTGACCTTCCAGGGCATAGCCTCAATTAATTTCTTTAAGAACTGACTGATTTGATCTATCTCCTTACTGACCTAGGGACTCTCAAAAGTCTTCTCCAACACCACAATTCAAAAGTATGGATTCTGCAGCCCTCAGCTTTCCTTATAGTCCAACTCTCACAGCCATACATTGCTATTGGAAAAATCATAGTTTTGACTATTTGACCTTTTTTTGTTTTGTTTGTTTGTTTGATTGTTTTTTGTTTTTCAGGGCAATGGGGGTTAAGTGACTTGCCCAGGGTCACACAGCTAGAACGTGTCAAGTGTCTGAGGCTGGATCTGAACTCAGGTCCTCCTGAATCCAGGGCCGGTGCCCCATCCACTGCGCCACCTAGCTGCCCCCCCTTTTTTTACTATACTGCCCACATTTCCCATAGCTTTCCTTCCAAGAAGCAATTTCATGGCTGCAGTCACCATCTATAGTGATCTTTGAGCCCAAGAATACAAAATATGACACTGCTTCCATTTCTTCTCCCTCTATTTGTCAAGAAGTAATGGGGCCAGGGCAGCTAGATGGCACAGTGGATAAAGCACTGGCCCTGGATTCAGGAGGACCTGAGTTCAAATCCGGCCTTAGACACTTGACACTTACTAGCCATGTGACCCTGGGCAAGTCACTTAACCCCAATTGCCTCACAAAAAAAAAAAAGAAGTAATGGGGCCAATTGTCAAAATCTTAGTTTTGTTGATGTTTATAATGAGAAAGACAAGAGATCTCTTCAACAATAAGCGATATCAAGGGAAAATTTTGTGCAAAAATGGGCTAATAAAAGACAAAGATGGTAGGAACTTGACAGAAGCAGAAGGGATTAAGAAGAGGTGGCAAAAATACACAAAAGAACTATGCAAGAAAGATCTTAACATCACTGACAGAGATGGAACGAACCTCTAAAGAGGAAGGGGTTACAGAGTGATGGAAGCAGAAGGATGGTTTGGAAATGGCAATGAGGAGCTAGGAATATGAAACACACTTTTCTTGGTCCAGTGGATTGGAGTAAGGGACAGGGTGAGAGGAGCATCTAGCATTAGACATGGTTGCTATGGATGTAGCATTTCCTGGAGGGTGTTAGGTTTACTTGAAGGAAGATTATGAGAAGAGATTTAAGTTTAGGATGAAAGGGAGTCTGTTCATCACAGAAGTACCAGAGGGCACAACAGGACAGCAGAGGATAAGGAACTGGGAGAGGTTGGGAAGAACTAGTTGGGCCTGAGGGAACAGAGACTGGTAGCAGCGTAAGAAGATTTTCCACTCAGCAGATGGTTATTCTGGATCATGGGTAGAAGGGGAAGAGGAGTTAAGAATTTTCTAGACACTGGATAGGAAGTCTCAAATGACTTGTGACTCTAGGTTCCTGTAGTGATGGAGAACAAACAGCATTAGCCTGTTCTCTCTCCATAAACAAAGCAGTGGAGGGTGAAGACAACATATCAGTCAGTAAATATCTGGTGATTGATTTCCCAGGGACCAAAATAAACATATGCTCCTTGCCATTTTCTTTGCATCATCCAAATATAGGAAAGAGTGACATGGAAGATATGCTGGGACTTCCAATCTGATCTGTAATCTGAGATCCTTACCCTGTACCCTCAATCGTGGAGGACTGGGAACATTTATTACTTGTGTGACCTTAAGTAAGGTACATTTACTAGCTATGAAAACCAGAGCAAGTCACTTAACCTGCCTACCTCAGTTTCTTCTTCTGTGAAATAGGCCTACCTCCAGGGTTACTGTGAGGATCAAATCAGATAACACATGTAAAATGCTTCACAAACATCAGAGCCTTATATAAATGCTATTATATTAAATAACAATTTCTGTGGGCCTCTATTTCCGCATCTGTAAAAAGAGGAGGTTGCTCCAGATGGTCCCTCAAGCCCTCTTCTGCTCTGGAACACTAGTTAAGTACATTGCGCAGACTATTTGGTGAAGTTGGTCAGAGTAGCTAAGGCTTCATTACACGTGGCAGCGGGCTCTTGAGTGAGAGGTCTTCAAACCCACTCCCTCAGAGGGGGTGGGGTTGGAGTCCAGCCCTCCAGACTCCATAGATGGTAAGGGGAGGAGTAGGTGCAAGGGCAGGGGCTGAGGTGTCCGCGCATCCCTCACCTAACGGGGTGCTTAGAGAGGGTGAAGAGGCTGCCTTTTTCCATTTCTGATGTTCTGTGATTCCTGATTGAAATACGCCACCTAAAAGTCATTTAGGATGGGGAGGCACAACCCTAGCACCCAGATGCATTGCCGGACTCAACGGTTATGTGCTGCAGGACGCCTGAGCTCGGGGCCACTTAGGACCCGGGTTGTCCCGTCCCGTCTTTTAAGGCCGGTGTCCAGCACTCCGGCCGCGTTGGAGTCCTGTCTGTCGGGCCCAATCCCGTAGGGCACATGTCCCTGGTCCGCCGCTGGGACACACAGTGAGCCTCTCCCCAGGCCTCCAGGTCTAGGCTTAAGGGGCGGATCCCTACGAGGCTGGGCTCCGTGGCCGGGCGGTGTCGGTTGGGGAAGGGGCAGGTCTGGGGAGGAGGGCCCACCCCTTTAAGGCCAGACACCGGTGCTGGGGCGGGGCGGGGTCCCGGTTAGGGGTTTGGGACACGAGGCCCCTTGCTTTAAGGCCGGATCCGGGCGCTAGGTTCTCGCGGAGCGGGCCGAGAGGCTCCCGGGGAATCGCCGTGGCGGCGCTGGCCAGGACTGGCCTAGGTTGGTCTGGGCTTTGTGCGGAGTGCTGCGGTCGGAGGTCAGAAAGGCGGCTTAAAGGGGAGGCGGCGGCCAGTCGTGGTCAGGGCCAGGCAGGGTTCTCTCGCCATGGGCACAGCCTGGGCCGGGAGTCGGAGTCGGAGCCGGAGCTCTAGCCCCGGGGCCCCGCGCCTGTTGGGCCTGGCGCTGTGCGCCGCCGCCGCGCTGCTCCTGCGGGGCCCGGGCCGAGCCGCCGCCTACTTTCCGGAGGAGCGCTGGAGCCCCGAGTCTTCGCTGCAGGCGCCGCGGGTCCTCATCGCGCTGATTGCCCGCAATGCGGCCCACGCACTGCCCTCGACCCTGGGCGCCCTGGAGAGGCTGCGGCACCCGCGGGACCGCACCGCGCTGTGGTGAGGAGCCCCATCCCTGCCCCTCTCCCCCCCCCCCCCACCTGGACCTGGGCCCCTCCCCAGCCCGGCCCCGGCCTGAGCGCGGCGTGCCTGTGTCTTTGCAGGGTGGCCACGGACCACAACGTGGACAACACCTCGGCCGTGCTGCGGGAGTGGCTGGTGGGCGTGAAGAACCTTTACCACTACGTGGAGTGGCGGCCCATGGAGGAGCCGAGGTGAGGGCTGGGGAGGGATTGTGCTGGAGGCGGGAAGCTGCCTGTGGGAGCCTGGGCTGGCCTGAGCTGTCAGTCAGCCTGCAGAGGCGGCTGGGGGCCGGGGACACCTATTCGGGGACAGGGACGGGAAGGGCCAACTGTTGAGGCAGTCCCCCGATGGGGCTGAGTTTCCGGCCTCCCAGGCCCCCCCAAAGGGATAGGCTGCATTCTGGGCTGGGGGTCCAACATGGCCCTGGCACTAACCTTTTAGGCAATTGTGGCTCCCCACAGATCCTACCCTGATGAGGAGGGTCCCAAGCACTGGTCCAATTCTCGCTATGAGCATGTGATGAAGCTCCGACAGGCAGCCTTGAAATCAGCTCGGGATATGTGGGCAGACTACATCCTGGTAAGAGCCACTGACAGCTTCCCAGCCTTCCCCTTCTTCCCCCCTTCCCCCATCTCAGCCTCCCATCCCCTTGGGTTTATGAGGGAAGAGGAAGTTGCCTGTCACAAGCTAAAGCTGAATCGATGCTGAGAGTGCTGAACTTGGAGTCTCCAAAATTCGAGCTCAAAATCCACCTCAGACACATCTCTCCTAATCTTACCCAAGTTCCTAAGGCTCAGTTTCCTTTTTCTGTAAAATGAGAATAATAATATTGCATCAGTTAATATATGCTTTTCAAACCTGAAATATTTGCCTTGACCCCTGTGATTTCATTGGTTAGCGGCTTAGAGAGCCTTAGAGAATTTCCTGGGGTGGGGGTGAGGGGGCGGGGGCTGAAAGGACTGGCCTAGGATCACAGATGTGATGTGTTTCCCAGTCTATACTTGAATCCTTGGTCTTGTTGACTCTGTGGCCAGATCTTCATTCACTCCATGCCACGTTGCCTTTGGAAGTGTAATATAAAGGTCAGGGGTTTTGTTTGTTTGCTTGTTTTGGACTGACCCTGTGATTTCATTGGTATAAAGAACTCTCAGAGGAAGGAACTCCCTGTCCCATTGCTGCGCATTCACTGGACTGCTTAGGTCTTTGCTTTGCCATTTATAGTCTTATGAGAGTTGCCTGGAACTCCAAGAATGAAAGTGACTTGCCCACAACCACTCAGCCAGGATATGTCAGAGGCTGTACTTGATGCCTTGGTCTTCTTGACTCTAAGAATGCCTCTATCGCACAGTACCTCTCCATAAATCATCATCGTGATGTTCAGAAAGGCCCCACTTAAAGCACCAGCTTCCATGCCTGCTTTGACTTAGCACACACCCAGGGATCAGTGATCCTGGTATCACTAGGAAGTTGATAGATGTTCCAGGGTTTCTCTGGCCCTTGGTAGGTTAGAGTGAGCATCTTCCATGATAGAAGCAGCAGGAGGCGAGGCGGAACAGAACTAAGGTTGGGAGTGTGGCCCCTCCCTCCCTTTGGGCTGTGAGAGACAGCTTCTCTCTTACAGGAGAAGGAGCGGGACTACAGTGCAGGAGAGGAGGATGCAGAGACCAGAAATAGCTGGTGTCACAAGTACTTCTTGCTTTAAGCAAACTTGGCATGTGACCATCTAGATTTATAAAGCAAGCAAATTAGTTACTATCCTTTAACAAAAGAATTGCCATCACCTGCCCCTGCCACCATCTCCACTCCAAGGTTCCTTAAAATAGCAAATTTCCCTAGTTTTTGCAGGGCTTGTGAATGTAAATAAAGAAGCACCCTCAACTGTGGTGGTCAGTGTCATACTCAGCAGAGACTTTTTGAGGATGTTATCTCAATTTCAGTTTGTGTTTGAGTCCTACTTCTGCAGCTGGCTGGCCATGTGACCTTGCATAAGCCATGTCACTCAGATGGGTCTCAGTTTACCTCTCTATAAAATGAGGAGGTTGGTTTAGATTTTCCCTTAGGGCCCCATCAGTTCTGATATTTTGTGATCTAAAGATAGATCTTGGGGCAGCTAGGTGGCATAGCGGATGGAGTGCTGGCCCTGGAGTTAGGAGGACCTGAGTTTAAATCCGTAACCCTGGGCAAGTCACTTAACTCTGTTTGCCTCAGTTTCCTCACCCATAAAATAAGCAGGAGAAGGAAATGATAAACCACTCCAGTATCTTTGCCAAGAAAACCCCAAATAGGGTCACAGAAAGTCAGACATGAGTGAAACATCTGGACAACAACAACAGAGCTAGATCTTAGGTTGAAGCATCTGACCACTAACTACCTTGTTTCATTTTCATAAGTACCTCTAATTGTTAAAAAAATACGAAACTGAGAAACTACCCCTAAAACAAAAAGCAAATAAATATTCAAGTCTATACTCAATTCTCTTTTAGTCTTTTAGAGATATTGAAATGATGTTAACAGTCATGATCACTGTTGCATTTGGCATTTTATCTTCTCAGACACATTTCTGTCTCACCAGTTTGCATATGTTCCTTTTCACTGCTGTGTAGTCACAGTAAGAATAGCTCCCATTTCTATACTCTTTCAAGATCTGCAGATCCCTTTCAGGTCAGTAGTGCAAGGATTATTCTTATCTTGATTTCGAAGAAGAAGAAACTGAGGCTTAGAGAGATGGTAAGTGAGTAAGTATTGGAGCTAGGTATTCATTCATTCCAGGCCTCAGCATGCCAAGTCCATTGCTCTTCCCACTCTATCATGCTGCTACCATCAAGTCACTGCCTGCCTAAACCCTGTTCAAGGGGACGAAGGGTGTATTTGGTGGTCATTCCATTTTGAATGGCACAGTTGGAAATGTCTTTGCATAAATTTCTTTTTCGTTTTGGAGTGTGGACTCTAAGAGAGGAATTTCTAGACCAAAGAATATGTATAGCTTTGTGTCTCTGGTTTGTACTGGAGGAGTTTGGAAAATAGATCACAAGCCTATCATGATACAGGCATGTTGGGGGACTTTAATTTTCTGGGTATCTGCTGGCATTCTTCCTTAGACCACAGCAGAGCAACTAGTGATTTCTTGGCTAGGATGGAAGAAGGGTGAATCTCTCTCTTTTTTTTTTTTTAAAGAGAATGCTTAGAGAAGGGAGCAGGGATCACAAAGAACTAACATATGTGTGACCCTGGGCAAGTCACTTAACCCTCATTGCCCTGCAAAACAAAACAAAACAAAACAAAAACAAAAACAAAAGAAGAGCTAACATAGCTTTGTCAAAAACAGGTCATGCCATACTAACCTCGTCTTTTTGGACGGGATTATTCTACTGTTAGATTAAGGGAATCCTATAGATATAGTTTGCCCAGATTTTAGTGGAGCATTTGCCAAAGATTCTCAAATTATTCTTGTGGAGAAGATGGAGAGATGTAGGCTAGATGATGGTATGGTTAGTCAATAACCATATGGTTGGTCAGTATCATAGTATGGTTAGTCAATAACCATATGGTTGGTCAGTATCATAGTATGGTTAGTCAGTAACTATATGGTTGGTCAATTTCAAGGTGTCCTCATTAAGGGTTTGATGTCCATTTGGAAGGAGGTCCTTAGCCATGTGCTGTCTGACATTTTTTTATCAACAACATCACATAGACTGTCAGAACGAGTCGAGATGTTAGTTTTTTCTGAGTTGCTTCTCTTCCCCACCCTTTTAAAAATCTTTTGATACAAGAGATGGCTCAGCGGGTAGAGAAGGGAGGGAAAGGATTATATTTGAAAATGAAGGTAATGTAAGAATACAATCTATCAATAAAAAAGTGATTAAATAAGATTGCCATGTGAAAAAGTATCCGGGTTGCCTGGAACTTAAAGACTGCTATGCTGGCTAGTGTGAGAGAGGCTGGAGGGAAGGAGGAAGACAGCTGGGGAGTGTTATGTCCTGAGAACTCTGGACAAGCCAGCTGGCTGCTGCAGTCACATGCTGTGAATTCTACCCTGGCTTTATTCTTCTGCTTTTTAGTTTCTGGATGCAGATAATCTTCTGATAAACCCAGACACTCTGTCGCTACTGATCGCAGAGAACAAGACAGTCGTGGCACCCATGCTGGACTCCAGAGCTGCCTATTCCAATTTCTGGTGCGGGATGACTTCTCAGGTAGGCAGGCCACAGCCTCCATTCAATGTGTGGTGATAACTGTGGGGAACATAAAGGTTACCTCCTGGGCCCACATCCAGGATTTGGTGACCCCAATTCTATTGCCTTCTGAATTGGTCATTTAAAAAATATCAGGATTTGTCTGCCCTGCCTTTGCTTTCCTAAGACCCAAGCAACTTTATCTTTTGCTTTCCACTGAAATGTAAACTCCTTGAGGGCAGGGACTGCTTTTGCCTTTCTTTGTATCCCTAGCACTTAGTACAGTTAATAAAGTCATTAATAAGTTAAATTAATTAATCAATAAAGCCATTAATTAATGCTTGTTGGTCAATTTCCTACCAGTTCCTGCTTTTTCTACATTTATTCTTTTTTGTATGGAAACACAGGGAGCTCTGTGTGATCCTCTTGAACTTACCTTCTAGGGCTCTGAATCGCCTTTGGGGGCTCCCTGGGTCCTCCACTTCTACCCTGGGACTATGTTGTCTTTCCTCCTAGGGCTATTACAAACGAACGCCAGCATACATACCCATCAGGAGGCGGGATCGCCGGGGCTGCTTTGCTGTTCCCATGGTGCACTCTACCTTTCTGATAGACCTAAGGAAAGAGGCCTCTCGGGAGCTCGCCTTCTACCCCCCCCATCCTGATTACACCTGGTCCTTTGATGACATCATTGTCTTTGCTTTCTCCTGTAAGCAAGCAGGTGAGTGGCCCCTGCCTTATTACAGATGTGGGGCATCCATGTAATTAATATTAGGCAGGACTCTACTCTGAGGAAGAGTCACACGCACACATTGACAAAATCTCATATTTGCATAAATACCCCTGCCTGCCTATCCACATACTGTGGTCTTTTTTTTTTCCCAGGGGAGGGAGGGTTAAGTGACTTGCCCAGGGTCACACAGCTAGTGTCAAGTGTCTGAGGCTGGATTTGAACTCACATCCTCCTGAATCCAGGCCTGGTGCTTTATCCACTGTGCCACCTGGCTGCCCCCTTATACTGTGGTCTTTTGATCAGCATGGTATCTGAATGTTTATATGTTGTTACAGCACAACTACAGTTTAACTTCTTTTCTGTTTTTTGCTGCTTGCAGAAGTGCAGATGTTTGTCTGCAACAAGGAGGTCTACGGCTTCCTCCCAGTACCACTGAGAGCCCACAGCTCCCTTCGAGATGAGGCTGAGAGCTTCATGCATGCCCAGCTTGAGGTCATGGGTAAGTCTGATCCCAGCCTGTGCTCAAGGGAGGCTTTCTCTGGAAATGGCTGTCTTTTTCCTCTCTCTCCACTTCACACTATATTTAGAAATTCTCTGTCTCCTTTGATAAGTCCCAAGAGAGCAGCTCCCCTGGACCACAGCCATTCTCTTCTCTCAAGCTTGGACTGGGCAGCATGGAATTAGAAAACTACATCTCTCTTGAGGTCAGATCTGGTTTCAGTCAGAACCTAGTCCATTGCTAAGCTTCTTGTGAGTACAGGAATCCTGTGTTTGGTCATTAGGAGCCTAAGCTCCTAATTCCAGAGACAATTATTCATAAGACTGATGTGGATAAGGGTAATAGACAGATACTGCCATAGGAATTCAAAAGAGGGAAAAGTCATGGTGTACAGGAGTAGTCTGGGAAAATTTCATGGAAGACATAGGGCATAGTTAGCCTTGAAGAATGGGTAGGGTTTGGATTGGCAGAGGACAAGGCATGGAGGTGGATATGGGCAAGGTACAGGATCATAAGATTTATTTAAAGTTATTACTGTTATTACTACTAATATAATAATTATTAATAGCACGCATATAGTCCTTCAGAGTTTGCAAAGCACTTTACAAATACAGGGTGAGCCAAAAGTCACAAAGGGGTCTGATGTTTTAATAACTTTTTGAAAATTATTTTTTCTTTATTTTTCATCATTTACAAGATTTGATTTTTCACATGTAATGCAAATTCATTTTCTATATATACGGTATACGATGCTATGGCATTGTAAATTAAAAACAAAGATGTTATTAAATATTCGTGACTTTTGGCCTACTTTGTATTATCTCATTTGATCTTCACAAGACCCCCAAGAGATTGGCACTATTAATATCCCAATTCTACAAATGTGGAAACTGAGGCAGATAGCAGTTAAGTGATTTGCTAAGGGCCACTCAGCTACTTAGTGTCTTAGGTTGAATTTGAACTCAGGTCTTCCTAACTCTAGAATACAGTGCTCTAGGGGCAGCTAGGTGGTGCAGTGGATAGAGCACTGGCCCTGGAGTCAGGAGTACCTGAGTTCAAATCTGGCCTCAGACACTTAACACTTACTGGCTATGTGACCCTGGGCAAGTCACTTAACCCCAATTGCCTCACCAAAAAAAAAAAAAAGAATACAGTGCTCTGTACACTGTGCCACCTAGCTCATAGTAATTTCCCAGTTTACTCCTCATCCACTCTTTTCTCTTGTAATGAAGAAAAGCATTTAAACCCCCTAGGGATCGTGTCTGTTGGCAAGTGCAATATTTAGCATCTATAGTCCCTCACCTCTTCCTATTGTTTGGAATCAAAATTAAGCATTTTATTTAGTCAGAATTTGACTGCCTCTTGGTTGTTTTTTTACTTGCATGATCATAATGGTTGTGTTTATGGTTCTCCTGGTTCTGTTTTCTCTGTTCTGCAACAGTTCATGAAAACCTTACTATATTTCTCTGACTTTCTCACATTCTTCCTTAATTATAGTGCAGTAATGTACCATTACATGCAGGAGTCACAATCTGTTCAGCCGTTCCTTCCTTCCTTTCATCCTTCCCTTCTTTCTTTCCTTTTTTTCTAAAAGTGCAGCTATAAAATTTTTTATATAACCAAATTGACTATTTGGTCTTTTGCAATCTCCTTGATCCCTTGTTTGATCATGATCATGAATTCTCTTTCCCTTCCCCTTTACTTTTTTCTGATGTGACATTTTATGTTTAGGTCCCTTATCCTTTTTGGCACTCATTTTGGTATATGGTATAAGATGGTGATCTGAACCTATTGTCTGCCAAATTATCTCAGTGAATTTCTGTTCCTATTGGCTGGTTTCTGTTAGTACTGAATAAAAATGCTGGTAGTTTTTACTTCATTTCACTGTTGTTCGATCATTTTAGATATATCTAACTCTTCATGACCCCATTTGTGGTTTTCTTGGCAAAAATACTGGAGTGGTCTGCCATTTTCTTCTTTAGAGTTCTGGACATGGAGTCAGGAAACCCAAGGGCAAATCTTGCTTCAGATATTTTTTACCTGTGTGACCATGGGCAAGTCACTTAACCTCTGTCTACATTTCAGTTTCCTCATCTGAAAAATGGGGGTAATAATAGTACCTATTTCCCAGGATTGTGGTGAGGATCAAATGAAAGAATATAGATAAAGCACCTTGCAAACCATGAAGCCCTACAGAAATGTTATTTATTGTTGTCATTATTATTATTATTATTAATCAGAGCCCCACCTTTCCAAGGAAGCCAGCTAAATAAAAGTTGGATGTGATTAGAGTTATTTTGCCCAAAGCCCAAAGGGAGGTGGATCTGTGTGCCGGAAGGGGAAAGATCCTGCTGTTTCTTCTGGGACAGAGGAGGCTGAAAAATCCTAAGGGTGGTTGAGTCAGGAAGGTCATTGACCCCTGCCCTCCTCCTCTGCTCCCTCAGAGTCACACTTGTGGAAGGGTCTGTAGACTGGGAAGGATAGTAGGAAGCTAGTTAGTCAACAAGCATTTATGAATTACTTTTCTATGAGCCAGGCAAGGGCAGCTACGTGCTGCAGTGGATAGAATGCCAGGCCTGGAGTCAGGAAGACCTGAATTCAAAACCAGCCATAGACACTAGCTGTGTGATCCTGGGCAAGTCACTGTTTTCCTCAGTTTTCTCATCTGTCAAATGAACTGGAGAAGGAAATGCCAAACCATTCCAGGATCTTTGCCAAGAAAACCCCAAATAGAGTCACAAAGAGTCTGACATGATTGATCTACAAGCAAAATGAGCCAGGCACTGTTGGGATACATAGAAGTGCAAAAACAGGTTCCCTGCCTTCCCCAGAGCTGACTTTCCAGTGGAGGAGACCACACGCATACAGCTATGTGCATGCAAGATGTATTCAGATGTAGATGAAAGCAATCTCAGCTGGGAAACTCTAGCTACCCAAGAGAGAAGACTGGGAAGGAAGGCCTCTTTACGGGGGGTGGAGATCTGGGGTAGCTAGGTGGCACAGTGGATAAAGCACTAGCCCTGGATTCAGGAGGACCTGAGTTCAAATCTGACCTCAGACACTTAACACTAGCTGTGTGACCCTGGGCAAGTCACTTAACCCTCATTGCCCTGCAACTAAAAAAAAAAAGAATGGTGGGTCCATCAGTGCAATAAGGAAAGGGAAGGCTTTTTTGGGGGGGAAAGGCGCTTGTTTGGGGACATGTTGATCTGGCAGGATATCCAAGTAGAGATGTGGGCCTAGAGCTCAGAAAGAGGTCGAGAGGGCTGGAAATGGGGACTTGGGAATCTTCTGCATTAATTGAAGCCATTAGAATGTTTTCTGAGTGGGTGGAGTGAGGAGTGGGCTTAAATCTGCCTCTCATTTGTCTTTGCATCTCCAGTGCCTAGCATAGCACCTGACATAAAGTACATCACCTCACAAGCACTTGCTAAATTCATTTGCTCCTTGGAGAATATCCTTCTTTGGAGTGGGAGGAAACAGAAGACAGAAAAGGGGGAAAGAACCCTGGAGGATTGTGAAAGGGGAGAAAGTGGTCACAGGACTATAGATAAGAACTGCAAGTGGTCTCAACATTGTCTAGCCCACCCCCCTCATTTTACAGGGGAGGAAACTGAGGCCCTCAGAGGTTAAATAGCTTGCCTGAGCTTGGTCATTAGCAAAGTCAAGAATCAATCAAGAAGCATTTGTTAAATTCCTTCTATTACCATTTATGCTTCTAGGTGGTGGGAATATAAAGACAAGCATTAAGCACAGTCCATGCTTTCTAGGAGTTAGGTCATTTTGAAGGTAAGACACTAGTGGGGGCTAGAGGGGGAAGCTTCATGTAGAAGGTGGTGCTTTACCTGAGGAAATTAGGGGTTCTAAGAGGCATGCATGAGAAGAGGGAATGCATATCAGTCATGGGGGACAGTCTATGAAAAAGCACGGAGATAGGAGATGGAATATTATATATGAGGCCTAGATCATTGAATGTGTGAAGAGGAGTCATGTATAACAAATCTGGAAAGGTAGATTGGAGCCAGGCGGACAAGGGTTTAAATGTCACCTTTGAACCCTTGTCCTCTAACTTCAAATGCAGCATTTTTTTTTCACATGGTACCACACTGTCTCTCTCTCTTTTTTTTTTTTTTTAGTGAGGCAATGGGGGTTAAGTGACTTGCCCAGGGTCACACAGCTAGTAAGTGTTAAGTGTCTGAGGCCGGATTTGAACTCAGGTACTTCTGACTCCAAGGCTGGTGCTCTATCCACTGTGCCACCTAGCTGCCCCCTACACTATCTCTTACTAACGTCAGATACTATAGAGAGGTCAGAGAGAGAAGGCCAGTGAATTCAAGAGGTCACTGGTGACCTGGAAGGGAGCAGCCTCTGGGCATAAAGGAATGAATGGGACTGCAGAAGGTAAGGACATATGAGCCCATAGGGTAGGCCCTTCGTTGGAGGTATTTGGCAGTTTGGCTCTTGCTGGTGGTTCTGACAGCTGCCTTCCTGTTCTGGCTGATGTCCAGTCCATAGCACAAGCTACTGCCTGTTCTCCCCCTCACATTCCTTGGGAAAGGTTCACACTATGTCTTTGTCCTGACTCGAGGCACACAGAGCTGAAGATTGGTGGAAGTCGGCTCAACCTTTCAAAAGCCTAGGTTCCCGTCCCTGGGCATTTTTAGTGGGGAAGGCAAAGGCTCCAATATGTGTGGCGTTCCACCTTGGCCCTTCTGCTCCAGCCAATCTGCTCCTTATCCTCCTGGCCTGCAATGCTCTTCTACCCACCCCTGTTCACTTCAGTTTCCTCTTAAAATTCCCCTCCTCCATGGAGATTTCCATGGCTGACCGAAGCTGATAATTCCAGACATTTCCTTCCCTCTCTCTGGGGTGTTCCTATGGTATGTACACAAAATGATTCCCCTTCTGTTTTTGTTTTTCCATTCCATTGTTCTTACGTACATCTCATGTATTGTCCCCTGTGCATGTATATCCATTTTCCATATGTGTGGTGATGTGGTATGATGTATCTGCATGTTTTGGGGGAGGGAGTCCTTGAAGGCAGGAATTATATGTGTGGGTGTTTATGGTTGTTGGCTTTGAAATCACATTTCTGACAGTCTAAGGCTAGGGCAGTAGATGGACTACCATGCATGTCTCTTTAAAAAAAAATTATTGCTATCTTTTAATCACCTTAATTTCCAAATATAGTCTTTTCTCCCCTACCCCCCCAGAAAGCCATCCCTTGTAACAAATATTAAAATAAGAGGGAGGGAAAAGTCAGTTCAGCAAACCCAACTAACATAGCAACCAAATTTGAACACATGCAATATTCTTTACCCATAGTCCCCCATTCCCACAAAAAGGAGAGGAAGGTACATTTGCTCATTTTCCTTTGGGGTCAAGCATGGTCATTATTGTGTTGTATTCTTCTCCCTACCTTACATTGTTTCTATCATATGTATTGTTTACCTTGTTCTTTTTATTTTATTCTGTGTCAGTTCATACACATCTCTCCCCCTCCACTTCTGTATTCTTCATATTCACTGTTTTTTACAGCACAGTAGTATTTCATTGGGTTCGTGTACCACAGGTCAGATGGTCAATAAACATTTACTAAACACCTACTATGTGCCAGGCACTGCTAAGTGGTAGGGATGGAAATGTGAAAAAGAAAATTCCTAGCCTCAAGGAGCTTATACTCTAAGGAGGAAAAACAGTACACATAAGGAAGCTGAAAAGTGGAGGTGGGGGAGGAAGGAAGGGGATTCAGCTTGGAAGCATGGAATCCAAAGGAGTACAGGGAAGGGAATGAAATGAAGAGACAGCTCTCTGCTCCATCATCCATTCAGAGCGGTCCCAGGAGCTGATGGTTCTGATCAGGTGTGAGTGCTAAGGCTGACGTGATCCTGTAGGATGGTGAGGTTTCTGGGGCATGATAGTTATAGATAGTGACTTTGTTTCCAGTTCTTTGATATCACAGCAGATACCATGCATGTCTTTTTCCTGTAGTAAAGTATCCCCCAGTGGAGCCTTCACGTTTTGCCTCTGTCCAGGCCAAGGTACCCGATAAGATGGGCTTTGATGAGGTAAGAGTGCTCACTGGTCCTGGGGAGAGCCAAGCTTGGGAGGAGGGAAGGGAGAGGATGGAGGGAGGCTTTGGGGTTTGACTGTGGTTTGTGTTTGGCCTTGTAGGTCTTCATGATTAATCTTAAGCGTCGACTGGATAGACGTGAGCGTATGCTGAGGACTCTCTATGAACAAGAGATTGAATGCAAAATTGTTGATGCAATAGATGGAAGGTGAGTTCCAATCTTGAGTAGCCAGGGGACCTGGGGAAAACCCTGGGTCACAGCAGGGACCAGTGACATTGCAGTTCCAGGAATATGGGTTACCACACGTCCTGTGATGAGCACCTGCTCTCTCCTAAGGATGATGTGTGTGGCATCCCTTGCCAGGCTATGGTCAGTCTCACCCTTCATTCCCACACCAGGTCTTATGTCATGGGGTATAGCATGCTCCATGTGTCCTAAACTAGTTCTGTGGGAGGAGATATATGGTCAGTGGCCCTCCTCACTAGGCAGATGCCCAGGTCTGAAATGCTGGGAAGCTTCTGGTGGGCTCATTAAGGGTAGCTAGGTGACACAGTGCTTAGAGCACGGGGCCTGGAGTCAGGAACACTGGAGTTCAAATCTGGCCTCAGTCACTTACTAGCTCTGTGACCCTGGACAAGTCACTCAACCTTTTGGCCTTATTTTCCTTAACTATAAACAGAAATAATAACAGCACCTACCTTGGAGGGTTGTTGTGAGGAGCAAATGAGATAATATTTGCAAAGTGCTTAGTACAGTGTCTAGCACTGTAGTAGGTGCTATATAAAAGTTTATTTCTGTTCCCCTTTCCTCCCTCCCCCACATACTGTCTGCAGCTGGCTCAGCCATCATCTGTAGCCTTGAATGGCTTAGAAAATAGTTCTGTCCGTGTTCTTTCTAGAGCCATGAACACAAGCCAAGTGGAAGCCCTGGGGATTCGGATGCTTCCGGGTTATCAGGATCCCTACCACGGCCGCCCGCTCACCAAGGGGGAGTTGGGCTGCTTCCTCAGTCACCACCAAGTCTGGAAGGAGGTGAGTGCCGGTGGAAAGGGCTCACCTGGCCCGATGCCACGGCGCCTCAAGAGAGCTCAGTTGGACGGCATAGCCCTTATATCAGCATATTTCCATGTCCCAGCCAGGCACAGATTGGTATTTTTAGCCTACAGACCAGAGTGGGGAGATAGGGGAACATGATAACTCTCCTCAAGAGTTTGAAGGACCTGTCGGTGTCCTCTGGAGGAAGGACGAGACCTGCTCTGTCTGGCCCCAGAGGACAGAACTAGGAACAATGAGTGGAAGCCGAAAAGAGGCCAGTTGGATGATGTCAGGATGTACTTCCTAATGAACTGGAATGAGTGGCCGTGGCGGGGAGGGAGCTCCCCCTTGTGGCAGGTCTTCAGGCAGAGGAGGGTGGACAGATGTGTTGAAGAGGAGATTCTTCTCCAGGCGTTGTTTGGACTTGTTGGCACTGAGGGGCTCCCTCCTAACTTCGAAGTCCTGCGAGTCTGACCTGAGCAGGAATCCTCTCTTGGGTATCCCAACAAGAGGGGCATGAAGATCCAGATGGGGGCGGGGGCACCTAGGGGAATAGAAAGAGTGGACTTCCAGTCAGACCTGACTTCCAATCCCAACCTAGACACTTCCTGGCCGTATGGCAGGAGTCAGCCACTTAACTTATCTGAGCCTCACCTGCCTCCTCCGTAAAAATGGTGACAATAGTGTCTCTACCATATACCGCAAAGGGCTGCTTGGCAAACGGTAGCCACTATGGGTTGTTGTTTCATGTTGAGAGGGCTCTAATTTTCCCCAGGTTTTGCCCTACATCAAGTTCAAACCTCTGTCTCAGTAGCATGTTGCAAGTGCTATCCCCTGGGCCAAGGAGGACAAGTCTTATCCCTCCTCCCCATCTTAGCCTTTCACTCACTGGAGAAGCAGCTGTGGTGTCCCCCTGAGGCCTCTCTTGTCCAGGATGTCTACTCTGGCTGTTATAAAGGGTGATTGTGGACCTTCTGGCCCGGGGAGATGCTGGGAAAGCCTGGCCAGATGCTCCCACAGCCATGAGCTGTGGGGGAGGGAAAGGAGGGGACGAAGGGGGCACTTGCAGGTAGAGGATATTATTTACCCATAAGGGCTGGCTGCTTCTGAAGTCTAAGATGTGTTTGGGGTTATTTGAGAGATGGTGGTGTGAGTGACCTGGGCCAAGAAAGAGGAAGAAGGCACCAAATAGGGGCAGGCCATAAGTAGACATACAGACCTTCTATCCTTGGCCAGACCAAGGAGGTAGGGTAGGTAGTGTTGATTGGACCCAGGCCAGGGCCAGGGCTTCTCCCAAAGCTAAGACTGCTTTGCTCCATGGTGGGGTCACTCAGCCCCCCAGAAAAGACTGAAGCACTGGCCTTGGGGGAACAGAAGCGAGTCAATGGTAGGGAAGGGATGGGAGAAGAAAACTCTTGTTTGAATGATGTCTGGAATAAATTAAGTGGAAATTAAGGGGATTCTGGATTAGTAGAAATGATTCTACCTTCTCTTTGGGGGCTAGGGGAGACAAGATAGCTAAGCAGCCCCCTCAGATCCTCAGCTGCCTCAGGGACCATTAGATTCTCTAGTGGGGACTGAAGTGGGGATATTCCATTGTTTAGAGAAGACATGAGAAAGAGGCATTGCTCATGTGCATCTGTGGCTGATATATTTCTCTATGTCAGTCTGATGTAAAAGCTTGTTTGTAAATTGCTTATGTTTTCCTTGAGTGCATAGGTGCATTATAGACTAGTGTGTCCCCATCCCTCATCTCCAACCCTTAGCATTTCTGGTGCATAACAAGTCAGAGGGTAGAGGTGTGCAGGGCAGGACTGTGCTTGTGGGTGAAGAAGGTCGGAGAACACCTGTTTCAACAGTGGCACAATGGGGGTGACCACCAAAAGGCTCAGAGGTTTTCTAGGTCCTAAGCATTTGTGGATTGGGGTTTCCGGTTCTCCCTCCTCATGTGAGTCACCTGGTTTCATTGTCAGGTTGTGGAGCGAGGGCTGGAGAAATCTCTTGTGTTTGAGGACGATCTCCGCTTTGAGATTTTCTTCAAAAGGCGCCTGATGAATCTCATGTACGACATCGAGGAAGAAGGTCTGGAGTGGGATCTGATGTGAGTACCAGGGCTGGAGCCCACTGGGGACAAGGCTCAGGGCCTCAAGCTTGATGAGCTACTCCCTCATACTCTCTCATGAAAGCCTCATGCTTGGGCAGGGGGATGTCAGCAAATGTCACTGGATCGTATTGAGAGTGTTCTGGGTTCTTTTGCAAAGAAAGGATGACCCAAAGGATATGCTCTCGGCCCGTCTCCTCTGGGCTTCTGGGGAGGAGCAGGTTCCCCCCCTCTACTTAGGAGGGAGGGCCTGGGGCTGTCCAGGCCCAGGCACTATCCCCCATCCTCTTTGCATGACTGGGTCATAGAGTCATGGACTTTTAGAGCTAGGAGGACCCTTGAGGTAGTCACTGGCTCCATAGTATCTTAGACTTAAAATGGAAAGGCACCTGAGAGGTCATCCAATCTAACTCCATGATTTTACTGTTGAGGAAACTGAAGCCCCAGAGAGATTGAATTCCCTAGCTGGGGGAAAGGAAAGGGGAAGGTAACAAGCATTGATATAGCACCTACTATGTGCCAGGCACAGTGCTAAGCACCTTACAAGTTTTATCTCATTTGATCCTCACAACAAGCCTGGGAGGTAGGTGCTATCATCACCCCCATTTTATAGTTGAGGAAACTTTAAGATGTGGATAATAAGAGGTTAAGTGACTTGCCCAGGTTCACACAGCTAGTAAGCATCTGAGGCTGGATTTGAACTCAAACCTTCCTGATCCCAGGCCCAGCGCTCTGTCCACTGTACCCCCTAGTTTCCAGGGTCACTCAGATAAGTGAATGGCAGAGCCCACGTCATTTGCCTCCAAGTTCATAACACTTCCCCCTTTACCACAGTGCCTCATTTTATGTGGTTTCTTTTTACTCACAGGAATCCCCTCAACAGCAAAACTTATTGAAACTCAAGTCTTCAATACTTTGGGTTCAAGAAATCAATCTTCCAAATACAAGGTTGGAAAGGCACAATTAGACAGAAGTTTATTTGAAAAAGATCTTGGGACTTTAGTGGACCAAGCTCAGTTTGAGTCACTAGTGTAGTTCAGTGGCCCCCTCCTTCTGACCATCTAAGCTGTGTTTGGCTGGAAAATGATCTCAGCCCGTTCTTTTGTGGATTCTGCTGCTCCAGGAATTGTCCTATGGCATTATTTGGAGGTTTTTTGGAGCGACTGTGTCGTGAGTTCTGAGAGCTTACTGCCTTTCCTCCACCATCTTGGCTCCACCCTGGAAATCCCCTGAATGATTAAGATTCTTGCCAGACATACAAGTGAAGTCTTCTAACAGGCAGTTGCTGAAGCAAGCCCACAACTCAGGAGAGGAAGGATTCTGACTAGTATAGTTCAAAAGAAGCTAAGATGAGCTTGGTCTGCATTAGGAGAGACATGACTCCCAGGAATAAGGATGTGATGGACCACTAGGGCTCTGGTCCTCCAGGCAGGAAGACCTGAGTTCAAATCTGTCTCAGATACTTACTAAGCCGTGTGACCCTGGGCAAGTCACTTAACCCCATTTACCTCAGTTTTCTAATCTATAAAATGAGCAGGAGAAGGAAATGGCAAACCACTCTAGTACATCTTTTCCAAGAAAACCTCAAATGGGGTCACAAAGCATTGGACACAACTGAAAGCAAAGATCAGTTCTTCTGTATTCTGCCCTCTTCAGATTACATCTGGAATAAGATATTCAGTCCTACATCCCAAGATAGGGAAGGGTCTTGAGTCTGTCATGTGAGGATTAGTTGAAGGAATTGGGACTATCGAGCAGTTGGGGAGGTGGTATGATAGCTCTCTTTAAGTATTTGAAAGGCTGCCATGTGAAAGTTAGGACTGGATTTGTTTTGTTTGACCCTGCAGGGCAGAACTAGGGACGATGGGTGGATGTGGCAAAGAGACAGATTTAGGTTCTGTCAAGCAGAACCTCCTAACAATTAGAGCTGTCCAAAAGTAGAAGGGGCTGACCTGGTGGAGGGTGGGCCCCCCCTCCTTGGAGGCCTCTGAGCAGAAGCGGGGTGACCCCTTGTCAGGTATGTTGTTGTAGGGATTCGGTTCTCATTTGTGTTGGACCAGATAGCCCCAGAAGTCCTTTCCAGTTCTAAACTTTGTGATTATGTACAAACAGGAAAGGCACTCTCTCCCCCTCTGTCTACTCTGTTTGAATCCAGATAGTGAACACTTTAAAGATGGCCCATAGAGCCCTGGCAGAGGCTTGAACTCAGCCTAGAACAGACCAACATCAGACTTACTGGCTACAGCTTGAATAGAGTTTAAATACAGAAACACCTCACTTATCCAGAAACCAGTTATCCACCAACTTGGGGAATATAGGACATAGATAAGAACCCAGGAATATACTAGAAACACCCTTTAGTGGATAGCCGTGTGCTAACTCACATAGGGGAGGTCCTTATACCTTCATATGGAATCCAGTAATTCAGCAGCACTCTTAATAAAAACAAACAGAAACTTTAAAAAACCCCACTATAACAAATACACATTTTAGATATGGATGATAACAATGTATTTGCATTTGGGTCTCCTTCTCATCTTTGTCTTTCATAAAAAGCTGCATTCATAAAAAGTTTGTTTTTCCCTTTATCTAGTCCAAGTCAGTGTATATACACTCTCTCTGGTTCTGCTTTTTTTTTTCTTCCACATAGCTTTTTTTTCCTTCTTCTATAAGTCTTTCATTATTTCAGTACTTAAGTGGATTTGTGACCTTGTTACCAGTCCATCTCATAATCCATCTGTACCTTCTCACTTCAGATGTTGCTATTTTTCAGCAAATCCTCCTGAGGGTCCACCTCATGCTGCTAGAGGTCTTTCTTTGGTTATTTTATGTCATAGAGACCACTGAAACACTCAAGCGGCCCATCTTTGTTCTTACTAGGTGGCCAGCTTACTTCTTTTTTCCATTTATGCACTGTCCATCTGTTATCCCTTGCTCTTGCTATAAGATCCTGTTTCCTGTTCTAGTCATGTATGTCCTTGATGGTGTCTCTTATGCCACTTCTTCCAAGTCAATCATTATTGGTAACATACCATTTATACATACCCATGGGTTCTTTCATTGCTCTTTGGATCACTCATAGTTGTGACTTGCCATATAACTATAATCAAGAGAACACCGGTGTTTAAAGAGCTATGTGATTTCTCAAATGCAATGTAATCTACTTGTCCATTATTCATTTCTGAGTCCATCTACAGTTTATACTCAAGATGTAAGGATTGATGGACCACCTCAATGGCCACCTGTCCAAATGCATGTTATAATCTGGGCAGTATGCATTCTTCATCCACTTTGTTTTCATAATGTGAATTGCTAGACTAATCCTTTTTTGCAATGGCTGTGGATCTCGTTGAGGAAGCACTGGAGTGTTCCAGGGCTCGATGAATTCATCATGGTATCATCCACAAACAGGAGCATCGGGAGAGCTTCTCTGTCAATAAGGAATTCCTCTTCTACTTGGGCTTTGCACAGGACATCCTCTGTGACACAGGTGAACACCTTTAGTCTCCCTTTTTTATGCCTTAGTTGATGTTGATACTTAGCAAGTCTCTGGACAAATTATCTCTATGGTTTCATTTTTCATAGAGATAATAGAATATTTTATATGATATTGTGACATATGCACGGGAGACATCTTATAAAAGGAGAGCCTTTAAGGCCACATTTTCCTCAAAGGATTAAAATGCTTTTTAAAATAAATAAACAAACAATACAGTATGATACTCTATTCCCTATACCTGTAAATTGTATGACTGTAAAGATGTGGTCTAGTATAGAAAATAATTTAGGGAAGCTGCCTGTTTCCTTTTCATGTTTTCATCAGTCACACCCTTTATATATATTTATTCTTTTCTCATAAGAAAGTAGATAAACCAATTGGTAGTTGTTGATCTCTTCTTGTTGCTTTCTTTTAGTATTTACTATCTTTAGTGCGGTCATTCTTTTGGAACTTTTCTTCTTTGAGAAATCTTTAAAAAGTTATTCCTCTAGTATTTTAAAAAAATGTGTCACATCCAACATTTGGTCTGGTCCCGCCCTACTTTCTGACTCAGTCATCTTAAATGTCATTGCTGCTTCCATGCATCTACTGAGGTGGTGGAGTCTAGGTGTATTGGTTAAACTCTAATTATTGATAAGAATAGATCACTATAGAAATACTGGAAGATCTGTTCTATTTCTTCATCTATTTGTTGTTCTCCTTCTAATTCCATTTATAAATGTTGATAGGTTGATGTGATTTAATTGGGTTTCTTCCCCAGCTTTCTGTAGGCTTGTCTTCCACTCAACTGCATTTTCCAGTTGTTCTGAGCTTATAATCATGCTCCTTCATGATGTTTTGCAAATGAGTTTGTTCCTTGGACTGGTGTCCTTTTCTGTTCTTGTCTGCACTTGCTCTCTCTCTCTCTCTCTCTCTCTCTCTCTTTCTTTCTCTCTCTCTCTCTCTCTCTCTCTCTCTCTCTCTCTCTCTCTCTCTCTCTCTCTCTCTCCCTCACTCCCTCCCTCCTTGGCAAGGAAATCAAATATTTGTTGACTAAGGTATCAGAACTCTTTTCATCTCCTTGTTGTGGGAATTGCTTTGCATAATTTTAAACATATCTCAAATAGTGATAGAGTCATTTGATCTTTACTTTGTTCCATTTCCCATTCAAGTTGACAGCATGTTTAAAAATCTTGGTTAGAGTTACTCTAATTACAGTTAGTGTTGTCTCCTCATCTTTATTAATCTTTTTTCTAACTTAGTATTAGTTTTTACTATTACTCTAACTTAAAAAATGTTTTATTTTTATTTCACTTAAATTTCCCCCGAATCCTTTTCCTTCCCCTTATAAGAAAGTCACTCAACCTTTACAACAAAGAATGTTATAGAACAAGAAAAGATAAAAAGAGCTTACTAAGTTCTAAATAAATTTTTAAAAATTTACTCGTTGATTTAGTGTATGATATAGTATTTGAAGCTAGATTCGTGTGTCACCACCCTATCATACAGTTTCTCCAACAATTTTTATTGAATAATGATTCCTTTCTTCAATGTTTAGTATTCTTGGATTTATTAAAAATAAATATTTGTTTATAATTATCTTTATTACATTGATCTATTCCCCACCCCCCACCCCACCCAGTATCTTATAGTTTTCACAGTAATTATCTCTTTATGATATATTTTGAAATTATCCTTAATTAACTTTTTTCATAGTTCCCCTTTATATTCTCATCCATTTGTTTTTCTGCATAAACTTCTCTACTGTTTTATTCATTTCTATAAAGTAACCCATTGATATTTCCCTTAGTATTATAATGAATCTAAAATTAATTTGGGATGTGTGTGTGTGTGTGTGTGTGTGTGCGTGCGCGCGCACACACATACTTGGGTGCATCCATGATCACCTTGATGTAGGTACTTCCTTTACTGATACAGATTATAGTCTTCTATGGCTTTTCATGCTTTGTAATTTTGGTCTGAGTTTACAAAGTGACAAAAAAAATTGGACTTTTCATAAACACTCCCTAAAGAATCTAACAAAACATGGTGGAGGTTTTCCTCTAGCTCCTTTTTGTATCTTGGAGATGACAGTGTAATAACCTGGTCTGTCCATTTGCTGTTGTTGCTCAATTGTTTCAGTCTTGTCTGACTCTTTATCACCCTATTTGGGGTTTTCTTGGCAAAGATACTGGAATGGTTTGCCATTGCCTTCTCCAGATCATTTTACAGATTAGGAAACTGAGGCAAAGAGTTAAGTGACTTGCCCAGGGTCACACAGATAGTGTCACAGGCCAGATTTGAACTCAGGAAGATGAGTCTTCCTGACTCCAGGCTGGGCACTCTATCTACTGTGCCACCTAGCTGCCCTGGGGTCTATCCACATGTTGTCTCTTATATAGATCCACCTCATTTTTGGTCTTTTAAAAGAATATTTTATTGTACCTTTTTTCTTTATGTCTTGATAATTTTTTCAAATTTAAAAATAATTTTATTGCTATCTTCTTAAAAATTTTATGTCAACTGCATTCCCCATGTATCCCTTTGTCTGCCCCCTCCTAGAGAACTATTCCTTATAATAATGAAGAAAAAAAGAGGAAAGAAAAAAAATTCAACAAAACTAACCAATATAGCTAAAGAATCCAACATTGTGTGCATGTGTGTGTGTTCCTTATCTTGAGTCCAATCATGGTTGGCCACTGCATTGTTCAGCATTTTAAGTCTTTCAGTATTGTTTGTCTCACAATGTTTTTGTACTTGTATAAATGTTCTCCAAACCCACTTCACTCTGTATCACCTCACAGAAATCTTCTTAGCTTTCTCTAAAATAATACCTTCCAATATTTTTATGATATAATAGTATTCTACCACATTCATATACCATAACTTGTTCAGCTGTTTCCCAAGTGATGGGTAACCCCTTAGTTTCCAGTTGATTACTAATAAAAAGGGGCTTCTATAAATATTTTTGTACATATGGGCTGTTTTCCTTTTTCTTTAATTTCTTTGGGCCATGTATCTTTCCTTGCCCTTTGAGTCATCTTTGATTTTATTCTTCTGAAATCATAGAGTTCCATGATGTATAGCCATTATGGTCTTAAAAATATAGACTTTATGGTAGATAGGATCTTGGAAACATTGAAATCATTATATAATTTTCCATATGTAAGGCAGCCTAATCTCATAATAATAATAATAATAACTAGCATTTATGTAGCACTTTAAAGTTTGCAAAGCACTTTACAAATATTATCTCATTTTATCCTCATAAAAACCCTGGGAGGCAGGTGCTGCTATTATCTCTGTTTTAAGAATGAGGAAATTGAGGCAAAGGTTAAGGGTCCAGGATCACACAGTTAGTCTAAGGCCAGATTTGAACTTGTGTCTTCCTGACTCCAGCCGCAGCACTCTATGCACTAGATAGAGTGCTACCTAGCTGCCTAGATGATTCAACTTTGTGCCCAACTTATTCTCTATTTTAAGTGTCTATTCAAAATATGCTTACTGATGGATTAACTCAGCTTCCCCTCCAACTGCTTGTCAAAATCCAGGCAATGTGCATTCTTTATCCATTTAGTTTTTCCTGTATGGATTGCTAAGTCTATCTCTTCTGAGTAACCATGGATCTCATTGAGGGAGCCATGTAGTATTTCTGATCTCAATGCAGTCAGCAGTGTCATATACAAATAGGAGTATTTGCATAACTTCATTATGTTAGGGAATCCCTCTTCTATTTGGAGTTTGTGTAAAAGAGTACTAAGAATCACAGTTCATTTTTGTTTTTTTTAAGGGCACACTCAGAATTAGCAGGTACTTCATATGGTACATTCTACATTCTACAAGATTCTTGAAAAATGGCCATCCATCCTATTTGTAAAGATTTCCAGTGATAGGGAGCTCACTTCCTTACAAAATTTACCATCCTACTTTTAAATGGCCCTAATAAATAGGAAGTTTTTCCAATATTAAGCAGACAATGTCTTTTAATTTAATTTTCTTTTTAGATAATGTCTTTTCCACAGCTTCCATCCATTAGTTCAAGTTCTGACCCCTGAAGCTAAGCAGAAAAGTCTTAGATGGGGGCAGCTAGGTGGTGCAGTGGATAAAGCACCGGCCCTGGATTCAGGAGGACCTGAGTTCAAATCCAGCCTCAGACACTTGACACTTACTAGCTGTGTGACTCTGGGCAAGTCACTTAACCCCCATTGCCCCACAAAAACTCCCAAAAAACAAAACCAAAAAAAAAAAAGTCTTAGATGACAGCTATTCACATCAATGGAGATATCTGTCTTCTGTGTCAGGTACTCTTCACTATACATTTCCTTTATGGTTCATCGATTTCCTCACATGTATTTTTTTTACATATACTTTTGTTTGCATGGCCAAAAGAACTTCAACAATTTGTGGTCAACCTTCTGCTGATGGGTTTCAAACATCTTTTTAACCATTTTTGCCCTTCTGTTTGTCTTTTTTCCCCTTCAAATTCAAACAGATTATTCAATACTTTAACCAATACAATATTCTATTTGGTTTTGTTTGTTTGTTTGTTTTTTAGTGAGGCAATTGGGGTTAAGTGACTTGCCCAGGGTCACACAGCTAGTAAGTGTTAAGTGTCTGAGACCGGATTTGAACTCAGGTACTCCTGACTCCAGGGCTGGTGCTCTATCCACTGCGCCATCTAGCTGCCCCCCTATTTGTTTTTTTTAAATCTCTTTTGGAGGCTTAGTCTCTTACAGTAAGTGGTTATTACGTCATTTAAGTACCCTATTATTCTGTTGTATTAAAAATTTTGTGTTAAATCCCATTGGCATCTCAAGCTCAACATATCCCAAAATAAATTTCTTTTATTTCCCCTAAACTTGTTCTTCCTTATGGCTTGAGAATTTTCATTCACTGCACTGCCACTTACCCTGTCCTCTCATATTTGTAACCTTGGGGTTGCATTTGATTCTGCTCTCCCTCTCTTCCTTTCCCCATCCAGTCAGTTATCAAGTCAGCTCCATAATCTCTTTTTTCTTCATCCCTTCTTCTTTATGCTATTCTTGCTATGCCCTTGCTTCCCTTCTTTGCCTTTGAAATCCAACTCTGGTTAATGCCATCCCTTTCAGTAAACTTTTCCTGATCCTTCTGGTTGGTAATGATTGTACCCTTTGGACCTCATGTATCACTTTGCACACCTTAAGAAAGGGAAGAGTCAAGTCCTAGAAAACTTCTAGAATGGTTCATTAAAGGGATAATTGGTGAATATTCAAAAAGAGCATCATTGATTACAAAGAGCAGGCATGACTTCATCCAAGATAGGCCATGATAGATTAGCCTTATTTCCTTTTCTTGACAGTTGCCAAACTCATAGATGAGGAAAATGCTGTAGATATAGTTTACCTAGATTTTGACAAAATATTTGATACTCATGCTTCTTGTGGAGAAGTCAGAGGTATGTAGATGAGATAATACAGTTTGGTAGATTCAGAACCAGTTGGATAGCCACGCTCAAAAAGTAGTTGTTTATTCTTGATTATCCACCTGGTAGGAGGCCTCCAGGTATTTGTGTTTGGCTCTATGATGTTTAACTTTTTAATTAATGACGGATAAAGGTACAGATGAAATTCTCATCAAATTTTCAGATGACATGAGATTTGGAAGAATAGCCAACACATTGGATGATCCAAAAAGATCTTGCCAGGCTGGAGTACTGAGCTGTAAAGTGTTGCACTTCGGTTCAAAAAATCAATTTTACAAGTACAGGATAAATGGAGGCATGGTTAGATAGCAATTTGTCTGAAAAAGATCTGGGGTTTCTAGTGGAATTCTAGCTTGAGTATGATGTGGCAAATCAAAGCTAAAGCAAGATTGGGCCACCTTAAAAGAGGTATGATTTATGGGATTAAGAAGTCGAAAATTCGGGGGCAGCTAGATGAACACTTACTAGCTGTGTGACCGAGGGCAAGTCACTTAACCCCAATTGTCTCACTAAAAAAAAAAAAAGGTGAAAATTCTACTTTCCTCTACGCTACTCACACTCCAGAATGTTATGTCCAGTTCTTTGACACAGTTCCTTGTTTATTGTACTTTAGTCTTTAAATCACACTTCAAAAGGGACATTGAGAAGCTGGAGATTATCCAAGGAAGGTGGCCAAAGTGGTGACAAGTCTCGTTTGAAAGAACTGGAGATATTTAGCCTTCAGAAGGAAAATCTTGTTATGGACCTAATCACTTTTCTCCAAGTATTTGTAGAGTTGTCACTAGGAAGGGGAATTAGATTTGTTCTGTTTGGCTCCTGGGGGCTGAACCAGGAATAATGGATAGAGGCTACAAAGTGGCAGGTGTCGATCTTCCTAACAGAGCAGTGGGCTCCTTGAATGGTGGAGAGATCCCTCTACTTGGAGGTATTCAAATAGTGACTGGATGAATACTATTCAGAAATGTTATAAGGGGGGATTCTTCTCATGTATGGATTAGACGAGAGATCCCTTCCAACTCTCAAATTTAACTCTCAAATTTCGAGATTCTGTGAAAACATAGGCAATAATTACAACACATCTGTGGTTGTCTAATTCCCCTATTGTTATTTAAGCTCCATGATTTGCCCAAGGTTACACAGCTAGTAAGTATCTGAGGTCAAATTTGGACTCAGGCTTTCTAATTCCAAGTCTGGTGCTCTATCTACTTCTGGGAAGTTTAACTCATTGATTCATCTTGGCCAGGATTCTAACAAGCATGGCTATCTGGTCCTCCAGCTTGCAAAATATTAGAAAGAAGGTCATGCAGAGTGATGGCTGACAGCAAGAGCAGAGGTGTAAAAACTGGAAACTACAGATTTATAGGAGTGTAAGAATCTGGGTGTTCAATGGAAAGAGTAGAAGGAGTAGAGAAGATCTGGCTTTTAGTGTCTTTCTCTACCTCTAAATGTGTGATTTCCAGCATGTTACTTCCCCTCTCAGTTTCACTTTCTATATCTGTAAAATGAGGGATTAGACCAGGTGATGTGTTATTACTCTATTAACTATTCACCTGGTTCATTTGTTATTTTGGTATTTTCTTCTCTCTTTAAAAAAATTGTTAAGATGATGGTTTATTTTCTTAGTCTTAAAAGTCTATAGGGCTTTTTTGTGTTTGTTTTCAGGTTTCTCTGTTTCTTCTCTAATTTTCATGTTTTCTTCCTTTGCTTTTTTTTTGGAGGGGGGTGCACGGTGTGATGAGATGATTTCTGAGTGCCTTCCAGCTCTAACATTGTTTGGGTCTTCTGTGAAAGATCCTGTATTTCTATGAAAAAGCATAGAAGTATAGAGCCATGGAGTGTTGGGGCAAATAGCTTCATTCACTGCATTAGGCCCTGAGAGCATCTAGGGAGAATTTCTGGCTTGTATTGATGACCCCAGGTCATTGAGGAAGGATCTTGTCCCATGTGTTCTGTTGAAGAAGGCTGGGATTTGTGTAGCATAATTTATATTTCCATCTAAAATGGTTGTTTGTGGAACTTCTCACAAAAAGGTTAGCAACCAGGCGATGACTTTTTTGGGTCCTGGTAACTCATGGGAGCCATTTTCTCAGGTGTAGAGGGGCTGTGATCTGTATTAATGCAGGGTGTAACCATAGTGGCAACATCACAGAACTTTTGAAATACGGTGTGGGTTCTTTAAATGAGGGCCAGTCAGTGCCACTGAGGGCTATGTTTGAGTTCCCAAATTTGATGACAAAGGCCTCTCCAAATGAGGTCCCGCAGCATCTGCACAGGAGAGGTAAAAGGAAAAGACAGAAGACTAAAGGATTTGTTAAAGGATATTCTGTCTCGCCAACTAGTGCTTCAGAAGGGCTGGAGATGCTTCGGTTCTCTCAATAGGCATCCAGATTGGAGTTACAATGGAGTAGCTCTAAAGATAGCTTCCTAGCTTCTCTCTGTCTCTGATGTCTATCACACATTCTCTCTCCTTTTCCACATTCCAGGGATGGTGACTGGCAAAGAGAAGGCATCATCTACTCCCTCTGCTTCCAGATCCACTCTGGGATCTTTGAGCACAGTTGAGGGGGGTGGGATGTTCTCTGAATTACTCAAGGCTAGCTAGCAGGGGGCATATGAGAGACCTTACCTAGGGTACCAGGTATATGTTAAATGCTGGGGATACAAAAAGAGGCCAAACACACTTCCTGCCCCCTCCAGGAGCTTAAAATTGAATGGATAATAATAGCTAACATTGATATCCCACCTTAGTAGGGATTAGGCACTGTGCTAAGTGTTTTTATGAATATTACTGCATTTGATCCTCACAACAACTTTGGGGGGTAGGTGCTACTATTATCCTCATTTTATAGATAAGGAAACTGAGGCAAATAGAAGTTAAGTTACTTGCCCAGGATCATACACTAGGATGCTAATAAGTATCTTATGCTAGATTTGAACCCAGGTGTTCCTGACTCTAGGCCTGGTGCTCAATTCACTGGACCATCTAAACTGGACCATGCTAACTTGGAGTCTAGAGGGGTAGGGGGAAATAAATTCACAATATAAGAAGATACTAACAAGGCCTTTTTATTATTACTATATCTGTGCATAAGTGTATATATGCATATGTACATACATATTTTGTAGTAAGCATGAACTTATTTACTTCTTAGCATGAGAAAAAGAGAGTACTTGTAGTTGTAAAATTCTAAAAAGCAAATACTCATGATGGAAAATTCTCTCCACATCCAGAGAAAGAACTGAGGGAATCTGAATGCAGATCAAAGCTTACTATTTTCACTTTCTTTGTGTTTCCCCTCCCCGCTTTGCTCTGTTTCTCCTTTCACAACATGACTAATATGTAAATATGTTTTACATGATTGCACATATATAACCTATATCAAATTGCTTATTGTCTTAGGGAGGAGGGAGGGAGACAATGTGGGACTCAATGTTATAAAAATGATTCTTAAACATTGCCCTTACATGTAATTGGAATAAAATAAAGTACTATTAAGAAGGAGGAGTCATAGAGAGCACAAACCCTGTGAAATGGGGGTAAATCTTGGATTTTCTAGAAAATACAGTTAAGTGGGAAATCTCATTCCCTGATGTGCCAGTCCAGACTCCCAAGTCTGGTGTTCTGGCTGTTTTGCCAGATTTGTGAATAAGATACAGTGGTTCTTTTGGGAGAACTATATATTGAATCAAAACTTTTGGGAAACTGTATCTTATGAGAACCAGTTCAGCCAGGGAGGCAGCCTGCCACAGTGGAAAGAGCACTCATCTTGGAGTCAGAAAGATTTCGTTTCAGATCTTGCCTCCTGAACCTATTTCCTCATCTGTAAAATGGGGTTAATATTAGCTATATACCACAATTTTTGTGAGGCTTATATAAGCTAATGTGTGTGAAGTACACCTATATGTACTCAATGGGTCAATTATTACCTTTATTGTTATTATTATTTTGGGGATTTACAGTTTCATAGATAGAAGAAATTCCCTTTATCAAAGCAGATTGGCAGTTGCTCTGACTTAAAATATTAGTGAGTTGTCTGGGATACAGGGCTATTTAGTCATACATGGAGGGGGATTTCTTAACTCCAAGAGCAGCTCTCTCTCTTGGATGCCACACTGCCCCTTGTTCACAAGAAAATGGAGCCAAACTTGGAGAAGAGAAGAAAACAGACTTTTCTCGTCTTAGGACATGTGTTGGGGCTGTGGCAGCTGAATGGGCAGTGACTCTATTGGTTGTTTTTGTTGAACTCGTGAACCCTAAAGGGAACAACAGACTCAGATCTTTTCTAAAACCTCTGAGTTGGAAGCAAACTGGAATGTCATAATCCTCTTCAGGAGGGGGACAGAATGAGAAGCAGGGCAGGGAAGACTGGGCACTGCTTCAGGGAGAGAGGGTTGTTCAATGAGCAGGATTCCAGACCCCGGGTTTAGTCTGAGTTATTCAGGCAGGTTCATGCCCCTGCTGGCCAGAGGCCTGAGAGGGCCCCTTGTTGAGGGGCTCATCACCTTGGGGTTCCCTCTAGACAGTGGCAGGCTTCTTGGTTTCTACCAGGATCCTGAGTGTTTTCCTGGCTCTGGGATGGGGCCACTTGTCTCTCTCCAGCTATGTGGGCAGGAAGCGGATGCAAGTGGAGCACCCAGAGAAGGCGGTGCCGCATGTTCGGAACCTGGTAGAGGCTGATTATTCCTACTGGACCCTGGCCTATGTCATCTCCCTCCAGGGAGCACAGAAGCTGCTGGCCGCCCAGCCCCTCTCTAAAATGCTCCCGGTGGATGAGTTCTTGCCAGTGATGTTTGATAAGCACCCAGTGTAAGTGTGTGTGGGAGCAGGGGTGGGCGGGACTATAAGTCCTCAATCTTGGGATTCAGCTCCCTCTGGGAGGAGCATGAGAAATAGAGCAAACATGGCCAGGACAGGCTGGTTGTGTGTGTGTGTGTGTGTGTGTGTGTGTGTGTGTGTGTGTGTGTGTGTATGTGTGTTGGGGGACAAGGTAGGATTATCACTAGGGAGATAGCCCCATGTCTTTCTTGGTAGGGAAGAGTATTATCCCCATGCTGGAGAAGACAGCCTGGCTTTCAAGGTTGTTTCAGTAAAACTAGAGGCTTTCTGTCCTTGTCAGGTCATTTGTGAGCCTGGCAGGCACTTGGCTGGTTGGGTCATTTTATCCCCAATCAGAGCTCATTCCCATCCTTTAATATGCTTCAGCTTGTCAGGGTAGCTGGGGCTTGATGAGAGAATTCATAACTACCCAAGTTGGGGACTAGCCTTCTTTGGGGACTGGTGCTACCATCTTACAGGGCTCCCGTCTCAGGGACCAAGGGAGGGGCCTCTCCAGGCTGGAGGAGGGTCCGATAGAATGGGATGGGCTGAGTTGGGAAAGAGTGGAACTCAGGACTGAAGGACCTCAGAATACATGAACCTCCTGAGACCAGGGGTGGAGAGGCGGGGAGGAAGGAGTGGGTGACAGATGCAGGGCATTTCAGGGGAGGTGGCAGCTCAGCCTTTAAAGAGAAACATTTTCTGCAGCTCTGAATACAAAGAACACTTTGAGAAGCGGGACCTGCTGGCCTTCTCGGTGGAGCCCCTCCTTGTGTACCCCACTCACTATACCGGGGATGACGGCTACATCAGTGACACAGAGACCTCAGTTGTGTGGAATAATGAAAAGGTGAAGACGGACTGGGATCGAGCCAAGTCCCAGAAAATGAAGGAGCAGCAGGAGCTGAGCAAGGAGGCCAAGAACTCAGATGTCCTACAGTCCCCACTTGACAGCACAGCGCGGGATGAGCTGTGAGCCGGCAGAGCTGTGTCCCAGAAACCCTGAGGGCCTGGCATCGACTGGGAGCTGGGGTGGGCACAGGGAGGGAGGAAGGGAGCGAGAGCAGAGCCCAGGCCACAGGGAGGGAGAACTGTACTGGAACCTCAGGCTCTGGGGAGACATCCTGAGATTATAGGAAGAGCCCCACGCTCAGTGTGAGGAAAACACGGCACCATGGGCACACAGTGGGATCTTAACACGTGTGTGACTGATTCATCCTGCAGTGTGTCCTGCTGGGGAATGTGTTTTCTTCTTCCTTTGCATCAAAATCTAGGGACCTGAGGACCTGGAAGAAGCTGCCTGAGAAGAGGTTTGAGGTATTTTTAAAAATCTGCCTGTTTGAGGTTTTACTCTGCAGAGACCACACAGCTTTTGAGCAGTCAGTGGGAGCAGGGCCGTGCCGAGACTGCAACAAACACCTCATTCCCACCAAAGTCTGCCGGGGGTTCTTCTAGCCCTCGAGATTTTCTGAAGGTCAGGAAGCCAAATATTTTAGCCGGGCTTTATGCCCCAGGGACCATCAGGCCACGGGCCTGTCAGCCCAACTTTCTGCCCTAGCATTCACCGTTATTACTCAGGTGACCCTTTTGGTCTGGCTCAGGTATTAAAGATGCATATGGAGGGATGACTGGGCTGCTCCTACATGAGGGAGTTGTTCTGCAGGCCCTGCAGCTGGCAGCATGGCTAACGGGGGCTCCCTCTGGGCGAGGGTTCTGGGCAGTGGCACCTTCCTGCCCCCTGCCCTCATGGATTTATGGTGACATTGTCAGCATGCCAAAACTAAGTTATCTTAACCCAAAGTTTAATTTCTACTTTATGACAAAAATTGGTCGTATCATTGCTGATGTCCAAGATTCTTTCTAACTTTCAGTCCTGTGATCCTGGGTTCCCTTTGGCTTCCTTACTTACAGGACATGATCGTCTTTTATTTCCAGTGGGCTGAGGTGAGCAGAACAGACTGGAGGTCCAGACTGCCTTCCTCTGCCACCTTCAAAGGTTTCCTTTCAGGGGGATGGACTAGATTGTTTGCCCTGTTTCTTCACTTAATCACTTGACCCGTCAGTCACCAGAAATTCTGAGGGTGATGTTCTTCCTGGCCCTTCTTTTTGAGGCACCTGGTGTGCCTTCCTATAAGTCCCCCACTCCCACTCCCACCTTGTCAGCCCAGATGAAACAGTGTTAGGCTGGGAATTGCTTGCTTTTATTGCAAGTGATTTTTTTTTGTACAATGTTTTTGAAAGTGTTTCAATGTTTCTGTAATTTTTTTTAAAAAAAGAATAAATTGCTTTCTTGCTGTTGTCTTTTTTTTTTTCTTGGAATACATGTTTACTTAAAGGATTTTATTGGGTGGGGTTATCCAGCCTAGCTCCTTAAACTATGGGTCTGAAGGTGGGGGTCATGGAAAATTTGGCCACAGTAAAAGGTTATATATACCTGTTTTATATACCCATATACTAGGGGTCACAATTTCTCAGGTGAAAAGGAGTCTCAAGTAGAAAAAGTTGAAGAAGCCCTAGTCTAGGGTTAGGATTATGGAGAGGAAATGAAAAGCATCTATCAGTCAGTAAACATTTATCAAGCAGCTACTAGGTACCAGGCATTTTATTAAGCTCTAGACATAGAATCGGCCACTTCCCAGGGTGTAGGGGCAAATTGAGAAGAGGTCATTTTCTTTGAGGGGGTAGTCATGGTAGGAATTAGTTCTTAGCTGAGTAGGAGAAAAGAGCATGTAGTCAGAGGTCATTTCACTTGGGGACATTAGGTCTGGTTAGGGAGAATAGATGAAGAAGACCCTACTCCCATCCCTACCCTCATCAGGAAAGGCAGAAGCTTGACCCAAATGCCATCTACTATAGTTCTTTCCTCAACATGTCTTACCTGGACTGTTGCAACTATCTTTTGTTTCCAGATTTGTCTTTTTGCTTCACCTTGCACATTGCTACTAAACTGGTATTCTCAAAATACTGATCAGACTACTATCCAAAATTAAATATTTAAGATGTTTCAATATTCAGAAATCTTCACCGGCTTCTTATCCACTCTAGGTTAAAATGGAAACTGAGCATGGCATTTAAAGTTTCTCATCCACCTTTCCAATCTTAATTCCTACCTCTCTTCAAACACTTGCCTGTCAGTTTGGCTTGCTAGCTTTCTCTGGATATGGTATTGAGTCTCCTGCCTTCCATGACTGGATCTCACTCCTTTCTCACCTCAATCTCTCAGACTCTAGACTTCTTTTAAAGCCCAGTTGAGGTGTTGCTTCTTAGAAATGCCTTTCCTGGGGCAGCTAGGTGGCTCAGTGGATAAAGCAGCAGCCATGGATTTAGGAGGACATGAGTTCAAATCCAGCCTCAGACACTTGACACTAGCTGTGTGACCCTGGGCAAGTCACTTAACCCTCATTGCCCCATAACAAGAAAAATGCCTTTTCTGTTGTTCCCAATGGTTAGGATTCTTTATTTTTTTGCAATTACTTTGTCCACATTTCATTAGCTTACACATAGTATTCCCAGTAGAATATAACCTCTTTGAGGTCAAGCACCTGAGTTCATCACTTCCTGGGGCTGTTTGGATTTCTCTGGCAAGAACAATTCCAGGCCTTTCCAGAGCTATCTTCCCTATACCAGATGAAGACCAAGCCTCAGAATTCTCTCTCTGGTGCTGCAGCTGCCTTCTCTCAGACCTTTTTTTTTTTTTTTCTCCCTTTTTCTCCAACCACAAGTCTTTACTGGTAACCAAGTCTGCCTTGTAGCATGTCCTTTGGGCGTATTAGCTCTATACTCTTATTTATTTATTTATTTTCAGGGCAATGGGGGGTTAAGTGACTTGCCCAAGGTCACACAGCTAGTAAGTGTCAAGTGTCTGAGGCCGGATTTGAACTCAGGTACTCCTGAATCCAGGGCTGGTGCTTTATCCACTGTGCCACCTAGCTGCCCCCTATACTCTTTTATTAAACACATTTCCCTCTGGGAAAAAGGAAAGATCCCAGGATCCAATAAAAGTGCAGGGCCTCAGGGACTAAAGAGAGGGATGTGCTTAGGTCTCATTCATCCAGAGCCACCTGGCAGATGAGAGAAAGCAAACAGACACTGAAGCTTGAAACCCTGGAAGGAGAACCTCTAATTGGTTCTGAATGCTGGGTAATAACCACCAGGTGGCAGCACTAACATGTTTTTTGCTACAGCAATGTACAGTTGTGTTTCCATGTGTGTCCACAAGATGGCTCAGGTGTGAATGAAGGTCAGAAGCTTTCAACTGTACTCAGACTAATTTGTCCTTCTAGGGACTCAAGAGAACCCTTAATCCTGGTTTATTATTTCCTAGGGGCAGCTAAGTGGTGCAGTGGATAGAGTGGCAGGTCTTGAGTCAGGATGCCATCTTCCTCAGTTCAAATCTGGTCTCAGACACTTAGTTGCTATGTGATCCTGGGTAAGTCACTTAACCCTGTTTGCCTCAGTTTCCTCATTTGTAAAATGAACTGCAAAATGCTTTTCTGTCCTAAGTTGCTACCTAATGCTGATGATTGGTTGTATACTCTAAGTGAGTCTGAAAAGTTATAAAACAAATCTGTACCCAGGAAACTGACATTGCTAGCAGCAAGCTAGCAATCTTAGCAGTCTTCCTTAATATGCTACTACATTTATGTTCTTTAAGTTTGGCCTGCAATCTAAACCCACAACCATCAACACCCCATTCATGGGTGTGCCTCTTCCAAGAGCTCCCATTGCCCTCAGTATAGAGAATTCCCTAACAAACCTCACCCCAATTCCCCAAGGATTCTAGGAGCAAACCATGTCCCCTCTGGGGACATCAAAGCCAGGTGCCACAATCAGAAGGCTGACAGAGCCCAAACGGGATGCTCCACTTATCTATGGACATTTTGTGACATCCCCTATTCTGCTCCTTCCTCCCCCTCCCCCCACGTAAGGTGCTTGAGAGCAGGGACCGAATGTTTCGTGTCTGTCAATCCTCCAGACCTAGCCTAAACACTTGGTAAATTGAAGAGCAGAGCAAGAACTGAACTAGTCTTCATTTATTCATGAACACATAGTAGCAGCACCCAGCAGTGCCTGGAATGGAGGTATGATGTAAATATGTAAAACCATTTATTACAGATCAAAGTATGTTAAACTTGTTTTGGCTGCAGGGTAATGGGAGAGGCCAAAGTGTTCAGTACCTTAGGGCTTTAGCGGAGAGGGAGAAGCCAAGTCTTCTCTGCAAACTCCAGCCCTAGGGACCACTCCAGCTAGCACCTGTCACCTCCCATCAGCAAAATGGAAATACTCTTTTATTTGTGCCTCTTCCCAAGGCTGGAAGAGAATTTCCCTCTTACTGAATGCAGGATTCTGTCCTCCTCTTGCTTCCCCTCTTCCCTCTCTCTTCTTCCTTCCCCTCCCTTCCACCCTCTTCCTCCTCTACTTATCTCTCCTGCTCTGTCCCCACAATCCCTTTTCACCTCCTCATTCCCTCCCTTCCAGACTCTCCATTTGTCCTCAGGTCCCTTTCCTGTTGCTCCCCTAATTCCCTCTCTACCTCTAATCTCCATATGGGACTTCCTCTGCCTTCCCCAAAGGGTATCCTATTAGTTTGGTCACACATATACTTTGTCACCCACCCCAAATTCCCATGACTCTGCTAGGTTGAAGAGCTATGGAGCTTTTCCCCTCCCTCCACTATGTGCTGTCTGCCTCTCAGGCCTTCACGAGCCTGGACTCATTCCAGTGAAAGCCAATGCCAGTGAGGCCATAGTTATTGTGGTGCAAACTGATGTAGTTCAGGAATCCTCCATGGTAATGGGGGGAAGCATTGAAGGAGTAACCTCCTGGCTGCCTAAAAGTGAAGATACGCCTATGGCTGGTGATGAAGATCAGTGGCTGGATGTAGTATGAGTAATTGAAGATCACATAGTCTTAGACCAGAGCTCACACTGGGGTAAATTAGGATCACCCTGATAATTGTTTCAGAGTGAACAACTGGTTGAAGAAAAAAATGTGTCCCTCTGTAAAGTAAGACTTTGTGCTATAATGAAATACCATGTAATACAACATAGAATAATGTAGCCCAAGGTATGTGACATTGTATAATACAGTGTCACAACTTGACAAGCTGTGCTTAATGTAGCACAACATGACACAATATGGTACAAATGTGCACACTCCAACAGCATTGGCTCCTATGATCAAGTCTAACTCTCTTGAGCTCCTTCACAACCTATTTTCTCCACCCTGTACCTTAACTTCCTCCCAAATTCTCCCAGGATTAATCTCCCACCCCTATTATTTGTTGTTGCTGTTGAGTCATTTTTTTCATCATGTCTGACTCTTTATGACCCTGTTTGGCATTTTCTTGGCAGAGATACTGGAGTGGTTTGCCATTTCCTTCTCCAGCTCATTTTACAGACAAGGAAACCAAGGGAAACAGGGTTAAGTGACCTGCCCAAGGTCACACAGTTAGTAAGAGTTTAAATCCTGATTTAAACTCAGGAAAAGAAGACTTCCTGACTCCAGGTCTGTTACTCTATCCACTTACCACCCAGCTGTTCCTCCCAACCCTATTAACAACATATCGAAGTCTGTGCCAACCTGAGAAAGGAGAGAACTGACCTTTCTTCACACTTTATGACTGGTGCTTGATGCTTCCACTGAGTGTCCAGGCAGGATCCTGTCCTCTTGGCTCCTTAAATGGGAATGCACTCAGTCCTGGCAGTTGTCCAAACCCACATAGCCAATGCCTCTGTCTGTTCATCTCACTTCCTCATCCATATCTCAAGTCCCAGCCTCCTGGGTTCTTGAATAAGGACAGCACTGAAGGGACAGGGCTTCTGAGCTTGGGAGAGAAGTGAGGAGAGGAGCTGGAGCTTCATAGAATCCTAATTTGGGAATTTAAAGAAGGACATCCAGTTCAATCCCCACCCTGAAATGTAATTTCCCTTTATATATGTATATATACCTCCCCACTTCTTCTGTCCCCCTCCCCATTGTGGATCAGCATAAGAAATAAATGTGGGGGACAACTGCCCTGGATTCAGGAGGACCTGAGTTCAAATCCAGCCTCAGACACTTGACACTAGCTCTGTGACCCTGGGCAAGTCACTTAACCCTAATTGCCCTGCAATATATATATATAATGTTAAAAAAAAAAGAAATAAATGGGAATTTGGGGAGAGAGTTTTGTAGAAGCCACAGGTGACACATGAAGGTTGGCAGATGACATAGAAAAAGTTTAGAAACTCAGAAAGGCATAAAATATATGTATAGTATTATATGATATCAACATATTTTATCTTCTAGTGCCATAATAATTCAGACTTCTTCTCTGGCATGAAGGGAGGGCTAAAACATTTATACAGATTTTCCAGATTGCAAGAGCACTGTGCCCCTCACCCCTACCATGTGGAGGGATCATTTTAAGTACATCAGGAGAAACTACCTTTTCATTAAAGATACTGACTTGTCATTAAAGCCTGGGTCACTGCTGCCTTCAGTTGAATTATTATGTAGAATTGAAAATTTTAGGTTGCTAACCCCCAGCAGAAAAGAGTATTCTGCTTCAAAGGGGGAGAAAGTTATTTCTCTTGGTTTATTTTGTTATTCCTGTTTGTTAACAGATCTGTTCTTTAATATATGTTTCTCATCCTTATTAATTTTTTTTTGGGTGAGGCAATTGGGGTTAAGTGACTTGCCTAGGGTCACACAGCTAGTAATTGTTAAGTGTCTGAGGCTGGATTTGAACTCAGGTCCTCCTGAATCCAGGGCCGGTGCTCCATCCACTGCGCCACCTAGCTGCCCCTGTTTCTCACCTTATTAAGAGCTAGTAAGACTAGGGACACGAAGCTCTAGCGAGATAAGTGGCCAAATTTATGATTTTCCCAGGGTTACCATGGTGGTTGTTATTGAGGATTACAAGTTATTGAGGATCTACAAAGATATATCTTATGAGGTTTTTGACTGCCACATCATCTTGTTACTGCATACTGAATTTGCAGCCCACTGTACCCTCTAGGTTCTTTTCATATAAACCATTGAATATTCAGCTCTTCTCCTTACTAATAATTTTGAAACTGATCTTTATGCTTGTTCTTATTGCATTTCATCTCCCCCTCTGGACCCATTATTGTCTTCCTCTTAACCTTGGGCAGCAATCCTAGACCTTTCATTTTTTTTTTTTGTCCTCTCAATCCCAACATAGCTCCAGAGGTACTTTTTGTTCTTCTTGGATTCTGTTCACCTGCCCTAACTCATTCTGGTCTTTAGTCCTCCTTGACATTTGCTTTATGTTTTGAGACTTTTTTCATGTGACCCCTGCCCCCCTTTGCTTACTCTACATTTTAGCCAGCATGGTCTACTTATTGCTTCCTGAACTGGGCAGTTATCTCCTACCTCTGTGCCTTTCAACAGACTGGCCTCCTGTGAGAAAATGGGCAGTTGTCTCCTCTCAATGAAGATATAACAGTCAATCATACTCCTCCTGACCTGTTTTTAGACAAAGGTCTCAGATCCCCTCCTCCCCCTCTGGCTAACAAAATCACATGGTTCAAGGAACCCTGGTCTCAATAAGGTCCACTACTGAGTTCTGTCCATATAAGGACGAACTGATTAAGGATGGGAAAACTGCATTCTGATTAGCTAGTTTTTGCACGTAGATTGTAACCTTTGAGTAATCAGACCAGTGATGAAAAAGGGTCCATTCATATTAGGAACTGGGATTTAAAACAGGGCCCTGGAGTCAGGAGTACCTGAGTTCAAATCTGGCCTCAGACACTTAACACTTACTAATGTGAAAATATTTTGATTGATTTGCCTAATTTGGGGGGCTAAAGCTGACTGGGGTACTTAATCTGGGACTGTTGATCCTTTGGCTATCTGACTGCTTTTAACTTAATGTGGGTCATTTATAAAGTTCCACCACACTGCTCCACTCCCAAATTGATTAAGCAAAATATTAAGAAGCCTCTTAACTAAATAATCAAAGCAGAGTTTATTTATGAGATACTATTTAAAATTAAGAATACAGGGAAATAAAATATACAACCTGACTGCATTGCGGTGAGTCTCTTTCCTCTGCATCTCTTTCCCACCTTCTGCGATTGGAACTTCTTTAATACAATAAAGGCCTTAGCTGCCTCTTGCCTCAGGGTATGTTACACTTGCTCAGCTACTTTCACTAACTCCACCTGTACCCTTTCACTTTGTAAATCCCCCTGCTTCTAACTTTCCATTCCTTACTGCCACTGCTGAACCCCTGTGTTTCTCTCTCACCGACCTTCTGTCTATCTGCTCCATCAGTCTACCCTTCGGCCTCTCTTTTCCCTACTCCTAGTCCTTCTTGTCTTCTCCTGCGTCTTTGTAGCCCTGTCTCTAGTCTGCCGCGCCCCAACCTTTCTAATCTCATCAGCAGCCGCTTGACCTCTTCTCCACCTCATCTTGTCCATTCGAACCCCTTCCTTGCTGTCTAACTCCCAGGTCTATATATACCTTTTCTTCTCTCCACTCAAATCTTGGGGCTTCCTGCGCCCCCACAGACCAAGCTAATACTCCAGCTAGGGCTGCGGCTGGTGGGGGGAAGGGGTGCACTCCAGCCTCACGTACCTTAGCACAGGCTATCCAGGATCTTTCAGATAGCTTCGCTCAGGTCGGAGGGAGCTGAGGGCTTTTTTCCCCTCCAGTTGTCTGACCTGGCGTCTTGTACAGCCCACAGGGCTTTTTGGCTCAGCTGAAGCAGAGGGGGAGGGGGCACCAGCCCCTCCCACACAGAAGAGACCCTGAGGGCCTAAGGCTTTCCAATCTCAGCCCAAAGGTAGGGTCCGCAAATCAAAATAAATTTCCACACTAGCTGTGTGACCCTGGGCAAGTCACTTAACCCCAATTGCCTCACTAAAAAAAAAAAAAAAAGCTAATTAGGGTGAAATGATTTGTCTAGGGTCACAAAGCTAGTAAATATCTAAGGTCAGATTTGAACTCAGGTCCTCCTAACTTCAGGATCTGTACCACCTAGCTCTCCCACCTATATAAGGCAATAAATTCAAAGAATATAGATCCCACCTAAGCCAAGCAGAGCACACTAGCTTCCACCTGGGTGTGGTCTGGTGCAGGACAGTGAGTCCAATCTGTCAGTAACAAAGGTGAAGGCTAAATTACAGCATTAGTAAAAAAAAAAGGGGGGGAGAGCTGAATCTCCCTATGATATTGGTCATTAAAAATTATTTCTCATACCTCCAAAGCTCCACATTAAAATGTATGTAATATAATTAAAATTGTAAAATATAAAAAATTTAACCTATAGTCATAAAATTCTAAATGTAAAATGATCAAACTCTAGTTGTAAAATAATTATAAATATTTTATGTGGGATAGTACATAAGAATGAAAAGAAGTGATTCAGTAATATTTTTTGTGTTTACTATGATCTGTAAGACTTCATATTAAATTTATTTGTCACAGAGGAAAAAAATATTTTTTTTGTTTTTGTTTGGTTTTTTTGGTGAGGCAATTTGGGGTTAAGTGACTTGCCTAGGGTCACACAGCTAGTAAGTGTCAAGTGTCTGAGGCTGGATTTGAACTCTGGTACTCCTGAATCCAGGGCCAGTGCTTTATCCACTGCACCACCCAGCTGCCCAGAAAAATATATTTGTAACATAATAGGGCAATTATTTACTGCTTCAGGTGCCATTAAAGAACACCTTGGACCATCACTGAGAACCACAAAGGAATTCTGAGAGGAGAGGAATCCCCATCCTAGTTGTTAGTTTCTTTCTTCTTCAAATGATCACATATGTACTTAATTTATTTATATATTATGGCCTACAGTGATATTATGCAACTCCCATCCATGCAGGTCAGCACTTCTGCAACTTACAGTCTCAGAAAGGTGCCTGGGGGCATTGAGAAGTTGTTGGTTTTTTTGTTTTTGGCATATCTACTTTTCTCTCTTTTTATACACATGATCTTGAATATGTATATGTTTATACATATGTAATACAAAAATAAATGGGGACTTTTGTTTTATTTTCTTTTGCTTCTGTGTCCATAGAGTATAACATAGCATCTTGTATATAATAGACACTTTGCAAATGCTTTTGGGATCAGATTGGATCATAAAACTAAAAACTCTTTTCTATTCCTTCTAGAATCTCAGATCATTTTGGTCTACCTATCCTTTCTTTTAACTCTTTGGAATCTCTTATCCCAAAGTCTAGGTTACATATTTGACTGTGCCTGGTATTCTCCTCCTTATCTATCATGAGCTCCACAATGGCATGATCAATGCTATTCTAGAGGTTGCTGTCCTCTCCACTTCACCAAACAATCCTCCCTTGTTCATTAAAATAGGATTTAAAAAAGGAATCACCTGGCCTCACTGCATGTCACATATGTCCCCTGCATGTGTATTCTTCCATATGAATTCCATAGGTGGGAAGGTATGGTCCAGGTTTACAATGGAAATGTTCTATTATGACTTTTCCACTCTGCTAGTTCATTAAATGTCTTCCCTTTAGACTACCTGATGTCCCACCAACTGTACTACTTTTGGACTTTTTTAGACTTCTCCATCCATCATACCTTCCTTCCTTGGGAAGTTTATCATTTGAAAACCTCATTATCCTGCAAGATTGACTCAGCCTTGGTACTTACATTTCATCAGTACACTCTGCCCCTCTGCACCCTTTGACTGGAGGGCAGAAACATGGGCTCTGGCACCTCCAATTAAGGAAGGAACTAAGCACAATCTTCACTCCACTTTTTAATAGTTGACTTCTCCCGGCTCTACTCACCTCTTTTTAGCTTCCTTTTGTATGTTGTCTTTCTCTTTTAGATTGTAAGCTTCTTGGGGCAAGGACTGTCTTTCTTTTTATATCCCTGGGACTTTTCATAGTGCCTGGCACATAGCAGATACTTAATAAATGTTTATTAACTATTGACTATTGATTCATGGTGTCATTACTTTGGCTAATGAAAGTAAAAACAATGGTGTTGGTTCATTATATAGATTTTTTGGCAGGAAGAGCTCAGAAAGTACCTTTAGCCAGATGCAGCTTTTCTGGGGGGACCCATGAGTCAGTGGAGAAGGGGGTGTTACTCCCCAGAGTCACAGTAACCTCTACTTTCTGGATTCAATAAGCGTTTATGAAGTGGCTACTCCATATCAGACACTGTGTAGGCATTGAAAATAAAAAGGCAGGGGCAACTAGGTGGCACAGCAGATAGAGCACTGGCCCTGGAGTCAGGAGGACCTGAATTCAAATCCGGCCTCAGACACGTGACACTTACTAGCTGTGTGACCCTGGGCAAGTCACTTAACCCCAATTGCCTCACCAAAGAAAAAGAAAAAAAAATACAAAGGCAGAAATTAAACGGTCCTGCCCTCAAGAAGTTTTTACATTCTATTAGGAGAGACAATATGTATACAGAAAATATAAGGGAGAGGCACTGGAGCTGTGTAGGAAGGTGCCAGAGAGGAACTTCCTCATGTGTGAGAAACATCCAGAAGGTGATTTAGGCTGAACTATAGAGTGAATAAAGGAGAATAATGTGTAATAAGACTGGAAAGGTAGGCAGGGTCCAGGCTGTAAAGGGCTTAAATACTAAACAGAGGAGTTTATATTTGATTCTACAAGTTATAGTGTGAATAAGTTTATTGGATTTATTGGAGTTTATTGAGTAGGTGAGTGGCATGGTTAGTATTACACTTGGGCAGACAGATGTGTAAAGGATGGACTAGAGTGGGGAGAGACATGAGGAAGAAAAATCCCTTAGGCGGTTGTTTCAATGATAGAGGTGAGATGTGGTGAGGGTGTTGGCTGTGTGACTAGAGGAAAAAAACATACAAAAGATGTTGTGGTGGTAGAAATGATAAGACATAAGAGCAGACTGGATATATGGGCTGAGTGTGAGGAGTTGAAGATGATATCAAAGTTACAAGTGTAGGTGACTGGAAGAGTTGTGGTGCTCTTCTGGCGAAAATGGGGAAGTTTGGAAAAGGGATAGGTTTGGGGGGAAAGATGAGTTCTTTTTTGGATATGCTAAGTTTGAGATGCTTCCAGGAAATCCAATTTAATTTGTCCAGTTGATGGTGTGGGATTGGAGCTCAAGACTAGAGATGAACATACACACCTGTAGGAGTCAGTCATCTATAATAGAGATGATAACTAAATCAATGGGAACTGTGAAGTCACCGAGAGAGAATTATTAGAGAGAGAAGAGGGCCCAGAATGGAGTCTTGGCATATCCCCACAGTTACTGGACATGATATTGATGATGATCATGCAAAGGAAAGGAGACAGGTATGGGAAAAACTCAAGCATTTATTAAGTACCTACTATGTGCTAGGTACTGTGCTAAGCAATTTACAAATGCTATCTCATTTGATACAACAATCCTGTGAGGCAGGTGCTATTATTGTTTTTTTGTTTCTTTTGCGGGGCAATGGGGGTTAAGTGACTTGCCCAGGGTCACACAGCTAGTAAGTGTCAAGTGTCTGAGGCCAGATTTGAACTCAGGTCCTCTTGACTCAAGGGCTGGTGCTCTGTCCACTGTGCCACCTAGCTGGCCCTGCAGGTGCTATTATTATCCTCATTTTGCAGTAGAAGAGAGTCAGGCGGGGGCAGCTAGGTGGCACAGTGGATAAAGCACTGGCCCTGGATTCAGAAGGGCCTGAGTTCAAATCCGCCCTCAACCACTTGACACTTACTAGCTGTGTGACCCTGGGTAAGTCACTTAATCCTTATTTCCCTGCCAAAAAAAAAAAAAACAAAAAAGAAGAAGAGAATGAGGCAGACAGAGCCAAATTACTTGCCCAAGGTCATATAACAAGTACATTTCAGAAGCTAGACTTGAATTCAGGTTTTCCTGACTCCAGGCACAGTACTCTATCCACTGGGCCACCTAGCTGCTTCAGGCAAAAGGAGATGGAGGAGAAAAAAATGTTGTAAAAACCCAGAGAGGAAAGAGTACCCAGGAGGTGAGGGTGCTCAATAGTGTTAAGTGCTGCAGAGGTCAAGAGAGGGTGAGTATTGAGAAATGGCCTTCATATTTGGCAATTAAGAGACTGTTGGTAATTTTTGAGAAAGCTGTTTCAACTGAGTGATAAAGTCAGAAGCCAGCCTGCAAAGAAATGAGGATCCAGGGCATCAGAAGAAAAGGCAATGAGAGTACCCAGCTTTTTCTAGAGGCTTGCCTCTGAATGTCAGGAGAGATACAATATAGTCAGAAGGGATGGCAAAGTCTAGTGAAAGTTTTGTTATTGTTGTTGTCTTTTAAAGACTAGGGAGACTTGGGCATATTTGTAGGCAGCAGGGAAGAAATATGGGGAGAAGCTGAAGATTAAAAAGACAGAAGGGGGCAGCTAGATGGCACAGTGGATAAAGCACCAGCCCTGGATTCAGGAGTATCTGAGTTCAAATCTGGCCTCGGACACTTGACACTTACTAGCTGTGTGACCTTGGGCAAGTCACTTAACCCCCATTGCCCCCCACACAAAAAAAAGACAGAAGGGATGAGAGTGAGTGAAATGTCCTTTAGAATATAGGAAGGGATGGGCGCAAGGGAACAAGAAGAGTCACCTCATTAGAGACTAAAATAAGGGAGAAAAGATTGAGAGATGAAGTCCAAAGACTGTGAGAGATGTAGAATAATAGAGAAGAGATAGCTCATGGCATATGGCCTCTTTACTCAGTAACAGATGAGGCCCTCAACTGTGCATGTGTTGGGAGGGGGAATGGTGGTGTAGAAGGCTTGATGAGATAAGAGAAGGTTTGGAACAGCCTTTATGGGAGATGGGATACAGAATCAACAATTATCAACAAATCAGGTCAAGAATTATCAGCTACGGGAGGTGGCTAGGTGGCACAGTAGATAAAGCACCGGCCCTGGATTCAGGAGTACCTGAGTTCAAATCCAGCCTCAGACACTTGACACTTACTAGCTGTGTGACCCTGGGCAAGTCACTTAACCCCCATTGCCCTGCAAAAAAAAAAGAATTATCAGCTACTCAAAGCTGGGGGGCTCCGCTTCTAGCAGATAGCTAGATAGTTGAAGTCTTTACCTTGCCTCTAGACTCTGTTGTGTATTCCAGCTTAGGTTCATGGATTTGCACATATGAATATCTTTTTTTTGACATTCAATGTTACTATATTTATCACTTTATTATAATCTGTTCCTTTTGCATAAAATATGTTCTCCCATAGCTACATTCCAGAGTCTCATCCCAGGTACCAGGCTAGGAAGCAATGCCTACTGTGATAATTAAAAAATAGAGAGACATAGATTTTGGGTAATTTGGTAATTTTTAATAAGGCCAGCAGTTTATTAGAGAAATATGTTTTTATTTTTTTTAATTTATTTTGGGGGGGGCATGGGACAATGAGGGTGAAGTGACTTGCCCAAGGTCACACAGCTAGTAAGTGTCAAGTGTCTGAGGCTGGATTTGAACTCAGGTCCTCCTGAATCCAGGGCTGGTGCTTTATCTACTGCACACCTAGCTTCCCCAAGGCCAGTAGTTTATTAATAAAAGGATGGTCATTTGGACATCTCTTTAAGACCAAAGACAATCATAATGGCAGGGCTCAGAGCTCATATACCCATGAAACAGTAGGTGGTCAATGGGGGCTGAGAGTTGACCCCTGCACAAAGAGATTATCTCCACCCAGATCACCCCCTGCCTTGGGCTGTCAATTCAAAGAATGTATTCCCTCTTCAATGGGGGTGTATGTGTGCAAATGACCCCCACCCCAGACAGAGAAGCCTTTAGCTATATAGACAAAAGTATCTGTCTCCACTCAAGCTTGAGAAAACAATTAATTTCCCTACCCTAGATTAAATTCCTTTCATGGTTGGGTAGGGTCTGACCAAAATGGAGGAGAGTCTATGAAATCTCATTATCAGTGATTGAGATTCAAGAAAAAACTGGATTGTCAGGACTTTGGAAGGAGGGAAAAACTCTGAATCCCCCCATTATTAATTATTAATAATTACTTTTCTCCCTAAGAATTCTGGGATTTCAAGTTTTTACTGATTCTCTAGTAAAGTATACAGAGACTTGGACTAGACCTTGTAAGATTTTGACATAAGCCCTCAGAAGCTTGGAACTGGGAGCAGGAAGCAAGGAAGAGGAGAAAAGAGAGACAAGGAGGAAGCAGAAATCTCATACAATGCTTTCTCTGCTCTCCCTAGGCTAGTTCATTGCTCAGTAAAAATACACTAGAAAGAGGTAACCCTCTGTCACACTTAGCAGTGATTGTGGGGGGAATGGGAGCAGAGCCAAGATGGAGAAGGGAAGGGTCACAACTGCCAACTTTCCCCTAAAACTTCTCCTACAAAATGACGACAAAAAATTCAAATTGAAATTTGAGTGAAAAAGCCAACACAAAGTGAGAGCTAGTTATTTTTCTAATGCAGGGCAACTTAAGAAGACAGAAAGAGAGGTCTGTGGATACTGGGGTGGGGGGCTGGCTAGGAGCTTTGTGTGGGATATGGTGGAAGTAGCACCAGCTGTGGGCCTACTAGGTAGCAGCTAAAATAGTAGCACTGAGGGCACAGGGTGTGCCCAATGTCCAGGGACAGTAAGAGGATTGACCACTTGGTCAGAAACACATTCCAGGGGATCTCTGTACAAGTACTAAGCACAGGATTAGGTACCATTTGACAGTTCCTTAGCCTATTACCTAATTCTAGGGTGCAATTTTGGGCAAAGAGGAAAGTTGGGCTCATGAGAGAGCAGGGGCTCTACCTAGAACACAGACCAGGAGAGCAGTGACCAGACCTTTCCCCAGATCATACCACACTGGAAACACTGAAAACCTACAGGCCTCCCAGATTGAGTTACAGAAGCACAGATCAGTCATTCTGTCCCCCAGACATGATCAGAGCCCAACTCTAACAAGGTTCAAACTCAGGAAATTTGTTGGAAAAATAACCAAACAACAAAAAAGAATCTGGCCACAAGAGTTTCCATGGTGACAGAGAAAGAAGTTCTCACACAAATTCAGAAGAAGACAGTGATTTGAAATCATCTTCAAGTAAAGCCTGAAAGAAAAAAAATGCAGACCAGATATAAGCTCAACACGAATTCCTAGCTGAATTTTAAAAAGAGCAAAAAATTATTTCAAAAATAAAATAAGAGTAATTGGAGAAAATTGGAAAAAAGAAATGAGAGTGATGCAAGAAAATTATAATAAGAGAATCCACATTTTGGTAAAAGGCACAAAAATATTGAAGAGAATAACTCTTTAAAAATTAGTTTTGTTAGGGGGCAGCTAGGTGGCACAGTGGATAAAGCACTGGCCCTGGATTCAGGAGGACCTGAGTTCAAATCCTGCCTCAGACACTTGACACTTACTAGCTGTGTGACCCTGGGAAAGTCATTTAACCCTCATTTACCCGAAAAAAAATAGTTTTGCAAAAATATTTATAGCAGCTCTTTTTGTGGTGGCTAAGAATTGGAAATCAAAGGAATGCCCATCAAATGGGGAATGACTAAATAAGCTGTGATATATGACGGTGATGGAATATTATTGTGCTATAAGAAATGACAAGCAGGATGATTTCAGAAAGGCCTGGAAAGGCTTGTATGAATTGATGTATAGTGAAGTGAGCAGAACCAGGAGAACATTGTACACAATGACAGAAATATTATTTGATAAAGAATTGTAAATGATTCAAATATTCTCAGCAATACAATGATCCAAGACAATCCCAAAGGACTAATGATAAAGCATACTATCCACCTCCAAAGAAAGAACTCAGATTGATTGAACACAGACTGCAGCATGCTGTTTTCCACTTTCTTTCATTTTTCTTTTATTCAAGTTTTCTTATACAAAATTACTAACATAGTAATGTTTTACATAATTGAACGTATGTAACCTACATCTGCTTACCGTCTCAGAGAGGGGAAAGAGGAGGGAAGGAAGGAGGATAGAATTTGGTACTCAAAACTTTAAATAAAAATGTTTATTATTATTTCTAAAATAGTATTGGTCAAATGGAAGCTAATGACTCCATGAGAAATCAAGAAATAATAAAACAAAGTCAAAAGACTGAAAAAATAGAAAGTGGTTCTACCCTACAGAGGGCTGTACAAAAATAATTTTTTTTAAAGAAAAAGGGTGTGGGCTGGGAGAAAGATGAATCCTCAGATGCTGAGAGTTCTCCTGCATTGCCTTGTATGGTTAATTATCTTTTCTGTGCACTAATTAGTCTTATCTCCTCCAAAGCTCTTTGAGAGCCAGGCCTATGTCTAATACTTAGAATTCCCTCACCATGTTTAGAAAGGTGCCCTACACATAGTCAGAACTCAATAAATATTGGACACACTCCCCACCTCAAGATTCTGGGTTCACATAGCCTCAACCTTCCATCTTGGGTACTCAGTTTTCTCTTTTTGGCTTGCTGCTCCCACCTGGAGGTTTCTCCAGGAAAATCTCCCATTATAGAAGTAGCAAGGCTCCCTGGGAGAGAGCTAGGAGGCAGCCAGTGCAGGCAAGTCAAACCACCACCATAACCTTGACCACCATCTCCCCTCAGTCACATAAATAGACTGTCCAGGACCCTAAGCCCAAGAGTGTTGGGAATAGCAATGCTTCCATCCTTGTGTCCCCAGCCATCATCCTGGGAAGCAGCCCCTGTGGAGATGTGTGCTAGTACCTGCTCCTGCATGTGCTACAGTCACATCTATTGAAAATACAGAAAAAAATTCTTACCACCAAAATCCTTGGAGCTGTCAAATGCTTCAGCATCAGAAACTGATATAATATTATCATTGGTAATGACATTAGAGGAGCTGCATGACCATCTGCTTTGCTGCTGCACCCTAAGGACCATGGGACTGTTCCATCTGAATCACTGCTGGAAACCTTTCATGTGTTTTGTCTCCCCCATTAGAATGGGGACTATTGAGAGTGGGGACTCTTGTTTTTCTTTTTGTATCCCTGGTACTTAGCAAAGTGTGCTGCAAATAGTAAGAGCTTCTTTCATTCATTCATTCATACTTCATGTGTAGGGTTCCATAAATTATTTGTAATAAGGTTTTCAGCTCCCCTAATAGGCAATTAAGGTAGGAAATGTAAATTGGTGGAGGAAGGAAGGGCTCAGAGAAAGCTCCTAACAAGTGGCAATTGAGCTGGTTGAGTCCCCAATAGTTTATGGGGATTTAATCAAAGCTATTTAAAAATTATTATTGAACTCAATTGAATTCAGTTGACCTACATTGCTGCATGGCTCTCCTTACTGACCTGCTTCCTCTCACTTTAATAAGCTCAAATCTAGGCTGTGTGGAAGTAGGGATGGAAGAGGCTGAATCTGCATCCCTTTTCAGGGGCTTTGCTAGACAGTGACAGCAGGTCAGGAGCAGTGGGCCCAGGTGGCCAACCCTAGTTCAGGGCACAGACTCATCCCTACCAGATCTCTGCTGACCATGACCCTAGAACTGTTAGACTGAGATCTTATCTGAAGGACTGTGGCTGGAGCAGAGACGTTGGAGTTTGGAAACTTAGAGAAACAGGAAGGATTCAGTGTTGTCATATCTCTTTCAACCAGCAAAAAGGGGGTCATCATACAGAAGATACAGACATTTTTAGGGGACCAGTGGTTCAAGTCACTCCTGTTCACATAAAAGACACAGACCTATTCTAAGGTGATTTGTGACCAGGGTTGTTCCTTTAGACATACATCTCAAAGGTCTGTCACAGAATCATAAACTCATAGAACTGGTGTTGTTTGGGATGTCAGAGGACACAAAATATAACTCCTCCATGATGCATGAATCCCAACCTTAACATCAATAGCATGTGACCATCCAGCCTTTACTTGAAGACTTTCAGTGATGGAGAACTCATTACCCACTTAGGTTACTCTGTTGAATTTAAACACCTCTAGTTACTTAAGAACATAGATTTATAGCTAGAAGCATTCTCAGGCAGCTAGGTGGCACAGTGTATAAAGTGCTAGGTATGGAGTTGTGAAAACCTGAATTTAAATCTGGCTTCAGACACTTACTTGCTGTGTGACCATGGGCAGCTCATTCAACTTTCTTTACCTCAGTTTCCTCATCTGTAAAATGAGCTGCAGAAGGAAATGGCAAATCACTCCAGTAGCTTTGCCAAGAAAATCTCAAATGGGGTCATGAAGAGTCAGACATGACTAAAATGACTCAAAAAAACAACAAAGAAGAGTTCTCAGAACCCGTTTAGCTCGACTCCCTAAATTTATATATGAGTAAACCAAGGCCAAGAGAGGTTAAGTTATTTGCCCATGGTAAGATAGGTTATGAGTGACAGAAGCAGCGATCAAACCCAGGTCTCTGACTCTAAATCCAACATTCTTTCCACAATCCCATACTGGTATATGCGAGTGGGTCCATTCCAATATGCACACAAGATACAGACTTATGTCCTAAGGGATACATTTCTATTCCTATGGCTGGGGATGCCTCCTTTCACATAGAAGACCCAAATCTGTCTCAAGGGCATATATGACTGAGATCAGCCCTCAGGGTAGAATAGTGGGAAGAACATTGGCCCTAAATCTTTTAGGAGATGAGGCAAAACCATTCTTTTGCCGGTTACTAACTGCATGACCAAAGCATCTAACCTCTCTGAATCTCAGTTTTCTCATCTATTGCACAGAAATAATACTTCACTGCTTACCTCACATGGTTGTTGTGATAAAAATGTTTCTGTAGGGGCAACTAGGTGGCACAGTGGATAAAGCACCATCCCTGGATTCAGGAGGACCTGAGTTCAAATCCAGCTTCAGCCACTTGACACTTACTAGCTGTGTGACCCTGGGCAAGTCACTTAACCCTCATTGCCCCGCAAAAACAAACAAGATTTTGGGGAAAAGATGAGGTTTTTTTGGTTGTTTTTTTTGGAAGGTCTGTGCTAGGAGAAGTTTTTGTAAATGTTAAAGCTCTCTTTAGACGGAAGATATTATTTAGGACCCAGACACCCCCCATGAGAATTTAGGGCCAGAATCAACTCCTAGCACAGACCTTCCACAGAATCATAAAATTAGAGTTGGAAAGCATCTGAGAGGTCACTTAATCCAAACTTCCAACAAAGCATGAATCCCATCTATGTCTTTGAGAAATGATCATCCAGTCTTTTGGGGCAGTTTGGTGGTACAGCAGATAGAGGGCTGAGCTTCAAATCAGGAAGGTCATCTTTGTGAATTAAAATCCGGCCTCAGACACTTACTAGCTGTATGACTCTTGGCAGGTTACTCAACCCTGTTTGCCTCAGTTCCCTCTTCCAAGGCAATCCACTCTATTTTGGATAGCCACAATTGTTAGCATCATAGCATCATAAATTTAGAGTTGAAAGGAGCCTTAACAGTCACCCAGTCCAAAAACCTTATTTTATAGATGAGAAAACAGAGGCGCCATGAGGTCAAATGACTTTCCCAAAGATACAGAGTGGTAGAGTTGGGATTCAAACTGAGATCCTTTGACTCCCAAGCTTTGTGTTCTTTCCAAAAGACACCACTGACTAAGCTCTGAATTTAGGAATCTCTTCAAACACTTGAAAAAAGATCTTCATGAACATTTCACTATACAAATAACAGAAAAGAGTATTGTATATGAAATCAGGAACTTCTGCCTTTTTCCATATATTTTTATTAATTAATTGATTGATTGATTGATTGATTGATTGCAGGGCAATGGGGGTTAAGTGACTTGCCCAGGGTCACACAGCCAGTAAGTGTCAAGTGTCTGAGGCTGGATTTGAACTCAGATCCTCCTGAATCCAAGGCCAGTGCTTTATCCACTGCTCCACCTAGCTGCCCCCCTTTTTCCATATATTTTTAAAAATTTAATACAACAGATACAAAATTTTCCTGTTTGTAGCCTCTTCTAAATATATTTTTGTTTTCTTTTGTGTATTTTACATGTTTTATTGATAACTTTCCTTCTTTCTTTCACATTTATTGACTCAAAAATTGTCCAAGAATTTGATTATGTGTATTGCTGTCAATCATATAACTATCAACATGTAGAAGCATGGAAAAACCAGCCTATTATATGGTCAGATTTACTGTATATACAAAAAATAGCAGGCTCTGAGCAGCAGTTCAGTAACCTTATGGAGGTTTTACTTATATAGGCAGAATGGGCATAATGGAATTTTATGGAAAGCAGTAGGAGAATGTCTACCTGAGATAAAATAGTAAACTAGTCAGTAAACATCAGAATTTGCTGGGATTTGCAAACCTACCATTAACATCTGAGCTATATCATGTCAATTTGATTCTTCAGTCTCTAGCTAGTTATTGACTCATTTGTCTTACGTAAGTAGTGATTAGAAAAGTAAAAAATTCTCTTATCACACTATCAATAGCCATTAAACCGAAACACTTTTGATATTCCAATAACTTATCTTAGGTCATGGCTTTGTCTGATACTCTTCCAAGATGGTGATGGAATCACAGTCCAAACAACCTGGATCCCAGTCTAGGTCTCTGCCCAAAGATATTCACATTCTCAAGTGGGAACTAAATCTTTCCCCTTTTCCCACAATATACTGAATGGTTCTAGGTGTGGGGTAGAGCTAGAAGTTCTACTTCATAGCCCAGTGCTCAGACTTCTGCTCTCTTCTGTTCAAGGCCCTCTACACTGTTGTCAGTGAACAGCATCTGCATCACCTGTCCCTGATCCTTAATCAGACTACAATGTAGTTGGGGCCAGACTGGCGGGGGTGGGGGTGGGGGGGGTCTGTGTGTGTACAGCTGGTCATTTATGATGGGAAGTCTTCAGAAAAAAAGGAAGCCTTAGCTCAAAGCTTGTGATAAGGCTGGTGAGTTAATCACACTAGATAAATCCAAAGTTAATGATAACCCTGAGGTTATCATTAGATTATCAAAAAAGAGCCATACCCATCAGCAAACAACTTCTTGGTGCAACAATGAAATGAACAATGGTCTAGGGGTCCAGGAGACCTGAATTCCAGTCCTGATTCCTCCAATGCTTGGTGTGACTTTAGGTAGATCACTTCCATTTCTTTGCTGCTCAGTTTCTTTCTTTGCCCACCAAACATACTCACATTCCTTGGGGGGGGGTCTCTCTCTCTCTCTCTCTCTTTTTGGTGAAGCATTTGGGGTTAAGTGACTTGCCCAGGGTCACACAGCTAGTAAGTGTCAAGTGTCTTAGGCCGGATTTGAACTCAGGTCCTCCTGAATCCAGGGGCGGTGCTCTATCTACTGTGCCACCTACTTGCTCCGGGTTGGGGGGGGGGGAGTCTCTCTTGATAATTTCTAGACTCTCCAAATATCTACTATGAGGAAAATATGCATTAGTCAAAAATCAAGCTTGGCTGAGATTGGGAGAATGATTTGCAAGAAGATGTAAATATGCTGTGTGACATTGGAAAAATCACTTAACTTCTTTGAAATTATGGAAACAACCATCAAAGCTGAGGTCCTAGGGGAGACAAGGAAAGAGATTCCTCTTGAAGTTGGGTTAAGAGAGGAAAGAGTTAATTTGCAGAGATGGGGACTCTAGCCTCAGCACCATCAGTAGATTTCTATTTTAGCTTCTGCTTCTAGAATATCAGGGCAATTTCCCCTCACAATCTCTTGGAGGATGGTGTCTAAGCTTTTGTTTTGGTCATGATTTTCAGGTAGTCCAATGATTTTCAAATTATCTCTCCTGGGCAATGTGAAATATCTACTTGGAAAAAAGATGACCTGGAAAACCATCAGTAAATGATTATTAAAGTCAGGACAGCAAAGGTCCAGTGATTGGGAAAGCAGCACAGGTTGCATAAGTTTAGGGCTGAGACCTCATTTTCTCACTCCTTTGCCAAAGTGGAGAACCATAGTTCCATAGCCCTGGGCATTAGTAAGCCAGTCAGTCAGTCCATCAATAAGCATTTAGTAAGTGCTCATTATGTACCAGGAACTGTGCTAAGAGCTGGGGATCAGAAGAAAGGCAGCACTGCATTTATGACATCAGGCTGGGCTGACTTGTTGGCAAGTTTTGCTGGTGGCCTCTCCTTTCCCCTTCATTCTGTTCTCATTTGTTTTTTATTCTTTGCTATGATAGCCAGCTCATTGGATAGGGGAGAGCAGAGAGAAACATTTACAATCCCAGGTGATAAAAAAAACACAAGACATCCTCAAAATTACACATATAGAAGTGGAGAAATATCTCCTCTCTGAGTTCATGTGGTAGGTAACTGCTGCCAAAATACATTTACCACAATGCAGAAATTAGCTTTTATTATTATGCTCAAGCATAGGTTCAGGCCTCAAAGAAAATCTGAACGCCCATTAGGATTTTCACAAGTCCTCTCATGGGCAAAATTATGTCAGAGTGACAAAAATAATTCTTTCACATATTGAATCTTGTACTTTCTTAGGCTATAAAAGTTAAAGAGAAGCTAGAGCCATAATCAAATATTTCCTTCAATATCATAAATATTGAACAAATTTAAACAGCAAACAAATTCTACAGGTAAACTAAGTCAGGTTACAGATTAAGCTACATTTAGAGGTTTTACAAATAGGATGACTGAAGGGGAATATTTACATGTCACCAAGATAACCAAGAAGACTCAGCGTCTGGGAAATCCTTCCTGTAAGTTGGTTAGGGGAGCTAACAAATAAATAAATTGCTTTGGCTCCCCTTTGGCTTCTATCTTCAGAATGTCAAACAGTCCTCTCTTATTTCACAAGTCAGATTTTGATCAGGTAAAGTTAATATTAAGAGAAGACAGACTTTTAGTGAACCAAAATTTGCAGTAGAAATGGCCCTGAAATAAAAAAAAAGAAATGGCCCCGAGTCTTGAATAATAAAAATTTAATAAAAGGAAACAGAAATTCCCATAACTAAAGGGGAAAAAAATCATATAGCTATGATGAACCTACTTTCTCTGTCCAAGGTATCTAGGATAGGGCTAGGGCAAATTTTCCCTCCTCTGACCCTCCAGTAGGATAGAAGGAGAATAACTTCAATCCCTCAAATTTATTCTCTAACATAATTCTTCAATGGATCTTAACTGCAGCTGACATAGATACTGCTGCCAATCATACTTATCAACATTCAGAGCCATTTTAATAACTGGTTTATTATATACTGAACATGTTGTTCAGTCATGTCTAATTCTTCATGACTCCATTTGGGTTTTCCTTAGCAAAGATACTGGAGTGATTTGCCATTTCCCTTTCTAACTCATTTCACAGATAAGGAAACTGAAGTAAACAGGGTTAAGTGACTTTCCCATCCTCACACAGCAAGTAAGTGTTTTAGGCCAATTTAAATTCAGGTTTTCCTGTCCAAACCAAGAATTCTATCCACTCTGCCACCTAGCTGCCCACGCTGCACATAGTCCCATGATATACAAAAATAGTGTTCCATAAGCAATAGTTTAAGCAACTTTATATAGATTTTATTTATAAGGCAGGATGGTGACAATTGAATTTTATAGAAGGCAGAAGGAGAAGGTACAGATTAACAGACAATGTAAGGAAAAGAACTGTATCAGGTAAAATTATAAACTTGTCAGAAAACACTAGGGATAAAACTGGAATTCACAGACTAACCAGAACCATTAACCCCTGAACAAGTTATTTGACATCTTAAATGAAGAGAAATAATAAAATTGAGCCATAAATTCTCTTCTCACTAACCAGCTAAATCATCTGAGCTAAAATTTGGTGTCTCGGCTAAATTCTGCAAGCTCTAGCTAGTGATGTGATGTGCTATCTCAAGCAAATGGTGGCAATACTAAAATTCCCTTAAGACACAACACAGAGTACATTACAAGGGCTGATAGTGACTGTGGCAGATCACACTGGCCTTGGGATTCTGCAGGCAGTAGCTCAGATTTACCCTAATTTGAACATACTCTATTAAGTAACTGCTGTGTTGTTCACATTATCAGCTGGAATAACTTTGCTCTACTGGTTTCATGTTTATTGACTTTGATTTGTTGGTTTTGTTTTCATTGAAACAAGTGGGTATAATTATGCAGAGATGTCCTTGAAAATATGTAATAATTTTCGTCACAGCTTTGTACCCTCTTTCATCTACCCCATGGGGTGCAGATTACAGTTTGGAAAATTCTGCTTTGACAGATGAGTTCATCAGTGTTGTCATAAGAAAATTTTGATTTCCTCTTATTTATCTTTATTATTTGGGTTTCAGGGCCACCACAACTGATTAGGAGGTACTTTGGTTGGCTGAAGCCTATTTCACAGGATATTAATATGAAGTTAAGGCCTCAGATACTCCTGAGATATGAAGTCAAAATGAAGTCAAGTCTCCCCCAAATAATTTAACTTGCTTTATTTGTTGAAGGACTCCAACTGGTTCTAACTCTGTGTTTATATTTGTGGCATGTAAATCTTCCCTCTCCATTAACTCCTTGTAAATTTTAAATTTTGCAAACTTGGTTTTAATATGTAACTTGCCTTAGTTTACCTATGGCTAAAACTAGAAGATGTATGAGATTATGATTTTGTTTAATTCTTTCTATTTAACTTTTATAGACTAAGAAGATGTATAAGACTGCTATTTGATCAAAAATTATTTCTCTGGCTTTCTGACATAATTGATAACTATATAAGCCTTGTTAGAACCCTGATAGGGGTTCAGATTTATTTTTTTCCTAGCTCTGAACCTGCACTGAAGCATAAAAAATCCAAGTTTTAACCTCTGGAATCTCTGTGTGGAGATGGTGTTATTCAGCAGCAATTTACCTATCACAAAGAACTCAGTGGGAAGATTTTCCCATATTAGTGGATGAGGGTGTGACGTTCAAAACTAAATCTGTGGTCACCTTAAGTTAGAAGCTTTAGCACCAGTCTTTGGGCATTAAGCATTTATTAAAGTATATTAGAAGTTAGTAAAGATAGAACACGTGGAGTTCAGAATGTTAAGAAGAACCCTATCTACCCTAGATTGCAGAATGGATTCCTTATTTTCCTTTCCTTCTGCCACCAACCCAAGGTTCTGGAATGAAAAGAGGCCAGAATGAGGGAGTCAGTCTCCCTTCATACTTCCTATCTCCTATCTGGAAGGGGCCATCCTTCAAGCTGATTGGTTGAGCTTGGTCTCATGTTGATGTGGTAGTCCACAGCCTCTGAGAACAACACTCCCACTCAAGGCTAGCCAGGTGTGCCTCTATTTAATCAACCTTAAGTAGGTTCTCAGTCAGTCTCACCCAATTCAATCAATTCCAAATCAATCTTCAGGTGGGGCCCCTGGGCCTCTGCCAAATCCCATTATTTTCTCACATAGGATAAAAAAGAACTGGTGATAGGATCAATTATAATTCAATCCAGTTCAATATTTGCATGTATTCCATTCAATTCAACAACCATCCATTACTTTGTCATAAAAAAGCAATCCTCTCTGACTGTTCCCTTGAATTGGAGTTGGACAGGACCTTTGCAGTTATTTGCTCTGAGCCCCTAATTTTACATACGAGGAAATTGAGGTTTGGAGAGGTTAAGTGACTTGTCAAGATCACACAGGTAGGGGCAGCTAGGTGGCGCAGTGGTTAGAGCACTGGCCCTGGATTCAGGAGGACCTGAGTTCAAATCTGGCCTCTGACTCTTGACACTTACTAGCTGTGTGACCTTGGGCAAGTTACTTTACCCCAATTGCAGATCACACAGGTAGAGGGCAGCTGGGTAGTGCAGTGGATAGAGCATACGCCCTGGATTCAGGAGGACCTGAGTTCAAATCTGGCCTCAGACACTTGACACTTACTGGCTGTATGACCCCTCCAAAAAAAAAAAAAAAGATCACACACGTAGAAAGATAGCAGAGTCAGGATTCTAATCTGTTCACTGACTCAAAATCCAACACTTTTCCATTATGATATGCTTCTTTGTGTACAACTTCAAGGCTTTCGCAGATCATAGAAAAAGAGAATGTCAAAGGCAAAAGGAATCACAGAGGTCATCTAGTCCAGCCTATAGGAAGCCCATCTGCAACATATTCGACAAAGGGTTAGCTGGCCTGCACGGGAAGACCTATTGTGAGTGGGAGTCTACTACCTCTGAGGACAGCCCACAGTACTTCTGGATAGCTTTCATTATTAGGAAGCTTTTCTTTATTATGATCCCTTGCTTTTCAAATTTCCCTAGAGTGCTGTCAGTGGTTATCTAACTTAAATAGAATTGGATCTCTGCTGCTTCCATATTGACTTAGAAAACCACAGATGAACATTTTCTGTGTTGTATTGTATTTTTATTTATTTTGTTAAATATTTCCCAACTACATTCTTTTTTTTCAAAACAGAACAGGATTTATTTTAAGAAGAATGAACTTAAAAAAAAAAACCACAAATAGGATCAGTAGGATCAAGGGAAAGGAAATACAATGGGGAAAGGGAAATTATAATACCTGAAAAAATACCACCACCCAGGAGTCAGCTGAAAATACACAGCAGTCCCAATTACATTCTTTTTTTTTTGTTTTGTTTTCGGGGCAATGGGGGTTAAGTGACTTGCCCAGGGTCACACAGCTAGTAAGTGTCAAGTGTCTGAGGCCGGATTTGAACTCAGGTACTCCTGAATCCAGGGCCGGTGCTTTATCCACTGTGCCACCTAGCTGCCCCCCAATTACATTCTAATCTGGATCCTCACTCTCACTAACTTTTTTGGGAGGGAAAGGAGGTATAGTGGTAGTGAGTTTGGCACCTTTGGGTAGGATCTGTCCGTTGTCTCCCAAAACTCTCTCTTATATCATAATTATTTCTTGTTATACACACACACACACACACACACACACACACACACACACACACACACCCCAAGAGAGAGCTGGGTGCTAACCATTTGCTAACCATTTATTAACACACCTTTGGATGTGATTCCTGAGGGGCTGTCAGTAACCTTTGAAACACTATGAGAATGAAAGAAATATTATAGCACAGGGGATGGATAAATACTGTCTCAAGTTTCAACACAGGGAAGAGAGTGTGGTCTTTGAAGTGAGTTTCACTTTGATTCCTGGAAAATTCCTAGAGTATAATTATTTTTAAAATTTTTATTTTTTGATATTTTGAACTTGATGAATTCCAGCAAATACAAGCACTTCTGCATGCAAAGACTAGAAAGGAGACTACACAAGACACTGTGAATCTCTACCCTATACAGCTTGACTCTTTTTTTCTTGAATGTATAACCTGGTTTCTAGCCAAGGCTGGGTATTTTGCATAACTTTTTCCCAGTGTTGGATAGAATGCTGATACAATGCTTAATCAAGAGCTTTGGAGAGGAGAAATGGTCTTGTTTTTCTCCTATGAGAGGGGACATGCTTTGTTCCAGTCTTTCTCTGGGACCAACTCCAGACACGTGCTAACTAATAATGAATGTTAGAGGGAAGATACAAATGGATCTTAATAGACTAAAATGATGGGTCAAATCTGCCAAAATATTAGGAGACATCCTGTTTTCCAGAGCTAAGACCCAGCAAGCAAGCTGTGCCCTGAGCTTGACAAAACATCAATCCTTTGTGCTCACTCTCTGGATGATCTCACCCTCTGGCAAAATCACATACTTTTTGTATTGCTTTGACAAGCACCAGGTGTTCTCTGAGCTTGGACAAGTACTCATGAAGTCCTGCTCTGAAACAAACTTGTCACATTCTTGCTGTTACCCTTCATTGTCAGGGCTACAGCTCACTGTGTAGCCACTAGTATAGATATTGAGATCTCTCCCCACTGCCTTGGGCCTCTCCCCCTCCTCACCCTGCCCCCAACCATGGGAGCGAGGCTCCAGCACATGTGTCTATAGCTGCTCCTTGCTTGTAAGCTGTTTTCCTCACTTTGAAATTAAACTTCTCTCTGATTCCTGACTCTCCTGTCTCTAGCCTAGTCTGTTCCGCTCCAGTCACAGGTTAGAGGTTCCACCCGATTGACAAATATAATAAGATGGAATAAACATTTTAAAAAATGTTTAGTTCCGGGGCAGCTAGGTGGCGCAGTGGATAGAGCACCGGCCCTGGAGTCAGGAGTACCTGAGTTCAAATCCGGCCTCAGACACCTAACACTTACTAGCTGTGTGACCCTGGGCAAGTCACTTAACCCCAATTGCCTCACTAAAAAAAAAAAAAAGTTTAGTTCCAAATTCTCTTCCTCCCTCCCACTTAGTGGATAAAGTGCTAGACCTAGAGTTAGGAAGATCTGAGTTCAAATGTGACAGATACTTAATAGCTGTGTGACCCTGAGCAAGTCACTTACCCTTGTTTACCTTTATCCACTGGAGAAAGAAATGGTGAGCCACTCCAATATCTTTTTTTTTTTAATTTTTATTTTTTTTTAGTGAGGCAATTGGGGCTGGAAGGGTAGATTAGAGCCAGACATGAAGAATTTAAAATGCAAAAAGAGGGGAATTTGCTAGTGATCCCAGAGGTAATAAGGCAGTTCTAGAATTTATTCACACATGGTTAAATGTGTCCTTTACAACTCTCACTTTGGCAGCAGTGTGGAAAGCAGAACGAGGAGACAGTGAGATTAGGAGGCTATTGTAGTCCATTCTCCATTCAGCTGTCAAAGTGAGTTTCCTCATGTGCAGGGATGACCCCTACTCCGTAAACTGGTAACTCCTGATCACCTCCAGGATCAGCTACAAAACCCTCCATTTGGCATTAAAAGCCCTCTGTAACCTGGCTCCCTCTTATCTTTTCTACCTTCTTAGACTGCACTTCCTGACCTGTCTTTGATCCAGTAACGCTGCCTCCGCATCTTGGCCTCCCTAGCTTCTTTCTAGTCCTAGCTAAAATTCTGGTTTTTACAAGATCCCCTGTAATGTTAGTAGCTTCCCTCTGTTAGTTCTCTCTTAATTTATTATCTGTCTTATTTGTATGTCATTTTTTGCATGTTATCTCCCCTATTAGACCATGAGTTCCTTAAGATCAGGGACTGTTTTTCGCTTCTTTGTATCTCTAGCACTTAGCAAAGTACCTGACACATAGTAGGTGCTTAACAAATGTTAATTGCTGACTGACTATTGCAGTAGTCCAGGTGAGAGGATGCAGGCATGAACTAGGGTGGTTGTCCTGCTGCATGGAAAGAAGGGGATGTATCTGACAGTGTATACAGCATTCCATCTTGTAGTCCACTACTTCTCAAATGAGAGGAGGAAACCAAAATTGGTCATTGCAGTTTATCTGAATTGAACTCCTTGGGGTATATGTCTGGTAGTGGATTCACAGAGTCAAAAAGTAGAAAGAGTTTTAGTGATTTGCATCATTCTAAATTGTTTTCTGGAGGGTTGAACCAATTCAAAGTTACTCCAATAATGTTTTGGCATACCTATCTTCTCATAGCCCCTACAACATTGACTTTAGTATCTCTGTCTTTCCCTCACTGAGACACGCATTTCATGTGATAAAGAATCTTTTTAAGGAGAAAAAGAGGAAAAAAACACAGGAAAATCAACCAATACATTAAAAAAGTCTGCATATTTGTACAAGGTTCCACACTGGTAGACCTCTCTTCTACCTCTGCAAAGGAAGGGTGTGTGTATGTGTGTGTGTGTGTGTGTGTGTGTGTTGTATCTTATAATTTTTTTTCTTTGGAGTCATTCTTGCTTTTTGTAATTTTGCAGCATTAACTTTTTTTTAGATCAAAACAGTTTGGCAGATGCATTAAAGAAACAATGGGGGCAGCTAGATGGCGCAATGGATAGAGCACCGGCTCTGGAGTCAGGAGGACCTGAGTTCAAATCCAGTCTCAGACACTTAACACTTACTAGATGTGGGGTCCTGGGCAAGTCACTTAACCCCAATTGCCTCACACACACACACAAAAGAAACAATGAAGGAGGCAGTCTTGAACCTGGGTCTTTCTCCCTTCTGCATCACAGAATAATTCATGACACTACAGATGTGCAACATTTACTTCCCATTTTTTAGTGGTGGTGGTTCTTTCCATTTTACATTGTTATAGTCATTATGTATATTGTTTTATTGGTTCTACTTCTTTCACTCTGTATCAACTTATATCTTTTCATACCTCTCTGTATTAATCACATTAGTCATTTCTTAAAGCATAGTTTTGTTCCATTCCATTACAAACAATAACATTCTGTTATACTCATGTACCACAATTTGTTTAGTCATTCCCCAATTGATGGACATCTACTTTGCTTTCAGTTTTTTGCTGTCATAAAAAGTAATGCTTGGGGTGGCTAGGTGGCGCAGTGGATAAAGCACCGGCCCTGGATTCAGGAGTACCTGAGTTCAAATCCAGCCTCAGACACTTGACACTTACTGGCTGTGTAACTCTGGGCAAGTCACTTAACCCCCATTGCCCCACAAAAAAAAAAAAAAGTAATGCTATAACTATTTTGGTGGATATGGGTATTTTCTTATCAATGATGTCCTTGGGGAATATGCCTTCTTGTTGTTCTTTGTTTTCCAAGAAGACCAATAACACCATGATTGGGTGATGTCTTGGATACGAACTGGATTTAAGTGAGACAGAGTTGCACAAAGTCAGCAGCCATACCTTGATAAACTGTCTCAGCAGGCAGATTAAACCAGTTTGAGGATAACCAATAGACCACATACTCATTGGTGAGTTAGAGAAATGTCTACCCCAAGCATGTAAAGACTTCTGGAGGAATGGGAAGATGAGAACAATTTGTTCAATGATCATGAAGGCAGCTGAAGTAGGTGCTGTGGAGAAATGCTTAGAACTTGGTCAGATATTGAAGAATCCAAGATCATCTACCACATCCTGGGCTATCACCAGTCATCCTGACTTCATCTTGCCACCAGACTTTAATGACTCTGTAAGGGAGAGTGAGGCTGACGACTGTGCTTAAATCCAATTCACACTGAGTCATTGGTCCTCTTTGAAAAATGAAGCACAAACAACAACATGCCTCTGAACAGATCATGCCACCTTCATTTCCCCCTTCTCTAACCTATCTTCCTACCAGATACCCCTTTTATATAAATATTCCCTGTGTATACATTTTTTTTCATTCCTTGGCTCATTTCTCTTCAAGGGTTCCCTATTGCCTTCACAGTAAAGTTCAAATCCAACTAGCATTCAAGATCCTCCATAAACTGATGATGCCTGTTATGTCCACTTTTATTTCATTATATTCCCTTCTACATATCCTATACTCCAGCCAAATAATTACTCAATATTCCTCACTTGGGTGCAACCAAGATGGAGGAGATAAGACAGAGACTCACTTGAGTTCTCCCAAATTCCCCTCCAAACACTTTTAAGTAATGCCTCAAAATAAAATCTGGAGCAATAGAACCCACAAAATAGCAGGGTTAAACAATTTTCTAGCCCAAGACAACTTAAAAGGTAGGCAGGAAAGGTCTAACACAACAGGGTAAAAGTGAAATGCATGCTATGCCAGCTCAGGTGGCACCACAGTAAACCAGGAGCAGGGGATGGGATGATTGACCTAGTAGTGGCAATGGCTGCTTCCAGAGCTCTCAGTCCACAGATGGTAAGGGGATTGGACAGATGATCAGAAGGGGATTTCAGGTGTCTCTTTGCTGGCACTGGGTGCAGGACTGTGTTGCACTGCACATACTCAGATTCAGGTCACAGTTTCAGGGTGAAGAGGAACACTAGCACACCAGAACTTATGGATGCAGGGGAGTGAGGATCCTGGTCATAGTTCCAGGGCAGTAAACAGTGCTTGTGGTTGCTCACAGACCAGAGCACAGGCCAGGAGAGTAGTAAACACATCTCTCCTGAGATCATACCACCTTGAAAGAACTGAAAGCTTATAGATTCCTTCCCCTACCTAACTCTGAAACAGCTGCACAAAAAACATGAAGCCTGGGATAGTGCCCCCTCAACCCTGGGAACAGAGCCCAACTTTAATATAAAGCTAAAAGTTAAAATGTAGTTTAGGAAAATGAACAAACAGCAAAAAAAAGATCCTGACCATAGAAAGTTACTGTGGTGACAGGGAAGACTAACTCAGAAGATAACAACGTCAAACTGCTACAGCCAAAGCCTCAAAGAAAAATGTGAGTTCATGTCAGGCCATGGAAGAGTTCAAAATGGATTTTAAAAATAAAATAAGAGAGGCAGAGGAGAAATGGGGAAAGAAATGAGAGTGATACAAGAAAAATCATGAAAAAAGAGTAAATATCTTGGTAAAGGAGGCACCTTAACACCTTAAAAAACAGAATAGGCCAAATGGTAAAAGAGGCACAAAAATCCAATAAAGAGAAGAACAGCTTACAAAGCAGAATTGGTCAACCAAAAGAGGATAGACTCAACATTCCCCACTTATATATCGTGCTTTGCTAATTCTGTTCTAGATGTTTAGAATTCCACAGATGAGAGGGTTCATACAGGAGAGAAATCATATAGTGGTGATGAATGTGGTAAAACCTTTAGACAGCGTTCAAGTCTCAGATAACACTAGAAAATTCACACTAGAAAGTAACTTAATATGATGCCTGGGAAGTCTGCATCATGTCTGTAGTTTTATGACTGTGCATAATATGACTGTGCCTATAGGAGCAAAACCACTTAAGAAGTTCCATCCCTCAGGGACTGAGCCACTGTCCTCTGAAATGCTCTGTACTGAGCACCTCTTCCTCCTCTAATGCCATGACCATACCTATCCTTCTCCCCAACCCCCTACAAAAACTATCCTTACTAAATATTTTTTATGTAATTAAAAAGAGAAATCTTTTTGGGGGGGGGCGGGCAATGAGGGTTAAGTGACTTGCCCAGGGTCACACAGCTAGTAAGTGTCAAATGTCTGAGGTCACATTTGAACTCAGGTCCTCCTGACTCCAGGGCCAGTGCTTTATCCACTGTTCCACCTAGCTGCCCCACTGATATTTATTAAATAAAGATAATGATGATTCATTACCTTTGAAATAGTAAGCAAATATCTTGACTCAAAGCAAAATGCCTAAGAGGCCATGCTTCCTAGTTTTCTCTTGCTCCACCAGTAGCCCCACTCTGTTCCATTAAGAGTGCCCTTGGGGGCAGCTAGATGGCACAGTGAATAGAGCACTGGCCCTGGATTCAGGAGTACCTGAGTTTAAATCTGGCCTCAGACACTTGACACTTACTAGCTGTGTGACCTTGGGCAAGTCACTTAACCCCAATTGCCTCACCAAAAAAAAAAAAATTAAAAAAAAAAAGAGTGCTCTGGGGCAGCTAGGTGGTACAGTGGATAAAGCACTGGTCTTAGATTCAGGAGAACCTGAGTTCAAATCCACCCTCAGACACTTGACACTTAACTAGCTGTGTGACCCTGGCAAGTCACTTAACCCTCATTGCCCTGAAAAGGAAAAAAGAGTGCCCTGTGATCTCTGTGCTTACCTCTTACTAGACCACACTCCCAGGGGGACACAGATTTAATTTCTCTGACACCTGCTAGCTCTTACTGGTTTCTCCAAAGAGCACACAAAGAACTCTGGGAAATTTAGATTTGAATCCCAGTTCTGACTGCTGCTGGACGGATCTCTGAGCCTCAAATTTCCTCATCTATAAAATAAGGATAGTACCTGCACTATATACCTCTTAGGCTTTTGAGGGAAATGCTTTATTAACCTTAAAACACTCACTATAATGAGAATCTCCAAGCATTTAAGTGCCTAGTGTGTGCTGGTTAGGAGGCTATTGCAATAGAACTGATGAAAGAGCATAAGCATACATGTAAATTCATCTACTGACCACCTACTTTGTGCAAGATATTGTAAGGGGATAGGAAGAAAAAAATACAGAACTTAGATCAGTAGAGGAGATAAGACATGTATGTGTAGCTATAATACTAAGTATGCTGTGAATGTGCATTAAGAAAATTCAGTCTTGGGGAGAAAAACTACTTCTAGTCTTGGTGAACAGGGAAGGCATACTGGTCCCTGATACTTGGCACTGGCACAAATTCCAAAATAACCCAGATATGTAGGTCACTACAAAATTCCACTTAACCTTCAATCACACTTGTTGCAAACAAGATCCTAGTTCTCTGCTCTGCTTTTTAAGTTGTTCTTGTGGCTCATATTCTAGCAAAGGGGAGATACTTTGATTACATGGTCCTCCCTCCCCCAGATGCTGGCCTCAGCCAGGCCTCTCACTGGTACCTCTTCCCTCCTCCTATCTCCCTAAGAGGTCTCCACCCCAAGACCCAATCCTTAGGGATGTAACCCACTTGAACTTGTTCTTCAATGATGAACAAATCCCCACCCCTGTCATACCCTCCCCATCCCAGTGATTCTGTATCCCAGGCTGTCATTATTCAAACTCCATTTTCTACCTCCTCTTTCTTACTCTCTACCCCTTCATGCTCCCCTCACCCCCACCCCCATTCCACCCCCACAATATCCCACTCTAATGTTGCCACCCCTCCCCCTTCTCCCCACATGTAATAAACATGCTTTCATCTTATTTATCTATCCATTTATTTACTTATATATTTACTTATTCATTCGTTCATTCATTCATTTATTTTTCAGGGCAATGAGGGTTAAGTGACTTGCCCAGGGTCACACAGCTAGTAAGTGTCAAGTGTCTGAGGCCAGATTTGAACTCAGGTCCTCCTGAATTCAGGGACAGTGCTTTATCCACTGTGCAACCTAGCTGTGCCCCCCCCTTTCATCTTAAACCTCATTCTTTCCTACTCTTTCCATCTTCTTGTACTCACTGAACTTGTCCCCTTCCTGATGACACTGCTTCCCTACCTAGCCTTTCCAGAACTGGTTGTATTTTCATTACATTCATTACATCATTCCTGAGGTGGGGGAATCAAAATACCACTTATTCTCCTTGGCATTTCTAAGTCTCTCTCTCTCTCTCTCTCTCTCTCTCTCTCTCTCTCTCTCTCTCTCTCTCTTTCTCTCTCTCTCTCTCTCTGTATCTCTGCAGTCACTTAGTAACCTCTTCTCCTTTGAGGTTCACTCAATCCATATATACCACCCAATCAAGATCCTCATAGCTGTTCTCTACTAACCTCCAGGATTCTCCTTTCTTCAATGAGTTCAGTGCCTCTTGGCTCATAATCTTTCTTTCCTCCCCAACTCCAGCCTTCAAATTAGGGGACTTCAACATACATACAACATATGAACACCCTAATGCCCCAGTTCCTCAATTTATACATTTCCTATGACCTCCTCACCCGACTTGAGCTGCACACAGAGATCTTGCCATCAACCACAAGTGTTCCACATGTATATTTATGAAACTGAAATTCCCTTATTTGATCATAATCTGTTGTCATTCCATTTCTCTGCCTTGCATCCCCTAACCCTGTACTTCATCCTCACTGTGACATCCTCAACACCCCAATTCTTTCTCAAGCCATCACCCCTACATTAGCTACACTCTCCTTTATTTCCTATCTTGACCTCTTCGTGAATCAGTTCAGCTTTACACTGCCCTCTGATCCTTCATCTTTTTGCTATGGCCAGTCTTGACCTTTCAAGCCTCAGTCTTGGATTACTCACATCATCCACTGCCTTCACTCCTACTAGTGCTGGTGAACACACACACACACACACACACACACACACACACACACACACACACACATATATATATATATATGGAGAGAGAGAGAGAGAGAGAGAGAGAGAGAGAGAGAGAGAGAGAGGCAGATATACCCAGATGGGAGAAAGTGAAGTTGGTAACTTTGCACAGCCCTCCCTAATTTATATCCAATTCATTGCAAGTCATATCATTTGTCATGGTCCTCTTTGATAATGAAGGACAAACAACATCCCACTCACCACAGTGTCTTTTCCAAATCTCTTCATTCCTCCTCAAGCCTCCCATGACTTCCTCCTCTACTTCTCCAGACAAGAACTTTGCCATATATTTCACTGAAAAAAATTGAAGCCATTAGCCGAGATTTCTGTCTTCTTCCTCATCTGCTATCACTCAGATGTCTTCTGTAACTATCTTCTTCACCTGTCCCAGATGAAGGGGTGGTCCTTCTTGCAAGGGCACACCCCTCTGCAAAAATAAGTAATCCTATTTCATCCTGTCTTCTTCAGCAGATTGTACCCTCTATCATCCTTACTCTCTCACTAATCTTAAATCTCTCCCTGTCTACTGCGACCCTACTGTCTACAAACATGCTCAGGATTCAAAGGTCCTAGGAAAGCTATAGAAACAAGAATTGTGACTTCTACAAACACGCCCCATCCTCAAAAAAGCCCTTACTTGATCCATCCATCCTCACGAGCTATTGTCCTTTATAGTGTCTTGTGGCTTATCTCCTTGAAAGGGCTTCCACAATTAGTGCCTCTGCTTCCTCTCCTCTTGCTCTCTTAACTCTCTACAACCCAGCTCCCAACCTCATCATTCAACTAAAACTCTGCAAACTTTCCAAATCTCTTAATTGCTGAACTTAATGGCCCTTTCACAATCATAGTCCTTTTTTGGCCTCTCTGCAGCCCTTGACTCTTTATTTCACCCTATTCTCTTTGATACTTCCTAGGCTTTTCTGACAATAATCTCTCCTGGTCCTCCTCCTCCTCAGGCTGTCTGATCTCTCTCTCTTTTTTTAATTGGATCTTCATCCAATTTACACCTACTAATTGTGGGTGCCACCCAAGGTTCTGGACTGGGTCCTCTTCTCTCTATGTACTACTTTATTTAATGATCTCTTCAGCTCCCATGGATTTAATTATCTCCATGCTGATGATTCCTAGATCTACTTATCCTGCCCTAACATCTCACCTAAACTCCAGCCTCACTTCCTCAACTGCCTATTGGACATCTCAAACTGGATGTTTTGTAGACATTTTAAACTGGTATCCAAACTAGAGGTCATCTTTCTCTTCAAGGCCTTCCCCTTCTTAACTTTTCTAGTACTGAGAGCACCACCATCTTGCCAGTTATTCAGTCTCACAATCTAGTTGTCCTCAACTCCTCACTCACCTTCCATATTCAATCAGTTGCCAAGTCCTATCAATTCTACCCTTGTAACATCTCTTGTATACACCCTGACACTGTCACTACCCTAGTGCAGGCTAGCACCTCATGGGCTATTGCAATAGTCTGGTGATTGGTCTCCCTGGATTTTCCTAAAGCAAAAGCATCTCTCTCTCTCTCTCTCTCTCTCTCTCTCCTCTCTCCTCTCTCCTCTCTCTCCCCCTCTCTTTCTGTTCATGCATGCACACATACACTTAGCATGTCATTGCAGTTACTATAAGTTCCAAGTGTCTTTTAGTGTTTACATTTATATTATTATAGTGTATATTGTTCTATTTCTGCTTAATTTGCTCTGCATCAGTTTTTATGTCTTCTCATATTTCTCTGAATCCCTATTTGTCATTTCTTAAGACATTAAATTCACATATCACAATTTGTTTAGCTATTCCCCAACTGATTGGCATCCACTTTGTTTCCAGTTTTTTGCTATCACAAAAAAAGTGCTAGTATGAATATTTTGATGCTTTTGTTCTCCTGGATTGAGTTTGGCCATTATAATTAATCAGTGTGAATGACTTTTAGTTTTGTCTTAATTTAGATCATTCTTGTTATTTGTGTTCTGGTTCTGCTTACTTCAGTACATCAATTCATACAAGTTTTCCCATGTTTCTGTGAATTTTTCACATTCATCATTTCTTATGGCACAATAATATTCCATTCCATTTACATGCCACAGTTTGTTCAGTGGTTCTTCATGAAGTACACTGGATGCCTACCCTGATTCCTTGTCATATATCTGTTTGAGTTCATCTCACAATTACAATATATGAAATTCTAAATAAAAGCTCTAACCTTTCTTCTTGGCTGAACTTATTCTTTCAGAAGCTGCTGAGAGATAAAGAAATTTCCTAAAAGTTGCTGCATAAACATTATATGCCTTTTGCAGATTTCAAATAGAAAGAAATATGTGTATTATGTGCATATATCATTTATATGTGTGTAGATATAAATATATAATTGCAGTACCCTTTTTGGTTCAGCACTTTTGGATTTGTCACCCTTGCATTCCTGGGCCACAAGGCCTCTAGTCCAAACTCTCAAAGGGCCACATTTGGATAGGCCCCTTAGCTCTAAGGATGTAAAGATGACCAAGAAAGGGTGGTGGTTGTATTACAGACTGCAGCCCAAAGCCTTGAATGAAACAGGCTTCAAGAATTTCAACCCTACGTCTAACTGTTCATGTTTTAATCAATCATTGCAAAAAAAAAAATAAGGTGGACAGAGCCAAATATCCCTCTCATGCTGTTTTCACCCCATAAGCTGATCCAGAGATGTTGGTAGCCATGTGACCACCAATGACTAGCATGGAGTACTCAAGGAAGCTTTATGGAAAGGTAGGATTTGAGCTGGGCTTTGAAGCCATGGATTCATTCATTCAACAAACATTTAATAAGCACCAACTTTATATAAAGTACTGTGCTTGGGTCATAAGGACAAAAATAAAATTCTTTGGGTCTTCAAGGAATTTAAATTCTACTGGTGGGGGCAGGGGAATACCATGTATACAGGGATAAGTATATACAAGATAATTTGAGGAAGGAGATAATTGACTGGGTAAATTAAGCAAAGTTTCAAAAAGAAAATAATGGCTAATCTGAGCCTTGAAGGAAAATAAAATTTCTGGTAGGAAGAGGTGAGGAGGAAGTATGTTTTAATTGGGTGGGATAGTTTGTGCTAAAATGAAGGCAAGAAATCGAATTCCAAGTTCGAAGGGCAGCAAGGAGTTCAGTTAGGTTGGAACATAGGATGCATGAATGGTTACAATTTGAAATAAAGCTGAAAAGGGAGATAAGAGCCAGATTGTAGAGGGCTTTCAAAATAAGACAGAGTTTGTATTTTATTCTAAAGGCAATAGAGAAACACTGTAAGCTTTTTAGCATGGACTGACACTGCCAGACCCTTACTTGCTTTAGGGAGATTATTTTAAATATCTGTATGGAGGATAAGTTGAAGAAGAGAAAGACAGCAAGCAAAGCTAATGAAGAAGTTGGTACAATAGACTAGCTAAGAGGTGATAAGAACCTGACAAAGGACACATTTTGGATAGATTGTGGTAGGGGTGAATGGTGTGAGAAAATTCAGTAAAAAAGGAATGCACTGATATGGGAAGGGAACAGTAAATAGAACAGTCTAGTTGGAGCAAAGAGGGTTCATATTGAGGAATAACTGACATTTATAGTTATGTGGGTCTCAAAACATCTCTATGAGGTAGATACCACAGATATTGCTATGTACATTTTACAAAGGAGAAAACAGTAATTGGGGTTAAGTAACCTCACAGTCACAAACCTAGTAAATGTCAAAAGGGAAATTTGTATTCAGGTGTCTCTCACTTCAAGTGCAAGAATGAAATTTGGTTGCTACACTAATTCAAGATGAGGACATTTGGTTGTTCTTATAAAATTAGAATTGAGCCAAGTCCTGATCCCTTTTCCCCCCCAGCCATACTCTCATTCATTCCTTCATTCCAATCTTTCTTATTTCAAATCCTGATACTCGTACACACTAATTTCTCTTAATATTTTTCAGATCAACATACCAGATTGCTCCACTGGGTTTGGGAACATTGATAAACATATGGTCAGGCACCTGCCCTATGCCCCATACATTTGTGCCTGAGGTCCTTGATGGCAGGGACCACATGGTATCTTTCTTTCCCCTATAGTGCCTCACATAGTGCCTTATAGGGGCTCAATAAATGTCACTGACTGACAAAAAAGATGAAAGCATAAAAAACCCTGAGATTTCATATTTATGGAAATGAGGAATCTGGGTAAGAAAATTATGAGGGAAGATGATTCAGTTCAAAGGTTGATCTATAATCACTCTATGCACTCTGCTCCTCTACTTCCCCTATCTTCTATCTGCTTCCCTGCAGACCAGCTAGACTTCTGGGTCTTCTGAGAAAGAAAAATGTGGAAAAGGGTAGCCACTTCTTAGATGACATCATTTTCCAAATCAGATATGCAGGAACTTATTCTCCCAATTGCCTGTCTACATTTCCAGATTTCCAAGTGAACATAAAGTTAATATTGACTGAGGCAGTGCATTGGATGAGGGGCAAAAGGCATATGTGCTAAGTTGAGGATCAGTGCAATAAAGTCCCCTTGACTTAAAAGCACTTATGGGGTTCTTCCCTAGTTACTCCTTTGCCTCCTTTTCTAATCATAAATACAGCTAAAAAGTAAACAATAATTGAACATTATTCTGACCTATCCACAGAGAGTTAAACTGTGGCCCTGGAGTGGTCTCTGAGGCACAACAGGGAGTAGAGGCACAATGTGAGTTGAACAATTTTTTTGGCGAGGCAATGGGGGTTAAGTGACTTGCCCAAGGTCACACATCTAGTAATAGTCAAGTATCTGAGGTCAGATTTGAACTTAGGTCCTTCTGACTCTAGGGCTGGTGCTTTATCCACTGTGCCACCTAGCTGCCCCTGAACAATTTTTTAAAAGAATTTTTGAAAGATCTCACTCATAAGATTATACTTTTGCGTGAATTCTCCAATGATGAATAAGATTGGAGCTATGATTAAAAGCTTTTCCACATTCACTACATTCATATGGTTTCTCCCCAGTATGAATTCACTGATGTTCAATAAGTTGTGTTCTCTGTCTGAAGGTTTTCCCACATTCATTACATTCATAGGGTTTCTCTCCAGTGTGAATTCTCTGGTGTTGAATAAATGTGGATCTTGCACTGAAGGCTTTGCCACATTCACTACATTCATAGGGTTTCTCTCCAGTGTGAATTCTCTGGTGTTGAATGAGGTGTGCATTTTGACTGAAAGCTCTTCCACATTCATTACATTCATAGGATTTCCTTCTACTATGTATTGTCTGGTGTTGAAAATTATGTGTTCTCTGATGTTGATGAAGGTGTGAGCTCTGTCTGAAGGCTTTCCCACATTCACTACATTCATAAGGTTTCTCACCATTATGTGTTCTCTGATGTTGAATAAGGTTAGTGCTTTGCCTGAAGGCTTTCCCACATTCATTACATATATAGGGTTTTTCTCCTGTATGAATTCTCTGATGTTGACTAAGGTTTGAGCTCTGGACAAAGGCTTTTCCACATTCATTGCATACATAGGGTTTTTCTCCAGTATGAATTCTATGATGTTCAATAAGGATTGAGCGTTCACTGAAGGCTTTCCCACACTCATTGCATTCATAGGGTTTTTCTCCATGGCATTTTCTGTAATGTCGAATCAGGTTAGAACTCTGAATGAAAGCTTTCCCACATTTACCACAGTCATAGGGTTTCTCTCCAGTATGAATTCTCTGATGTTGAATAAGGTTAGAGATCTGAATGAAAGCTTTCCCACATTCATTACACTCATAGGGCTTCTCTCCAGTGTGATATCTTTGATGTCTAATAAGGTCTGTACTCCCTTTGAAGGCTTTCCCACATTCATTACATTCATGAGGTTTCCCTCCAGAATGAATTCTCTGATGTACATTAATGGTTGAATTATAATCGAAGAAGTTTCCAGATTCATTATATTTACATGCCTTTTCAGATATGTTATTAACATGTGAATTATATTTGAAGTTTTGGTTGTATGTATCACACTGATTGAGTTCTGCTCGTATAGGAAATCCTTTGTATGAAATAGTGTTTGAATTCAGATTATAGTTTCTTTCACATCTGTCATATTTCTGTCCTCCCTCTGCTATGGAGATTTTCTCCTGGATGATTAATATTGGCCTAAAACTACTCTCTTTGCAAAGAGATTTCTTCAATCTCTCCACAGTGTGGCTTCCTTCATCTCTCTGTAATATGGCCTCACTTTCCCAGGCTTCTTTAAGCCTCAGTCCCTTGGAAACATCCCTTGTGATTTTTTCTGCTTTCAACCATTGTGATTCCATTTCTTCTGAAATTTCATTTTTTAGAGATAGCTCTATGTTTTGAATCCTAGTTACACAATCTGAAATGATAAAATCAAAAGGAAAATGTCATCTGTTTTTTATTCTGGGACAAAAAAACCCTACTGGGTTAAGAAGATGAAAATCTATGTTAAAAATTATTTCCTAGGAATACATGATATTGAAATATTCTTGGATCAGTCTCACAATAGGGAAAGAGAGCAAGGACTTCAATAAAAAAGGTAACCACGGGGAATGAAGAAAGTTCAGGGTGGAAGGAGTTAAGAAATGAGAAAAGGGGGGGCAGCTAGATAGCGCAGTGGTTAAAGCACCGGCCCTGGATTCAGGAGTACCTGAGTTCAAATCCGGCCTCAGACACTTGACACTTACTAGCTGTGTGACCCTGGGTAACCCCAATTGCCTCACTAAAAAAAAAAAAGAAAAAGAAATGAGAAAAGGTCAGAAGCACAAAATAAACTAAGTCGTGGTAGAAATGGTGGTCACAGAGAACAAAAGTGATCTCAGAGATTGAAGGGAGTTCATGCAATAGAAATGGAAATGTATCGATGATAAATTTCATGTGTGAAGTAAAATTCTTAGGTAAAGACTAACCCTCATTGCCCAAGGAAAAAAAAAAGAATTTCCTTGGACAAATGAATCTTTGAGCTCTTGGTGGACCCAATTATCTACCATTACTATACATAGGGTATACATAGGGTGAGAAAAATAGTAGTATGGGGGGAAGGGCATGAAACCTAGAAGGTAGGGACCTAGAACAACTATTCCAAAAGAGAGAGATGAGAAAATGGATCTATGAAAAGGCTAAAAAAGATCAGGTCTGACTTTTCCTAAAGTATAATAAACACCAGGGATGACTATTATTTAACAATTTAAAGACTTCTTGCAATTTTAAACTTTACTTATTGATTAAATACTCAACCTTTTCCATATAGTTACTGGTAGCAATAACTCTTTTTTTTAGTAGCAATAACTCTTAAAAAATCTCAAGGGCTTTGTGTTTGCTTCAAGAAGAGGCAGGTAGGGTAAAGACTGTGTGAAACCATATTCCATTTCACAAAGGGCTTGGAAGGAGAAAATGTGGTTAGTAGTCAGAAGACACCAAAAGCTAGTCCTATGGGGCCATGGGGAAAAAAGAAAAGGATTAAGGGGGTTTGACCCAATGCTGAGACAAGTTTCCAGGGGTTTTAATGGGCAAGAAGCCTATATTGCTATAAAAGTAACCAAGAAAATAGGCTTAGTGAGGAGAAAATGAACAAATGTCAGAGATGGAAAGTGGGAAAGGTAGAGACAGGTAAACAAGGCCCTGGGATATGAACATTCAGATACTCCCAGGTGACTGGGAAAGGTTCTGTCTTAGTTTGAGGGCAGAAGAAGAGAAAATTGACACAAAATTCTTTTATTGAGTGGAACTCTTTAGTCTAAAAATTCTGGCTTTCTTCCTTTCCCATAATCCCATTCTACCATGGATAAGCTATAATATTTTCATTTCACCAAATGAGATAACATATGCAAAGTACTATATAAATTCTATATAGTTATCTAATCTAATATTTCATTTAAGTATTTTTTGTGTGTGTGTGAGGCAATTGGGGTTAAGTGACTTGCCCAGGGTCACACAGCTAGTAAGTGTCAAGTGTCTGAGGCTGGATTTGAACTCAGGTACTCTATCCACTGTGCCACCTAGCTGCCCCTGGGCTTGTCTCTTACTAGCTGTAAAAAAAAAAAAAAATCAGAGCAATGATGAAAAACCTCAAAATAGAAAAAAACCAACAGCACCAAAAACAAAAGAAATAGTATGGTTCATTCAGCATCTATACTCCACAGTTCTTTTTTTTTTCTTGGATTTGGAGATCCTCTTCTACCATGAGTTCCCTGGAACTCTTCTGTACCATTGCATTGGTGAGAAGAATATAGTCCATCACAGTAGATCAACACTCAATGTTGATGATACTGTGTACAATGTTCTTCTGGTTCTGCTCATCTCACTCATCATCAGCTCACACAAGACCCTCCAGGTTTCTCTGAACTCCTCCTGCTCATCATTTCTTACAGCACAATAGTATTCCATTGTATTCATATACCACAACTTGTCCAGCCATTCCCCAATTGATGGGCACCCCCTCAACTTCCAATTCCTTGCCACCACGTAAAGAGCAGCTATAAATATTTTTGTACATGTGGGTCCCTCTCCCCTTTCCATGATCTCTTTGGGAAAAAGACCCAAAAGTGGTATTGCTGGGTCAAAGGGTATGCACAGCTTTATCGCACTTTGGGCATAATTCCAAATTGCTCTCCAGAATGGTTGGATCAGTTCACAGCTCCACCAACAATGGATTAGTGTTCCAATTTTCCCACAGCTTCTCCAACATTTATTATTTTCCTTTTTTGTCATTTTAGCCAATCTGATAGGTGTCAGGTGGTACCTCAGAGTTGTTTTAATTTGCATCTCTCTAATCATTAGAGATTTAGAGCATTTTTTCATATGGGAATAGATAGCTTTGGTTTCTTCATCAGAAAACTGCCTGTTCATATCCTTTGACCATTTCTCAATTGGGGAATGACTTGGATTCTTATAAATTTGATTTAGTTCCCTATATATTTTAGAGATGAGGCCTTTATCAGAAGTACTGGCCACAAAAATTGTTTCCCAGATTTCTGCCTCCCTTCTAATTTTGGGTGCATTGCTTCTGTTTGTACAAAAAAATTTTAATTTAATGTAATCAAAATCATCCATTTTGCATTTTATAATATACTCTATCTCTTGTTTGGTCATAAACTGTTTTCCTTTCCAAAGATCTGATAGGTAGACTATTCTTTTCTCTCCTAATTTACCTATGGTATCACCTTTTATGTCTAAATCATGTATCCATTTTGACCTTATTTTAGTATAAGGTGTCAGATGTTGGTCTATGCCTAATTTCTGCCATACTATCTTCCAGTTTTCCCAGCAGTTTTTGTCAAATATTGAGTTCCTATCCCAGAAGCTGGAGTCTTTGGGTTTATCAAACACTACATTACTAGTGTCATTTACTACTGCGTTTCCTGTGCTCAGCCTATTCCATTGATCTACCACTCTATTTTTTAGCCAGTACCAGATAGTTTTGATGACTGCCGCTTTATAGTAAAGCTCCAGGTTTGGTACCACTAACCCACCTTCCTGTGAATTTTTTTTCATTATTTCCCTGGATATTCTTGATTTTTTGTTTTTCCAGATGAATTTTGTTATTATTTTTTCTAGCTCTATAAAATAATTTTTAGGTAGTCTGATTGGTATGGCACTGAATAAGTAAATTAATTTAGGCAGTATTGTCATTTTTACTATATTAGCTCTGCCTATCCATGAGCAATTGATATCTTTCCAATTATTTAGATCTGATTTGATTTGTGTGAAGAGTGTTTGGTAGTTGTGTTCATAGAGTTCCTGGGTTTGTCTTGGCAAGTAGACTCCCAAGTATTTTATATTATCTACTGTTACTTTAAATGGAATTTCTCTTCCTATCTCTTGCTGCTGGACTTTGTTGGTCATGTATAGAAATGCTGATGATTTATGTGGATTTATTTTATATCCTGCTACTTTGCTAAAGTTGTTAATTGTTTCAAGTAATTTTTGAGTTGATTCTCTAGGATTCTTTAAGTATACCATCATATCATCTGCAAAGAGTGATAGTTTTGTTTCCTCCTTGCCTACTCTAATTCCTTTAATTCCTTTCTCTTCTCTGATTGCTAAAGCTAACATTTCTAGGATAATATTAAATAATTGGGGTGATAATGGACATCCCTGTTTCACCCCGATCTTATTGGGAAGGCCTCTAATTTATCTCCATTGCATATAATACTTGCTGATGGCTTTAGGTAGATACTGTTTATTATTCTAAGGAAAGCTCCACCTATTCCTAAACTCTCTAGTGTTTTTATTAGGAATGGGTGTTGTACTTTGTCAAAAGCTTTCTCTGCATCTATTGAGATAATCATATGATTTTGGTTAGTTTTCTTATTGATGTGGTTGATTATGTTAATAGTTTTCCTAATGTTGAACCAGCCCTGCATTCCTGGTATAAATCCCACCTGATCATAGTGTATTATCCTGGTGATCACTTGCTGTAATCTCCTTGCTAATATCTTATTTAAGATTTTAGCATCAATATTCATTAGGGAAATTGGTCTATAATTTTCTTTCTCTGTTCTTGCTTTGCCTGGTTTTGGTATCACCACCATATTTGTATCATAAAACGAATTTGGTAGAACTCCTTCTTCACCTATTTTCCAAATAATTTGTATAGTATTGGAATTAATTGTTCTTTAAATGTTTGGTAAAATTCACCCGTAAACCCATCTGGCCCTGGGGATTTTTTCTTAGGGAGTTCATTAATGGCTTGTTCAATTTCTTTTTCTAATATGGGTTTATTTAAGGATTTTATTTCTTCTTCAGTCAACCTGGGCATTTTGTATTTTTGTAAATATTCATCCATTTCATTTAGATTGTCAAATTTATTGGCATACAGTTGGGCAAAAGAATTCCTAATTATTGATTTAATTTCCACTTCATTGGTGGTAACATCACCCTTTTCATTTTTGATACTGGTAATTTGGTTTTCTTCTTTCTTTTTTTAAATCAAATTAACCAATATTTTATCTATTTTATTGTTTTTTTCATAATACCAGCTCTTAGTTGTATTGATTAATTCTATAGTTTTTTTTGCTTTCAATCTTATTAATTTCTCCTTTAATTTTCAGGATCTCTAATTTAGTGTCTAATTGGGGATTTCTAATTTGTTCTTTTTCTAGCTTTTTAAGTTGCATGACCAATTCATTAATCTCCTCTTTCTCTTTTTTATTCATGTAAGGATTTAGAGCTATAAATTTTCCCCTAAGCACTGCTTTGGCTGCATCCCATAGATTTTGGTATGTTGTCTCATTATTGTCACTTTCTTGGATAAAGTTATTGATTGTTTCTATGATTTGTTGTTTGACCCATTCATTCTTTAGAATGAAATTATTTTAGTTTCCAATTGATTTTTATTCTACTTTTCCCTGGCTCTTTCTTACATGTAATTTTTATTGCATCATGATCTGAAAAGAATGCATTTACTATTTCTGCCTTTCTACATTTGACTATGATGTTTTTGTGCCCTAATACATGGTCAATTTTTGAAAATGTGCCATGTACTGCTGAGAGAAAGGTATATTCCTTTCTATCCCCATTCAATTTTCTCCAGACATCTATCATGTCTAAATTTTCTAGTAATCTATTCACCTCTTTCACTTCTTTCTTATTTATTTTTTGGCTAGATTTATCTAATTCTGAGAGGGGGAGATTCAGATCCCCCACTAGTATAGTATTGCTGTCTAATTCTTCTTGTAACTCATTTAATTTCTCCTCTAAGAACTTGGATGCTATACCACGTGGCGCATACATATTTAATATTGATATTACTTCATCATCTATAGTACCTTTAAGCAAGATGTAATTTCCTTCCTTATCTCTTTTAATGAGATCTATTTTTGCCTGTGCTTTGTCTGAGATAAGGATTGCTACGCCTGCTTTTTTTACTTTAGCTGAAGCATGATATATTCTGCTTTTACCTTTACTCTGTGTGTATCTCTATGCTTCAAATGTGTTTCTTGTAAACAGTATATTGTAGGATTCTGGTTTTTAATCCACTCTGCAATTCACTTCCGTTTTATAGCAGAGTTCATCCCATTCACATTCACAGTTATTATTACTGTCTATTCCCCTCCATTCTGTTTACCCCCTTTGTATTTCCCCCCCTTCTTTCACCCTATTCCTCCTCACTGACATTTTACTTCTTACCCCTGCCTCCCCCAATCTGCCCTCCCTTTTTATCACCCCCCTCTCTTTTCTTTACCCTTTTCTCCCTTGCTTTTGTCCTCCCTTCTATCAGTCCCCCCTTCCCCTTCCTCTTTTGCTTCCCTAAAGAATGAGTTAAGTTTCTTTATCCCAATGAACGTATATGTTATTCCCTCTTTGAATCAAATCTAATGAGAGTAGGGTTGAAACAATGTTCACCCCTCCTTTCTTTCCCTCTATTGTAATAGGTTTTTTTTCACCTCTTCATATGATATAATTCATCCCATTTCACCTCCCCTTTCCTCTCCTCCCCATAGACTCCCTTTTTAACCCCTTAGATTTTTTTTTTGTATCATCACATCAAAGATAATTTATATTTATACCCTCTGTGTACACTCCTTTCTGCCCAAATAGATTCACAGTTCTTAAGAGTTATGAGTGTTATCTTCCCATGTAGGGATATAAACAGTTTAACCTAATAGGGTAACCTTTTTTTCCCCCTCTGTTTACCTTTTTAAACTTCTCTTGAGTCTTGTATGTTGAGATCGAATTTTCTATTCAGTTCTGGTCTTTTCACCAGGAAAGATTGAAAGTCCCCAATGTCATTAAATATCCATCTTTTCCCCTGAAAGAGAATGCACATTTTTGCTGGGTAATAGATTCTTGGTTGCAATCCAAGCTCTTTTGCCTCCCGGAATATCGTATTCCAAGCCTTGCGGTCCTTTAATGTTGAAGCTGCCAGGTCCTGAGCAATCCTGACTGTGGCTCCATGATATTTAAATTGCTTCTTTCTGACTGCTTGGAGTATTTTCTCCTTCACCTGATAATTCTGGAATTTGGCTACAATATTCCTTGGAGTTTTCCTTTTGGGGTCTCTTTCAGGAGGTGATTGGTGGATTCTTTCAATGATGATTTTATCCTCTGATTCTATGATATCAGGGCAGTTCTCCTTAATAATTTCCTGGAATATGGTGTCTAGATTCTTTTTCTGGTCATGGCTTTCAGGCAGTCCAATGATTCTCAAATTGTCTCTCCTCGATCTGTTTTCCAGATCAGTTATCTTTCCAATGAGGTAGTTCACATTTTCTTCTATTTTTCATTCTTTTGATTCTGCTTGACTGATTCCTGGTGTCTCATGGATTCCTTATCTTCCAACTGTCCAATTTTAATTTTTAAGGAATTGTTTTCTTCAGTAAGATTCTGCACCTTTTTTTCCATTTGGCCAAGTGAATTTTTTAAGGCAGTGTTTTCTTCAATGAGATTCTGCACCTTTTTTTCCATTTGGCCAAATGAATTTTTTAAGGCATTGTTTTCTTCAGTGAAATTATGCACTTTTTTCCATTTGGCCAGTCAATCTTTGTGCTTCCTTTTCCAAGCTGCTGATTCTTTTTTCATAGTTTTCTTGTTTTGCTTTCATTTCCCTCCTCATTTTTTCTTCTACCTCTCTCAGTTGATTTTTTTTTTTTGGGTGAGGCAATTGGGGTTAAGTGACTTGCCCAGGGTCACACAGCTAGTAAGTGTGTGTTAAGTGTCTGAGGCCGGATTTGAACTCAGGTACTCCTGACTCCAGGGCCGGTGCTCTATCCACTGCGCCACCTAGCTGCCCCTTCTCAGTTGATTTTTAAAATCCTTTTTGAGCTCTTCCAGGAAGGCTTTTTGTTCTTGAGACCAATTAACTTTCCCTCATGAGGCTTCAGATGTAGGCAATTTGAGGGTACTGTCCTCATCTGAATTTGTGTTGGCTTCTTCCCTATTGATACAGAAGCTCTCAATGGAGAGGGCTCTTTTTTGCTTCTTACTCATTATTGCAGCTTGTTTGTTTATTTTTTAAGTTGAGGTCTGCTCTGGGGGCACCAGGGTCCCTGTTTTGGGCTTCTTGTGCAGGGGTATAGGTGTTGTGTGACCGGCTTTTTACTCTGAGGCCTTTATAGTGTGTGCAGTTTGTCCCCCTGCGCTTCCTGTCTGAGCGCACTCGGCCAGGTGCCTGATCCTGGCACCCGATCCTGGCGCCCGATCCCACCTGTCCCGTTCGTGGCCCTCCCGGCCAGTGCAGGTAGGTTTTTCCACTGTCCTTCTTGGCCACCAGATTTTTGAGCCAGGTTCCAGGGGCCTCAGTTGTTTGGCTGTGGCCCGCAGCTCCTGCTGACTTGCCCTGACCCCCTTGGCGCTGGGCTGCTTCCCTGCGCTGGGTCTCCCTTTTTCCCAAGTCAGACCGACCTTTTCCTAAAGTCTTCTAAATTATCTCTGTTTGGAAGACTGTGTCTCTCTGTCTCTTTGCAGGTTCTGTAGTTCCAGAATCCATCCAGAGGCTTGATTTAATGTTCTTTTTGAGGGAACAGAAGGAGAGCTCAGGCAGCTTGCTGCTTCTGCTCCGCCATCTTGGCTCCGCCCCCATTTAAGTGGTTTTTAAGCAAATAATAATAATATGAAGAAGAAAAAGAAGAAGCTAGCCGTTGTTCCTGACTCAAAATGCCTGGTCCAGACATCCAGATATTGTCAGACACCATCTTTTAAATTGACTGTCCACTTCCGATATGTCCCATGCCCTCTAATGTCCTTGCCTTCAATCTGCAGCAGGTCTGAAACCCTCCCCTGTGCTCCTAAGGCCTGTCATTTCCTGGCCAGAACTTCATAGTCCCAGCAATTTGCATGAGGCAATAACACTGGACTTGGAGTCAGGGAGCTTGTGTTCAAATCTTGCCTCTCCTACTTAGGACCTCCCATACCCTGGGCAAGTCACCTTGACCTCTCAGAGCCAAGCTGACGAGCTGATTTCTGAAGTCTCTTTCAACTCCAAAACCTACAACAACACAATGCTTTCTAGGCACCTTTTGGCAGTATTAATTGTGCTCATGGGGGATCCCCAGGAATGATCTTATTTGACCATTCTTGAGAGATGGTGCCTCGTGTCTGGGATACTTGCCTGGGGAGACAGTGTACCCCTCTAGTGCTCATTTCAAGATGCCATCTGCCTGCCTCAGTGCACCTTCCTCTTCCTTCACCTTTTGGTAACTGTTTTCTGTCCTGGGAGCTCCTGGGAGTCTTCATCATCCTCTGTGGCTTTAAGGGGGCCCTCAGGAAGAAGAACCCCAATCCTATTATACAACTGACCCCTTCTTTTTGTTTTCCTCCTCCGTGGCACCTTCTTCTACCCTTCAACTTCCAGATGCAGGCCTGAATTCTCGTAGTCTAGGTCTTTTTCTTACTTGTTTTCCTCTTGAAGCATTTCTTCCAGGTTGTTTAGTGAAGGGGAGCCTGCATCCCCACTCGATCCCCAAGGCAGCCCAGTCTAATTTTAGACAGCCATTAATCATGATGAAGATTTTCATGACATCTCTTTAGCTTAAATCTCCATCAGAAACATCTACCCTGAGGCCAGACAAGACCCACCTAATTCTCTTGTACATGTCAGCCTTCCCTTTGAATATTGGTAGGCAGCTCTTTCCTCAGCTGGCTCCTTCAAGGGTTTGCTCCTTCTGGACACCCTGTACTGAGCCCTGCATTGCAGGTGTGATCTGCTGAGGACAGAACCCAGCAGCACTCGCTCTTCCTGTGTTCTGGATTCTAGGCCTCTCTCAGGAGGAGAGCCCAGTAGCTTTCTTTGGCTCTCATGGCCACCGGAGGCCACTAAGCTAATCAGACACCACCCCAAAGAGCAGCAGTTTCTTAAGGGAAAACAGGATGATAGGGAGTGACCTCTAAGCCCTAATTATGACAATCATCTCATAATACATATTTTTTTTTACCACAGTGTCCAATAATCAATAGAGCAAAGACTCTTACTCACTCACCTGAGCAGCTGCCTCTCAGAATATCTGTCTCTTCTGCCCTCTGTAAGTTCAGAACCCACGGCTCTTCCCCTCGCTCTAGCTGGGAGATCACATCAGGTTTGCACACTGGAAATCCTACTTATGGGTAAGGAAAGCAGATCTGGTGGTTACACAAAATGGCCCTAACTCTCTGAGACTACAAGGAACAGGAGGGGGAAGGGAAATATCCAGAGAGGCAATGACAGGAAGGCTCAAGGAAAACCTGTGTACCTCCTAGAAAGATATAATTGTGCTATCCTGGTCAGGATAGTTGGCAATCTTGCTAGGGAAAAGCAATTACCTCAAGTGTCCTTGGCCTACCACAAAGGTACAATACTGCTACCTATTGGAGGCATCGGTACTGAACCCTGGGGGAGAGTGTTGAGTTTCAGGCATCAAGGAGAGTTCTGAGAGAACTTGAGGAAGCCTGGGGTCCAGGAACTTAGAGGAAAAAATTCCCTGTCTCTGAACCTGGATGAGATTAGGATTATCTGCTCCCTGAATTGAGCCCAAACCCAAATAAGCCCATCATATCTCACGGCTATTCACAAGGCAGGAAGCTAAACAGCTCAGGTATGGGGTTCTCAGTGAGTAGGGGAAGGGAGAGACTTTACCAAGTGAGACCATAATTCTCCAGCATCACATGCTTATAGAGACCCCTTTGGGCAGGGCCCAGGCAGCCCCACTCCTCCTGGGTGAGGTACACGGCCACATCTTCAAACATGACAGACACCTGAAACAACGACACAGTCCTACTGCAGGCCTAGGTGAAGCCCCAGGGCTCAGCCCCAAGAGGATTGGGAGGGCAAGGAACACAGCAGTTTGTGGGGAAGGAGAGGTGGAAACAGTTCAAGTATGTATGTGTGTGCACATGTGTATGTGCATATGCCTACATATATGTGGGAATGTCCCTGTGCTCTGAGCTCACCATTACCACAGGCAATAATTAGGCCTCAGTACAGACAGGAATTCCCAATGAAATTTTCCTAAGCCCCGTTTTCAAAAAAGAGCTATTTTGTTTTGAGAATCTGAAGGGAAAAGGGCCCAGCCACACCTTTCCCTTTGCTTAAATGAAAGATATCAAATGAGACGACATGAGAGAAGGCTTTGCAAACCTTAAAGTGCTATATAAAAGCTATCACCACTGTCATTAGTAGAACTGGTGTAGAGGTTGACAAGTGATCTTGACTAGTCCAGGCCAGAGAGGGGTAACTTAGCTCATCAGGCTACCTGGGACATTATGGGATGGGGCTGGCATTCAATGACCCTGAAGCCAGGCAATCGAAGGGACAGGAGAGAAGGGTCAGGAAAAGTAACCTCCTCACCCCACCTCCCAAACGGGGCCCAAGAACACAGAGCTGGGAGCCCTAGGAGATCACAGGACCTGTGTCTGCAAACCCTATTGGAGCTGGAGGGTGTGGAGACTCAGGGAAAAGAAGTCACAGAATGACAGAGCTGGAAGGAATGTGAGAGATCACTGACATAATCCTCTCATTGTGGATAAGGAAACAGGTCCAGAGACACGGGCTTGTCCAAAGAGTGACCAAGATCAGGTGGCAAGAAGGACTACAGACCAGGTCTCCTCACGTCCTGTCTAGTCCTCCCTCCACCATGTGACAATGTCTCTCCTCGGAACTGGGGCTTGCTCTGAGGTCAAACTGGGACCATAGCAATGATGGAGTCTCAGGAAGGACATCTCACCTGGGGCCCAGGTGGTTGGGGCTTGCCCACAATCGCTTGGTCTCCTGGGGTCATCTTGGGGAGTCAGCAGGAACCCAAGGAACCAGGAATGAGCCTGTGGGGAGAGAAAGAAATGGAGACAGAGTACCTGTATCCCAAGACTCTCTCATTAGCTCACCCTAGGATTCCTCACCCCTCATCATAGGTATAATGGGAGGACCCAGTTCCCTTCAACCCCTGCTGCTACAGGTCTGGCTACCTGCAATGCTCTGGGGAGGCTGGGGAAAGAACACTGGGCTCATGGTCAGGAGAGGCTCAATTTCCCAATCCAGCTCTGCTGTTTCCTCACTTTGTGACACTTCTCTCTGAGTTTCAAGTCTGTCATTCCTCTTCCCAGATCCTCATGGTAATGGAGATAATAGTGCTCATATTATCTATTTGACAGGATTATTTTGAGGGGCACCGTTGGCAATAGTCATGTGGGTTAGTATTATTATTTTCTGTGAAGGATTTTTTCTGAAAATGGAACTTTTTATTGTTGAGTCATTTCAGTTGTGGCCCATTCTTCGTTGCCCCACTTTGGGGTTTTCTTGGCAGAGATACTGGAGTGCTTTAACATTTCTTTCTCCAGCTTATTTTACAAATGAGGAAACTGAGGCAAACAGAGTAAAGTAACTTGGCCAGGGTCACACAGATAGTAAGTGTCTGAGGTCAGATCTCAGTTCAGCAAGCTGAGTTTCCCTGACTCCAGATCTGGCACTCTATCCACTGAGCCACCTAGCTGCCCCTGGGAATATAACTTGCTATGGGCAAAGAAAGAAGGGCAGATCCAAGGTCATGACTAAGAAGATCTTGCCCAGTAACTGTAGAACAAGCCAGACAGCACAGACAGGACTTCAGGGAGGCCCCAGAACAGCTCTGTCCCTTGCTTTACTGCTGCTACCGCACAGAAAGTAGGGATTACTTACATGACAAAATGGTAACACACTCTTAGGACTCATGGCCCTCATGATAGGATGTATGCCCTACACACAGTTGGCATGAATGGTTCAAAATGCCACCAACTGTGAGGGGCAAAAGACTATGAACCTTGTCAGCTGTTTGCAAGAGGCCACCCCAGCAGGGGAAGCCAAGATCCCTAAGAGCTTCCATCTACACTGGAGAACAGCCTGCCTCTACCTAGGTTTCCCCATGTGGAAAATTCTCTTTCCTCCTTCCAATCTTCCTTCCCTGACCAGCTTCCCTTACACTGATAGCTCCTCTTCTCAGAATCTCCTTAGCTCTTTGTCTATCATTTGAGTGAAACCTTTAGCTTGTGAATATGGCTCATCTCCCCAACTGTACTGAGTTTGTGACCCCAACTGTACTGAGTTTGTGCTGTGAGGAAACAAGGCTGGACACAGTCAGACAATAAAGCTCCTTCCCCTGATACTGTTGACCTGGATAGAGATATCTCTTTGTTATCCTCACACCTGAAGTGTCTTTGGTATCCTTGAGAAAAGAGCCTGAGAGTGAAATGGGGATGGGAGATTAGGGCAGCTACTCTGTGTTGTGTGATCCAGAACTCTCTGTGGGGCTACTTACTGACTGTTTTGTGAGTGTACCCAGTCTGAGTCAGTGCTCTGGACACTGTGAATGCTCCCCGAGTACCTGTCCTGTGTGACCTCTGCTTCCTTGGTCCTCAGTCTGTCCTTTCTGAGCCCAGGCATGGTAGTATGCCTGTACCATCTCTATCTGCTCTGTGTTGCTGGGTCACATCTGTCTTGTCTAAGCCTTGTGTCACCTAGGGCCAGGGCTGCTCCTTGTCTATCCCTTTGGTCTGTCCAGTGTCACCACGAGCTGTTCCCTGTCTCTCTGTCCCTTCTATCTGTCCTGCATCACCTGAGTCTGCCCTCTGTCTCTCTGTCCCTTCAGCCTGCCCTGTGTTACCTGGGGATGCCCCCTATCTCTCTGTCCTCTCCATCTATCCAGTGTCACCTGGGGATGCTCCCTGTCTCTGTCTCCTCTATCTGTCCTGGGGCACCTGAGGATGCCCCCTGTCTCTGTCCCCTCTGAGCCCAGGCTCCGTCCAGGATGGATGCTACATGGCGGGGGAAGAAAAAGGAAGGGACCTCGGGAGGGGAGAAGAGGGGAAGATGCCTAGTCTCTCCCCGAGGTCCGGGCCCAGACTCACCCTCCGCTCCAGGGATGCCCGGAGGTGGATCAGGGGAAAAAGGAGACAGGGAACAGCCTAGATCATCAGACTGGAACTTGCCCCAAGGAGCCTTCCTACCCGGACAGGAAGTGCTCCTTCTACTTCCACCCCTTGCTACGGAGCTGTCCAATGAGGACCCTTCTGGAGGCGCTCTAGGCCGTGAGGAGGCTTCACCTTCTCTTTGGTTCCGTACCAGATCTCTCTCCCTTGACTCTCAGACCACTCAAAGTGTCAGAGCTGGCAGGTCGGCTAGGAAGTCATCCAGCTTCTGAATGAGAAGTCACCTCTACAATACATCTGGCAAGTGGTCATCCAGCCTTCCCTACCTCTCAGGTCAGGCTGTTGCTCTTTGGGCCAGTTGTAATAAGAAATTTTTCTTAGTCGTAGATGAAACTTGCGTCAGTGTCGTTTCCACCTGTTGCACCCAATGAGATCTTGACCTGCATTGAGAGAGCTGCTTCTGGGAAGAGGGAGGTGAGGGTCGTCCTTGTCAGATCTCCTCGGGAGTACTGTGTTCGCTTCTAGGTACATTAGTTTAAGAAAGACAAGGAGGAGAATGGGCAGAGAGGACGACCAGGATGACAGGGTGCCCTGAGTCCATGGCACATGACTATTGGTGGACCGTTATAGGAATGTTTAGGCTAGAAAAGAAAAGATTGGGGGGAGGGGTCACCTGAAAGCTATACTCAAGTGTATGAAGGGCTGTCATATGGAGAAGGAGAAGGGTTTTTTGGTTTTTTTTAACCTCGAGGACAGAACCAGAAGCAACAGGTAGAAGTTGCAAAGTGGCAAATTTAGGCTTAATGTTAGGAAAACTTCCTAATAATTAGAACTATCTCAAAGTGGAATGGGCTGCTTTAGAAGGGCTGGGTTCCCCCTCCTTGGAAGTCTTCAAGCAGCTGCCAGATGGCCACATTAGTGATTTTATAGGGTGAATCGCTTTCATGTTGGACTAGGTGGCTACTGAGGTCCCTTTCAACCCTCAAAATCTGTGATTCTGCTCTTTATTCTGCCCTCTGGGATAGGTCTAACCCATTGTCAACATCCCAGCACAAGTCACTTAACCCTGTTTGCCTCAGTTTCCTCATTTGTAAAATGAGTTGCAAAATGCTTTTCTGTCCTAAGTTGCTACACAATGCTGATGATTGGTTGTGTACTCTGAGTCTGAAAAGTTATAAGAAACAAATCTGTACCCAGGAAACTGACATTGCTAGCAGCAAGCTAGAAGTCTTAGCAGTCTTCCTTAATATGCTACTACATTTATGTTCTTTAAGTTTGGTCTGCAATCTAAACCCACAACCATCAACCCCCCCTTCATGGGTGTGCCTCTCCCAAGAGCTCCTAACAAACCTCACCCCAATTCCCCAAGGATTCTAGGAGCAAACCATGTCCCCTCTGGGGACATCAAAGCCAGGTGCCACAATCAGAAGGCTGACAGAGCCCAAACAGGATGCTCCACTTATCTATGGACATTTTGTGACATCCCCTGTTTTGCTCCTTCCTCCCCCTCCCCCCACGTAAGGTGCTTGAGAGCAGGGACTGAATGTCTTTCAATCCTCCAGACCTAGCCTAAGCACTTGGTAAATTGAAGAGCAGAGCAAGAACTGAACCAGCCTTCATTTATTCATGAACACATAGTAGCAGCACCCAGCAGTGCCTGGAATGGAGGTATGATGTAACCAAGTAAGACCATTTATTACAGATCAAAGTATGTTAAACTTGTTTTGGCTGCAGGGTAATGGGAGAGGGCAAAGTGTTCAGTACCTTAGGGCTTTAGCAGAGAGGGAGAGGCCAAGTCTTCTCTGCAAACTCCAGCCCTAGGGACCACTCCAGCTAGCACCTGTCATCTCCCATCAGCAAAATGGAAATATTCCTTTATTTGTGTCTCTTCCCAAGGATGGAAGAGGATTTCCCTCTTACTGAATGCAGGATTCTGTCTTCCTCTTGCTTCCCCTCTTCCCTCTCTCTTCTTCCTTCCCCTCCCTTCCACCCTCTTCCTCCTCTACTTATCTCTCCTGCTCTGTCCCCACAATCCCCTTTCACCTCCCTATTCCCTCCCTTCCAGACTCTCCATTTGTCCTCAGGTCCCTTTCCTGTTGTTCCCCTAGTTCCCTCTCTACCTCTAATCTCCATATGGGACTTCCTCTGCCCTCCCCAAAGGGTATCCTGCTAGTTTGGTCACACATATACTTTGTCACCCACCCCAAATTCCCATGACTCTGCTAGGTTGAGGAGCTATGGAGCTTTTCCCCTCCCTCCACTATGTGCTGTCTGCCTCTCAGGCCTTCACAAGCCTGGGCTCACTCCAGTGAAAGCCAATGCCAGTGATGCCATAACTATTGTGGTGCCCACTGATGTAGTTCAGGAATCCTCCCTGGTAATGAGGGGAAGCATTGAAGGAGTAGCCTCCTGGCTGCCCAAAAGTGAAGATACGTCTATGGCTGGTGATGAATATCAGTTGCTGGATGTAGTATGAGTAGTATTTGCCCAGGACTTGAGTGATTCTCTCCCCCTTATTCAGGAAAACCTCGTGGCTCAGTCCTGATTTGATGCCATACAGTTGGCTCCAGTCTTGGCCATACTGGAACTGGATGCTGTGGAGATGGAGGGTGAAAGTAAGTGGGAGGAGTTGAGAAGGGTCAGGAGGGCAAGTGCCATCCCTAGTGCCCTCGAAATGAGATAGTGCTCTCATTCTAGTACTGAAAGAACACTGGGCAGGTGAGAAAGGGAGGTGGTGGAGAAAAGGAAGAAATCTCTTTGGGGCAAGTTGAGGAATATAGGAGAAAGAGGTATCATGGACTACAAGGGGGTTAGAGGGGTCAGGAGACCAGAAGTCCTGGATGAGTAGACAGGATGATAGGGATTGCAAGGGAGGCATACCAGGAGGTCACAGAGGAGGGAAATGACAAGCTGATAGAGGCTGCTATAAGCCCCAGACTCTTACCCATGGATGATCCCACCACATTGTTCATGGATTCGAAATCCATTTAACCTGCCGCTTCTGTGGTTCCCAGAGAGTGTAAAGCTGGTTCCCCCTCCGTAGCCATATTCTCCAGAAAATGAGGACCCCCGGTGTGGCTTTGTAAGCAGGGAGGGGTGAAGGGCTGAAAAATTTCTAGTCCCTAGAGGGAAGTAGATAGTAACAACTTACAAATACTGTGCAAGTATCATCAGCTTCATTTTACAGATAAAGACATTAAGACTAGAAGAGGTTAGATCTGAGAGTCTATGAAAGTCATAGACCAGATATACCTCCCCCTCCCCAGGCAAGCTGTTTGTACCAAATGCTATTTTCATTTCCTTAAGCATCTCTCCAGGATTCACTTTTCATAGTCACACATTCTGAGAGTTGGAAGAAACTTTAAAGATTGTTTAAAAATATGAATTCTCCAATTAGTGAACTAATGTATACAGTGATACAAATGACAGATCACACTATGGGTACAGGCACTAAATTCTCCATTACATGCAAATTTCACTGCCCTCATAGGGTCCTGCCTGAGACTTAGTGGGAGATGGGGATAAAGGAAAGGATTGGTGATGTCAAGAATGGGGGTGAGCAATGAGATCAGTACTGAGAGATTAGGAACAGGGATCAGAGATGAGTTCCAGGGATGGGGACCAGTCCTGAGAAGTGAGTCAGACATAAGAGAGATCACATTCAAGGGGTGGGATTGAACCAGTGGCAGGAAGAATTTGTTGCAGAGGTATCACTTACCATGCTCCTCAGCAGTGACAGTCACTGGGAGGGTGAAAAGGAGAAATATCAGCATCAGCATCATCTGAAGCAAGGAGAAAGTGGAGGTCAATGTTACCCCCAAAAGCTCTTGCCCCCAAAGATTCATCTCCTCTAAAGCTAAGAATGTCCAGAGAGTTTGGGCATAGAGTACCAATATGAGCACCCTTCTCCCCAAGAGCTTTGACTAACAGATGAAAGGAGGCTGTGATCTTCCTCTAGGAATATTTAGGAAAGGGGGAATGACATTGTAAGTCCTATCCCAAGAGCTTTGGGAAGATTGAGGGAATCAGCATGTCCTTTCTCCTTGAAAGAGCTTTGATGAAGGTAGGGAAGGCATCAATATTATAACCCATGCCCCAGAAAGGGCTTGGGATATTTGGTTCTCCAGGTGGATTCTCCCAAAACTGAGAAGGTGATATAGCTGGTGTGGCCCTAGCTAAAAATCAAGAGTTGAGAGGGGAGGGTCAAAGTAAACTTCCAAAGAATTCAGTGGGAGAATTGATGTGAGCTCTTTGAGAATTTCAGAAGAACTGCCTCACCTCTGCCTATACCCCCTCATCCCCCACAAATTGGTGGTAATTTTAGTGACTGAGAATGAAGACTCCCCCAGAAATATCATCTCTTATGTCTTAGTGGGGGTGGGGGGACAATGTCTGTCTGGGGACAACTAGGAAGCATTTGCCCTCAAGTCTTGGTTGAAGGTACCATATTCTTAGACCAGAGCTCACACTGGGGTAAATTAGGATCATCCTGATAATTGTTTCAGAGTGAGTAACTGGTTGAAGAAAAAAATGTGTCACTCTGTAAAGTAAGACTGTGCTACAATAAAATACCATGTAATACAACATAGTATAATGTAGCCCAAGGTATGTGACATTGTATAATATATTATGATAACACAATGTAACACAGTGTCACAACTTGACAAACTGTGATTATTATAGCACAAAGTGACACAATGTGCTACAAATGTACACACTATATCAGCATTGGCTCCTATTATCAAGCCTAACTCTCCTGAGCGCCTCCCCAGCCTATGTCCTCCACCCAGCACCTTAAATTCCTCCCAAATTCTCCCAGGATTAAGCTCCCACCCCTATTATTTGTTGTTGCTGTTGAGTCATTTTTTTTTAGTCATGTCTGACTCTTCATGAACCTGTTTGGCATTTTCTTGGCAGAGATACTCGAGTGGTTTGCCATTTCCTTCTCCAGCTCATTATACAGATGAGGAAACCGAGGGAAACAGGGTTAAATGACCTGCCCAGGGTCACACAGTTAGTTAGTGTTTAAAGCCAGATTTGAACTCAGGAAAAGATTTCCTGACTCTAGGTCTGTTACTCTATCCACTTACCACCTAGCTGTCCCTCCCAACCCTATTAACAACATATCAAAGTCTGTGCCAACCTGAGAAAGGAGAGAACTGACCTTTCTTCACGCTTTATGACTGGTCCTCGGTGTTTCCACTGAATGAGTGTCCAGGAAGGATCCTTTTCTCTCTGCCCCTTAAATAGGCACCCACTTAGTCCTGGCAGTTGTCCACACCCACATAGCCAATGCCTCTGTCTGTTCATCTCATTTCCTCATCCAGATCTCAAGTCCCAGCCCCCTGGGTTCTTGAATAAAGACAGTACTGAAGGGACAGGGCTGGGAACAGGGCTTCTGAGCTTGGGAGAGAAGTGAGGAGAGGAGCTAGAGCTTCATGGAATCCTAATTTGGGGATTTAAAGAAGGACATCCAGTTCAATCCCCACCCTGAAATGTAATCTCCCTTTACATACATACATACATACATATACACACACACACACACACACACACACACACACATATATCCCCCCCTTCTTCTGTCCCCCACCCCATTGTGGATCAGCATAAGAAATAAATGGGAATTTGGGGAGAGTTTTGCAGAAGCCACAGATGACACATGAAGGTTGGTAGATGACAGAGAAAGTTTAGAAACTCAGAAAGGCATAAAATATATGTATAGTACTGTATGATATCAACATATTTTATCTTCTAGTAACATAATAATTTAGACTTCTGTGGCATGAGGGGAGGACTAAAACATTTATACAGATTTTCCAGATTGCAAGGGCACTGTGCCCCTCACCCCTGCCATGTGGAGGGGATAATTTTAAATACATCAGGAGAAACTACCTTTTCATTAAAGCCTGGGTCACTGCTGCCTTCAGTTGAATTATTATTTAGAATTGACAATTTTAGGTTGCTAACCCCCAGCAGAAAAGAGTATTCTGCTTCAAAGGGGAGAAGGTTATTTCTCTTGGTTTATTTTGTTATTCCTGTTTGTTAACAAATCTGTTCCTTAATATATGTTTCTCATCCTTATTAAGAGCTAAGGGGGCAGCTAGGTGGCGCAGTGGATAGAGCACTGGCCCTGGATTCAGGAGGACCTGAGTTCAAATCCAGCCTCAGACACTTGACACTAGCTGTGTGACCCTGGACAAGTCACTTAACCCCAATTGCCTTACCAAAAAAAGAAGAAGAAGAAGAAGAAGAAGAGCTAGTAAGACTAGGGACATGAAACTCTAGTGAGATAAGCGGCCAAAATTATGATATTCCCAGGGTTACCATGGTGGGGGTTAAGCCATGATTAAGTTATTGAGGATCCACAAAGATCAAAGCTGATCCATATATATCTTATGAGGTTTTTGACTACCATATCATCTTGTTACTGCATACTGAATTTGCAGCCCACTGTACCCTCTAGGTTCTTTTCACATAAACCATTGAATATTCAGCTCTTCTCCTCACTAATACTTTTGAAGCTGATCTTTATGCTTGTTCTTATTACATTTCATCTCCCCCCTGGACCCATTATTGTCTTCCTCTTAACCTTGGGCATCAGTCCTAGACCTTTAATTTCTTTTGTCTTCTCAATCCCAACATAGCTCCAGAGGTACTTTTTGTTTTTCCTGGATTCTGTTCATCTGCCTTAACTCATTCTGGTCTTTAGTCCTCCTTGACATTTGCCTTATGTTTTGAGACTTTTTTCATGTGACTTCTCCCCATTGCTTACTCTACATTTTAGCCAGAATGGTCTACTTAATGCTTCCTGAACTGGGCAGTTATCTCCTACCTCTGTACCTTTCAACAGACTGGCCTCCATTCCTGGAATTCACTCCATCCTCAACTCTACCTCTTCAAATCCTGAGCTTTTTTCAAGTCTCAGTTTCTGTACTATCTCATATAGTCCTGATAGTCCTAGTTCAGTGGTTCCCAACATTTTTTGGTCCTTGAATCCCTTTCCGCAACAACAAACTGTGTTTCAAAAAAAACAAACAAGCAATAAAAATCCTCAAGGAAATTTAACTACTTATAATATACTTTTGGGTTTATTCATTAAGTACTTATAATAACTACAATAATAGCTTTTTCCTCTGTGATGAATAAAATAATTATGAGAGACAAAATTCTGGGTAAATTATAATCTATTTTATTGAATACAACTGTAAAGAGATTGACAAAAATGGCTCCGTCTCATAGTTCAAAAAGAGACCACATGGCTTCTTCTTCAGATTTTTATGCCTTTTGAATAAGAGGTGGTCCATTAAACAGCAATCAAATCTAATTGGTTGATGTAATTGAATGTGGATTACATAGAGATGGGCCTCTCTGTTTGATTTGGGAAAACATCTCCATATAAGGTGTTTGTCCTTTACTCTGGAAGAGGACCATGATGTCAGGGTGATGTCATAACTTGGAATGAATTGGATTTAAGTGAGGGAGGGTGTGTAAAGTTACCAACCTCACTCTCTCCTCCAGAGCCATTTGGTTCCAGTGGCAATATATACCTCCGGATGGACGACTTGAGATGGCCCCAGATTAAAAAAAAAAAAAGATAATCAGGGTTAAGTGACTTGTCCAGGGTCACAAAGCTAGTAAATATCTGAGGTCAGTTTTTTTTTTTGGTGAGGCAACTGGGGTCAAGTGACTTGCCCAGGGTCACACAGCTAGTAAGTGTTAAGTGTCTGAGGCTGGATTTGAACTCAGGTCCTCCTGAATCCAGGGCCAGTGCTCTAGCCACTGCACCACCTAGATGACCCAGAGGTCAGATTTGAATTTAGGTCCTCCCAGCTTCAAGACCTGTATCACCTAGCTGCCCCATCTATATAAGACAATAAATTCAAAGAATGTAGATCCCTCCTAAGCCAAGCAGAGCACACTAGCTTCCACCTGAGTGTGGTCTGGTGTAGGACAGTGAGTCCAATCTGTCAGTAACAAAGGTGAAGACTAAATTATAGCATTAGTAAAAAAAAAAAAGGGGGGGGTAAACTTAATCTCCCTATGATATTGGTTATTAATAATTATTTCTCAAAGCTCCAAATTAAAATGTATGTAATATAATGATAATTATAAAATATAAACATTTTAGGGGCAGCTAGGTGGCACAGTAGATAAAGCGCTGGCCCTGGATTCAGGAGGACCTGAGTTCAAATCCAGCCTCAGACACTTGACACTTACTAGCTGTGTGACCCTAGGCAAGTCACTTAACCCTCATTGCCCCACACCCAAAAATATATAAACATTTTAAACTATAATTATAAATTCTAAATGTAAAATGATCAAACTCTAGTTGTAAAATAATTACAAATATTTTGTGTGGGATAAGAATGAAAAGAAGTAATTCAGTAATTTCTTTTATGTTTACTATGATCTGCAAGACTTAATATTAAATTTCTTTATTTGTCACAGAGAGAAAATATATTTGTAACATAATAGGGCAATTATTTACTGCTTCAGGTGCCATTAAAGAATACCTTGGACCACCACTGAGAAACTCAAAGGAATTCTCCTGAGAGGAGAGGAATCCCCATCCAAGTTGTTAGTTCCATTCTTCTTCAAATGATCACATGTATACTTAATTTATTTATATGTTATAGACCCCCGTTATATTATACAACTCCTATCCATGCAGGTCAGAACCTCTGATATGTACAGTCTCAGAAAGTTGCCTAGAGCACTGAGAGATAGTTTTGTATATTTATCTGTAAAATAAACACAAGGTTTTGAGGGATAGGGGAAGAAGAACTGGAAGCTGGGGAATCAGGAAAGGTCAAAGAACTTGAGCGGAGATAGAAGGATATTAGGAATTCTGAGAGGTAAAGGTGAGGAGGGGAGACATTCAAGCATGGGGGCTAGCAAAGGCATGAAGATATCAAGTGTGAGGACATCTAGAAGGTGATTTAGGCTGAACTATAATGTGTAATAAGACTGGAAAGGTAGGCTGGGTCCAGGCTATAAAGGGCTTAAATACCAAACAGAGGAGTTTATATTTGATTCTACAAGTTATAGTGTGAGTAAGTTTATTGGATTTATTGGAGTTTATTGAGTAGGTGAGTGGCATGGTTAGTACTGCACTTGGGCAGACAGATGTGTAAAGGATGGACTAGAGAGGAGAGAGACATGAGGAAGAAAAATCCCTTAGGAGGTTGTTTCAATAATATAGGTGAGATGTGGTGAGGGTGTTGGCTGTGTGACTAGAGGAAAAAAAACATACAAAAGATGTTGTGGTGGTAGTGTCTTTGACTCACATGAGGAGAGTAACCCTAAGCAGAGCATTCTGGCACCAGCACTTTCTGGTCAGGCATCTAAGGGCCAACACAAGGGCACTAAAGTGTGCGGTTACTGTGATGAAGAAGGACACTCATTGAGCGACTGGAAGATTTGGAGATGAGTACTTAAATGGATAATGTACAAGGACCAAGGTAATGATAGGCCATATTACAGGTGAAATCAAAATGGAAATAGATCTTTTCAGGGGAATACAGAGAGACAGTATCAGAATAACCATAGACCCTATCAGAGAGGTACAGAAAGACAGATCCAGAATCAAAGTAACCAAGGATTCACTCAAAGGGGGGCACAGGATTGATGAGACAAAGGGGAGGGTGACCTTAAAGGTCCCTCATATTTCTGGGACCCCAATATTTAGACAAGTCACCCAGTTAACACTCCGTATATCAAATTTTGGCCCTCACAGTAGAAATGACAAGACTTAAGAGCATATTGGATATGGCTGAGAGTGAGGAGTTGAAGATGATATCAAAGGTACAAGTGTAGGGGCAGCTAGGTGGTGCAGTGGATAAAGCACCAGCCCTGGATTCAGGAAGACCTGAGTTCAAATCCAGCCTCAGACACTTGACACTTACTAGCTGTGTGACCCTGGGCAAGTCACTTAACCCCAATTGCCTCACACACACACACACACACACAAAAATTATGAGTATAGGTGACTGGAAGATTTGTGGTGCTCTTCTGACCAAAGTGGGGAAGTTTGGAAAAGGGATAGGCTTGGGGGAAAGATGAGTTCTTTTTTGGACATGTTAGGTTTGAGATACTTACAAGAAATTCAATTTAATTTGTTCAGTTGATAATGTGGGATTGGACCTGAAGACCAGAGATGAACATATATATGTGGGAGTCTTTTATATAGAGATGATAATTAAATCAATGGGAGTTATGAAGTCACAAAGAGAAAATGATTAGAGAGAGAAGAGGGCCCAGAATGGAGCCTAGGCATATCCCCACAGTTACTGGACATGGTATTGATGATGATCATGCAAAGGAAAGGGGACAGGTGGAGGAAAAACTCAAACATTTATTAAGTACCTACTATGTGCTAGGTACTGTGCTAAACAATTTACAAATGCTATCTCATCTGATTCTCACAACAATCCTGTAAGGCAGATGCTATTATTATCCTCATTTTGCAGTAGAAGAGAGTGAGGCAGAGAGAGACAAATGATTTGCCCAGGGTCATACAACAAGTACATTTCAGAGGCTAGACTTGAATTCAGGTTTTCCTGACTCCAGGCACAGTACTCTATCCACTTGGCCACCTAGCTGCTTCAGGCAAGAGGAGATGGAGGAGAAAACAATGTTGTAAAAACCCAGAGAGGAAAGAGTACCCAGGAGGTGAGGGTGCTCAATAGTGTTAAGTGCTGCAGAGGTCAAGAGAGGGTGAGTATTGAGAAATGGCCTTCATATTTGGCAATTAAGAGACTGTTGGTAATTTTTGAGAAAGCTGTTTCAATTGAGTGATAAAGCCAGAAGCCAGATTGCAAAGAAATGAGGATCAAGGGCATCAGAAGAAAAGGCAATGAGAGTATCCAGCTTTTTCTAGAGGCTTGCCTCTGAATGTCAGGAGAGATACAATATAGTCGGAAGGGATGGCAAGGTCTAGTGAGAGACTTGGGCATATTTGTAGGCAGCAGGGAAGAAAGATGGAGAGAAGCTGAAGAATAAAAAGACAGAAGGGATGAGAGTGAGTGAAATGTCCTTTAGACTATAGGAAGGGAAGTGATCAAGGGAACAAGGAGAAGAGCCACCTCCTCATTAGAGACTAAAATAAGGGAGAGAAGAGTGAGACCTGAAGTCCAAAGACTGTGAGAGATGTAGAATAATAGAGAAGAGATAGCTCATGGCATATGGCCTCTTTACTCAGTAACAGATGAGGTCCTCAACTGTACATGTGTTGGGATGGGGAGTGGTAGTGTAGAAGGCTTGATGAGAGAAGAGAAGGTTTGGAACAGCCTTTAAGGGAGATGGGATATAGAATCAACAATTATCAACAAGTCAGGTCAAGAATGATCAGCTGCTCAAAGCTGGGGGGCTCCGCTTCTAGAAGATATCTAGATAGTTGAAGTCCTTACCTTGCCTCTAGACTCTGTCGTGTATTCCAGCTTTGTTACTACATTTGTCACTTTATTATAATCTGTTCCTTTTGCATAAAGTATGAACTTCCATAGCTACATTCCAGAATCCCATCCCAGGTACCAGGCTAGGAGGCAATGCCTACTATGATGATTAAAATGTAGAGAGATATAGTTTCTGGGCAATTTAATCATTTTATTAATAAGGCCAGTAGTTTATTAATAAAAGCATGGTAATTTGGCCATCTCTCTCAGACCAAAGACAATCATAATGGCAGGACTCAGAGCTCATATACCATTTGGGGGGGGGGCAGGGGCAATGAGGGTTAAGTGACTTGTCCAGGGTCACACAGCTGGTGTCAAGTGTCTGAGGCCAGATTTGAACTCGGGTCCTCCTGAATCCAGGGCCAGTGTCTTATCCACTGTGCCACCTAGCTGCCCCCAGAACTCATATATCTTTGAAACAATAGGTGGTCAATTGGGGCTGAGTTGACCCCTGCACAAAGAGATTATCTCCACTCAGATTACCCCCAGCCTTGGGCTGTCAATTCAAAAAATATATTCCCTCTTCAATGGGGGGGGTGTGTGCCCAAATGACCCCCACTCCAGACAGAGAAGCCTTTAGTTATGTAGGCAAAAGTATCTGTCTCCACTCAAGCTTGAGAACACAATGAGTTTCTCTATCCTAGATTAAATTCCTTGCATGGTTGCGTATGGTCTGACCAAAATGGATGAGAGTCAATGAAATCTCATTATCAGTGATTGAGATTCAAGAAAAAACTGGACTGTCAGGACTTTGGAAGGAGGGGAGAACTCTGAATCCTCTCCCCCCAATTATTTATTATTATTTAATTTAATTTAATTCTTTTTTTCCCAATAAGCATTTATTTAATTTTTTCCAGTTACATGGTTGTTGTCGTCGTCGTTGTTGTTGTTGTTTTGGTGAGGCAATTCGGGTTAAGTGACTTGCCCAGGGTCACACAGCTAGTAAGTATCAAGTGTCTGAGGCTGGATTTGAACTCAGTCCTCCTGACTGCAGGGCCAGTGCTCTATTCACTGCACCACCTAACTGCCCCTCAATTATTTATTATTAATAATTACTTTTCTCCTTGTGAATTCTGGGATTTCAAGTTTTTACTGATTCTCTAGTAAAGAAAGTATATATAATGTGGATTATATTGAATTGCTTGAGTTTTTAAGTGGGAGTGGGGAGGGAGGAAGAGAATTTAGAATACAAAGTTTTAAAAATCAATGTGGGGGCGGCTAGGTGGCACAGTGGATAAAGCACCAGCCCTGGATTCAGGAGTTCCTAAGTTCAAATCCGGCCTCAGACACTTGACACTTACTAGCTGTGTGACCTTGGGCAAGTCACTTAACCCCCATTGCCCAGAAAAAAAACCAAATAAAATATATATTTTAAAAAATCAATGTGAAAATCTGTTTATACTTGTAATTTGGAGAAAATTCTAAATAAATAAAATAAAGAAAGTATACAGAGACTTGGACTAGACCTTGTAGGATTTTGATATAAGCCCTCAGGAGCTTGGAATTGAGAGCAGGAAACAAGGAAGAGGAGAAAAGAGAGACAAGGGGGAAGCAGGAATCTCATACAATGCTTTCTCTGCTCTCCCTTGGGCTAGTTCATTGCTCAGTAAAAATATACTAGAAAGAGGTAGCCCTTTGTCACACTTAGCAGTGATTCTGGGGGGGAATGGGAGCAGAGCCAAGAGGGAAGAGGGAAGGGTCACAATTGCCAACCTTCCCCTAAAACTTCTCCTACAAAATGATCACAAAAATCCCAATTGAAATTTGAGTGAAAAAGCCAACACAAAGTCACAGCTAGTTGTTTTTCTAGTGCAGGGCAATTTAGGAAGACAGAAAGAGAGGTCTGTGGATACTGGGGTGGGGGGCTGGCTAGGAGTTTTGTGTGGGATATGGTGGAAGCAGCACTGGCTGTGGGCCTACTAGGTAGCAGCTAAAATAGTAGCACTGAGGGCACAGGGTGTGCCCAATGTCCAGGGACAGTAAGAGGATTGACCACTTGGTCAGAAACACATTCCAGGGGATCCCTGTACTATTACTAAGCACAGGATTAGGTACCATTTGACAGTTCCTTAGCCTATTACCTAATTCTAGGGTGCAATTTTTGGGCAAAGAGGAAAGTTGGGCTCATGAGAGAGCAGGGGCTCTACCTAGAACACAGACCAGGAGAGCAGTGACCAGACCTTTCCCCACACTGGAAACACTGAAAATCTACAGGCCTCCCAGATTGAGTTACAGAAGCATAGCCCAACCATTCTGTCTCCCACAGGTGATCAGAGCCCAACTCTAACAAAATTCGAAGTCAGGAAATTTGTTGGAAAAATGAGCAAACAACAAAAAATAATCTGGCCACTTGAAATCATCTTCAAGTAAAGGCTGAAAGAAAAAAAACTGCAGACCAGATATAAGCTCAACAAGAATTCCTAGCTGAGGTCACCATCTTGGAAGACACTCTTGGCTCAGAAAAGCTATCAATTGGTATGAGGTAGTATCCAGAATTATTTTGAACTGAATCTCTCCAATCCACAATGAATTACAAAAGACAGTAACTGCTCAGACTTCCTAACACAATTACCCCCTAAAAAACTCCAGACACAACCAGAAAATAACTCCTGGAGTAGCAAAACCCACAAAAAGATGGCTGAGATTATTTTCTAGCTAAAGACACCTTGGAAGTTCAGCAGAAGGTAGAGCCAGGGTGGGAGTAGAAGTGGAGTCCAGCCCCACAATTGCACCAACACAGATACAGCCCCAGGCAGACTACACCAGAGAAAGAACTGATATTGACTGAACACAGGCCAAGAAAAAAAGAGCACTTGTGGATTGTACATATATAACCTATATCAGATTGGTTGCTGTCTTGTGGAGGGGGGAGGAAAGGGAGGGAGGGAGAAAAATTTGGAACTCTAAATCTTATAAAAAGGAATGTTGAAAACTACCTTTACATGTAACTGGAAAAAATTTTTTTAAAGGATTTCCTAGCTGAGCTTAAAAAAGAACAAAAAATGATTTTGATGTGGGATGGAATTTGGGGTCAAATTGATCACGAGTCTTCCCAAAAGAATTACAAGACTCAGTGACTCAGTTTACCAAGTTTTATTGCAGTACTGTGAGTAATTACAGGGAGAGAACCAGAAAAGTGGAAAGGTATCTCTCAAATAAGGAAAGAAAAGATAGTTATATTTATAGTATGGATAAATTGATTATCAGTCTCATTATAATAATCTCCACCTTAGAGAGGTACAGGGGAGGGTTTATCCTAATTTGGAGTTTCTGGAGTCCTAAGACAACCCCTGAGGCGGGTACCTTTTTCCATGGAGATGTGTATTTGGGGTTTACACGTCATAAGGTGAATCTGGGGACAAATTTGGCCTTTTCTGTACATGTCTCTTTCTGGTTTCCATGCCTAGTTTCAAAACATGTTCATTTTTCTTTTATTTCTAGTCTAAATTTCCATAGCCTGTCATTTTTTCATTCTTATAGTTTCAGGTCTTCATGGCCTCTCGCCCTCTGTTCCTGTTATGGGTACTGATTACTGTGGGTAAGAGAACCTAGCATCCTGACTTGTAAGTTATCCATTAACTGGGATCTGAATCCCTCTTAGAGCTCATGTCTGAATTAGAGCTTGGGTCTTGGGTTTTTCTGTTAACCCCTTTTTGCCTACCACATCAATTTCAAAAATAAAATAAGAGTAATAGAAGAAAAATTGGGAAAAAGAAATTAGAGCAATGCAAGAAAATTATAATAAGACAATCCACATTTTGGTAAAAGGCACAAAAATACTGAAGAAAAGAACTCTTTAAAAATTAGGTTTGTGAGGGAAGCTAGGTGGTGCAGTGGATAAAGCACCGGCCCTAGATTCAGGAGTACATGAGTTCAAATCTGGCCTCAGAAACTTGACACTTACTAGCTGTGTGACCCTGGGCAAGTCACTTAACCCCCATAGCCCCACCCAAAAAAATTAGTTTCGCAAAAATATTTATATCAGTTCTTTTTGTGGTGGCTAAGAATGGAAATCAAAGGTATGCCCATCAATTGGGGAATGACTAAATAAGCTGTGGTATATGATGGTGATGGAATATTATTGTACTATAAGAAATGACAAGCAGGATGGTTTCGGAAAGACAAGGAAAGACTTTTATGAACTGATGTATACTTAAGTGAGCAGAACCAGGAGAAAATTGTGCACAATGACAGAATTTTTTTTTTTTTTTGCAGGGCAATGGGGGTTAAGTGACTTGCCCAGGGTCACGCAGCTAGTAAGTGTCAAGTGTCTGAGGCTGGATTTGAACCCGGGTACTCCTGAATCCAAGGCCGGTGCTTTATCCACTGCGCCACCTATCTGCCCCCTCAGAAATATTTTTTGATAAAGAATTATAAATGACTTAAGTATTCTCTGCAATACAATGACCCAAGACAATCCCAAAGGACTAATGATAAAGCATACTATCCACCTCCAAAGAATGAACTGAGATTGATTGAACACAGACTGCAGAATGCTATTTTTCACTAACTTTCATTTTTTTCTTTTATTCAAGTTTTTTCATACAAAATTACCATTATGATAATGTTTTACATAATTGAACATATGAAACCTATATAGATCTGATTGCTTATTGTCTCAGGAAGAGGGAAAGGAAGGAATGGAAGGAGGCTAGAATTTGGAACTCAACACTTTAAATAAAAACATTTGTTATTATTTTTAAAAATTAGTATTGGTGAAGTGGAAGCTAATGACTCCACAAGAAATCCAGTAATAATAAAACAAAGTCAAAAGACTGAAAAAATAGAAAGTGGTTCTACCCTACAGAGGGCTGTATAAAAAAATTTTTTTTAAAGAAAAAGGGTGTGGGCTGGGAGAAAGATAAATCCTCAGATGCTGAGAGTTCTCCTGCATTGCCTTGTATGGTTAATTATCTTTTCTGTGTACTAATTAGTCTTATCTCCTCCAAAGCTCTTTGAGAGCCAGGCCTATGTCTAATACTTAGAATTCCCTCACCATGTTTAGAAAGGTGCCCTACACATAATCAGAACTCAATAAATATTGGACACACTTCCCACCTCAAGATTCTGGGTTCACATAGCCTCAACCTTCCATCTCAGGTACTCAGTTTTCTCTTTTTGGTTTGCTGCTCCCACCTGGAGGTTTCTCCAGGAAAATCTCCCATTATAGAAGTAGCAAGGCTCCCTGGGAGAGAGCTAGGAGGCAGCCAGTGCAGGCAAGTCAAACCACCACCATAACCTTGACCACCATCTCTCCTCAGCCACATAAATAGACTGTCCAGGACCCTAAGCCCAAGAGTGTTGGGAATAGCAATGCTTCCATCCTTGTGTCCCCAGCCATCATCCTGGGAAGCAGCCCCTGTGGAGATGTGCCCTGGTACCTGCTCCTGCATGTGCTACAGTCACATCTATTGAAAACACAGAAAAAAAATCTTACCACCAAAATCCTTGGAGCTGTCAAATGCTTCAGCATCAGAAACTGATATAATACTATCATTGATAATGACATTAGAGGAGCTGCATGACCATCTGCTTTGCTGCTGCACCCTAAGGACCATGGGACTGTTCCATCTGAATCACTGCTGGAAACCTTTCATGTGTTTTGTTTCCCCCATTAGAATGGGGACTATTGAGAGTGGGGACTCTTGTTTTTCTTTTTGTATCCCTGGTACTTAGCAAAGTGTGCTGCAAATAGTAAGAGCTTCATTCATTCATTCATTCATTCATTTATATTTTATGTCTAGGGTTCCATAAATTATTTGTAATAAGGTTTTCAGCTCCCCTAATAGGCAATTAAGGTAGGAAATGTAAATTGGTGGAGGAAGGAAGGGCTCAGAGGAAGCCCCTAAGAAGTGGCAATTGAACTGGTTGAGTCCCCAGTAGCTTATGAGGATTTAATCAAAACTAATTAGTAAATGATTAGTGATTAGTAAACTCAATTGAATTCAGTTGGCCTGCATTGCTGCATGGCTCTCCTTACTGACCTGCTTCCTCTCACTTTAATAAGCTCACATCTAAGCTGTGTGGAAGTAGGGGATGGAAGAGGCTGAATCTGCATCCCTTTCCAGGGGCTTTGCTAGACAGTGACAGCAGGTCAGGAGCAGTGGGCCTAGGTGGCCAACCCTAGTTCAGGGCACAGACTCATCTCTACCAGATCTCTGCTGACCATGACCCTAGAACTGTTAGACTGAGATCTTATCTGAAGGACTGTGGCTGGAGCAGAGACATTGGAGTTTGGAAACTTAGAGAAACAGGAAGGATTCAGTGTTGACATATCTCTTTCATACAGAAGATACAGACATTTTTAGAGGACCAGTGGCTGAAGTCACCCCTATTCACATAGAAGACATAGATCTGTTCTTTTTTTACATGATAACTTTATTATATATTTATAATATTTATAATATTATATATATATATTTAAAGGAATAGCAAGTTGTAGTTCCATGTGCAATCATCTTTTTAAAAAATTTAGTAAACATTTTTATTTAAAGTTTTGAGTTCCAAATTATATCACTCCCTTCCCTCCTCCCTCCCTGATGTGGTAAGCAATCAGATATAGGCTATACATGTGCAATGACAAGTAACTATTCTAAGGCGATTTGTGACCAGGGTCATCCCTTTATGCATCCATCTCAAAGATCTGTCACAGAATCATAAAGTCATAGAACTGGTATTGTATGGGAAGTCAGAGGGCATGAAATACGAGTCTTCCACAATGCATGAATCCTATCCTTAATATCAATAACATTTAGCCATACAGCCTTTACTTGAAGACTTTCAGTGATGGAGAACCCATTATCTGCCAAGGCTACTCTGTTGAAAAATTTAAACACCTCTAATTACTTAAGATCATAGATTTATAGCTAGAAGTGTTCTTGGGCAGCTATGTGTCACAGTAGATAGACCAGCCCTGGAGTCAGGAGCACCTGAGTTCAAATCTGCCCTCAAACAATTACTAACTGTGAGAGCCTGGACTAGTCAAGTCACTTAATGCTATTTGCCTCACTTCACCATCTGTAAAATAAGCTACAGAAGGAAATGGTAAATCACTCTAGTATTTTTGCCAAGAAAATCCCAAATGGAGTCATGAAGAGTTGGACATGACTGAAATGACTCAACAACAATAACAATGAAAGATTCTCAGAACCCATGTAGCTCAACTCCCTAATTTTATACATGAGTAAACCAAGGCCAAGAGAAGTTTAATTACTTGTCCATGGTCACATGGATAGGTAATAAGTGATAGGACCAGGAATCAAACCCAGGTCTCTGACTCTAAATCTAACACTCTTCCCACCATTCCATGCTGGTATATGTGAGTGGATCCATTCCAATGTGCACACAGGATACAGAACTATGTCCTAAGGGATATATTGCTATTCTTATGGCTGAGAATGTCTCCTTTTACACAGAGGACATAAATCTGTCCTAAGGGCATAAGAGTGAGGTCGTCCCTTAGAGCAGAATGGTGGGAAAAGCATTGGCTCTAAAATCTTTTAGATGAGATAAAACCACCCCTTTGCCAGTTATTAACTGCATGACCAAAGCATCTAGCATCTGTTTTGTTGGGGGTTTTTTGTTTGTTTGTTTTTGGTGGCATTTAGCATCTCTGAATCTCAGTTTTCTCATCTATAGCACAGAGGTACCATTTTACTCTTTACCTCAAAGGATTGCTATGATAAAATGTTTTGTAAATGTTAAAAACTTTCTTTAGATGTGTGTAATTTAAGATTCTAAATGTGGATTCTAATATGTTCCCCCAGTTTTGGGGGAAACTGACTAAAATCACTGATAAAACGAGTTTAGGTTTTTAAGGGTTTATTGAAAAATAGAAAGAAAAAGATTGAGAACAGAATCCCAACAGCCTGGCATTCCTATCTTTCCTCAAATTTCCTGTGAAGTCCTCTGCCGCCACCACTACCATCAGGTCAGGAACCCAAAAAGAGCGAGAGCTCTCCGTGCAGGCTCCCTTTCCTCCGTCCTGTCTCCTCCCAGAAAATAGGAGGCTCCTCAAGTTGATTGGCTGGTAGCCTTGATAGATAGCACCCATGAGTAAACGTTATTTCCTGACGCCAAGGAAAAGGCACAATGCCTCTGAGGCATTTTCCTCACGGAGGAGCTTTCCCACAGCAAGTCTCCAGTAGGTGGCATCATTCCAATCATTACAGATGCAAAGATCTTATTATTTAGGACCAAGACCTTCCCCAAGAGAATTTAGGGCCGGAATCAACCTCTGTGTACTCCTAGGATAGACCTGCCACAGAGTCATAAAATTAGAATTAGAAAGGAGCTGAGAGATCACTTAATCCAAACTTCCCACAAAGCATGAATCCCATCTATGCCTTTGACAAGTGGTCATTCAGTCTTTCAGGGCAGCCAGGAGGTGCAGTTGATAGAATGCTAGGCTTGAAATTGGGAATACTCATCTTTGTGAATTAAAATCCAGCCTCAGACACTTACTAGCTGTGTGACCCTGGGCAAGCAACTCAACTCTGTTTGTCTCGGTTTCCTCATATGTAAAATGAGCTGGAGAAGGAAATGGCAAACCACTCCAGTATCTCTGCCTCAAAAATGGGATCACAAAGAGTCCAACATGACTGACAAATGACTCAACAACAACATGCAGTCTTTCAGGGGAGACTTCACCAGTTCCCAAGTCAATCCACTCTATAGCCATATATATTATAGCCATAATAGTTAGCATCATAATTTTAGAGGTGGAAGGAACATGAAAGGTCATCCGGTCCAAACCCCTTATTTTATAGATGAGGAAACAGAGGCTCCATGAGGTCAAATGACTTTCCCAAAGTTACAGAGAATGGCAGAGTTGGGATTCAAACTCAGATCTGTTGATTTTCAAGCTTTGTGTTCTTTCCATTCTGTTACCTGGGACATCTCTAGACACATAGAGCACACATATAGTGTCATACAGTCATATAGTCCATTCTCATACTCTAGGGAGACATTAGGCCAAAGTCTCTCTTTTACACAGCACAAACCTGTCCTAAGAGGACTTTTGGTCAGCATTAACACCAAGAAGATATCACTGACTAAGCTCTGAATTTAGGGATTTCTTCAAACACTCTAAAAAAGATCTTCATGAACACTATACAAATAACAGAAAAGAGGATTATATATGATTATATATCAGGAACTTCTGCCCTTTTCCAAATATATTTTAAATTTAATACAATAGAAACAAAATTGTCCTGTCTGTAGCCTCTTTTTTTTTTTTTTTTAGTGAGGCAATTGGGGTTAAGTGACTTGCCCAGGGTCACCCAGCTAGTAAGTGTTAAGTGTCTGAGGCTGGATTTGAACACAGGTACTCCTGACTCCAGGGCTGGTGCTCTATCCACTGTGCCACCTAGCTGCCCTGTAGCCTCTTCTAAATACATTTTTGTTTTCTTTTGTGTATTTTAGATGTTTTATTGATATCGTTTCTAACCAGATTATTATATGGTCAGACTTACTGCATACAAAAAATAGTAGGCTCTGAGCAGCAGTTCAGTAACCTTATGGAGGTTGAGTTATATAGGCAGAATGGGCACAGTGGAATTTTACGGAAAGCAAAAGGGGAAAATCTACATCAGATAAAATAGTAAACTAATCAGTAAACAGCAGAATTTGCTGCTATTTGCAAATTGACCATTAACACCAGAGCTATATAACTTCAACTTGATTCTTCAGGCTCTAACTAGTTACTGATCCACTTGTCTTATGTAAATGGTGGTTAGAAAGTTAGGTCCAGGGGGCAGCTAGATGGCGCAGTGGTTAAAGCACCGGCCCTGGATTCAGGAGTACCTGAGTTCAAATCTGGCCTCAGACACTTGACAACTTACTAGCTGTGTGACCCTGGGCAAGTCACTTAACCCTCATTGCCCCGCAAAAACAAACAAACAAACAAAACAACAACAAAAAAAAGAAAGTTAGGTCCAAAATTCTCTTATTACACTATCAATAGCCATTAAACCCAAACACTTTTGATATTCCAAAAACTTATCTTAGGTTATAACTTTGTCTGATACTCTTCAAAGATGGTGATGGAATCACAATCCAAATAACCTGCATCTCAGTCTAGGTCTCTGCCCACTAAACATACTCACATTCTCAAGGGTAACTGAGCCTTTCCCTTTCCCCCAAAATGGACTGATGGTTCTAAGTGTAGGGCAGAGCCAGCAGTTCTAACTCACAGTCCAGTGCCCAGACCAGTATACTTCTGTTCTCTTCAGTCCAAGACCTTTATACTGTGATCAGTAGACAGCAGCAACTGTCCCTGATCCTTAGTCAGACTACAATGTAGATGGGGCCAAACTGGAGGGGTATCAGTGTGTGTGTGTGTGTGTGTGTGTGTGTGTGTGTGTGTGTGTGTGTGTGTGTGTGTGTGTGTGTGTGTGTGTGAAGTCTTCTGGAAAAAAGGGAAGCATTAGCTCAAAGCTTGTGATAAAGCTGGTGAGTTAATCACACTAGATAAGTCCAAATTAATGATAACCCTGAGGTTATCATTCGATTATCAAAAAACCACCAAAGCCATTGGCAAACAGCTTCTTGGTGCAACAATGAAATGAACAATGGTCTAGGGGTCCAGGAGACCTGAATTCCACTCCTGACTCCTCCAGTGCTTGGTGTGATTTTAGGTAGATCACTTCCATTTTTTTGCTGCTCAGTTTCCTGCTTTGCCCACCAAACATACTCACATTCCTTGGGGGAAGGGGGAGGGAGGTCTCTCTTGATAATTTCTAGACCCTCCAAATACCTCCTATGAGGAAAATATACATTAGCCCAAAATCAAGGTGACCCACTTGGCTGAGATTGGGAGAATGATTTGCAAGAAGATTTAAATATGTTGTGTGTCATTGGACAAATCACTTAACTTCTTTGAAATTGTGTAAACCATCAAAGCTGAAGTCCTAGGAGAGACTAGGAAGGAGATTCCTCTTGAAGTTGGATTAAGAGAGGAAAGAGTTAATTTGCAGAGATGGGAACTCTAGCCTCAGCACCATCTGTAGATGATTATTAAAGTCAGGACAGCAAAGGTCCAGTGACTGGGAAAGCAGCACAGGTTGCATAAGTTTAGGGCTGAGACCTCGTTTTCTCACTCCTTTGCCAAGGTGGAGAACCATAGTTCCATAGCCCTGGGCATTAGTAAACCAGTCAGTCAGTCCATCAATAAGCATTTAGTAAGTGCTCATTATGTACCAGGAACTGTGCTAAGAGCTGGGGATCAGAAGAAAGGCAGCACTGCATTTATGACATCAGGTTGGGCTGACTTGTTGGCAAGTTTTGCTGGTGGACTCTCCTTTCCCCTTCATTCTGTTCTCATTTGTTTTTTATTCTTTGCTATGATAGCCAGCTCATTGGATAGGGGAGAGCAGAGAGAAACATTTACAATCCCAGGTGATAAAAAAAACAACAACAAGACATCCTCAAAATTACACATTTAGAAGTGGAGAGGAGAAATATCTCCTCTCTGAGTTCATGTGGTAGGTAACTGCTGCCAAAATACATTTACCACAATGCAGAAATTAGCTTTTATTATTATGCTCAAGCATAGGTTCAGGCCTCAAAGAAAATCTGAACCCCCATTAGGATTTTCAAAAGTCCTCTCATGGTGGGGCAGCTAGGTGGCGCAGTTGGACAGAGCACCGGCCTTGGATTCAGGAGGGCCTGAGTTCAAATGTGACCTCAGACACTTGAACTTACTAGCCGTGTGACTCTGAGCAAGTCACTTAACCCCAATTGCCTCAACCAAAAAAAAAAAAGTCCTCTCATGGGCAAAATTATGTCAGAGTGACAAACATAATTCTTTTACATATTGAATCTTGTACTTTCTTAGGCCATAAAAGTTAAAGAGAAGCTAGAGCCATAATCACATATTTCCTTTGATGTCATTAAAATTGAACAAATTTAAACAGCAAACAAATTCTACAGGTAAACTAAGTCAGGTTACAGATTTTTTTTTCTTTCTTTTTTTCTTTTTTTTGGTGAGGCAATTGGGGTTAAGTGACTTGCCCAGGGTCACACAGCCAGTAAGTATCAAATGTCTGAGGCTGGGTTTGAACTCAGGTCCTCCTGATTCCAGGGCCGGTGCTCTATCCACTGCACCACCTAGCTGCCCCCCAGGTTACAGATTAAGCTACACTCAGAGGCTTTACAAATAGGATGACTAAAGGGGAATATTTACATGTCACCAAGATAACCAAGAAAACTCAGTATCTGAGAAATTCTTCCTATAAGTTAGCTAGGGGAGCTAAATAAATAATTTTAAAGGGGGACCTAAATAAATGAATCACTTTTTCTCCCCTTTGGCTTCTATCAAAGGAATGTCAAACAGTCCTCCCTTATTTCATGAGTCAGATTTTGATTAGGTAAGGTCAATATTGAGAGAAGACAGATTTTAGTGGACCAACATTTACAGAAGAAATGGTCCTGAGTCTCGAATAATAAAAATTTAATAAAAGGAAATTTTTAAATTCCGCTAACTAAAGGAAGAAAAGTATATGGCTAAGAACCCGCTTTTTCTGTCTAAGGTGTCTAGGACATGGCTAAGGCAAATTTTCCTTGCTCAGACCCCCAGCAGAATATCAGGAGAATGACTTCAGTCCCTCAAATTTACTCTCTAACTTAACTCTCCAATGGACCATTGATTGCAACTGACATAGATAATGCTGTCAATTATACTTATGAACATTCAGGAGCATTTTAATAATTGTTTTATTATATACTGAAAATGCTATTGTTCAGTCATGTCTGATTCTTCATGACTCCATTTGGGATTTTCTTGGCAAAGATACTAGAGTAGTTTGCCATTTCTTTCTCCAACTCATTTCACAGATAAGGAAACTGAGGTAAACAGGGTTAAGTGATCCACCCAGTGTCACACAGCTATGTGTCTCAGGTCAAATTTGAACTCAGGTTTTCCTCACTCCAAGCCCAGCACTGTATCCACTGTGCTACCTGGATGCCCACACTGCACAGTTTCTTGATATACAAAAATTAGTGGGCCACAAGCAATATTTTAAGCAGCTCTATATAGGTTTTATTTATAAAATAGGATGGTGACAATTGAATTTTATAATAGGCAGAAGGAGAAGGTACAGATTAACAGACAGTGTAAGGACAAGATTTGTATCAGGTAAAATGAAAAACTAGTCAATAAACATTAGGGATAAAACTGGAATTCACAGACTAACCAGAACCACTAACCCCTGAGCAAGTTATTTGACATCTTAAATGAAGAGAGGTAATAAAATTGAGCCAGAAATTCTCTTCTCACTAACCAGCTAATCATCTGAGCTAAAATTTGGTGTCTCAGCTAAATTCTGCAAGCTCTAGCTAGTGATGTGATGTGCTATCTCAAGCAAATGGTGGCAATACTAAAATTCCCTTAAGACACAACACAGTCTGATACTAGAGACTTTGATTTGTTGGTTTTGTTTTCATTGAAACAAGTGGGTATAATTATGCAGAGATGTCCTTGAAAAATGTAATCATTTTGGTCACTGCTTTGTGCTCTCCACTGTAGCAATGAGGATTTTATGCTGCTTTCCCCATGGGGTATACCTTACAACTTGAAAAAGGCTGGTGTCATAAGAAAATTTTTATTTGTCTTTATTATTTGTTAATTAATATTAATGTTACACATTATGGGTTTCAAAGGGCCACCTCTATTGATTAGGAGGCTCTTTGGTTGGCTGAAGCCTGTTTCATGGGATATTAATATTAAGTCAAAGCCTCAGACACTATGGAGATATGAAGTCAAAATGAAGTCTTGGATTCCCCAAATAAGTTAACTTACTTTATTTGTTGAAGGATTGCAACCGGCTCTAACACTGTGGTTATATTTGTGGCATATAAACCTTCCCTCTCCATTAGCCCATTGTAAACTCTAAATTTTGCAAACTTGGGTTTTTGTTTGGGGTTTGGGGGGGTAATTTTAAAATTTATTTTAAACTTAAATAGAAAATGAGCAAAAACCCCCACAACTATTGCCATGGACACAGCAGAATATAAGAGAGGATTCAGTATAAAACAATAATTTCCATTTCAAGAAAATCTATATAACAAATACTACACTTTGTTTTCATATCTGGCCAACTTTTCTTTGCTTCCTTCTAGGTTTTCTGTTGTTCTCTGCTATGCACTTTTTATTTTATTTTTCCCTCTTTCCCCAATCCTAAAGAAGGCTACAATTAAACACTGATGTATAAATACATAAACAAAGATATCGATCAATATACACATATGTTCACATATACACTCATATACATATATGTAAGACTGTACTATGTTTATTTCTACTCATTTGTTTTTCTGAAGGTAGATAGCATCTTCCTTCATAAGTCCAAGTCTTTCCATGTTTTTCTAAATCAAGCAGCTCATCATTTCCTACACCACAACAATATTCCAACCCAATCACATCCTATCTGAGAGATTCTCTATGAAAGTTTTTCCCCAATTTTCTGCATTCCTTCTATTCTTAGCTGCATAGGTCTTATTTATACAGATTTATACAGGAAATTAATTTAAGATAATTGAAATTATCCATTTTACATTTAACAACACTCTCGCCTTACAATATAGTTTAAGGTCTGATACTATTGAATCTGCTTCCTTTACATCTTTTTACCCTGTTTTCTTTGAAGTTTCTGACCTTTTGTTGTTCCAAAGGAACTTTATTATTTTTCTAACACAATAAGATTTTTCTAGTAATTTAATTGAGATGGCATTGAATTAATGGATTAGTTGGGTAAAACTGTCATTTTTTTCTATTACATTGGCTTTACCTACCATAGTTTCTGTGTCTGTTTTGGCAGGTACACTCTCAGGTATTTTATAATGTCTAGTTATTTTAAATGGTCTAAAACAATATTGAATAATGCTGATACAGTATAGTTTCCCTATTTTTCTGGGGGTTTTTTTTGGTTTTTTTTTTTAGTGAGGCAATTGGGGTTAAGTGACTTGCCCAAGGTCACACAGTTAGTAAGTGTTAAGTGTCTGAGGCTGGATTTGAACTCAGGTATGCCTGATTCCAGGGCCGGTGCTTTATCCACTGCGCCACCTAGCTGCCCCTATTTTTCTGTTTTGATTAAATCTATATTTAACTTTGTCTGAGATCACGATTACTACCCCTGCTTTTTAAAAATAATAAATTCTACTCCAGCTCTTTATCTTATCTTTGTGTGTATCTCTCATTTTTATAGCATTTCTTTTTTCCAAGGTACGAAGGTTCAGGCTGACCAAGGTCCATGTGGCATTAATAGGAGCCTGAAGGACCAGCAAGAATTTGGCTTGATAAATGCCTACCTAATTCTTTTTTTTTTTCAGGGCAATGAGGGTTAAGTGACTTGCACAGGGTCACACAGCTAGTGAGTGTCAAGTGTCTGAGGCTAGATTTGAACTCAGGTCCTCCTGAATCCAGGGCCCATGCTTTATCCACTGCACCACCTAGCTGCCCCCTTATAGCATTTCTTGAAAGTAACATATTGTTGAATTCAAATTTTTAATCTGCTATCACTTTCTGGTTTATGGGTAAATTCATCCCAATCACATTCTAAACTATAATTACTTGTTTATTTTCCTCCTTTGTATTTTTCCTCACTATCCTTCTCAGCCGATTCCTATCCCTACTCATTCCTCTGCTTTACTTCTACCTGCTACCTTGTCTTCCTATTCCTTAACCTACCTTTGCTTCCAAGAGTCCCCCCCTTATCCTCTTTTTCTGCCTTGCCCTCATTTCTTTCTGAATTTAGAAGACTTATATATATATATATATTACATACATATACATATACATTTTATATATATATATTTTACATACATATACATATACATTTATATATATATATATATATATATATATAATTCCCTTCTTAACCCATTCCCAATGAGAGTAAGGTTCCAGCACTACCCACCCTCCCTGCTATTAGCTTCTTCTGTATCAATTTTTCTTTTTATGCCTCATTTGTATGAAATACTTATTCCTTTTTATATCTCCCTATGGTTTTATTTTTTTTAGAATCACCCCACCATACACAGCTCAGCCCAAGCCTTTCTTTCAAACTACCCAAATAATTTTGACAGTCATAAGAATACTGATAATATTTTCACATATAAGAAATAAAAATAAAAACTTTATTATAACCATTATAATTCCCTTGTAATTGGTCTTTAATGTTTACCTTATATTTCTCCTGGATTTAATATGTTGAATTTTCCACTAAGATCTGATGTTTTTGTCACAAATACTTAAAAATCTTTCAGTTCATTAAATGTCCATTTTCCCCCATTCAGGATTATGCTTAATTTTGCTGGATAAGTTACCTTTGGATATAACTCCAGCCCTTTTGCTTTATGAGATATTGTATTCCGAGAGCTATGGTCCTTCAACACTGTAGCTGGTAGGTCTTGTGTAATCCTTGTTGTAGGTGCAGGATATTTAAATTGAATTCCAACTGAACCTAGACAATATACAAGTGAGTATCAAGCAAACCCTAGAGTCATTTAGGGTGTTACATATCATTTGGCTTTCTAAATGTCTGGAAATTTATAGCTAGCTGATAAGCCCCCATCTACTGACTTCTTTCCCCAGGATAATTGGCACATTTTATGGCTCTCTAACAAACACCTTTGTCTGCTGGAGCCATTCTTGTAAAAAAACATGGGGGGGGGGAGCTAGGTGGTACAGTGCATAAAGCACTGGCTCTGGATTCAGGAGGATCTGAGTTCAAATCTGGCCTCAGACACTTGACACTTACTAGCTGTGTGACCCTGGGCAAGTCACTTAACTCTCATTGCCCTGACCCCCCAAAAAACAACAACAACAACAACAACAACAAAAACCATCTGGGTATCCTTATCCTGGACAACCCCTTTTGAATTATATACTCTTGTCATATTGTTTCTTCTCAAGTTTGAATTATGAAACTAATTTGTATTTCATATACTCTTGTTATATTGTCTGCTTTTAAGTTGAATCGTCAAACTGATTTGTATCATGCTAATGGAACTGATAGCATCCTACACTAATAAGCCAGGCAAACCAAAAGTCAATCTGGATCTAATTGATTTACCAACATAGACCCAAACTAACCAGTGAGCAGATAAAGTTTATATACCTTCACTAAAAAAGGAGTCTTTGAACTTCTTCTTTGGAAGGAGTCTCCACATGTACATGCCTGCTTGCTCTTGGTACAAATGAACTGGTGCTGTGTTTTTCTAACTGCTCTCTAATCTGTTCCATGATTTTCTCACTCTGTTTTCTGTAGGATGCAGGTATCAAATTTTTTTTTCACAGATCTGAACCTCTAATTTTACATATACAGAAATTGAGGTTCAGAGAGGTTAAGTGACTTGTTCAAGATCACACAGGTAGAAAAATAGCAGAGTCAGGATTCTAATCTGTTCACTGACTCAAAATCCAACACTTTTCCATTATGATATGCTTCTTTGTGTACAACTTCAAGGCTTTCACAGATCATAGAAAAAGAGAATGTCAAAGGCAAAAGGAATCACAGAGGTCATCTGGTCCAGCCCACAGGAAGCCCATCTGCAATATATTCAACAAAGCGTTAGCCAGCCTGCACTGGAAGACCTGTTGTGAGTGGGAGTCTACTACCTCTGAGGACAGCCCACAGTACTTCTGGATAGCTTTCATTGTTAGGAAGCTTTTCTTTATTATAATCCCTTGCTTTTCAAATATCCCTAGAGTGCTATCAGTGGTATCTAACTTAAATAGAATTGGATCTCTGCTGCTTCCATATTGACTTAGAAAACCACAGATGAACATTTTCTGTGTTGTATTGTATTTTTATTTATTTTGTTAAATATTTCCCAGTTACATTCTAATCTGGATCCTCACTCTCACTAACTTTTTGGGAAAGAAAGGAGGCCCAATAGTAGTGAGTTTGACCCCTCTGGGTAGGATTTATCCTTTGTCTCCCAAAACTCTCTCTTATATCATAATTATTTCTTGTTATACACACACACACACACACACACACACACACACCTTTTCCAGAGAGCTAGTTGCTAAACATGTATTAACACACCTTTAGATGTAATTCTTGATGTGCTATCAGTAACCTTTGAAAAGCTATGAGAATGAAAGAAATACTATCTCAAAGAAATACTGTCTTAAGTTTCAACATAGGGAAGAGAGCGTAGTCTTTGATGTACGTAAACTGCTGAGTTTAACTTTGGTTCCTGGAAAATTTCTAGAGTATAATTATTTTTTGTTTTGTTTTGGTTTTTTGGAGGGTCAATGAGGGTTAAGTGACTTGCCCAGGGTCACACAGCTAGTAACTGTCAAGTGTCTGAGGCTGGATTTGAACTCAGGTACTCCTGAATCCAAGGCCAGTGCTTTATCCACTGCGCCACCTAGCTGCCCCGAGTATAATTATTCTTAAAATTTTACCTGTTGACATTATGGACTTGACAAATTCCAGCAAACATGAGCACTTCTGCATGCAAAAAATAGAAAGAGGATTGCACAAGACATAGTGAATCTCTATCGTATACAGCTTGCCTCTTTTTTTCTTTTTCTTTTTTTTTTTTTTTGAGGCAACTGGGGCTAGGTGACTTGCCCAAGGTCACACAGCTAGTTAAGTGTCAAGTGTCTGAGGTCGAATTTGAACCCAGGTCCTCCTGATTCTAGGGCCGGTGCTCTATCCAGTGCACCACCTAGCTGCTGCTTCTTTTTTTTCTCTTGAATGTATAAACTAGTTTTCTAGCCAAGCCTGGGATATTTTGCATAAAATTTCCCCATTGTTGGAGAGTATATTGATACAATGTTTAATCAAGAGCTTTGTAGAGGAGAGATGGTCTTTTATTTCTGTGAGAGAGGACATACATGCTTTGTTCTAGTTTCTCTCTGGGACCAACTCCAGACACATGCTAGCTAACACTGAATGTTAGAGGGAAGATAAAATGGTTCTCAATAGACTAAAATGATAGGTCAAATCTTAATAATGTGAAATTTAACATTCATTTAAAAAATGTTGAGTTCCAAATTCTCTGCCTCCCTCCCACCCTCCTCCAACTGTCAAGAAGACAAACATGGTATCACTTGATTTGTGCAAAACATATTTCCATATTTACCATATTTAAAAAATAATGAAAAGCGGGGCAGCTAGGTGGCACAGTGGATAAAGCACCAGCCCTGGATTCAGGATGACCTGAGTTCAAATCTGGCCTCAGACACTTGACACTAGCTGTGTGACCTTGGGCAAGTCACTTAACCCTCATTGCCCCATAAAAACAAACAATAGTAATAATAATAAAAGGCAAGAAACAAAAAGAAAGGGAAAAGAAGTATGACTCAATCTTCACTAAAAGTTCACCAGATCTTTCTGGAGGTAGATAGCATTTTTTATAAGATGAAATTTAAGAGGGATAAATGAAGGACCATATACTTGAGTTGAAAAATTTAAGTTCACAAGAGAAGAATTGGGAAGATATGGCTAGGTGATAGCTCACATAAAAATGATCTGGGTATTTTAGTGTACAAATCTCAATATTTATTGCAAATCTTAATATTGTAGCATGACATCCAAACCTATACATGTGATCCTTTTTAAGTCAATTCCCTATTCAGCCCTCCCTCATTTAAATCCAATTCATTGCAAGTCATGATGTCACCTCCTTATGTCATAGTCCTCTTCAAGAATGAAGGACAAACGAGGAAGCTAGGTGGCACAGTGGATAGAGCACTGGCCCTGGATTCAGGAGGACCTGAGTTCAAATCCGGCCTCAGACACTTAACACTTACTAGCTGTGTGACCCTGGGTAAGTCACTTAACCCCAACTGCCTCACCAAAAAAAAAAAAGAATGAAGGACAAACAACAACAACAACTCTGTCAAATATGTATGTTGCAACCCTCTGAGCTACCTCTCCAAATGCAGGAGAGTTGGCAATGATAGGTTCGTAGATTGGGATCCCAGCGGATGGCTACTCTTAGGTTTCTAGGGGGGTACCCACTATAGTTCACAAGCCCCTACCAGTGTGTTTCTCTTTAATAGTCAGCCAGTAGATACCATTAATTTTTAGCAAAAGCATTTACTGTGATGACATAGTAAAAATAATAGCTAAAAAAACATTAGTTCTCCCACAAATACACATGGCATCTGTAGAAAGAGTAGACATAAACTTAGAGTACAATGGCAGTGAGGTACATATGTGACCAAAGCTACTTTCAATTCTAGAACTACTGGACTTAGAAGTCCTTTCTCTTCTGTGGAGTTTTCACAAAGCTCCTCTTGGGCATAACATTTCTGCTGGGTGGGTAGCTCCGTTAGGCTCCCAGTGTCTCTTCCTCTCTGTAGCTCTACTCTTGATTGCCAGGTCTAGGTTTCTCTTGAGTGCATAGACAGATTTCTCCTTTGTTGCCAGAGATTCCACTATTTGAAGTTGCTTCCAACCTCTAATGACTGCTTCTTTGTATTCATATATGTCTAAAGTATATGCTTCCTCTCTCTCAACTGTGAATCAGACTCTATGGAACTTACTACTGAAATGTCAAGTGAAGTATATCTTTTATTGCAAGTAGTCCAATGTTAAACCCCATAGCCATTAGCATATATGCAGGGATCCTATTTTCCAATTGCTCCAATCCTGGACTAACTGGAACTGCCTAATTCTAACCAGGACTTATTTAAAGCCCTGAAGAATTGGCCAGTTTTCTATTCACTCTATCATTGATTCCTCTTCTGATTCAATCATCTTAAAGTATGTTGATACTTTGGAAGGGTATCACAACTCATTTGTGACTATATCCCATGACTACATCAATTGAGGGAGGAGGGAGAGGAATCAAATCCCCCTTGCCTTGCAATAATACTCATCTTGCCTATCTCAGAACAGTTCTGTGAAGGAGGAAAAAACAACAACAAAACCTCCTATCTTATTATTAGGAAACTGAACTATTACAAGAAGCTTTTTGTTTCTTCTGGGGCCTTTTATTAACCTATTCCAGTGATGCATCCAGGTACCTGCAGAGGCACAATAGTTGGGGATTGAATCCAGGGTTGGGGGTGGGGTAAGAGAGAGAGGGAAGGAGGAAAGGAGAGAAAGACAGACAGAGACAGAGAGTGAGCTGGCCACTAGCTTAGTGGGTTGTCAGTGGACCTGAGTACAAATGCTGCTTCTGCCACTTAATAAGTGTGACCTTGTGCAAGGCACTTCCCCTCTCGGTGCCTCGGTTTCCCCAACTGCAAATGAAAGGGTTGCACTGGATGACCTCTGAGAGCTTCTGAGTGTGTGTGTGTGTTATTAAACAACACAGAAAACACAGGAGAAGGAAGGGGGAGGGGAGAGGGAAGTTGGTGGGCGGAGACCCGGACGGTCCAACAAGAGAAATCTAGTTTAGGATCTTAGGAATCGAACTAAGAGAGAAAAGGGAGGTCAAGACAGCGAGACGGATTCCTCCATGTTGCCTAGAGAGCCCCTAACGGGAAGCGGAGCGTGTGAAAAGTAGGCTGCACTTCCTATGAGGGCGGTCCTAGCTCTCATGGGGGGGTGGTCGTGGGTTCCAAGCTGAGAATGAGTCCTCTCCCCGCCATTTCCTCCTTCCTTTGTCCCTCTTCCTTCTTCCTCTTCTCTCTCCGGAGTCCTTCCTTTTCCCTCCCTTTCCCCTGCACTCCCTTTCCTCCAATTCCCCCCCCCCCCCCAGCCTCCTCTTCGCACAGTCCCTCCTCCTCTCCCCCCTTCCTGTACGACTTCCCCTTGTCTTTCCCCCACAGCGTGACTCAAGTTTCAGAAAAGGGTCAGAAACGAGGACAGGAAAACAGGCAGAAATCCGACAGTGAAGTCCCTGTGTCCCTATGGAAGGACCCCAGCCTAGGTCAGTGGCTCCTCCCTTCCGGGGGAACTGGGCACCTGCCACCCTTCTCCAAGCCTTCTCAGACTGCATTTGAGCTGAGTAGTTTTCTCCCCCTGGGATCTTTGCCCTCCAAGAGGCCGGGTCACGAACCGGGACCGACTCAGCCATACCCCAGCCCAGTTATTATTAACAGATGCTTTTGGACCTTCCCCCCAGCTTCCCTCATCCTCCGCAAACTCAGGTGTTGTCTGGAAGAAAGGGCCCCAGGGGCAGTTAGGTGGCACCGGCCCTGGATTCAGGAGGACCTGAGTTCAAATCCGGCCTCAGACATATGACATTTACTAGTTGTATGACCTTCGGCAAGTCACTTAAGCTTCATTGCCCCTCAAAAATAAAAAATAAAATAAAAAAGAAAGCCCCTCCCTCCCTGCCATCTTTTCCAATGCTATCATTACATAATTATCTCCCGCTCTTCACTATACATCCCCGTAAATAGAACTGTGCATCTCTATGTTTCCTCCCTCCCAACTGTTCCCTGCCCAATTTCAACCCATCCTTAAAGGGCAGTTTCAAATACCATCTCTTTGAAATCTGTTATCCTCCTCCAACCCTCAAGCTGAAAGTTATTAATCCATCTAGCAGAAAAATGCAATTAAGTATTTGCAGAATAAATGGAAATAATGCAAAGTAGTTAAATAGAAGGTAGTCGGAGAGGGAGGGCACTGTGAATTGAGGGAATCAGGAAGGGCTTTATGTAGAACAGGAGTTCTTAACCCTTTCTATGTCATGGATTCCCTTACCATCCTGATGAAGCCCATGGAGGCCTTCCCAGCCACCTAGCTGCCCTACCCCCTATTAATTAAAAAAAAAGTTTAATTGCACCTGAGGCATTAAGCCTAGTTTTATAGATATGCCCCCATTTTATAACTTGCCTCTTAGCCTGTAGGCTCTCAGGGGACTTGGACCACGTCTTACTTGTTCTATGTATTTCACACAGAGCATAGGATAGTCCCTTATACAAAGAAGTCCCTCAGGTTTTAGTATAGTGAATGAATTAATATTATCTGTTTTCAATTCAGTCCTGACCCTCTTCACACCAACTACACCCCAACTTGTTCCTCTCTTAGCCTTTTTTTTTTTTTTAGTAGGGACAATGAGGGTTAAGTGACTTGCCCAAGGTCACACAGCTAGTAAGTGTCAAGTGTCTGAGGCTGGATTTGAACTGAGGTCCTCCTGGCTCCAAGGCCAGTGCTCTATCCACTGCGCCACCTAGCTGCTCCCTCTACTAGATTTTTTTACTTTGCCCTTGTGAATAACCCTCCTAATGCCCTCAACCTTTTATCTTCTCTCTCTCTTTTTTTAAAAAATCAAATCCTGGGGCAGCTAGGTGGCACAGAGGATAGAGCACCGGCCCTGGGGTCAGGAGTACCTGAGTTCAAATCCAGCCTCAGACACTTGACACCTACTAGCTGTGTGACCCTGGGCAAGTCACTTAACCCCAATTGCCTCACTAAAAAAAAAAAAAATCAAATCCTGGCTTCCCCTAACATATCAAAACAAAACATTTTATTGAGGCATTTGGTTTTATACTGTAACACACTGACCACCCTTACCACTGGATCTTCCCTTGTAACAGAGAAAACCATGTAAGCAAAACTAGTAGACGCAGTGGTTACATTATTTGACCCAAAAGTGCCTTCTGTGTGCCAAACCTGGTGCTAGGCCTTGTGAAGATACAAACAAAACAGTTCCTGCCCTTGAAGAATTTATCTTCTACCGGGGGTGACAACATGTACACACACAGACACATTATATCTATAACTGCATCTGTCTATCCACACATATCTACATATATATACAAACATACATATATAACATACATATATGTGTATGTAGCTAGGTGGTTCAGTAGATTAAATGTTGAACCTCGAGTCAGGAAGACCTGAGTTCAAATCCAGCCTCTAGATGCTTCCTAGCTATGTGATCTTGGGCAAGTCACTTAACCTCCACTTCCTCATCTACAATGAGGATAATGATGGCACCTACCTTGCCGGGTTGTTGTGAGGAACAAATAAGATAATAATTGTAAATCACTTAGCATAGTGCCTAGAACATAGTAGGTGCTATAAATATTAGCCATTATTTAGACAGCTAAATGGTACAGTGCATTGAGCACTGGACCTGCAGTCAGAAAGACCCAAAGACTGCCTTAGACACTGTAGCTTTGTGACCCTGGGTCAGTCACTTCACATTTGTCTAATAGCACCCACTTCCCAAGGCTGTTGTGAACATAAAATAAGATAATATTTGTAAAGTGCTTTAAAAACCTTAAAGCATTATATAAATGTTAGCTATTGTTATTATTACTATTATACAAAATAAATACAAGGTAATTTGAAGAGGGCAAAGGAGTCACTAGCAGCTGATGAGATCGGAAGGTGGTACTTGAGGTGAACTTTAAAGGAAACTAGTGATTCTAAGACATAAAGGTCATCACCTTTTTTGATGGAATGCATTCCAGGCATGAGGGACAGACTGTGCAAGAGCATGGATATGAAAGATGGAGCATATATATGAGAAACATCAAGAATAACATTTTGTCTGGAATATGAAGTGTTTGAGGAGGCAAGCTAGGTGGCTTAATGGTTAGAGTGCTTCACCTGGAGTCAGGAAGATCTGAGTTCAAATCTAGCTCAGGCTCTTAATATCTGTGTGACCCTGAGCAAGTCACTTAACCTTGTTCATGTTAATCCACTAGAGAAAAAAATGACAAACCACTCCTGTATCTTTACCAAGAAAACTTCGTGGACAGTATGGTCCATGGTGTCATAAAGAGTCAAACAACTGAACAACAATATGGAGTTTTTTAAGAGAAGTCATATATAATAAGGCTGGAAGGGTAGATTGGAGCCAGATTATAAAGAATTTAAAATGCCCAAAGAGAGCAATATGCGATTGATCCCAGAGGTAATAAAGCACTTCCAAAATGTATTGACACATGATCAAATGTTTCCTTTACAAATCTCATTTAGGCAACAGTGTGGAAGATAGTTTAGAAAGAAGAAAGATGAGGTAGTGAGACCAATTAGGAGGCTACTGCAGTCCACCTCTCTCCCACCTCTGCAACAGAAGATGTGTGTGTGTGTGTGTGTGTGTGTGTGTGTGAGAGAGAGAGAGAGAGAGAGAGAGAGAGAGAGAGAGAGAGAGAGAGAGAGATCTAATTTCCCTCTTTGGGGCCATGCTTGTGCTTTGTAATTTTGCATTATTCACTTAAAAAAAAATCAAAACAAAAAAATAAATAAATAAATAAATAAAAAAGGGGCTGCTAGGTGGCGCAGTAGATAGAGTACCAGTCTTGGAGTCAGGAGTACCTGAGTTCAAATCTGGCCTCAGACACTTAACACTTACCAGCTGTGTGACCCTGGGCAAGTCACTTAACCCCAATTGCCTCACACTTAAAAAAAAAAAGAAAAGAAAAGAAACAATGAAGAGGGCAGTCTTGAGCCTAGGTCTTTCTCACTTCTGCAATAAGGAACAATTCATGACACCACTGCTACCTGTGCAACATTCACTTTCAATTTTTTTTTTGTGGTGGTGGTGGTTCTTTCCATTTTACTTGGTTGTAGTCATTATGTATATTGTTTTATTGGTTCTACTTCTTTCACTCTGTATTAGCTTACAAGTCTTTTCATACCTCTCTGTATTCATCACATTAGTTATTTCTTACAGCATAGTTTTATTCCATTCCATTCCAAACAACAACATTCCATTATGTTCACGTGTCACAGGTTGTTTAGTCATTCTCCAACTGATGGACATCTACTTTGCTTTCAGTTCTTTGCTGCCATAAAAAGTAATGCTATAAATATTTTGGTGTATATGGGGATTTTCTTATCAATGATGTCCTTGGGGTATATGACTACTTGTTGGTCCTTTGTTTTTCCAAGAAGACAAATAACATCATGACTGAGTAATGTCTTCACCTGGGCATGAATTGGATTTAAGTGAGGCAGAGGTTCACAAAATCATCAGCCTCACTCTCTCTTCCAAAGTCATCTAAGTACAGTGGCAAGACAAAAGTCAGAATGACTGACGATAGCCCAGGATGTGGTGGATGATCTTGGTGTCTTCAGTGTCTGACCAAGCGCTAAATGCTCCACAGTGCCTGCTTCAGCCACCTTCATGGATGTTGGAACAAATTGTTCTCATCTGCCCATTCCTCCAGGAGAAGTCTTTACATGCTTGGGGTAGACATCCCCCTAATTCACCAATGAGTTTGTGGCCTATCAGTTACCATCAACCTGGTTTAGCCCATCTGCCAAGACCGTTTTACTGGAATTCAGCAGCTGTGAATGCTAAGCTTGTGGGGACCACAGGTGAGAGTTGTCTTCTTAGAACAGCCCTTTAGGACACTGCCCTTCTCCCACCTGTCTCCTGCAGATTCAGACTGGGACTGAGCACAATACAATTCTCTGCATCAAGGCAATCCACCAGGCCCTATTTCCTTCCCCACAAGCAGGATTTCCAGTGACCATGCTAAATGTGATTTCATAGCTGGGACAAGGGTATGGGGTCTCACAGAGAGCTAAATACAGAGATATTCAGAGAGACAACTGCTCAAGTGAGTGATAACTCCTGAACAGAAACACATTTATTCTGTACCTCATGTAGGCTCAAATTCTAAACAGGCTCATTTTCATGTCCTTTTTTGACTCATTTATTAGATTAGTAAATCAAAGGAATAATTGTGAGAATGGATTGATTAAGTGAGGGTTTTTGAGGTTATGGGAAACATGGGTGTGCTTGTGAACAGTAGGAAGCAGCCAGTAGGCAGAGAGAGATTGAAGCTTAGATAAAACTGGGAAAATCTGCTGGAGAAGACAGCAAGAATAAGATTAGTTGTGAGGATCAGTTGTGAATGCAGAGGCATTTACTTTAAGTAGAGGCAGGGGCCAGCTAGGTGGCGCAGTGGATAAAGCACTAGCCCTGGATTCAGGAGGACCTGAGTTCAAATCTGGCCTCAGACACTTGACACTTACTAGCTGTGTGACCCTAGGCAAGTCACTTAACCCTCATTTCCCTGCAAAGAAAAGAAGAAGAAGTAGGGGCACCTCTTCATGTGAAATGAGTAAAGGAGGAGATGAGGCAGAAGGCAACTGAGTGATGTGGCATGAGGAAGAGGGGAAAAGAAAGAGCTCTCAGGAAATAGCCTCAATTCTTTCCAGTAGAATATGAGGCAAAGTTCTCTGTCTAGAGGGTTGGGGGAAGGGGAACCATAGGAGGCTTAAGGGGGGATGAGAAAGTTTGGAAGAGGTGCTGTGGTGAGTGAGAGGGTGAATCATAGGGCGGTGCAAAAGGATTGCCTTGCTGCAGTGAAGACCCAGTTAAGAATTTGTGATATATCTTGGTAGTGCACCCAATCACCTTGGTTTTGTGATTTTCTCCCCTTTCATTCAATAGCATATGAACAAGAGGACAGGGAACACCAGAGAATAGGCTTATACTGATCTGGGTCACCAAAGAGTCAGGATGAAGAAGGGAGAATAGTGTAGCCACTGTAGGGCTAGGTGTTGGCCTGGAAGAACTGAGATAAAGGGATTCAAAGTTTCTGTGAGGACAAAGAACTGCGTTAGGGATTGTAAGGATGAGGAAAAGATGGAAGGATAAAATTATATTCAGAAAAAAGAATTTCAGAGTTCATGAAGTAGAAGTGGAACATTCATAGGTGATGACAAGATCAAGGGTAGCCAAGGTGGAGTGGAGGAGTAGGTCATGGAAAATGAGTAAGTTGAGGAACGGAAAGTAGAGTTTTTTGAGAGAGTATCTATATATCTCTATATATATGTTGAAGGCCCCTTGTATGAGGGCAAGTGTTGAGGAGGAAAGACAGAGCCAGGCACTGAATTCATTGAGGAAGCAATGAGAGAATATGCTGGGAGTTGGTATGGATTGAATGAATCTCAAAGGAGGAGAGGTTACTGAGTCAGTCAGTTAGTCAATAAAGATTTATTAAGCATACTCTTTGCCAGGCACTGTACTAAGCCCTGGAAATACAAATACAAGAAAGAAATACAGTCTCTGCTCTCTGGGAACTTACAGGCTAATGGGGGAAGACACACACCAAAGGAAACTGAAGAGGGAATGTCTGGCTTGGAGCTTGGCTCTTCTCACCAGTCAGAGGCCCCAGGTGGACTAAGAGTACTCATGAGATCTTTCAGGATGATGAGGTTCCTAGGGGCATGATGGAGAAGTCCAAAGGAGGGCAACCAAGAGGGAAATGAAGGAGATTACTGGTCTTAGAGGGAGAGCTTGGAAGTGGGGAGGAAGGAGGATTCTACCTCCCCCTCTATCACCCAAGAGTCTGGAGGTAATGGGATGATAGGTTAAGGAAAGGATTAGTTCTAAGTAGAAGAAAAAATTCTAAGGATGTACACAAATATTTATTTCTTTTTAAAAAATTAATAAAGTATTTTTTCCCGTTACATGTAAAGATAGTTCTCAACTTTTGTTTATACAAGCTTTCCAATTTCAGATTTTTCTCCCTCCCTCCCCCCTCCCCCCTCCCCTAGACAGTAGGTAATTTGATATAGGTTTTATATATTATATATATATAATATTTCTTTTTGAGGTGGCAAAGAATGCAAATCTGAGGGGGGTGTCCATAAATTGGGGAATGGATGAACAAATGATGATATATGGATATGATAGAATACTATTGTGCTGAATTCTTATCAGTGTAATGACCAACCAGGATTCCAGAGGACTCATGATGAAACATGCTGCCTATTTCTTGATATCGAGGTAAAGAAGTCAGTGCAGAATGAGACAAATATTTTTTAGGCTATGACCAATGTGAAAATTTGTTTTGACTATAGATGTGCGTCATGGATTTTGTTTTTTTGTGTCTTGGGGGAAAGGGGTTGGTTGGTATGGGAGGATGAGAAGGCAGATCTTAGCTGATGTGTGTGTGTGTGTGTGTGTGTGTGTGTTTAAAGAAAACTTGGGAACTCTGCTGAATTCTTATCAGTGTAATGACCAACCACGATTTCTGAGGACTCATGATGAAACTTGCTGCACACCTCCTGACAGAGAGGTGATGGTCTTGATGTGGGCTGGAATTAGGGTCAAATAATGATGTGGGCTAGAATTTGGGGTCAAATTGATCGTGAGTCTTCCCAAAAGAACTACAAGACTCAGTGACTCAGTTTGCCAAGTTTTATTGCAATACTGTGGGTGACCACAGGGAGAGAACTAGAATAGTGGAAAGGTATCTCTTGAATAGTGAAAGGAAAAACAGTTATATTTATAGTATGGATAAATTGATTATCAGTCTCATTATAATAATCTTCACCTTGGGGAGGTACAGGGGAGGGCCTGTCCTTCTCATTATAATATTCTCCACTTAGGGGTGTTACAGGGGAGGGCTTATCCTAACTTGGAGTTCCTGGGGTCCTAAGCCAACCCCCGAGGCGGGTACCTTTTTCAGTGGAGGTGTGTTTTGGGGGTTTACATGTCATAAGGTGAATCTGGGGACAAATTTGGCCTTTTCTGTGCATGTCTCTTTCTGATTCCCATGGCTGGTTTCAAAATATCTCCATTTTTCATTAGAATTTCTATACCCTTGTCATTTCCTTTATTGTTATATGACCTGACCCTTTATGGTCCCATTATGGGTACGGATTTCTGTGGGTACAAGAACCTAGTATAGGAGCAGTGGCGCAGTGGATAGAGCACCAGCCCTGAAGTCAGGAGGACCTGAGTTCAAATCCGGCCTCAGACACTTAACACTTAACTATCTGTGTGACCCTGGGTAAGTCACTTAACCCCAGTTGCCTTACAATAAAAAAAAAAAAAAGAACCTAGCATAAGTTATCCATTAACTGGGGTCTAACTCCCTTTTGGAGCTAATATCTGAGTTAGAGCTTGGATCTTAGGTTTTTCTATTAATCCCTTTTTGCCTCCTACATCAGTCTCAGAGTACAGATTGAGACATAATTTTTAGACATAGCTGTTGAGAAATTTTATTTTGTTTATCTATGTGTTTATAACAGGAGTTTTGTTTTTCTTGCTTTCTTTAATGTGGGGAGTGAGGGAGAGAGAGAGAGGAAAAGAGTCCCAGTCCCCTACCCAGCCCCACTCCCTTCCTTGGCTAGGGAAGAATCTTTTGAATTTGAAGCTTCTGGGAGATTTTTTTTTTTTTTTGGTGAGGCAATTGGGGTTAAGTGACTTGCCCAGGGTCACACAGCTAGTAAGTGTCAGGTGTCTGAGGTCAAATTTGAACTCAGGTCCTCCTGACTCCAGGGCCCATGCTCTATCCACTGTGCCACCTAGCAGCCCCACTTATTGGATTTCTAATTGGCATTAGTATTGTAGTAGCATCTCAGAAACAGCTGATGGCACGGTCTGCATTGGGGAACTAAGAATGCACTGAACTCTGAGGAAAGGAAAAGTCATGGTTCTGAAAGGAACCCATCAGAAAAGATATACCATGTCTACCTAATGGGAACATCTTGAAGACTCCAGCAAAAGGACTTCAAAAACTGTGAAATAAGGGTTTGCCATGTGTGCTACAAATTTGAGGCTACTTCCCCCTGATCTCTATGTATTGGTGGGAGAATGTCACAGAATCTGCAGAATTTTTAAAAAATCAATTGTTCGGGGGCAGCTAGGTGGCGCAGTGGATAAAGCACCGGCCCTGGATTCAGGAGTACCTGAGTTCAAATCCAGCCTCAGACACTTGACACTTACTGGCTGTGTGACCCTGGGCAAGTCACTTAACCCCCATTGCCCCGCAAAAAAAAAAAAATCAATTGTTCTTACATATGTGGTATAATGGATAGAGCCCTTGACTTTGAGCAAGGAGGACCCAGTTCAAATCCCGTCTCGATTATCTACTAGCTTTCTGACCCTGGGTAAATCAATTTATGTCTCAATTTTGTCACCTGTAAAATGGGGATAATAATAGCACCTATCTCCCAGGATAAAATATTTCTTAAGTGCTTTGCAAATCTCAGAGAACTATTATTATTATACCACTTTGGTAAATATCTCTGACTCAGACATTATTAACTTGGGGTCTGTGGACTTGTTTTTTACATATTCTAACAACTGTATTTCAGTATTTACTAATAATAGTGGCATTTATATAGGGCTTTAAGGTTTCAAAGTGCTTTATATATTTTATTTATATATGCTAGGTGTTAATTACAGTTAGTTTCCTTTGTGATGCTATGTATTTTACTTTATGCATTTAAAAATGCATACTCTGAGAAAAGGTCCCTAAGCTTTATTAACAAAGGGATAGGGGCAGCTAGGTGGCGCAGTGGATAGAGCACCGGCCCAGGAGTGAGGAGGACCTGAGTTCAAATTCGGCCTCAGACACTTGACACCTACTAGCTGTGTGACCCTGGGCAAGTCACTTAACCCTAATTGCCTCACTGGAAAAAAAAAAAAGATCCATGACATAAAAAAAATTAAGAACCCCTAAGTAAAAGCTAATTAAGATTGGCTAATTGATAAAGAATGATAATTGGGGAAGTGTGGAAGCATACAAAACCTCTCCTGCTCCCTCTTTCAAAAATTTTAAGAAAGCATTAAAAAATTTCAGTTTGATGCCTTTAGTCTGATCTGAATGAGAACCCCTTTATCAGTTGGCGGCAAGTAGGGACCACTCTAGGCAGAAGGAGGACTCGTCGTCTCTATGGTTTGTGCTCCTGTTAATACTTTTCAGTGGAACGGCGAGAGTCAAGCCTGCACTTCCGGTCTAGGTCCTTTTTTTTCCATGGGGCGGAACTTCCGGCGGGGATGGTATGGCTCCGTGGGCAATCTAGTCTCTTCCCACTGTGGAGGGTGAGTCCTATCCGGGCCCTGGGGGTGGGTGGGGAAGACTGAGAGAGGACCAGGGTACCTTCCCTCTCCCCTCCACCCTCCACCTTGTTCAGTGGAGTCCCGTAAGTTATGTTTGTACTTGGAACTGTGGGGAAACCACCGAGTCCCTGTTAAAAAGCCAGCAAGTTTGAAGTCAGGCTCCTGTGAGCAGAACACGTGCCGCCCCCCCCTCCTTCCCATGCTTTCCATCCCTCCCTGGCCACCCTCGGTTCTGGGTGGGGGAGCAAGCCAGGGCACACCAGGGGAGGGGGCAAGGGCAGTCATTGCTGTGGGAGGGAGAGGCTCTTGGGAATCCAGAGTGACTCCGTGATGGGGTGAGAGCGGAATGAGAGAAGAAAGAGTAGGTTATGGCATTCAAAAAAAAAAAAACAGATAAAGAGCTGGACCGGACCTCATTGGTCTAGTCTATCTCCCCTCCTATTCCATAATCGTAAACTGAGTTCTAGAGATTTCAGTTGACTGACCAAAGGTCACCTAGGAGTAAGACTGGGATTTGAACCCGGGGACTTATGTGTCTAAGGCCAGCATTCTTTCTACTGTGCCATCTTCTCCATGAAACCTTTCCTTTATTCCCCCTCCTCCCCCAGCCTTTCCCCTTGAAAATGATTTCTTCCTTTTCAAATTTTCCTAGGTCATTTGGCTCAGATCTCTCCTTTGCACCCATTATACCCTTCCTTATGCTTCATTTGTTAGTAAGCTTTTATTAATTGTTTACTATGTGTAAGGCACTCTGTATTTATGTATGTGTCATTTCCTCTTTAGTGTAATTTAAGCTCTTTGAAGTAAATTAGTCTAACATTTTTCATTGTTGTATCCCCAGTGCCCGAAATAATGCCTTCTATTAAACAGACACTTAACAAACTTTTAAAAAAATTGAATTGACTCATGCAGAGTAGTGTGAATTAGGGCTGCAAAGGTGCGATGTTTCCAGATTGTGCTAAAATCTGTTGAATGCGTAGCAGTCCTTAAAGCCCAATTCAAATGTTATCTCCTCCATGAATCAACCTCCCCTGTTACCCCAGCAGGAAAAACAAAAAACCAAAAACCCTTGGACCTTACCTAGTACTTTGTTTTGCGTCTTTCAAATGTGCCTAAGTATTAAAGTTATGTGCATGTGTATGTTATATCCCTACTACCTTCACAAGGGTAGGAACTGTCTTATTTCAACTCTGTATTTCTCCAGAGTAGTAGACGTGTAGTTCTCAGCACATAGTAGGTACACAATACATGTTGGTTGAATTGAATATTCAGGTTTAAATTATTACCAAGGCCACCTTCCCTGTTAACATCTTAGTTGTTCCCAGAGAGAGCTACCAGAATTGTGGGGTATTTTTATACTATTAGAAATTATTTCTGCATATAATAACAGGCATAGTTTTCATTAAGGGAAGAAAATGATTCTGTCATTCAGTCAACAAGTACTAAGTGTTTACTGTATGCTAGGGACTGGCCTAAGTGCTAGGGATACAAAGAAGAAAAAAAAAAACAGACTGTGATCTCTAGGAGTTTACCCTGTAATGGTGGAAACAGTATATACAAAAATCAGTAGTTACAAGTTAAATACATAGTAGTGTTAACCTGGAAATTAAGGAAACAATCAATATAGGAGAAATAAGGTCTTTAATGGGGCAGAGGAACTATAGCTAGGATTACCCTTCAGTTACAACTGGAACTATTCCCAAACAGTAAATTCTCAGTTTATCTGAAGCCCATCTATTAGCATTTCAATATCAGACCATTATTATTGTAATGGGAGAAATGGGGTACGGATTTGGGAGGGGGTTGGGGTTCTTAGGAATTCCTCTTTAAAGAATTACACCCTCTTGCACACAAAAGTAGTTAGAATAAGGTGGTAATTTATTTAGGGGGAAGGGTGGGGTGAGGGAAACCATGAAAGAAATCCTTGGACTTCTCATGGGGAGACAGGCACAAAGCACATGGCTCAGAGGTACCAAATCTCCTCGAACAGGAGGCTGGTAGGTACTTTTATAGAGGCCTGATGGGGGTGGACCATCTGCCTGTGGAAAGTTCCTTTAGTGAGGGTGGACCATCCCCCACTGGTGGTAGCTGGGAAAATTGGGTGAGGAGTGGAGGATCATCCCCCACTGGTAGTGACTAGAGGAATTGGGTGGGGGGATCCCTCTTCAGAACACAAAGGCAGCAGCCACACCCAAATTTATCTCCCTAGGGTAAGGGAGACCAGAATGAAGGGTGGAAATCCGAAGCTAGCTCAGTCTGGATTTGGTTCCACTTATCTCCCTAGGCGTTATCTGTTCTCTGGTTTAGTTTCTCAAGGAGAAGATTCCTTGATGTGCCCCAGAGAATTTCTGGGGTGCTCTGCACCCCATGACATCAATAAACTCATTTTTACCTGGTGATAAACACTGGTGACTTGAGAAGCCAGATAGTTCCCCAAATTTAAAAAGAACCTAATTAACCTTGATTTGGGATTCATAAAACCTGGATTTAAACTAATATTGAAGATCAATTCTCAACTAAAGTTTGAACAAATTTCATAAAAACAGGTAGAAATTAAATCAAGCTATAGTCTAACTTCCTCTGTGTAAATTACCTTTCTGATAATTCTACTTTGAGTGGTGATATGGTGGGAAATGGGGTACGGGTTGGGGTTCTTAGGAATTCCTCTTTAAAGAATTACACCCTCTTGCACACAAAATGTAGTTAGAATAAGGTGACAGTTTATTTAGGAGCAAGGGGAGGGAAGGGTGGGGGGAAGGAAACCATGAAAGAAATCCTTGAGATTTGGCATAAAGCACATGGCTCAGAGGTACCAAATCTCCTCGAACAGGAGACTGGAAGGTACTTTTATAGGGGACTGATGGGGGTGGCCCATCTGCCCGTGAAAAGTTCCTTTAGTGAGAGAGGACCATCCCCCACTGGTGGTAGCTGAGGGAATTGGGTGAGGAGTGGAGGACCATCCCCCACTGGTAGTGACTAAAGGAATTGGGTGAGGGGTGGCTACAGATCCCTCTTCAGAACACTAAGGCCAAAGCCACACCCAAACTTATCTCCCCGGGGTAAGGGAGACCAGAATGAGGGGTAGGAATCGGAAGCTAGCTCAGTCCGACTTGGTTCAGTTTATCTCTCTAGGCGTTATCTGTCCTCTGGTTTAGTTTCTCAAGGAGAAGATTCCTCGGTGTGCCCCAGAGAAATTCTGGGGTGCTCTGCGCTCCATGACAGTGGCAAAGAGGATTGCTAACATAGTGCAAGATAAAGGACTCAGCTTGAAAAACAAGGGACACATATAGAACATTTTAACACTAATAGCATTCTAAAAGGACAGACACAAAAACAATAATGGTAAATATTCTTTTTTTTTTTTTTGCGCGGGGCAATGGGGGTTAAGTGACTTGCCCAGGGTCACACAGCTAGTAAGTGTCAAGTGTCTGAGGCCGGATTTGAACTCAGGTACTCCTGAATCCAGGGCCGGTGCTTTATCCCCTGCGCCACCTGGCCGCCCCGGTAAATATTCTTAAGATAATTTAGCATGCACAAATTGAGCTCTCCTCTATTCTCAAAGACCTCTTAATTTGAGCCAGATCAAATTTTTTTTTTTTATAAAATTAGGCCTTTTTCTGAGGGACAAAATGTCCTATCAAAAATCCTATTTTCCTCAGACACTTAACACTTACTAGCCGTGTGACCCTGGGCAAGTCACTTAACCCCAATTGCCTCACTAAAAACAAAACAAAAATCCTATTTTCCTCCCTCTTTTTAAAGGGAGGAGAGTTCAGATTCAGATTCTCGCTTAATTGATTCAAAATGCCATTGAAAAAGGAAAAAAAAAAAAAGCAAAGTCCCACTCAGGGCCTTTAGCTGGCAGAATCAAGACCAAACTCAAAAAGGAGTGACCCCACTGTGGCCATCAGTGTTGTGGGTCAGACTTGAACTCTGCTAGCACTTGCAATCATGTGGTACATGATTTGAAAACAAAACCTGGCAGCCGTCCTTTCCAGGACCTGTTGGAGTGGCCACATATGATCCATAAAAACCTGCAGCCGTCCCCTTTGGGGGACCTGTCAGAATGGACCGATAACAAAAATCATCCATGGACATAACCAGACCCCCGACCAAAGAGCTTTTTAGGAACTCAAGCGAAAAGGACATGGGTTCTGAATTTGAGAGACCCTTACCCAGGCCAGGCCTCCAAATTTGAGTCCAGACTGGAATACAAAAGATTCCTACAGGCACCGAGCATCCGGAGGTCAAAAACGGTGGCTGGCTGGGCATGAAGTCTTCAAATCCTGGAAAGAGCCCCCATATGTTAACCTGGAAATTAAAGAAACAATCAATATAGGAGAAATAAGGTCTTTAATCGGGGCAGAGGAACTATAGCTCCTGGTATCACAAAGCTCTGAAGCTAGGAATACCCAAGATGGGAACAGAGAACAGGGTTTTTAATGGGGTAACAGAACAAAAAGGGAACCAAAAGATTGCTCCAGAGTGACATATAGCTAATTAATGTAAATGAACCTTTGACAAAAGAAATAATAGAACTGCTCCTAAATTAAGTATAGGCTACTGACTCTGAATAGAAACTACCTAATGTAGGGGGACCCTTTTTACATAATAACGTAAAGTCCTGGGAGTGAGGTGGGGAGCATTGGGAGGGGATAAGTTGCTTGGGGGAAGGTCCACAAGTCCATCTAGAGTCTGGAAATGACTAAGACAGTCAGCCCCAGGCAAATGAATTGCCTGGGAAAGAGGGGACTGGGTGGGGAATCACTTCTTAGTAAATTTTGCCGTTCTCAGTAGATAGAAAGTAGCCTTACAGGGGAAGGTGCTAGCCACTAGAGGACCAATAAAAACCTATAGGATGTAGCACTTGAGCTGAGTCTCTTAAAAAAATTAAATTTGATTCTTTTTTTGATTAACAAAGATCTACTGTCTTTTCCACCTCCCCCAACTCCCACCAAAAAACCCCACAAACAAACAACCCTCCAAAAACCCAACCCTTGTAACCAATGTGTATAGTCAAAGCAAGACAAATTCCCACATTGGCTGTATCCAAAAAAGTGTGTATTTCATTCTGTTTCCTGAGCCCATCATGTTTCTGGAAGGAAGTAGGTAGCATGCTTCATCACTGGTTCTCTGGAATCATGTTTGGTCATCATAAGGCTTTCAAAGATTTTTTTTTTAACAATATAGTTATCATATAAGTTGTTCTCCTGGTCCTGCTCACTTCACTTTACGTAGGTTCTGTCATAGGGAAAATAGGGTAGGGGGATTTGGGTAGGGGTAAGGGGTTAGGGGTTTGGCGTAGGAGTTTGGGGTCCTTAGGAATTCCTCTTTAAAAAATTACACCCTCTTGCACACAGAAGCAATTAGAATAAGATAATAGTTTATTTCCGGGCTAAGGAAGGGAAGGGAAACCATGAAAGAAATCCTTGGACTTCTTATGGGGAGAAAGGCATGGCAGAGTGTGGCTCTGAGCTACCAGTCTTCTTGAGCAGGAGACTGGCAGGTACTTTTTATAGAGGACTGATGGGGGTGACCATCTGACTGTGGAAAGTTCCTTTAGTGAGGGAGGACCATCCCCCACTGGTGGTGGCTGGAGGAGGGGTGGCTACAGATCTCTCCAGCCATCTCCTCCGGACACCAAGGCAGCAGCCACACCCAAACTTATCTCCCCTGGGGTAAGGGAAACTAGAATGTAGGGTGGAGATCCCGAAGCTAGCTCTGTCCAATCTAGTTCCACTTATCTTTTTAGGTGTGTCTGTCCCTTGGTTTAGCTTCTCAAGGAGAAGCTTCCTTGATGTACCCCAGAGAACTTCTGGGCTGCTCTGGGCCCATAACAAGTTCATTACAAGTCTTCTCAGGTTTCTCTGAAACTATTTTTCATAATTTCTTATGACACAATTATGTTCATATTCATAATTTTTTTTTCAGCTATTCCCCAGTTGATAGTTACACTCTTAGTTTTAATTTCTTTGTCACCACAAAAACTTAGTACAGATATTTTTGTTAAAATAGGTCCTTTTTCTCTTTTTTTGATCACTTCACTTTAATTTTAAAGGAAGCCAGCCTTTATTTAGGACACCCACAGTTAGTGGGCATGACATTGATGATCAATAGGCAGAGACTGAAAAGGAATGATTAGAAAGATGGGAAAAGCAACAGAGAGCAGTGGTAAAAATCCAGAGAGGAGAGAATATCCTGTAAGAAAAAGTGGTTAACAGTGTCCTGTGCTACAGAGAGATAAAGAAGGATGAGGACTAAGGAAACGCCATTATATTTGGCAATAGGTAACTTTTTTTTTTTGGCAGGGCAGTGGGGGTTAAGTGACTTGCCCAGCATCACACAGCTAGTGTCAAGATTTGAACTCAGGTACTCCTGAATCCAGGGCCAGTGCTTTATCCACTGCGCCACCTAGCTGCCCCCGGCAATAGGTAACTTTGAAGAGAGTTGTTTCAGTTTAATGATGGAAGAAGGGAATCAGCATTTATTTTAAGCACCTCCTAAGTGCCAGGCACCATGTTAAGTGCTTTACAAATATCTCATTAGGAAGAGAATGAAGAGAGGAAGTAGAGGCATCTCATATAGATAGTTTTTCCCCCCTAAGAGTTCAGCTCCTTAGGGGAGGAGAGATATAAGACAATAGCTGAAGGGTGATAGGATCTGGTGAGGATTTTCTAAAGGGATAGACTTGGGTGTATTTAAGGGTAGCGGGAAGGAACCAGGAAATAGGGAGAGACTGAAAGTTATCAAAAGAGTAGAGATGACAATGGGGGCAATCTGCTGAAGAAAATGGAGGTGATGAGATCAAAGATTGGGGGATTGGCCTTGGCAAGCAGAAGTCACTTCATCATAAGACTAGAGTGAGACAGTGGGGAACAATGTCAAAGGGGTGTGAGAAGAGGAGGAAGGAAGAAGGGGTTCAGTGGGTGAATGACCCTTAGTTTTGTGAGGGCCAAAATTTGATATACGGAGTGTTATTTGGGTGATTCGCCTTAACATTGGGGTCTCGGAATATGAGGGACCTTTTAGGTTTAACCCTCCCCTCTGAACTGCCTTTTTTAGATATTTTTCCCAGGCCAATAAGAAAGGAGCCTCTAAGCTTTAGTTCACAAAAGGATCAGATTTTATTACTTGGGAATTAATTAAACAACAAAGGTGAAACTAATAAAAATCAAAGATAAGGAAATAGGAGAATAGAAATACAGAGAAATGCTCTTAACTCTAAACTTAGCCTATTAGGGTTTTTCATAATTAAACTCACCAAACACCTGAACAGCCCAATAGTTTAAGGTTGCTCGGGAGCCACACCAAGAGCACGAATATGTGCTGCCAGCACAAGAGCCCAGAAGCAGCCTGCCTCCCTTCAGGGAGCATTCAATCTCTCCTCCCCCAAAAGGGGAGGTCCTTCAAAAGCTGCCTTTCTCAGTAGCAAATGTAACCTCGGGGTGGGCCAGGTGTGAGTTAGCTAAAAACGGGAATATTAATCTTTACCACAAATAATTTTTACCACAGTTTTTCAGTGATGTGCAAGGCAAGGTCCTCAGCTGAGAAGGTGTGTGGAGGGAGTGGTAGAGAAGGCTGGAGGAGAGACAAAAAGGTTTGGGTCAACTGAGGTGGTGAGTGGGGTAGGGGGAATCTATTAGAGAACAGTAGGATTACCTTTCTGTAATAAGGGTCCATTTGAGACTAGTAGCATAAATTTTTTTTTTTGTTTTGTTTTGTTTTTTTTGAGGGGCAATTGGGGTTAAGTGACTTGCCCAGGGTCACACAGCTAGTAAGTGTTAAGCGGATTTGAACTCAGGTACTCCTGACTCCAGGGCCGGTGCTCTATCCACTGTGCCATCTAGCTGCCCCAGTCAGGAAGACTCTTCTTCCAGAATCCAAATCTGGGCAAGTTGCTTAACCCTGTTTGCCTCAGTTTCCTCATCTGTAAAATGAACTGGAGAAGGAAATAGCAAAAGACTCTAGTATCTTTGCCAAGAAAACCCCAAATGGGGTAATGAAAAGTTTACCATAACTGAAATGACTGAACAACAACTTTGTAAATAGGCTATCAGTAAACCACAAAATAGTGTTAGGTCTTCTGTGTGCCAGACTCTTCCCTCTGGCCATCAAATATCAAGCATTTATTAGGTGCTTATTATGTGCCAGGGACTGTGTTAGATACTGTGGACGTAGAAACAAAAGTGAGACAAAGGCAAAATTTTGCCTTTGAAAAGCTTACATGGTATACAGTAACAGCAATATTGTTCGATGAAGAATTGTGAATGACTTGGCTATTCTCAGCAATACAGTGATCCTAGACAATCCCAAAGGACCAGTGATAAGGCATAAATTCCACCTCCAGAGAAAGAACTGATATTGATTGAATAGTCATTTTTTACTTTCTTTCATTTTTTTCTTTTATACTAAATGACTAATATGAGAATGTTTTATATATTGGACATGTATAACCTATATCTGATTGTTTACTGCCTGAGGGAGGAGGGAGAGAGATAGAATTTGAAGCTCAAAACTTTCAATAAAAATGTTTATTAAAAAAAAATAAAGACAAGCTTACAGTCTATCTAGAGGAGAAGGCATGTACATATAGGAATTAGTATGAAATAGATACAAAATAGTTGTTATTTGTCCTTCCTTCTCTAAGAGAACCATGACATCCAGAGGTAATGTCATGACTGAGTAAATTGGATTTAAGTGAGGGAGTCACCAGCCTCACTCACTCCTCCAGAGCCATCTGGGTCCAGTGGCAAGGTATATATCAGGACAACTGGAGATGGCTCCAGATGTTTGAGACAATTGGAGTTAAGTGACTTGCTTAGGGTCACACAGCTAAGTGTCAAGTGTCTGAGGCCAGATTTGAACTCATGACCTTCTGACTATCCTGTGCCACCTAGCTGCTCCAGATACCATATAGTAATTTTGGAGGGAAGACTTTAACAGCCAGGGAGGTGAGGAAAGGCCTCACTTAGAAAGTTATTCTTAAGTTGAACCATGAAGGAAACTAGAGATTCCAAGGGACAGCAGGAGGAGGACAGATATTCCAGTGAGGGCTGTTTATGAAGCACAGTCAAAAGGGCCATTTAACTGAACAAGAATGTGTGAACAGGATTAGTGGGTGATGAGGCTGGAAAGGTAGATGATAGTCTTTTTTGGCAAGGCAAGGCAATGAGGGTTAAGTGACTTGCCCAGAGTCACACAGCTAGTTAAGTGTCAAGTGTCTGAGGCTGGATTTGAACTCAGGTCCTCCTGAATCCAAGGCCAGTGCTTTATCCACTTACGTCACCTAGCTGCCTCTAGATGATAGTCTTTTAATGTGAAACAGGTGTTTTGTTTGCTCCTCAAGGAAAATACCTTTGAATGGTGTGGGGGGGATCAGTGGAGTGAAGAGAGACCTGAGGCAGGGAGACCAATTACGAGGCCTACAGTAATACAGGTGAGAGGTGAAATGATAGTAGCTACATGAATGGAGAGAAGGGACAAATGAAAGAAATGTGGAGGGAGAAATGACAAGATTTTGCAGCTGATTGTGGAGTGAGTAAAAGTCAGGAGTTAAGGATGACACTAGGGCTGTGAATCTGGGTGACTGGAAGAATTATGCTCATAACAGAAACAGGAAAATCTGGAAGAAGAGTGGATTTGGGGAAGATTGAATTATGGAGAAGAATTCTAGGCTTGAGGCAGTGAGGCTAGGTCTCCTGCAGGGAACTTGGGAAAGGAGGAAGGTATAATTTCTTTTGTTTTTGTTTGTTTTTTCAGGGCAATGAGGGTTAAGTGACTTGCCCAGGGTCACACAGCTAGTTAAGTGTCAAGTGTCTGAGGCCGCATTTGAACTCAGGTCCTCCTGAATCCAAGGCCAGTGCTTTATCCACTGCGCCACCTAGCTGCCCCCAGGAAGGTACAATTTCTGAAGAGGTCAGAGAATCCATCTTGTTCCTGACTGGATTGACCAACTGTGACCCGAGAACAGGGGGCAGAAACATCCTAACTGAGCACAGATGGGACCCTGAGCCCAAACACAACTGAGGAAGACATTGGGGCAGCATTGCACAAGGGGATGGGGGTGTGAGACTAGGGAGAAATTAATGTAATCTTGGGCCTGTACCTGGTTGAAGGAGGGGATTGAAGAAGATGAAGAGACTCATCTTTGTGAACTTTCCCATTGGTGTAGTAGTAGATCTCTCCTCAGGGCGGGGCAGTGCATGATAACCCCTTCTAACCCCTTCATAGGCCTTTTCCTTACCCTGTGTTTTTCGGATTTCTCCAGTATTCTCTAACTCTTGCCTGAGACATCTGACCTGGGTGGTTCTGCAACTCTTGATGGAAGGAGATGATGGCCCTGGTCAGACTTTACCAAAGATCTGAAAGTGTCCTGATTGAGGACTGGGTTACACTGCATTCAGGGCTTCATTTTGCCTGGAGAAGAAATGCCTCTAGGAGGGTGATGAAGAATAAAGTTGGGGAGGTGGGAAAGGGGCCAATTCATTGAAGGGCTTTTCCATATTTATTTAAGCATAAACAACTCCTTTCACATAAACAGTAATAGATACACAATTGCAAGGGGGTAACTAGAATCAAACAAGGGAGTTGATAAATCTTAAAAATAGATTTGAAAGAGGGCATAGAATGGTCTTGGCACAAAAGAAAGTTAAATTTTCTGTGATTTCTGTACTTCTTGCTTTCCAGTTAACACATACACTGCCCTCATCCAGAGATGTTGGCTTCCCTTGCTGACTTGCTGCATTCTGCATGGTTTATAGTATTCACATGCACTTACGTTCACGGTGGTCAGGGTGAACAGTGGGTCACATGTACATATGCACACAGACACATTTAAAATGTTGTGACAACAGAGGGAGCAGGAAAGGATTGTCCTTGTGTCTCTGGTTGGACCCAGAGAGGGCTAAGAAATTTTAGGGTCAGATACTAGTTGGAAAGTTAGGGTGGGTCAGGTATAGTCTCCTCATGATCCTTTCCCTCTCCAGTTCCATCTGCTCCCCAGGTTTCTGCTTGTGCCTCTAAGGGGAGGCTAGAAGACAAGGCAATGGCAGCTGAGCTCCTATCAGCCAGAGCCCAGGTGAGCTATCTTTCCTGCAAAGTCATTGCTAGCACTCCTAAGCTCCCTCATAGGCTTAGTTCCTTTCCTAAACCAAGCACTTCTCTTCTTCCCATGGGTTAGACCTAACCATGAGTTATTTTGTATGGACTCTATCCTTTTGCCTGCCAAATCCACCTGCACAGAGTCTGTAAACCTGCGTCACAGGATTTGAAGATACAGTCCCTCTGAGTTACTGTACCTGAAAAAGGAGGTTTGGAACGAGTAATCTCAATCCATTGTGGGGGAGGTGGGGTACTATTTGTAATACTCCTATACCTACCAAGTGTGTACATCTTGTCAGTCCTTTTTTGAGAAGTGAGTTTCATTCACAAACAACCCTTATACTCAACATAGACGCATGCTTGTATTACTTAGGTTCATAGATAGCAGCATTCAGATATTAATAAAATGCACACATTTGACATAGTGAGCACTCCTAGACATGCATACTTGCCTATAATCTTCCTACTACCATGTCCCCTACCTTGGGACAGTCCCTAGGACTACAACAGGAGGGTCTCATTTCAGGCATTGGTGACTTTTGAAGATGTGGCTGTATACCTCACCCAGCAGGAGTGGGCCTGCCTGGGCCCTGCTCAGAAGTATCTCTACCGGGATGTGATGCTGGAGACCTATAGGAATATTATCTCATTGGGTAAGGTGTCCTTCTTAGGACTCGAGTCTGACTCTCATGATTTCCTATATCGTAAATAACTATAGGGTCTTAAGGAACTAGTTGGGTTTGGGCTCCAAACAAGGATCAGAAATTCCTAATTCCATCTTGGCTTAGGAACAGAATGTTTTTGCTTCCTTTTCCCAGGCCATAAGGTTCATGCAGAGAAGAAAAGGGGTATTTCTTTCAAGCTTTCTTTGAGTCTGAATCTTCCCTCTCTTCTATCTTCCTTGTTGTATAGGTATAGGAAAGGTCCAATAGTGACATCCTTAAAAGTGGGAGTGTTCTACCCTACAAATGGAGAAAGGTTACATGCTGGCTCTTCTATGCCTAAATCACAAATTCGCTGGCCCCCCCCCCCCCCCCCCCCCCGTTCCTGAGGGGGATACAACTCTGGGGCCCCTGCCCCAGGGTGCATATTTCTTCCTTGGCCTTTCCTGCCATGCCCTCCGTAGATCTTTCCCTTCTTCCACTTGTTTGTCTGTACATACGACTAGGACAGCCCCCTATAACCAAGAAAAACCACTCTGCCCCATTTCCTTCTCCATAATCAGGATTTCCAGTGTCCAAACCCGTTGTGATCTCCCAGCTGGAGCGAGGGGAAGAACCATGGGTCCTGGGCATGAAGGTAGCTGAGGGGAGAAAGGTTCTGAGAGGCAACTGTTCAGGTGAGTGAGATAACTTTTCCTTCATTCAGTGATTGAATAGGCATTTACTGGGCTCCTTCTATGTACTCTTTGGGGTATTTAGGTTTTTCAAACATTTCAAAGTGGAAGATATAGTTCCTGCCTCCTCCAAGTTGGCCCCACCCTCTCCTGTCTCTTCTGGGATCTTGTCTCTTTCATTTTTAGTTTCTCCTTATCCACAGTAATTATCAGGTCAGTGTGTATATACTACTTAGTGACTTTTCTTGTGTAATTTCAAATTAATCTCTAGATTAGTTGGAACAATTTGCAGCTCCACCAATTGCATATTAAGATTTTGTGTTCCCAGAGACCCTCCAACATTATGTTTTACCCCTTACCCCTTTTTAAGTGTACTCCATCCTGGGCCAAGAGCCTGTCATTCCCACATTATTGACTGGTCACCCCAGACAGAAATGTTATCTTCTATTAAACTCCTATAACTGGTGCTATTCATATATCACTTGTTACACAGTGACTGCATTGTATTGGGCTTATTTTTGCTTATGTCTGTGGAGATACATGGAGCTTCTGTTGGTATGAAGACCTGGAGATACTTCTTGACCTTCAGTCAGTGTACAGAAGCTCCATTTCTTCCTTCCCACTAACTATAGATTTTGACCTTCCTGATTTCCTATCTACCCTCTTCCTCACCTCTCCACTATCACCATTTGTCCTTCCATATAGAGTCTCCTCTTCCCAGACTCACTTCTCCCCCCCCCCTTTTTTTTTTGGTGTGTGTGTATGTGTGGGGCAATTGGGGTTAAGTGACTTGCCCAGGGTCACACAGCTAGTAACTGTCAAGTGTTTGAGGCCAGATTTGAACTCAGGTCCTCCTGAATAAAAGGCTGGTGCTTTATCCACTGTGCCACTTAGCTGACCCCTCAGACTCACTTCTAAGCAAGAATTCTTGCTCTTCATCCTCCTTCATCCCCTCCCCTCCCAGTTTCACAAATAACTCCTCTGGATGTTTTTTTTACTACTTATCACAACATGGGCATAAATCCTGATATAGATAACAAACCTAGGTAAGAGGCAGGAAGGCTTAACTAGCCTTCAGAATAGCTACTCTTGGGCTTTGAATGGTAACTGGGTTTGAGCCTCCCCCCTTTTAGACTCCTTTCACTGACCTCTTAATTCTTCATCCTGGGGCTCAGCTACATGTACTTTATTTTTTATTCCCAGGGCTTATTTCTTTCATCTTTTAGGTCCCCATCCCTTCTCTCTCTCAAGAAGATCCCTAATGAGACAATAGTTGTTAATTGCCTGTCCCTTGTTCCCAAGAGTAAGATTTATTTACTTCTCAAAAGCCACCCTCCCCATAATTTCCATATCTGTCTCCTTCAAAGAATGGTCAAGTTAGGTCATTTACTGGCAATCTTCTATTAAAGCATAAGTTCTTTGAGAGCATGTACCCTCAGTTGCATATACATGTTTGTCTGCTGTAAAATTTGGGGCACACATAGGTTTTCTTTTTTGTTTTTTTTTTGGTGAGGCAATTGGGGTTGTGACTTGCCCAGGATCACACAGCTAGTAAGTGTCAAGTGTCTGAGGCTGGATTTGAACTCAGGTCCTCCCGAATCCAGGGCTGGTGCTCTATCCACTGCGCCACCTAGCTGCCCCACACATAGGTTTTCAATGAATTTTTGTTAAATGAATGAATTAATATCTTTTGTTTTAGATTGTGAGACCAGGAACAAGAAAAAGGAATGGACTCCAGCACAAGAACTTTCTGAAGAAAAGCAATCAAAGAGGGAAATATTGGAAATACTCAGAGAAAATATTACCCAGCCATCCAACTTTCATAATACCTGTGAAATCAAAGGCAGTTCAGTGAGACCTCAGAGGAATGCTACTGGAAAAATACTCAAGAAATCACTTTCCAGAGAACAAAGTTTCAAGCCAGTAACAGTCACCCATAGAAACAGTCCAGGACAAGTGCTCCCCAAATTTAGTGAATCTGGGAGAAGCTTCAGTATTAACTCAAAGAGTATTTCTCCAGGAGAAAAGCCTCATCAATACGATACAAATGGACAAAATTCCCAACAGCATCCTGACCAGAGAGTCCGTATAGGGAAGAAATACTATAAATCTAATATATGTGAGAAAACATTCAGGCAGAACTCAAACCCAATTGAACAGCAGAGTATTAACAATGGGAAAAAATCCTATCAATGTAATGAATGTGGGAAAATCTTCTTTGTAAGCTCAACCCTTATTCAGCACCAGAGAATTCACACAGAAGAAAAACCCTATGAGTGTAAAGAATGTGGAAAAACTTTCAACCGTAGTTCTAATCTTAACCAACACCAGAAAATTCACACTGGAAAAAAACCTTTTAAGTGCAATGAATGTGGTAAAGCCTTCTATCAGCAGTCTAATCTTACTCAACATCAAAGAAGTCACAGTGGAGAGAAACCTTATAAATGTATGGAATGTGGAAAAGCCCTTAGTACAAAATCTTCCCTTATTCAACACCAGAGAATTCACACTGGAGAGAAACCCTATGAGTGTAATGAATGTGGGAAAACCTTTGTTCGGGGCTCTAATTTTATTGATCACCAGAGAATTCACACTGGAGAGAAGCCCTATGAGTGTAATGAATGTGGTAAAGCCTTCTCTCAGCACTGTAACCTTATACAACACCAGAGAATTCACAGTGGAGAGAAACCTTATGAATGTCATGACTGTGGGAGAGCTTTTGTTGCACTTGCACATTTGATTCAACATTATAGAATTCATACTGGAGAAAAACCCTATGAATGTCATGACTGTGGGAAAACCTTTCGTGCAAGCTCATACTTTCTTCAGCATTGTAAACTACATACTTAGAAAACTTATACATGCTAGTAGGAAAGCATTTAGTGAACATTCATCTCATTCAAAATCAAAGAATTCAAAGTGGAGAGAATTTAATAAATATTAAGCATCTACTATTGGTAAAACTGTGCTAAATGCACAGAAAACATAAGGAACTTGCATTATATTCACAGGTGAGGAAAAACAAAATAATTAAAGTAGGAAGGACATTAACAACCTTTGTATTCCTAGAGCTTTACACATAGTCAACCTTTAATAAATGCTTGTTGACTGACCAAAAAACAAACAAAATCAACCAACAAAATCTGTCTATTTCTATGAATATATATACTTTCACTCGTAGCTGTGATCCTAGCAAATATCAGCTAGTTCACACTATGGACAAAGCAAAACTGGGAAAGAAAGTCTCCCTTCAGTACATCAGAGACCTTGTGTGTGTGTATCTAGTATGGGAAAGCTTTTTGTCAGAACTCTTCACTTTATAAACCTTAAGAGAATCAATATGAAAGAAAATTTGAATGGAATGAATGAAGGAATCTTACTCCTTATCTTATAACTTACTCAGAATCATGGAATTTACCTAAAAGAAATAATCAGTGAATATGTTAAAGTCTTGGATATAAGCTTATCCTTTTTTCAACAAAAAGTCTGAACAGGGCCTTATAATAAATCTCTCTGAACTCTGCACGCAAAGGGTATTTTTGTATTTGAATCACATAGCAGGAACAAAGAGAATGACTTTCCTGTCAAATGGGATGAGGAGGGCGGCTAGGTGGCATAATGGATGAAGCACTGGCCCTGGATTCAGAAGAACCTAAGTTCAAATCCGACCTCAGACACAACACTAGCTGTGTGACCCTGGGCAAATTACTTAACCGTCATTGCCCCACCAAATAAATAAATAAACAAATAAATGGGATGAAGAAAGGGAAAATGGCAGTTCTATCACAACGTGAAGCAGAAAACAAGTCATTTTTGGAGTCAGTTGGGGGATGGAAAACTCTTAAGGATGAAATTCTGTATTTTAATGAAGAAGAAAAGAGGAGATGTCCAAAGAAACCTATATGGATATACAAGGAACCTATCAACAACTTAAATTTTTGAAAAGACTTGTATAAAAGATGAAAGAGTCCATAAGGGAAGATGAATAGGAAAGCGTGGATAAGTCCATTACAACATGTTAGGAATGTCAAACGTTGGAGGCCAACAAGAAATACAAAAGGGAAAAAAGGGAAAGGGAGTTTTCTTTAACTGTATTAAGGGAAAGATTGACAGATATATACTTGGAGTAGATAGTTAATAGGAAGCTGGAACCCAGAGTAAGTAAGTAAATAGTGAGAACACCTAGCTTCCCTTTAGGAACTTGGCAAAGACACACTACATCCCAAGTTACCAAGAGAACTGGTGAATGTGGTTGTTGTCTGTCACTAATTTCTGAAAGAGAAGCATTATAGGACTGATAAAATGTCTTTTCAAAAGAAGAGAGTAGGTTCTATAAACTATACTCCAGTGAACTTGACTTTGATTCCTGAATAAATTCAAGAACAAATTTTTAAAGGGATGATTTATGAACATGTAGAAAAGGAGGTGATGATCTTGAGGAACCAGCATAGCTTCATAAAGATTAGATTATATCAGATAATCCTCATTTTCCATTTTGACAGGGTTATTAGACTGGCAGATAAGGAAAATATCATTAATTGTTTGCCTTTTTGATAAAGTCTTATGCTGCCTTTGTAGCAAAAGAGAGAAATGGGTTGCATAGTAGTTCATTTAAGTGGATTAAAAACTGGGACCAAAGAGGAGTCTTAGATGACTCAATGTCAGCTTAGAGGGAGGTTCCTAGTGGAGAGCTTTGTGTAATTGCTTGACCTTTGTTCTTTAACTTTTTTTTTAATCATTAGTAACTCAGATAAAGACATAGATGGCATGTTTATCGAATTTACAGATGATGCAAATGTGGGAGCTATAGCTAACATGTCAGTCAATGTTAGGATCCAAAAAGATACTGACAAACTAAGATGATGGACCAAATCTACTAAGATGATTTGCCGGGGGTGGGGGGGTGGGAGGGGTGTAGAGCAGATTTAATTGGCAGATTGATGTAGACCCCTAAATTTGGATCCCTACATTTAGAGTAGGGATTCTTAACCTGGGATCTGAAACAAATAACAAAAAAAGTTGGTCACTATTTCAATATAATTGGTTTCCTTTGTAATTTTTTCTTTTTTCTTTTTTGTGGGGCAATGAGGGCTAAGTGACTTGCCCAGGGTCACACAGCTAGTAAGTGTCAAGTGTCTGAGGCCAGATTTGAACTCAGGTCCTGAATCCAGGGCTGGTGCTCTATCCACTGCTCCACCTAGCTGCCCCCAATTCTGTATTTTCTGCATTTAAAAACATTGAGAAGAGGTCCATAGATTTCCTCATACTGCAAAAGGGGTCCGTGACACCCCTGATTTGGAGTTTCTTGGCACATTAAGTGATTTGTCCAGTGTCACATGGGATATCAGAAGTGAAACTTGAATCCAATCTTCCTGACTGAGGTTTGCAAGCCCCTGTTGTCTCTCCATATGAAATTTAGTAGAGACAAATGTAAATTCTATACTTAATTTAAAAATTCAGCTTGACAAATACAGGATAGTTGAGATAAAGCTAGACAATTCTCTAAAAAAGACAGTAGTGTACTCTAAACTTACTGGAAGTCAAGAAGTACATCCAGATGACACAGCAGATAGAACGTTAGATTTGGAATCAGGCGGACCTGAGTTTAAATCCTTGCTCAGATGCTAGTGTGTGATACCGGACAAGCCACTTAACCTTTCCAACTCAGTTTCCTCATCTGTAAAATGGGATAATAAAAACATTTCTCTGCATGTGTAGAAGAAAACAATTGGGGAAAAGACTTCATTACCATAGCAACAAGCCAGCCATGAAGCCAAAATACTATTTTAAGCTCTTTTTCTTCTCAGCCTAAGCCACACTTTGAGAAGTACATAAATCATAACAATAAAAATTCTGCCTCATGTACCTCAGGAGCCACCAGCCAAAATGAAAGTCCCCACAATTTAGATAACTCTTGTGCTTTCAGTCTGTTTCCTTTGTGAGTAAGAAATGACAGAGGTAAACTGAAACAAGATTTCCAGGCACTACAACAATTTATTAACAAAACTGTTAGTAAAGTGAGTCACTAGCCATCTCAGCAAAGTATAGAACCCCAAAAGAATGAGAAAGCCCCTTTTTATTGAGATGTAAGAAAGGAGTTATGGGTGGTTAGGGAATTTCACAATTGGCACAGCTGGGAAAGATGGGTTGGCCTTCTGGTGTTCAGGCCTTCGGGTTGTGCCCAGATCTGGCAATTAAGGAATGTTAATACCTTTTGGGACCCAGCTGCCTAGAAAAACAAAACCATCCCAATCAGGTTCCCCACCCACCTTTGACCTCCCCTTTGGCAATTTTGCTAAGGAGACCGGAGAACATGAGAGTTGCCCCTGGGGAGGGAGGGCCTAGCTCAAGCTTGTCCTCTGCTTTTCTATAAATTGAGGCAAGGGCTCTAGGTTAGCTAGCAAGTACCCTGGGGACTGGGGTACTTGACCAATCCTTTAGAGACTACCTTGTGAGCTAGACTAAGAGATGGGTTTTTTGACAAAATGGGGGAAAAGCTGGATTACAGGGTAATATTAGTTATCAAATGACAGCATAATATTAATTCCTCACCCTTTTGTTTGTATACCTTGCCCAGTTGCTCTCCTTTTTCTCTAGCTTCCTATTCACAATAATGAAACACAAATCAGAAGCAGCTAAGATCTAGCACTTTATGTGACCAGACGTTAATACCAATTAGAAATGTAAACTTTCGGGGCAGCTAGGTGGTGCAGTGGATAAAGCACCAGCCCTGGATTCAGAAGGACCTGAGTTCAAATCCGGCCTCAGACACTTTGTGTGACTTTTGGCAAGTCACTTAACCCTCATTTCCCTGCAAAGAAAAAGAAATGTAAACTTTTAAAAACAGGAAAAATGTGGACTTCACAGCTGAGAAATTGGTGCCTTACTGTTTATTATAAGTTTGGAGCCCAGGGGGAAAAGTTCAGTCCAATCTAGACATACCTCCTCTCTAGGCAAGATTGAATATCATTTATACCAGTAATTCACTGAGCCTCTGCTCATCCCTTTTGTTCCACTTGTGGAGGTTTTTCCCCATGAGAAGGAATGGTTTAGCGGGCAGCTAGGTGGCTCAGTGGATAAAGCACCGGCCCTGGATTCAGGAGAACCTGAGTTCAAATTTGGCCTCAGACACTTGACACTTATTAGCTGTGTGACCCTGGGCAAGTCACTTAACCCTCATTGCCCTCAAAAAAAAAAGAAAAGGAATGGTTTAAAACGTTAAAACCCCCTCTTTCGACTGTGGATCATGGCAAGTAGAAGGATTTCAGTCCCACCCAAAGAACTTCATCCTCAGTATATTATTTCTCCTTGGCAAAGAGAAGTACCAAGGGTTACCCCATTGCCACTTCCAGTCTCTACCAACATCATTCAGCAACCTTTGAGGTTCATGATATTAAAATGTATTGTCCAGGGGGCAGCTAGGTGGTGCAGTGGATAAAGCACTGGCCCTGGATTCAGGAGTACCTGAGTTCAAATCCGGCTTCAGACACTTACTAGCTGTGTGACCCTGGGCAAGTCACTTAACCCTCATTGCCCTGCTAAAATTAAAAAAAAAAAATGTATTGTCCAATCCAAATCCCTAGTAGTTCTTGGCATGTACCTTTTCAGTCCCTGGCTTACTGTCTTTCCATCTGCTCCTATTCCTGCCCTAAGAGACTTCAACATACAAGATGTCCCAAATGTCTTAGCTTTAATAGCTTAAAATTGCACTAAGGTTTTTGGAACACCCTGTGTATATTGTCTCTCAAATACCCTAACTTACCAGTTCTCCAGTCGACTCAAGTGCTATGACCTACTCTTCTAATCCATTTTAGCTATACACAGATATCCTAGATCTAGCCATTATCCATGAATGTGTTTAGTTTTCATGTTAACCCCAAAAATTCCTTTTATCTGCTCATAACCATAATTCTAGTGCCTTCCCTCAGCTGATTATTTCAGTTTTTATCATGTATAATGCTTGTTTGTACATAAGTATTTGCAAGTTGTCTCACCCATTAGATTGTGAACTCTTTGAGAGCAGGGACTGTCTTTTACCTTTCTTTATATCCCTACAACTTAGAACAGTGCCAAACACACAGTAGGTACTTAATAAATGTTTGTTGACTGACTGATGATGTCAAATAAGGTGTGTATTTTTGCTAAAGGATTTGCTATATTCTGGGACAGCTAGGTTGCACACCAGCCCTGGATTCAGGAGGACCTGAGTTCAAATCCGGCCTCAGACACTTGACACTAGCTGTGTGACCCTGGGCGAGTCATTTAACCCCAATTGCCTCACCAAAAAAAAAAAAAAAAGGATTTGCTATATTCATTATACTGAAGGGTTTTCTCCATTGTGAATTCTCTGATGTTGAATAAAGACTGAGTTAAACAGAGACTTAAAGCTTTCCGGGGCAGCTAGGTGGCACAGTGGGTAAAGCACTGACCCTGGATTCAGGAGTTCCTGAGTTCAAATCCAGCCTCAAACACTTGACACTGACTAGCTGTGTGACCCTGGGCAAGTCACTTAACCCTCATTCCCCTGCGCCCCCTCCCCCCAAAAGACTTAGAGTTTTCCCACAGTTGTTAACAGATGGTGGTAAAAACAATATATTAACTACTTCCCCAATGCAGAGGAACGGCTAATTGTTCCTTAAAAGACATTGCAGGGGCAGCTAGGTGGTGAAGTGGATAAAGCACTGACCCTGGATTCAGGAGAACCTGAGTTTGAATCCAGCCTCAGACATTTGAAACTTATTAGCTGTATGACCCTGGGCAAGTCACTTAACCCTCATGCTCCACAAAAAAAAAAAAAAAAAAGACTTTGGGACATTCCTCAAGACTTGGTTGGCTCATTGCAATTACTTCCTCATCCTCTGAGTACAAAACAGCTATGAGGAGGCAATGAGCTGCCGGGTTGGTGGATCTCAGTGGAAACTTTCCTCAGTTGAATCAATTTAGGGGATTCAACATCCTTTTAAAATTATTTTTCTCTTGAAATAGCTATGTAAATCTCCTTTTGTTAACTGTTGAATGACCTACATATGTCTCATTTTGTTCCAATATAAAAACCTAAACTCCCAGGGGATTGGCTGAGTCAGGCCAGGCCCAGAACACTGATAAAACATTTTTCTCCAGTATGAATTATCTAATGTTAGATAAAGTTTGCAATCTCATTGAAAACTTTTTCATATACATCAGATTTATAAGCTTTCTAATGTCAATTTTCTGGTATTAATTGAAGACTGAGCTCTGACTGAAGACCTTTTCTGAAATACTACATTTTCCAGGAATTCTATGATGGATATTAATTTTTTAATGTTGGTGGAAGCTCTGCTCACATGGGTCACAATGATGTGGTCTCTCTCTAATATTTAATAGGGTTTGAGCTCACACTGACACTTTTTTTGCCACCTCCTCCCCCGAATTCTTTATTCTCCTGGCTTCTTTACCCTGTGACACTTTCTTGAACATTATTTTTACTAGGAAAAAGACTTGCTAGGGCAGACATTTCCTCAGTTTATATTACTGGGTTTCCAGAATGTATCCCTAACATACCCTCACATTTAAAGGCTTCTCTGATCCCAGGTTTTTGATACAAATGCCTGTTGATTTCTTGTGATTTCCCTTTAGAAACTTCCTGCTTTGAAATCAGCTTTGGTTTCATCTTGGTTTTACAGTCTGAAGTGACACAAAGTTCAAAGACCACATTTTCTTTGTTGAGAGAAAACTGCAAGAATAGGGTGGGACTGGATGTCAGAACCTTCATGGAGCCTCCGGAAGTGATGAGCACAGAGAATGGAAGCCTATCTGAGAGAGCTTGTTATAGACGATATGTGGGCATAGGCCCATCAGAATTGCTTGCTAATCCCAGTGCATAGGGCCTCCCTGTTAAAGCATTCTCTTTTCTTCTCTTTGAAGAACTGATTCCTTACAGTCACTTATGTCCCTCTTCAGCTTCTTGGAGGTCAATCACTCTGGTGCTGATTCTGCCTGGATGGCTACCTTTCCTGCCTTAGTAACCCTGAACACAAAGAAACAAAACTGCTCTGAGAAAATTATGGGACAAAGGTCTGGTTTTTCAACAACAAAATCTACTACTCTACTGGACTGGTTTGCAGATGTTTTGTGAACACTAAATTTCGACTGATTAGTGTTATTGTTATTGTTCACTGGGCAGTACAGTTTTGTTTTGTTTTTTTCTGGGGAAATGAGGATTAAGTGACTTTCCTGATTTCCTATCAACCCTCTTCCTCACCTCTCCAGTATCACCATTTGTCCTTCCATATAGTCTCCTCTTTCCAGACTCACTTCTTTTCTTTCCCTTTTTTTTTTTTTTTTGGCGTGTGTGAGGCAATTGGGGTTAAGTGACTTGCCCGGGGTCACACAGCTAGTTAGTGTCAAGTGTTTGAGGCCAGGTTTGAACTCAGGTCCTCCTGAATCCAGAGCCAGTGCTTTATCCACTGAGCCATCTAGCTGCCCCTTCACGTACCGTTTTAATACGAGCTGCGCAGCAATCCTTCATAAGTCCCACTACAGCCTGGAGGATGGGGGGGGGGGGCCCGGGAGGAGGGGATGAAGGAAGGGGAACAGAAGGAAAGGGCTGGGGACAGAGCTAGAAGGGCGCCTGCCCGGCCGGGGCAGCAAACTCCTTCCTGCCACTCTCACCACAGGCGCTTCATCTCTGCCCTCCGCGGAGCATCGATGCCTTAAATGTGTCCAGGGGCAATTCCGGTGCTTGGCCTGATCTAAGCGTGTGGAGGAAGGTTGAGGGCCTGTATGCGTCGGTTCCAGGTTTCTCCACAGATTCTAGTTCTCCACTCTGTAGAACGCGCTCATTCACCGAGACCAAGTGGACACTAATACAAAGTGCACTAGAGAAAGCCACCTGCGCAAGGTCTGGGACCAGGCGCTTTACCACCTATGGGGCAGAAGCTCAGAGAGGCGTTTTCTGTCAGTAGGTTCCAGCGAGCCCAGGAGAAGGGGTCTGGGCTCTGCTGTTCCTATTGTCTGCTCAGGGATGGAGAAATCTGGTGACAATCACACGCAAAATAATGGTAGTAATACCAGCCCTTGTTTCTGTAGTGTTTGAATTTTAAAGGTCGCCTGGTCCTGCCCCCTCATGTTATATAAGTCAGGAAATGGAGTCTCCCATAAATTTTGAGCTCCTTGAGAGTAGACTATTTGTCCCTAGCCCTTAGGACAGTGTCTGGCATCATTACTACCATCATCGCTAGCAATTATTATATATGTCTATAATAATTGCTAGTGATGATTGTGTATATATATAAATATATACATATGTGTGTATATATAAATATGTGTATGTGTGTATATATTATATATATATCCTTGAGGTTTGCAAAGCACTTTCTACATGTCATTTTATTTTGCACTTACAAACTCGTGCTATTTCTTTCTTTCTGGTTTTTTGGTGAGGCAATTGGGGTTAAGTGACTTGCCCAGGGTCATACAGCTAGTAAGTGTCAAGTATTTGAGGCTGGATTTGAACTCAGGTCCTCCTGACTCCAGGGCCTGTGCTCTATCCACTGCGCCACCTAGCTGCCCCTGATATGTGCTGTTTCTATTCCCATTTTTACAGATGAGGAACCTGAGGCTGAAAAGTTAAATGACTTATTCAAGGTCACACAGCTAATAAGTGTTTGAGGCAATATTGAATGCAGGTCTTCCATATTCCAAGTGCAGTTCTCTATCCACTTGCCGCATAGCTAGTACATATTAGGTACTTTAAAAATGCTTGTTGACTTGACATTTCCCATCCATAGAATAGGGGTAATAATAGTAACAACCTCAATGTTATAAGAATGAACTTTTAAAAATATCTAATGCTATATAGTCAATAAACATTTAAGTGCCTACTATGTGCCAGGCATTGTGCTAAGCATTGAGGATACAAATTTTTTAAAATGAAGGAAAGAAGGAAGGCATTTTCTGTCCTCAAGGAGCTTACAATCTAACTAGGGTAAGACAAGTAATTTCCCCAATATCTCACTGGTAGTAAGTGACAAAGCTGAGGTTCAGATCCAGGTCCTCTGATTCCAAATCCAACTCTTTCCACTATACCATTTGTAAGATGCTTTTCTTCAAAGCAACCCAATGAGAGAGGCCACATCTGATGTTTCAGGGCTTACTGAGGACTTTTTTTGCCTGACACATTTGCTGGGCCAGGTTGGAATTAAAAATATTTAATATATACTATTTAAAAGCTGTACATAGATTTATCATTCTATTTGCATTACACCTTTTTTTGTTCTTGGTATGTCAAGTTCTTGGTACTCTGTGATTCAGTGAGTCAGTCAGTGAATAAATATTAAACACCTACTATGTGCTAGAATAATAAAAAAGAAAAAAAATTTAGAGAACACTTGAGTGTCTCATTTTGCTGCCACAGAAACATCCTAGTGTACAGGGAACTCTTATTCTCAGGTTGTTCGTGTAACATTTGGCATTTACTCAAACAGGAATTTACAACCCACCTCCTTCCCTTGCAGATACCTGCCCAAATTCAGTCTATGCCCTGACTCTAAGTATAAGCTCATCCATTCACAAGCATTCACATACATTCTAAGGAAATAACCCTTTATGTCTTGAGCTCCTATCCTCTAGGGCTTCTGGATTTCCCCTTTATCTTTGGCCTGAACACTGGAATTGATTCGGGGATTTAGTAGGAATGTTTTGTCTCAGGCATCTGTGATCTTTGAAGATGTAGCTGTTTATCTTACCCAAGAGAATTGAAGCTACTTGGGCCCTACTCAGAGGGGAATGTAGTCTCCCTTGGCAGATCCTCTTCTCCAGGACTCAGATCTGAGTTTCTTGCCATCTTGATATGTGACAAACTTTGGAGGTGGAAGGGATTGATTGGATTTTTATTTAGAGACCAGAAAGTTCTAATCCTGTTTGGGCTGAGAGGTTCTCTTTCCTAGGAGATAGGCTGAGTTTGTGCAGAATAAGAAATGGGCAGCTTCCTTAAGCTCCTTCTGAATTTTCACCTTTTCCATCTTCTTCTCCCTACCCTGCAGGAGACTTAGCCTAACTGCCCCAGGCCTAGCACTCTTCTCTAGGGTCCAAGTATGGATATTTTCAGATGTAGCAGTTTCTTAACTTCCTAATGAGGATAGGACACGTAGGATGATTGCTCTTTAAACCTAGAACACTAACTCTCCAAGCCCATTTTCCCCCTCAAGGAATACAATCCTGAGACCCCTGCAGAGGATGGACAGATCTTCACTATGCCTTCCTATCATGTCCTCTCTGGTGAGCATAGGAAAAATACTAGGTCCTTTTTCCTTCCCCAATGAGCAGGATTTCCAATGTCCAAGTCTGACATGATCCCTCTTACCTAAAATTTGCACCTGTCTTTGTGCTTAGCACAGTGTCCTACAGAGTAGGCATTTAATAAATGTTTACTGAATTAAATATTTCTAGTATACTATACTGCCTCTGATATTTACATTATACCTTCAATTTGACAATATCCTTTTGGAAAATTAGGCCCCCTAACAACTTTCCTATTTCTATTAAGGGTACCACCATTCACACAGTCCTAGCTATAATTGTTCCATCCCACTCCTAGTCCCATGCCTCTACCTTTGTTCAGGCCCCTATCACTTGATGCCCATGGCATTAATGCAAATTAAAGTGTATCATGTTTACTTTCCAACACCACCCACTACCCTGCTCCAAGAGCCAGTTGTTAAAAATTTACCAACCCCTTTCCCCTCCCCAACACACACACTGGTGAATACTCCTTGCTCCATGTAACTGCCTGGTTCTCGCCACACCATCATCACTCAAATAACTTCTCTTCCTCTGAGGTTCATTCAATCATATTTATCTATCACACAATCAAGATTCTGATGGCTGTTGTCTACCAATCTTTAAGTCACTCTCCTTTTTCAAAAAGTATAATGCCTAGCTCATACTCTCCAACTAGCAGAATTCAACATACACACATACTCCCCCAAACACCCTAACTTCCCAGTTCCTCCACCTCATAGCAGTTACACACAAAAATGGTATTATCTTTGAACTTTTCATCACTCACAAATGTACCACTTCCATGTTCAGGGACTCCAAATTTTTTTTTTTTCGGGGCAATGGGGGTTAAGTGACTTGCCCAGGGTCACACAGCTAGTAAGTGTCAAGTGTCTGAGGCTGGATTTGAACTCAGGTACTCCTGAATCCAGGGCCAGTGCTTTATCCACTGCGCCACCTAGCCGCCCCCTCCAAAATTCTTTTAATGAAAATCTGTTGTCATTATACTTTTCCCTCTGCCTTGCGACCCCCAAACCTGTTCTCCATCCTCACTTTGCCTCCAATCCCTCCATTCCTCAATTCTTTTTTTTTCTGTGAGGCAGTTGGGGTTAAGTGACTTGCCCAGGGTCACACAGCCAGTAAGTGTTAAGTGTCTAAGGCCAGATTTGAACTCAGGTCCTCCTGACTCCAGGGCTGGTGCTCTATCCACTGCACCATCTAGCTGCCCCCATTCCTCAATTCTTTCTCAGGCCATTACTGCTACACTGACTAAACCCATCTCCCTTCCCCATCTTGACTCCTTAGTTCAAATATAGGACCCTCTTCTCTCAAGACCCCAGTCTCCTTATCCTATCACAAATCTTGCACTGACAAGCTTCAGCTTTGGCTTACTCTCACCATCCACTGCTTTTGCTCCTATTTATTTGCTGCCAGAATGAAGATGAAGGAAATCACAAAACCATGCTGACTGGGCATGCTACAAATCTCAATTAGGCTCTCAATGCTGCAAGGCAATCTTTTCACATCACCCTAATTGACACATCATCCCACTCACCACCGTGAGTTTCTTTTCATTCCTTTTCAAACCTCCCGTGGCTCCTCTGCTCCCCATCCTTTCAGCTGAAAATCCAGACTCATGTTTCATGGAAAAAAATTGAGGCCATTCACCAAGATCACCCTCTTCACTACTCCTCTTTATCTCATATCACATATTCCTTCCATAACCTTCACTTCAGTCTCATCTTAAGCAGTGGCACAAGACAAACCCATTACAAACACAAACATATCCCATCCTCTCCAAGAGATTGCCTCCTCTATCATCCCTATTCTCTCACTTATATTCAATCCTGTCTACTGGCTGCTTGTGTACTGCCTACAGTCCTCACGTGATCCAGCCATCCTTACTGTCTCTTCTTCCTCTTCTGGCTAAACTCCTTGAGAAGACTGTCTATAATTAATGCCTTCACTTCTTTTCTTCTCATTCTGTGGTCTAGCTTTTGACCTTATCATTCAACTGAAAATGCAGTTTCCAAAGCTAATGATCTTTTAATTGCCTTTTGTTTTTTCAATCCTTTTTTTTTTTTTTAGTGAGGCCATTGGGGTTAAGTGACTTGCCCAGGGTCACACAGCTAGTAAGTGTTAAGTGTCTGAGGCCAGATTTGAACTCAGGTCCTCCTGACTCCAGGGCCGGTGCTCTATCCACTGCGCCACCTAACTGCCCTCAATCCTCTTTCTTGAAGACTTTGTAGTCTTTAGCATTGTCAATCTCTCTTTTCCTGGATACTGGGACTCCACTTACCCTTGGTTCCCCTTCTGTCTGTTTGACCAGTGACTTTTTTTTTGTCAGTTTCCTTTGCTGAATCTTCATTCAGATCATGACTACTAACCAAGAGTGTGTCCCAAGATTCTGTTCTAGGTTCTGTTCTCTCTCTATTTCATTTGGTTATTTCATCAGTGCCCATGGATTCAATTATCATCTCTATGCAGACGATTCTCAGATCTATTTGTCCAGTCTTAATCTCTTTCTTGACCTCCATTTTCACATATCCAACTGTGTCCCAAAGCCATTTTATACTCAGCATATTTAAAACTGAGCTCATTACCTTACCCACGTCATTTCTACCTATACATCACTTGCACCAATCCACTCCTCTCTGTCACACCCATCACCCTAGTTCACCTAGGTTATTTCAATAGCCTCACTACTCTTTCTAATTCCTGCTTTTCTGACTCCTTAATTCTCTACTGGTTTATTTGCCTCAGACTACAAATGGCTCCCCCAGGCTGAAAACAAGCCAACAAATAAAATAAACCTTCCCTTGCCCCCCTCCTTTTAAAATTAATTTTGAACTTAAATGTAGAAAAGACAAAAAAGAAAACATACCCACATATACAGCATAACATATAAAGAGGATTCAGTATGAAAAAATGAATTTCCATTTCACACTGTTTACTTTTTTGAAAAACTATGTAATAAATACTACACACCACTTTCTTTTTCTTTTTTTTTTGAGAGGCAGTGGGGGTTAAGTGACTTTCCCAGGGTCACACAGCTAGTAAGTGTTAAGTGTCTGAGGCTGGCTTTGAACTCAGGTCCTCCTGAATCCAGGGCCAGTGCTTTATCCACTGTACCACCTAGCTGCCCCCATACACACCACTTTCAAAGTTATCCTGCTTTTCTGTGTTTCCTTCTAAGTTTTCTTTTGTTCTCTGCTGTGTACTTTTAATTTTTTTTCTCCCTCTCTCACCGTCTCACCCTCAAAAAGGCTACCATTAGACACAAATGTGTGTGCGTGTGGGTAAAACCATACTATACATACTTCTATTTGTCAGTTCTTTCTCTGGAGGTGGATAGCATCTTTCTTCAAAGGTCTTTGTAGTTGATTTGAGTATTTATAATACTCAAAATGACAGTCTTTCAAATATTGCTGTTACTATGTACAACATTGTCTTGGTTCTGCTCATTTCACTCTTCATTATTTCATGCAAGTCTTTTCATATTTTTCTAAAAGCAACCAACTTATCATTTCTTATGTCACAATAGTATCTTATCACAATCATATACCACAACTTGTTTGGCCATTCTCCAATTGATAGGCATCCCCTCAACTTCCAGTTCTTTGTCACCTCAAAGAAAGCTGCTATAAAAATTTTAGATCATGTAGTTCTTTTCCTTTATCACCTTTGGAAACAGGCCTAAAAGTGGCATTGCTGGATCAAAGGGTATACAACTCTTGGGGCACAATTCCAGATTGCTCTCCAAAATGGTTGGATCATTTCACAGTTCCACCAACAGCGAATTAGTGTCCTAATTTTTCCACAGCCCCTCCAACATGTCATTTTCCTCTTTTTATCATTTTAGCCAGTCTTATAGGTGTAAGATGTTATCTCAAAGGTGTTTTAATTTGCATTTCTCTAAAAAGTAATGATTTCGAGCATTTTTTCATGACTATATATACTTTTGATTTCTTCACTGAAAAACTGCCTGTTCATATGCTTTGATGGCCCTTTCTATCACATCCAGAAACATTTCTTCCATTCTATTGGCTTCCAAATTTGAGTTGCCTACACCAGTTATCAGGGTGTGCTTAGCAGGCCCCCTCTCTTCAGCTCCCTGAACCACCATTACCAAGCAGGTCACAAGACAACCCAAGGCCCCCTCCTCCGGCCAGTGAATTGAGGACTGAACCTGGAGTCAGGAAGACCTGAATTCAAATTCGGCCTGAGATACTTACTAGCGGTGTGACCCTGGGAAAGTTGCTTAACCCCTCTTTTACCTGTTTCCTCGTCTGTAAAATGAGGATAATAATAGCAACAACCTACCCATGGTGGTTGTGGGGATCAAATGAGATAAGTGCTCTGTAAATGCAAGTTGTGATTATGATACAGTTAATTATATCACATAATAAACAATGTCATGCGACATTAACAGACGATAATCGTCTTCACCCCGATCTGGGTGCTGGTGGCATGGAGAGACTCCGAATAGGGGGTGCACCAGGGGAGGGGGGTCGGAGAAAGACCAAAGCGCTTAGAGATCACCTAGCCTACTCCGACAGCTACATCACAGCTGGGGAAATTAAAGGCAGGGCGTCACACTCAGCCCGCCGCTGGACGCAGAGACTCCCGGCGCAGCCTCCAAAGAGCAGGACAGGCGACTGTCCCTTTCAGAGATATTCACTGCTCATCCCCGGCTAGAGCGGCAGATGACCCCTCCTCCCTGCTCGCTCCCTGCCGATCTAGCCGCTCAGCGGACCCTCTCTCTCTATTATTTCTCCAGATCCATTCTTTCCACTTGAAATCTGGAAATTTGCCGGCCCCACCCAGCTCCCTCCCGGTCTCCTCCCAGCTTCAGGCCCCGTCCACTTCGACCCGGAAGAAGAAGGAAGACTTGCCGGAAGGTGTAGTTAGATTGATTGGGGCTGTTCTAAGCATGGAGTGCTACCCCTGAGAGTCATTCGAGTAAACATTCAAGTGAATGGTCCTGAATCCTTGCAATACCCATGGGCCGAACCTCAGCTCCTTTTTCTTTTTCTTTTTTTAAAAAATATTTTATTATTATTTTTTAATCACAAAAGTATTTTATTATTTTCCTTTTACATGTAAAGATAGTTTTAAACATTTGTTTTTATAAGATTTTTAGTTCCAGGGGCAGCTAGGTGACGCAGTGGATCAAGCACCGGCCCTGAATTCAGGAGGACCTGAGTTCAAATATGACCTCAGACACTTGATACTAGCTGTGTGACCCTGGGCAAGTCGCTTAACCCTTATTGCCCCACAAAAAACAAAACAAAAAAGAGACTTTTAGTTCCAATTTTTCTACCTCCCTCCCCTCCCCCCTGCTCCCTCCCCAAGACCGAAAGAAATCTGATAGAGGTTATATGCGTACAATCACATTAAACATATTTCTGCATTAGTCATATTATGAAAGAAGAATCAGAACAAAAGGGAAAAAACCTCAAAAAAGGAAAACAAAAAAAGTAAAAACAGTACGGTTCAATCTGCATTCAGATTCCACAGTTCTTTTTTTGGATGTGGAGAGCTTTTTCCCTCATGAGTCTTTTGGAATTGTCTTGGATCATTGTATTGCTGAGAAGAGCCAAGTCTATCACAGTTGATCATCGAAATATGTTGCTGTTACTGTCTACAGTGTTCTCCTGGCTCTGCTTACTTAGCATTAGTCCACTTAAGTCTTTCCAGCTTTTTTCTGAAAGCATCCTGTGCATCTTTTTTTTTTTTGGTGAGGCAATTGGGGTTAAGTGACTTGCCCAGGGTCACACAGCTAGTAAGTGTTAAGTGTCTGAGGCCGAATTTTAACTCAGGTCCTCCTGAATCTAGGGTCGGTGCTCTATCGACTGCCCCACGTAGCTGCCCCTGCATCATTTCTTAAAGCACAATAGTATTCCGTTACATTCATATAACTTGTTCAGCCATTCCTCAATTGATGGGCATCTTCTCAATTTCCAATTCTTTACCACCACAAAGAGATATGCTCCTTTTTATAATTTTTTTTTGCAGGCAACGGGGGTAAAGTGACTTGCCCACGGTCACACAGCCAGTAAATGTCAAGTGTCTGAGGCCGGATTTGAACTCAGGTCCTCCTGAATCCAGGGCCGGTGCTTAACCACTGCGCCATCTAGCTGCCCCCATATGCTCCTTTTTAAAAGAGAGAAACTAGACTAGTCAGGCAGCTAGCACAGCTCAGTAAATTGAGCCCTGGGCCTGGAGTCAGGAAGACCAGAGTTCAAATACAGCCTCAGATACTAGCTGTGCAATCTTGAGTGAGTCACTTCACCCTGTTTGCCTCAGTTTCCTCATCTGTAAAATTAGCTTCTCAATGCTGTCTTTGAAGTCACATTTTCCTCCTTTCTTCAGGACCTCTAGTTCATTTGTGCATAGGTTTCTGAAGCTGCAGGTTTTATTGCCAGCTTTCTTCTTGAATGTTGTCTCCTCTGCATGAATAGTCCTCTCATCTACTATCTTCTCTAGGGTATACAGTGTACTTGAAAATTTGAAAAGCACTTTCCTCACACAATAGCTGTGAGATAGCTAAGTTAACTATTATTATCCTCATTTTGTAAAATAAGACACTGAGACTGAGTGAGATTAAATGACTTGCCTACTACATCCTGTCAGAGCCAAGATCCATCTTGTGTCCCTAGTGCCTAGCACAGGAGCCACTAGTGCCTATACACAAAGTAATTGTATAAGAAAGATTTGTTTTATCAGACAGATGTGGGAATGGCACTTGAGGTATGGAAAATACTTTGAGCAAATGGATGGAGGTTAGAAAAGGCAGAACAAGTTGAGGGAGTACTGAACTAATCTATTTTGACTGGGGCACGATATGTGGGGGAAATTGTAGACAGGAAAATTATGGAGAGCCTTGAATGTTGGGCTAAGGAGTTTGGACTTTATTCAGAATGCAGTAAGGAGCCAGATGATTTTGATCTGATTAGAGCTGTGATTAGTAATGTGGTGTTACTGAAAGCTTTCCTCTTTTGTTTTTTTGTTTGTTTTAAAATATCTCAGTGGTACCCTTGTACCAATTGAGCTGTTCATATGTTGTCTCTCATTCTGGATACCTGATAAGTCTTTTATGGCCATGCTTGTTTTCAGTAATTCTCTTAGGGCAATGAGGCCAATGTTTTTTCACAAACACACCAGAATTTATATCCAAATGATGTTGTTTATGAAAAGGGCATGTTTTGTGCAAAGCACTATGCTAAACACCAGAGCTGGCTTTGGGAAACTGCATAACTATTCCACTGATGCTACCACTGCCAGCAACATTTCTGGGTCCTGCCTTTGGAAATGACCTTCAGAGCTAGCTTGCCAAAATGAAAAAAAAAAAAAAAAGCCAGCCAATTGGAGTGATGCCACCTGCTGGAGAGTTACTGTAGGAAAGCTCCGCCATGAGGAGAAGGTGTCTGAGGGCAAGCCATGTGGCTTGGAAGGTCAGTTCCTTGGCGTCAGGAAGTGATGTTTGATATTTCTGGATTTCACAGGAGGCTTTTGGGAGGAAGAAGGGGTGAGGCTCTCTCTTTCGTCAGGACCTCATGGGGAGTGGAGCAAAAATGCTGGTTCCCTGAGATAGATAGATATAGGCATCTAGGCCTCTTTCTCTCTCCTCACCAAATTCTTATGCTCCTTAATAAATGCTTAAAAGTCTAAACTCTTGCTAAAGCTTCTAATTTATTGGCGACCATTCATTAGATATTTAGACAGTATAGCTAGAATTTTAGCCCCTTACATTTACTTAATAGTAACAAGAAATTATCATCATTATCATCATAACTAGAATTCATATGCTGCTTTAAAGTTTGCAAAACACTTTACAAATGTTATCTCATTTTATCCTGGGAGGTAAGTGCTATTATTATCCTCATTTTAAAGATGAAGAAACTGAGGCAGACAGGTTAAATGACTTGCCCATGGCTACATAGCTAGTAAGTGTCTGATGTGGGATTTGAACTCAGATCTTCCTGATTCTAGGTCTAGTGGTCTATCATTCTGCACTGCACTACTCAGCTATCCCCTTAGCTGATATTTTTCTTTGCCTCCCTCTCAGCCTGTTTGGTTCATCTCTTCAGCTCCCCATTAGTTCTATTATCCTCTATGTTTTGGGTCAGTAGCTGAAGAACTTCATAGGAAGGAGCTGTGCTCGTACTGGCTTAGGGGCCAAGACCTAGACAGGAGGTCTCTTCAGGGCAGGGAAGAGGTGTGTCCCCAAACTAAAAATCCTTTTATACCCAACCTAATAGTTAATAAACATATGAAATGATAAAAAGGTATCTCTTGATATCATAGATCTAGACCTTAGAGATCCTTCACCTTCATTTTATAGATGAGGAAACTGAAGTCCTAAGATGTTCACTGACTTACCCAAAGTCACATGGTTACTAAGTGGCAGAACTGGGACTTGAACTCAAGTCCAGTGACTATATGTTCACATGTAGAGTACAGGAGGAAAAAGCAACGCAGTTTCTGCTATCAAGAAGCTCACATTATAATAGGGGAGATGATACATATAGGTTTCAGCTGCACATCAGATGGAAAATCCCAGCTATTTTTAGAGTAGAGCAATAGGGCAGACAGTAATGAATCTTCTTCAGTACTATTTCTACTGATAAAACCATTTGATAGGGTTCCACTGAACTATTTGATAGTATCAAAGTCTTTGATATTGAATACTTTGATTTCTGGTTGTTCTGTAGCTGTGGCTGCTGAGAAGACGAGGCCTCTAGCACCTGCAAAGATGAGGTACAGTTACCAATGGTTGCTCCTGTGGGCTATGGCAACAGGAAGCCAGGATAGAAGCAGGACTGCTGTTTGCAGGGATGTTGTACCTGTTCTCCACAAGGGTTACTGCCCCAGATGATAACCACCAGGAGGCAGGGCTGGGCTGGAAATAGAGTGCGTGGGGCTTGCAGTTCTGATTGCTTTGGGTATTACCCTAAGGATTTATATATGTGAAAATGCTATGTTGCTATAAGGTGCTATATAAATGTGCACACAGCTATTATTGTTGAAAGAGCTTCCTGGGCGTGATGAGTACCTACATTAGAAAGTACAAGAGTGCATTTAATGAAGAATTGAATGCAGGTTTTTCCATATGATCTGGGTATGGAAAGTACACAGGCCAAATATTTTGTTACTTTTTGTTATTGTTTTGAAGATAGTTTTTTTCTTTTTTTCCTTCAATTATCAAGCATTTTTTTCTCCCCTCCAGCACTGAAACCCCCCCAACAAAACCCTTGTAACAAATACTGTATGCATAGTCAAGCAAAAAACAATTTAGGTTAAATATATTGATTCTCTCTTATTCCCTAGTGAGTTGGTGTACTTTTTGGGAAGAGGCTTGCTTCTTCTAGAGGTTCCTCTGGCAGGCACTCATGCTCAGAGCCAGAGGGGAAGACAATTTCTTATCAGCCTGATATAACCAAATGGGGCTATCAGCCTGATGGGGACCAAAGGGGGCTATTCCTGAGTCTCCCTAATGCTCTTGGATTAGGGCTGGGAAATCTCAGGGTGAGGTGGGTCTCTTGAATGACAGAAAGACTGGTCTCCTCCACACTCCTTTCTCTTCCCTCAGCTTCACCTCCCCAAATTCCTACCAAGTGAAGCCCAACTAATAGCAACTGAGCTTCTGCTATCCGAGTCCTAGGCAAAGTAACCTTCCTAAGATCTCATTGTTCTGTGGTTTCATTTGGCCTTAGCTCTTGCTCTTGGCTGGGAGCTTCTTGGCACAATAACCTTATTCCTTGTTTCTTGATTCATTTATGAATGATCTAGGGGCAGCTAGGTGGTGCAGTGGATAGAGCACTCGCCCTGGAGTTAGGAGGACCTGAGTTCAAATCTAGCCTCAGACACTTCATACTTACTAGCTGTGTGACCCTGGGCAAGTCACTTAACCCCAATTGCCTCAGCAAAAAAAAAAAAGAAAAAGAAAGAAAGAAAGAAATGAATGATCTATTCCCTCTGGCGTTTCTCATCCCTCTTTCCCAGGACCTAACCTCATATTCTTTTCCATGGGAGTGTTGACCAGATTACGTACACCTTGGAAATGAGACTTCCATCTCTTTTCCTTTCCCCTTCAGCAGGAATCCCTGGCACATGTTTATTTTATTTATTTATTTATTTGCAGGGCAATGAGGGTTAAGTGACTTGCCCAGGGTCACACAGCTAGTAAGTGTCAAGTGTCTGAGGCCAGATTTGAACTCCAATCCTCCCGAATCCAGGACCAGTGCTTTATCTACTGTGCCACCTAACTCCCCCCCCCCATGTTTATTTATTTATTTATTTATTTATTTTTAGTGAGGCAATTGGGGTTAAGTGACTTGTCCAGGGTCACACAGCTAGTAAATGTTAAATGTCTGAGGCCAGATTTGAACTCAGGTAGTCCTGAATCCAGGGCCGGTGCTCCATCCACTGCGCCACCTAGCTGCCCCTAAAAGATGACTTGGTTTTTGTTTGTTTGTTTGTTTTTTTCAGGGCAATGGGGGTTAAGTGACTTGCCCAGGGTCATACAGCTAGTAAGTGTCAAGGGTCTGAGTCTGGATTTGAACTCAGGTCCTCCTGAATCCAGGGCCAGTGCTTTATCTACTGTGCCACCTAGCCGCCCCAAATCTATTCATTCTTTTTTTTTTTTTAAGTGAGGCAATTGGGGTTAAGTGACTTGCCCAGGGTCACACAGCTAGTAAGTGTTAAGTGTCTGAGGCCGGATTTGAACTCAGGTACTCCTGACTCCAGGGCCGGTGCTCTATACACTGAGCCACCTAGCTGCCCCTCCATGTTTATTTTTAAAAATATTTTATTGATTCTCTTAAAAACCCCCCACTGTCATTTCAAAATAGTATTCCCTCTCTTTGCCAGAACCCTCCTTTGTAATAAATATGGTCATGTGAAACAAATCAACATATTATCTATGTCTGCAAATGTATGTGTCATCAGTACCTAGAGCTCATCACCTTTCTGCCAGGAGGTAGAAAACCTGCTTCCCCTCAGTCTTCTGAAGTCACAGTTAGTCACCGCATTGATCAGAGTTCTAAGTCTTTCAATGTTGTTCTGCTTTGTATTACTATGATCAATTTTTCCTCCTGGTTCTCTTTACTCTTGCTCATACACTTATATATGCTCCCACACATACACTCTCATATGCACACAATCACATGTGATTTGTAAATGATTCTGCCCTCAGCAGTTTCGCTTGCCATTAGGATTTCTGAAGCATTCTCAGGGGGTTTGACCTCTCCTTGAGTCCCTGAGCCAGTCTTGACTCCAGAGCTAGAGATTGGTCACACTTGATCCTTGATTACTTGTGACCTACTGATGCTCCCACTGTACTTGGTGTATGTCAAGTATATGGTGAAAGAAATTGTCAAACTCAAATAGAAATGGGGCCACTACACCATACAGAAGGATCCCTACAGGCAGCAGATTGACTTAGTTTTATAATGTAATATTATCTATATTTTATTGTCTTTTTTTGTTAAACATTTCCCAATTACAGTTTAATCTAGTTCTAGCCTCACCCAGGAGTGTTGTGGGCTGCATAATGTTTCACACCTCTACTCTAGCTAAAGCTCCCCAATCTTAGGTGCCTTCATTTCATGTCTCCTGACACTTAGGGATTTGTCCACAGGAGTTCTCTGGACCTGTACTGAGGTCATTCACAGACTTCACTCACAGTCAATAAGAACACTTGATTGCTAGCAGGTTTATGCTAATACTCATTCCCAAGTAGTCTCTAAGAAGCTTCCTCTTTCCAAGGAGAGAATGAAAAATTCTCAAAAAGATAGTATTATGCTTTCAGCTTTTATTCAGGAGAAATATAATTCCATTTAACACCTATTTTCTTCTTCCAGCCAAAGTTAACAAAAGACAATTCATTTCACATATACTGACATTCACATAAATATGCACTCTTCAGCATCTGTTCCCTCTCCCTGGGTACTATCCATGGTGCTGAAGCAGGACTATTTTGTTTCAGGATTCAGTGATATAAGAGGACATGGCTGTGTGCCACACACAGGAGGAGTAGGGCTACTTGGTCCCTGGTCAGTGGTGCCTCTACAGGGAAGTGATACTGGAGAATTATGGGAATGTGGTTTCTGTGGGTAAGGCCTTTCCTTTTACAGTCAGATCATATTTTGGGATCAGGGCTCAGAAATTACTAATCCTGAGGTGAGAGTAGCACCCCATATAGGGTCTGACTAGTCCTTGGGTGCCACATAGTTTAAGATTATCCACTTCTCATCCCCTACATAAGTCTCTCAGTTCTCTCCCATTCTTTTAGTGTGTCCTATTTAATTTCAACTATCTATAACATATTAATATATAAATGGCTTATATTCCCAAAATATTTACATGTTAATAAAGGAATTTATTAATCTAAATTAATCTCTGATTGGTGGAAGACAGCTTATTGTGTTTAAAGAATGCTGGGGGGGCAGCTAGATGGCGCAGTGGTTAAAGCACCGGCCCTGGATTCAGGAGTACCTGAGTTCAAATCCGGTCTCAGACACTTGACACTTACTAGCTGTGTGACCCTGGGCAAGTCACTTAACCCCCATTGCCTAAAAAAACAACAACAACAAAAACAAAACAAAACAAAACAAAAAAAGAATGCTGGGCCTAGAGCCAGAAGACCTGGTTTCAGAGGAAGACCCTCAGGGTTTACGTCCCAAAGAGACACAATTGCTATTTAGGCCCACCCTGAGCCATCAAGAGGCCAACCAATGGCAAAATGTGGCCTGAGCTGGGACCTACTATTGGCCAATCAATGAAGGCCAGAGTTATTTAGATTTAAGGAGTGGTCCTTGGAAGACATCTTGTAGGTAAACCCCAAGAAATCTTGTGAGGTTTCTGCAGACAAATTTGTATTCCTTTGGGCAGAGCACTCACAGGTAAGGGTATGATTCCTATTGTCTATCTCTTTCCCTTCTACCTTCAGCCATTACATACTCTAGCCCACAGGTGAACATTTTCTAGGATTTACTTGCTAGAGAAAAGAATAGAATAAATAAATATCAAGAGCAGGGGTACAAGTAAGTGAAAGTACAAAAGAAAAAAAAGAAAAGAAAAAAGAAAAGAAAGTACAAAAGATTTCTTCCTAGCCCATCCTGAGTGGTTGTTCCTAGCTTATTTGACACTCTCTAGCTCAGGGGTGTCAAACTCAAATAGAAACGAGGTCACTACACCATACATAAGGATCCCTACAGGCCATAGATTTACTTAGTTTTGTAATGTAATATTATCTATGTTTATTGTATTCTTTGTTAAATATTAAGCAGAGTCCATAGGTAATTTTAGAGCCACAATTATTTTCTCCTGCAAGTTATTGGCCACTTTCACTGCCTTTTTCTTATATTATACAAGTCATTCCTACTATCTGGCTTAGTTGGTGTGGTCACACTTTTCTCTTCCTCCATTTTCAGGTTTAATCCCCTCCTTCCACCCTTCAAAAAGGTCAGCAAGTCTCTAAAGAGCAGGGATTCTTTTGTTTGTTTATTTGTTTTTGTTTCTTTTTGGTGAGGCAATTGGGGTTAAGTGACTTGCCCAGGGTCACACAGCTAGTAAGTGTCAAGTGTCTAAAGCTGGATTTGAACTCAGGGACTCCTGAACCCAGGGCCAGTGCTCTATCCACTGTGCCACCTAGCTGCCCCAGCAAGTCTCTAAAGAAGTGCATTCTTTCTGGTCCTCTTTAAATACATTCTATCCCTTAGTAAAAGCACATTATTCCATTATTTTAAGTGATGATCTGGAAAATCAAACACCACTTTCTTATAAGTCAGAGTTGTCTTGGATCATTGTACTGCTGAAAATAACTAAGTCATTCATAGCAGACCGTCTTACAATATTGCTGTTATTTTGTATACAGTACATTTCGCTTTGCATCAGCTCATGTAAGTCTTTCCAGGTTTTTCTGATAGCATCCTGCTCATAATTTTTAAAAATAGTAAACTACATTTATATAGTACTTTATTTTTTTTTTGGTGGGGCAATAAGGGTTAAGTGACTTGCCCAGGGTCACACAGCTAGTAAGTGTCAAATGTCTGAGGCCAGATTTGAACTTAGGTCTTCCTGAATCTAGGAGCAGTGCTTTATCCACCACGTCATCTCATTTATATAGTACTTTAAAGAGATATTTCCTTACAATAAACCCACGATGGGGTGGGGGGGGCGTGGCTCAGACACTTGATACTTACTAGCTGTGTGATCCTGGGCAAGTTACTTAACTCTCATTGCGCCACAAAAAACAAACATACAATAAACCCATGATATTGATTATTGCAACAACAATAATAGAGAACATTTACATAGTACCTTATATCTGACAAAGATTTTTTTTCACAATAGCCCAGAAAAGTACCATCATCATCATCTTACATTGCTCTTGCCTCTGCTTCCAAATTTTTTCAGTTACTATTGCTAACTGTATTTCCCTCCATCCTATTCCCTCCCCATGATATTTGCTCTATTTTTATCTTCTTTCACCCTATCCCTCTCAAAAGTGTTTTGCTTCTGACTGCCCCTTCTCCAATTTTGCCCACCCTTCTTTCAACCCCCCCTTATCCTCTTCCCCTCCTACTTTTCTGCAGAGTAAGATAGATTATTATACCCAATTGAGTATGTATGTTATTCCCTCTTTGAGCCAATTCTGACAAACCCCACTTTCTAACACCAAATTCTTAGTTCAATTACCACACTTACTTCCTCTTCTCAAATTCCTACAAGCAACAGTAAAAATATTAGAGCAGGGGCAGCTAGGTGGTGCAGTGGACAGAGCACTGGCCCTGGAGTCAGGAGTACCTGGGTTCAAATCCGGACTCAGACACTTAACACTTACTAGCTGTGTGACCCTGGGCAAGTCACTTAACCCCAATTGACTCACTAAAAACAATTAGGGCAGCTAGGTGGTGCATTAGATAGCCAGGCCTGCAGTCAGGAAGACCTGAGTTCAAATTTAACTTCACACACTTACTAGGTGTGTGACCCTGGGCAAGTCACTTAATGCTATCTGTCTTAGTTTTTCATCTGTAAAATGAGCTGGAGAAGGAATTGGGAAAACCACTTGCCAAGAAAACCCCAAATGGGGTCATGAAGAGTCATACGCTGACTGAGAAAATGATTGAACAGCAACATTGTCTGTTGTTTATCTAATCCAGTGATTAGTTTTTCTATTGTTATTATTGTTGCTAGTTGTTTTCCAGTCATGTCTGGGCAAATCACTTAACTTCTCTGGGACCCAGGAAACTCTCTCATAGATTACAGATTTAGAAATGGAAGGGAATTTTGAAGTCATCTAATCCAACATCTTCATTTTACAAATGAAGAAAAAGTGAAGTGACTTTTCCAAAGTCATACATGAAGACTAAATTACAGAGGAGTTGTTGATCTACATGGGTGAAGATAGTTTCTACAATGGGTGTGACACCAAAAAAGTAATACTTACATGAAACAGTTGAGAGATTTCTAAGCACCTTATATACATTATATCATTTGAGCTTTATAACCACTATATGAGGTATGTTCTGCATTGTTCTTCCCAACCATGTGGTGAACTCTTCAAGGACAGGAATTATATTTTCTACCATTCCTGAATAGGAATTGCCTCTATAGTATCATTGAAAAATTGCCATTCAACCTTTCCTTGAACATCTCCAGGTCCTTGGGTCTGTGTTTAGAAGTAAGGATTTTCCTCAACCATATATAAAACACACCTGACCTCCCCACAGGAAGCCAAATATATCATTGAGGCAGCCAAGGAGGAAGCAGGTAGAGGTCTCTCTCCCCCTCTCTAATGTCAGGGAACCAAAGAGCAAGTCCAGAAACAGCTGATAAATAATACCAGGATCAACAGTTTAATGTTTAATGTCTTTAAAGTTTAATGTCTTTCCAGAGGCTTTAGGTGGCTTCTGGGGTGACCTCTACCTGACATATCCTACTGGTCTTTCCAAACATCATTCTGCACCCCATTGTCTTGAATAGAAGATAAAGGAACACCTATTTTCCCTTTCCAACTTAAGTAAAATTCCAATTGAGAATGGTGTTAGACACAGACAGACAGGGCAAGCCTTGGCCACCTTGGTTATATTGTTTAAAAGATGACCTAAAGCCAGAGGTACCTCCTTTAACTCAAGTAGATAGTGTTAGGTTGTAGTCACATTGAATCATATTTTTTCTCCATTTAAATTTTATTTTATTATTTTCCAGTTACATATTACATACAAGGGTAGTTTTCAACATTTGTTTACACTGGATTTTTAGTTCCAAATTTTTCTTTTCTCCACCCCTCCCTTCCCTCTCTCCTCCCCAAGATGGAAAGCAGTCTGATATAGGTTATATATGTACAGTCACATCAAACATATTTCTACATTAGTCATCTTGTTAAAGAAGAATCAGAGAACAAAGGAAAAACCTCAAACAAAAAAAAACAGTCCAAAAGTAGAAAGAGTATGGTTCAATCTGCATTCATAATCCACAGTTCTTTTTTCTGGATGTTGAGAATATTTTCTATCACAAGTTCTTTGAAATTGTTTTGGATTGTTGCACTGCTGAGAAGAGCCAAGTCCATCCCCATTGTTCATCACATAATGTTGCTGTTACTGTGTACAATGTTCTCCTGGTTCTGCTCCTTTCAATCAGCATCAGTTCATATAAGTCCTTCCAGGTTTCTCTGAACTTCTCCTGCTCATTGTTTCTTACAGCACAATAGTATTCCATTACATTCATATACCACAACTTGTTTAGCCATTCCCCTATTGATGGGCATTACCTCAATTTCCAATTCTTTGCCACCACAAAGAGAGCTGCTATAAATATTTTTGTACATGTGGGTCCTTTTCCCTTTTCTATGGTCTCTTTGGGATACAGACCTAGCAGTGGTACCACTGGGTTAAAGGTATGAACAATCCCATAGCCCTTTGGGCATAGTTCCAAATTGCTCTCCAGAATGGTTGGATCATTTCACAGTTCCACCAACAATGTTGAATCATATTTTCTAATGCTCTCATAGTTCATTTGTGAACAAAAAGGAGAGATATCAGCTGGATGATATTAAATGTATTCAGGAGGGAGGGAGAAAAATCTGAAACTGTAAAGCTTGTATAAACAAAAGTTGAGAACTATCTTTACATGTAACATAAAAAATAAAATACCTTATATGTTTAAAAAAATGTATTCAGAACTGGATGAATGTGGCTGTATGTAAAGTATAGATTTGAAAAGTGAAATTGTGTAGGGAGATTTCTAGGGAAGTTCCCCAGGCATCTGTCCTTAACCCTGGATCAACATTTTAACCTTTCAGTTGGATGAAGGCATGCTTATCAAATATAGGAAGGGAATGAGGCTGAATACAGTATCAAATACTGAATGAATGATAGAATCAGAATTTTAAATCTATAAACTGAAATAATGGACTGAAAAAATTTAATTTAAGAGGTATAAATACAGTCTTACATTAAGTTTCAAAAAGTCAACTATAAACATACAGGATAGGGGAAAGGTGGCTTAAAAGCAGTTCATGCCAAAAACTTTAGTTGATTACAAGCTCAGCATGAATCAGTAGTGTGGAGTGGATACTAAAAATGTTAATGTAATCTTAGGTGACATTAACAGAAGTATTCTGTCCAGAACAAGGGAGGTAATACTTCAGCTGTACCCTGTGCTAGAGGTAATTAAATCCTTCCAAAAATGGACATTGCAAAACAGAAATCATGAGCTTTACCAGGAGATATGGGGTCTTCCTCCATTGTAAATTCTTTGATGACTAATAAGGTGAGGAGTCTGGCAGAAAGCTTCTCCACATTTATTATACTTATATCTTTCTCCAGTATGAATTCTCTGGTGGTTATGACCTCCTATTGAAGGCTTTATTACATTCATAAGGGTTTTCTCCAGTGTGAACTCTCTGGGGAATAATAAAGCTAAAGTTTGGATTGAAAACTTTCCCACATTCAATGCATTCATAGGGTTTTCTCTCCAGTATGACTCCTCTGATTATAAACAAGGGGTGAACACTCATGGAATGCTTTCCCATATTCATGACACTCATAAAGTTTTTCTCCAATATGAATTCTTTTATGTTGATGGAGGGCTGAAGTTTGGCTGAATGCTTTCCTATATTCATTACACTCATAAGGTTTCTCTCCAGTGTGAATTATTTTATGTCCAATAAAGTAAATTTTGTGAATGAAGGCTTTCCCACATTTATTACCCTCAAAGGCCTTCTCTCCTGTATGAATTTTCTGATGTTGAATAAAACCTGAATGCCATTGGAATGATTTTCCACATTACACACATATAAGGTTTCTCTCCCATGTGAACTCTCTGATGTTGAATAAATGATCTTGTACTGAAGGGTTTTCCACATCTATTACATTCATAGATTTTTTTCTCCTGTGTGAATTTTACTACGTCAAAAAAAGTATAAGCTTTCCCACAATGCTTTATATTCATAAGGTTTCCCTCATGTGTGAATGATGTGATGTCTAACAAGGTGAGCATTCTATCTAAGCCTTCTCGCAGTCATTACACTCATAAGATTGCATCCTATTATGAACTCTCTCATGATGGTTAAGAGCTCCAAATGAAAGTCTTCTCACAATCATTATATCTATAGGATCTCTTTCCAGTGTGAATTCTCTGATGCTCAATAAGGTGTGGCTCTGGCTGAAGACTCTTCCACAACAATGATATCATATCTGACCAATATGAACTCTCTGATTTTCAAAATGGATTGATATATGCTGTAATGGTGGACCATGTACATTTGATTTCTCTTGTACTCTCAAATGGTCTTGATCTTGTCTGAATCTTTGGCTTTGTAGATCATGTAGCTGAGGTTTTTCTCCTGTTGAAACTCTCTGATGGGTAGAAAGGTATTACCTTAAACAGACATTTCTCTCCAGATCATTATATCTCTGACCTTTCTTACCTTGGGTAGTTTTTGTGGATCTTTCTTAATGAACTAAACCCTCTTTCTTAGAAAAGGGATTTCTTCAGTTTTTCATCTGTAGTATTTCCCCCGATATGTTTCTAACCTGCCCACACATTCACAAGCATCAGGTCTTTTTGATATGACCTTCTGTAATTCCTCCACTAGAAATGTGCTTTTTTGAAGATAAAGCCTTGCTCTCAATCCTGGTCTTACAAACTGAAATAAGTTAAAAAAAAAAACACCCACAAAGGTCACCTTTTTTAGAATATTTTATTCACCTCCATACACTCTATGTTCTAGCCAGACTGGAACCCTCACCTTCCCCAACCTGTCTCTGGGTCTTTGTTCATACAATCTACCATAATACAAATTTCCCCCATCTCTGCCTATTAAACTCATCTTTCAAAGGAAAGCTCAGATATCATCTCTTCCATGAAGCTTTTCTAATTTGCCAGCTTGAAGAACTCTCTCCCTCCTCAATACTTTCACAATACTTTTTCTGGACCTCTTCTACATACTGGGTTCAAATCCTAGCTCAGACACTGGCTGTGTGACCATGGACAAGTCATTCAACCTCTCTGGGACTCAGTTTCCTTGACTGTAAAAGGAAGATAAGAGTGTGCCACTTCACAAGTTTGTTGTGAGGAATTTCTAAACAAAGCACAAAAGAACAAGAGTAACTGTTATTGACTTGGTTCTCTCGGGGTACACAGCTCGGCGGAGTGCCTGGAAGTGGGGCCAGTGCCCCGCCCCCTGCCCCCCCCAAGCCTCGGCTCCTCACCCGGGCAAGGAAGGGCTCAAGCGCCGCAGCCCGAAAAGGCCCCGCAGGCCTCAGGCGGACCGCCGCAGGAGGCCCCTGGACCCAGTCACAGAGCCGGAGTGGTCACCAAGCGAGGCCGAAACCCGCCCCGCGCCGGCCCGCCACCGAGACTTCGAGTCCTCCCGGAAGCCTAGAGCGGCGCGGGGGGCGCTCCCCGGGCCCGGATTGGGCGGGCACAGGCGACACTTCCGGTCCGGGTAGTCTGGCGCCCCGAGGGAAAGCCGTTCGGGGCTACGGGTCTGGTCCGGTTCCGTCTCCGTAGTCGGGGGCCCCGGCGCGGAGGGTGAGTCCCACCCGGGCCGAGGTGGCGAGGGAGGGTGTGTTTGAGGGGCCTTCGCCGCCTGTCACCTTTTACAGTGGAGGAAACTGAGGCCGGAGGAGGGAGGGGCTGTCAAGAACCGTTTTCTAGGAACTGAACCGAGGAGCGGGCCCGGCGTGCTAGTCTAGAGACCCGAGTTCATATCCTGATCCAGGCTCAGTGTGTGATCTTGGGCAAGTCAGTCCTCGCTGGGCCTCAGTTCCCTCATCTGCAGAATGGGGCCAATACCTCCACTTCCCATTTCACAGAACAAGCGCTTTGTAAAATCCTTTAAAAAACGCAAGCTTCCAATGATTGTCGTTCCTAATAAATGGGGAGAGTAACAGCTCCTACCTCCCAGGGTGGTTATGAGGATCCAGTGAGATAATATTTGCAAAGCGCTTAGCACTGTGCCTGACACAAAGTAAAGCGCTATATAAAAGTTAGCTATTGTTATGATTAATCATTAGCACTTTGCCACCTTCAAAGTACAACAGAAATCCTAGCTATTATTATTATTATACCTAGTTGTTGCACCCCGGTTCCGGTGGCCCCTGCCCTGGGGTTGCATGCACTCCCACAGTCCTGAACCTCACTTTCGGTGTCCCTGATGGTCCCAGGCTGTGCTCTGGGAAAGGCCGTGCTCTCAGAGGAGATGGAGATGGCTTCGCTGGGAGCTGGACCCGAATTATCTACTGCACCGACTCCTCAAGTCAACAATTCCCTGAGCACCCGACCCAGACCTCGGTGTCCTGAGATTCTGCTCCCCCTCCACGATGATCCCCATCAAGGTACTCTCAAGCTCCACCTCCTCTATCCAGGGTCTGCACTCCTTTCTCATTGTGCCACATAGCATACCTTCATTTTCCCTCTAAACTTCGGACTTTTCCCTGAGCCTGGAAATTCTGTGCCCTAAAATTTTCCTAGAAGAGGAATTGAGGAACCTAAGGAAACCTAGCTATAGTAAGTTTATATTTCTGAGCTCAAAGGAGAGAGGATTGTAATAATTACTTTGGAGATTAGAATGGATTCTTCATTAATCACTTAGAGTTTTTGTTATTGGGGGAAAACAGCACAATAGACACTAACTTTGAATTATTCAAGAGATAGCTGCTGGAAAGGAAAGTTGAATAGTCATCACATAGACAGGGCTTCTTAAACTTTTTCCACTTGCAACCTCGACCCCCCCCCCCCAACCCCCGGAAATTTTTATAAAATCCCAGGTATATTGGTATATAAAATAGGTGTACATAACCTTTTACTGTGCCAAATTTTTCGAGACCCCCACATTCAGTTATGCAACCTCATGTCGGGTTGTGACCCACAGCTTAAGAAGCTTTGGTAGAGAGGAAGAATTAATAATCATGAGACCTAGCCTTTTCCAAATCACTTCTCTCTGGGTCTCCTTTTTCTCACCTCCAAAATGATAGGACTCAAGCAAATGAACTCTAACATCCCTTACAGCTGTTGACAGTCTGATTCTTAGTAACTAAATGGGAATAACATTTAAGCAGCACAGAAGAAATTCACAAGGTTTAAGATGGAAATAGTTCTGTTTTATGGCAAGACTGGGATTAGTTCTCAGCCATAGTCACTCCTTGATCTTCGGAAGGCAGTTTATGTGGAAGAAAAGAGATGAGATCCCATAAAAGTAGATACTAGAAGGGGATGGGTAGAGACATATCCTTGAATTAGGGATCATAGATCATATAATCAAATTGTAGATTCTTTATGTCTTGCTATATCAGAAAATCACTCTTAAAGGACTCCTACCAAAAGCCTTCATGGCCATTTTATAACTTGTTAAGTACCCATTCTTAGCAAGGTTATCTCCTGTTACCCAGTGAATTCACAGAGAAATTTATTTTTCCACCTCAAGTTATTATGCTCTTTCAAGAAATACTGGATTTTGAGTTCAAATCCGGCCTCAGACACTTAACACTTATTATCTGTGTGACCCTGGGTAAGTCACTTAACCCCAATTGCCTCACCAAGTAAATAAATAAGTAAATAAATAAATAAATAAATATTGGATTTCATAAAATTGTAATTCATATCAGATTGCCCAAAGGTAATTAACAGACACTATTGTTTTTTAAAAAAAGACAGTACTGTTTATTCTCCTTATTTTCACTTGTGGGTCCCAAGATAGCCCTGTTTTACTTGTTCTGGCTTTTTCCTGATGCTGGTGAAAGCTAGGGTTAGCCTATCAAGCTCCTGAATATCTCTTTGATGTCACCCCATCTCTTCCAGAATGGTCTAATAATAAAAGTAATCTTGGATGACTTAAGTCTGTTCAGAGATAAACTTCTACACCATACCAACTTCTGATCTCCAGGTTCTAGGCAGCAAATGTATAACTCTTTTCTGATACTCTTTTAGTTGTCAGATCTATCCAAGCCTGTGTGGGAAATCCATTGCTCACCCTTATAGAATAACTTTGGGTTCTCCTTTGCCAATTCAATAAGTAACTTATTACTTAAAGGGAAATTCTATAATAATTCTATAATTCAGTAATTTGAAAATAACCCCTTTGCATTGTTTTTCTTTTTTTAATTGTTAAATTTTGTTTCTATCATGCAAAACCCCAATATATTCATGATTCAATCCTCCATAACATATAATACCTTCAAAGAGTTCAGCAAAACAGCATAAAAGGGTGATTGCCACTCTATGCAACTTTCTACCTTGGTTTACAGCTTATAAAAAGAACAGTATGTGTTTCATTAGTAATGGTGTTGTCCAGCAGTTTTTATCTGAGTTTTGTTGACATTTAAAGTTGTCTTTATTTACGTGGTTGTGGTAATTGTGTATATCACCTGGTCTGCCTTGTTTTTTCTATCTGTCACTTTGTACAAGTGTTCCCAAATTTCAGCTTTGTCTTTCCTTATGGCACAGTGAGACTCTTTTACATTTATATACTGCAGTTTGATCAGCTATTCCCCATTCATGGAGTATATGATATAATAACCCCATTTGGATATGCTATTGAGTTTCTGCTTTCTATTCTGATATTGTGACAGACATATAGAAAATACTAGGGCAGCTAGGTGGCACAGTGGATAAAGCACTGGCCCTGGATTCAGGAGGACCTGAGTTCAAATCCAGCCTCAGACGCTTGACACTTACTAGCTGTGTGACCCTGAGCAAGTCACTTAACCCTCATTGTCCCACCCCACCCCCCAAAAAAAGAAAAAAAAAGAAGTACTAGACATGGTTCTTGTAAGCCCTTAGAGAATAATAAATATTCAAAGTTAATTACATGTGGTCTTATGATTATTTAAGAGCTCAAGTATGTGGTAGTAATAATCATTGCACATTTCTATAGCAGTTTAATGTTTGCAAAGCACTTTCTCAAAACAACCATGGGAGGCCTGGTTTATAGATGTGGAAACTGAGGCTTAGGGTAGTCAAGGAGCTTGATAAAAGTCTGAAATCGTAGTACATATTGGAGCGAGGACTCCAACCTAGGTCTTTTGACTTTAAGGCTAATGCTCTTACCATTATACCGTGCTACCTCTTAAGTGGCAGGGGCTTTCAAAGACTGGTGATGTAGAAGCTGGAGTAATAGAGTAGAATTCATGGAAGAAGTGGGGAATTGAGGCTTGATGTGACGAATAGGATTTGGAGCCCCAGGTTGGAGTCATGGAAGGAACTTGACTTCTGTATGGAATAGTGAGGAGACAGGCCTGCCTGGGGTTTTGGTGAACAGTGAGATTAGAAAGGTAGGTCAGGGGCAGCTAGGTGGCACAGTGGATAAAGTACCAGCCCTGGATTCAGGAGGACCTAAGTTCAAATCCAGCCTCAGACACTTGACACTTACTGGCAGTGTGACCCTGGGCAAGTCACTTAACCCCCATTGCCCTGCAAAAAAACCAAACAAACAAAAAAGAAAGGTAGGCCAATGATCAGATTATAGGAAGGCTTGAGTGAGGAGTATAGACTTTGACTTGTGAGCCTAAGGGACATAAATGAAAAAGGTGTGATATTAGAAGGTTTATTTGGTATCCTTGTGCAGGATAAATAAAGGGAGAGAAAGTATTTTCAGAATACCAGCAAGGAGGTTGTTAAGGAAATCCAGGAATGAAGTAATGATGTAGGCAGTGACAATAGGGATGGAAAGAACATTCAGAAGAAGCCTATCAACCTTTAGAACATGACAGGCATGATTAGCTGTAGTATATAATTTGTATTGTAAGGCTTCCAAATTCAGACTTTTCACAGAAAAGACATTTGAAAGAAGTTTCTTTTGCATTTGAAAAAACAAGTATTCTTGGTTCATTTTTTTTTCTTTTTTGCAGGCCACTGGGGGTTAAGTGACTTGCCCAGGGTCACACAGCTAGTTAGTGTCAAGTGTTTGAGGCCAGATTTGAACTTGGATACTCCTGAATCCAAGGCTGGTGCTTAATCCACTGCGCCACCTAGCTGACCCTGTCTTGGTTCATTTTTACATCACTCACATGTTCTCTAAAAAAAATTCCTGCCTCAAGGCTGTTTGAAAGTCTTCCCTCTACTTTTTTTCTCATTACCAAAATTCCATCAATTAAAGACTTCTTTGGGTTAATAAATTTTAGTCCTTTTAACCTTTACTGTTAATTAACCATCCCAATTTTCATATTATCTTATGACCTCATGCCTTCAACTATCATTTCTTTATTAGATAATATTTGAACTATTACCTTATAATGTTCTGGGGGAAAGTACTTGGTGAACCACAAATTGCTATCAAAGCAGGACTTGGTCTTCCAGTTACCTGTTTTCTGTTACCTATCTTCTGTTTACTTAGTGAATAGAAAAGGGCATTCCCTTGGAAGAAGATGGGCCCAGTTTGTTGGGGGATAGAGAAGGCAGCATGAGCACACTAGGCAGGACAAGGGTTGTATGATAGGGAGATGGCAGGAGACTGCCCTGTCTCTCAGAGTGGTCACCAAACTTGTCCCTGTACCAACTGTGTAGATTTTCAGTTTGGCTCAGATTGTCCCTTTCCCACCTTCCACCTATTCATCCACTATAAGCATTTTGTCCCCCATCTCTTCTATAGGAAGTTTGTGACATGTGAAAGGGAATGAGGGAGTAAACATTGGTGCTGCCCTCCATAAACCCCAGTCAAATGGTATTTCCTCTTCCCACAGCTAGAATCTTCCTCATCCTCTTCTCCTAATGTCTGACTCAAGAATCGAAGGCTCTCTTCCCCTGTTAGTACTTTGTATTCCTCATCTCCATCCTTCCCGAATCCCCATTCTGCTCTGTGCTCCCCTTTCAGTATATCCTTTCCCCCATTCTATCATGAATACATTTTGCTTCATTTTAGAGCTTTTCCTGGCATTCTTCTCCAACTTGTTGCACTCATGGAACCTGGCTCCCCTTCCAGAAGACATTTGCATCCTTGGCCACCTTCTACAGTACTGGATGTGTCATTTCTCATGTCCCTGGACGGCTAGGCCAAGAAGAGGAGTATATATACTCTTTTTTTCTTTACTGACACTTCCAGGCCTTCCCTCTGTCAACATCACTCAGCAACATTTCCTCATTTGAGGTTTGCTCCATCCATTTGTATCTCCCTTTGTTCACCCAGTTTGCAGTTATCTGCTGACCTCCAGGCCATGCTGCCCCCTTTCTCACAGTGGTGAGCTCCTGCTTCACTGTCTTCCTTTCTTTACCAACTCCTGATCTCATAGTTGGAACTTCAAGACACATGTTGATGTCCCCTGGACACCCTGGCCTCCCTGTTCCTCAAGCTTTGGTGACCTGTACCTTCATTCCAGCCCTGCCACCCACAGGTTTGGTCATACCTTGACCTCACCATCAGTCATAACTGTTCTGCCTCCTTACTCCAGAACAGTAAAATTCTCCTCTCCTACCACAGCCTGTCAGCCATCTCTCACTCCTAAACCTATTTCTCAGTGACCTGAATAAATCATGCAATGTTTTTCTTCCTGCCACTGCCAAGTAAAGATTATGTAGCCTTAAAGTGGAGATTCCCCTCTTAGAAGAAAAAGGAAAGGGGCTTAAAGGATGCCTCTCCACTCTTCAGGTTATCAGAGGTAATAAAGTGTTCCTTTAAAAGCTTCATTGTGAAACAAAAAAGAAAAATGATCTGAAGAGCAAAGGAGAATTGTGACCTGTGTCAGGATGGTGTGTGGAAGAAGTGTGTGACACAAGAGTAAGGGAAGAAGGACCACTGGACACTCGGAGCTAAGTAATAGAATGAGGTTCATTCTGAGGAAGAGGAGGAGGAGGCAGCTGCTTGTCCGTAGGCAGTGGGGATATGGATCCACTGATGCTGTCAGGTGAGAGATCATCTCTTAAGGGTCAAGGGAAGATGAGATCAGTCATCGTGGTGCAATTCAGTTAAATATTTATGAAGCACGAGGCAGTGTGTTGTATTCAATGGAGAGCTGGTCTCAGAATCAGGAAGACCTGAATTCAAATCCTACCTCCAACATATACTGGCTGTGTAACTCTGGGCAAATAACTTACCATCTCAGGGCTCCAGGCAGCATTCCCCAACTAAACATTGTAGAAAAGGTGCCAGGTTACATTGGTGGAGAAAGTTCCTCACTGGGAGCACTTTCTACCAAAGAAATCAAAGATCAGTCAAAAAAATGTGCAAAGCTGGGAAGCTAGGTGGCGCAGTGGATAAAACACCAGCCCTGGATTCAGGAGGACCTGAGTTCAAATCTGGCCTCAGACATTTGACACTTACTAGCCATGTAACCCTGGGCAAGTCACTTAACCCCAATTGCCTCACCAAAAAAAAAATGTGCAAAGCATTTTCTAGGTGTTGGGGTACAGTGACAAAAACGAGTCCTTGCCTTCAAGGAGCTCATCATCTATTAATTTATAGCAAATATAAAATGTGAGCAAAGAAATAAGGGTGAAGAACACTCATGGCTGGGGAGATTGGAAAAGGCCATGTAGGGAGTGGCACCTGAGTTGATCCAAAACGGGGCTGGGGAGTTGAGGAGAGAGTATCCAGAAGTGGAGTAGAGAGGATAGTCTGCAAAGCTGTAGCCTGGGCTACTATCCCTGTTACTTCTAGGTTAATAAAAAAACTCCTCTGTTCAGCACTTTTGGCCTACACTATTGCTGTAGCTTCCCAATAGGTCTCTCCCTTTTTCCTCTTTAATACATCCTCCACACAGCTGTCAAAGTGACTTTCTTAAAAGCACCACTCCAGTACTTAACACAGGAAGCTACTCCCAGGCCAGGTGTCTTAGGGCACCACAGGCACTTGAGATGTGAAGAGAAACGAGGAGACATTCTGTTCTGGTCAAGGATGACAGGTGCAGAGAGTAGATCCAGAGCCCAATGTTGTCCAGCCTGTGGATCTCCCAGAAGTCCCACAGTTAAGACACCTCAACCACTGACAGTGGAGGAATTTCAATGCTCACCCATGGTTCCTCTGTAGAAGTTGGGGTTTTTTTACAGAACAAATATGTAGAAAGATTGTACTTTTTCCAGATTCTTGAATTTCTGGAATAGCTGGATGTATGCCATCAAGCATCCTTACCTTTAATTCCTGAAGGCCAAAGATCTGCCTAAAACTTCCCATCTGATAAGTATTGGTGAACCTCCTGTGTACACAGAATCTACTAAAGGCTCTGGGGGCCATTAGAAAATAGGACAGATTGTCTCTTCTTTCCAGGTTCTCACGAGGCAGTGGGGGGACAGGATACAGACACACAAGCCATCTAGAAAACAAGGTACACCATAAAGTTGTCCAGAGGTGCTGAAGGAAGAAACACAAAATGGAGATGAGTAGCTTCCTGTCTCCATAGAGTCGTCACAACAGCATACGTTTTCCTTCCTTGCTTCATAGACAAAGCCTTGGGCCAAAGCAAATTTGTATGTTTTGCTCTAGAGTGATGGGCTGTTCCCAGGATGGTGTGATCCTCTAGAGAAGGGGTCCTGGCCTCTCCATACATGCTCTGGGCTTTTCAGACTTCCCCTGTGGGCCTCAGCTCTTCCCCCAAGAAGAGAAACTATAGAGGTTTGATTCTTTGTGATTGCATATGATTCTCTATTGCTGGAGGGAACACATGTCTCTGGGAAAGGCCACACGAAAACTTGGGCAGCTTTTGCTAGGGATTTGAGAATGTACTGACTCTTTCTGGGCCTTCCTTCAGGGGCCACAGAAATAGGCTTGACCCAAGTGGAGGGACTGCTGGGGTCAGAGAGGGGAGGAGGTGAGGGACAGGGCTGAGCAGGTGGGGTTCAGGCACTGGTGGCTTGCATAATAATCAATAGTAGATTTTGTGATTGTTGGGAGGAAACTGGAGATACTAGAGTTAGGCAAGTGAAGTTTTGTTAAGTAAGACTTTCTGGAGGCGATTTTTGGGAACAAAAGGCATAAAGTGGGCATGATAAGACAAGGGCTCAATGTTTTAGTCCATCTCATTTCCCATTTAACACAAGCTTTCCTCAAAGACTTTTACTTCTGATGTCTTCATGGTATAATACAGCCATCTTGCATTCACAGTTGTAGGGGCTTACAGTTTGACATATACCATCAGCAGTCAGTGACAGCAATTCTTAGGTCATAGGATCTCTCTGTCCCCTTACAGAAAACAGTTGGGGAATCTGTAAGTGAAATAGTAGGAGAGCCATGAGAAAGGCTGGAACCTTCCTATCTTCCTCCTCTCATGATCCTTTTTCTTCTCCCAGGTCCACTTGATCCCCCCGTTCCTGCCCATCTTCCTGAGTGGAGCCTAGGAGACCAAGCAATAATAGCTGAGTCCTTGCCAGCCAGGCTCCAGGTGAGCTATACTTCCTGAAATTTTATTGCTACTCTGGTACCATTATGGTCTCAGCACCTTCCTTGTGCTGGAAGGGAGCTTCTATATACAGTGACTCATCCCTCTCTCTCACATATATACTCACAAAATAGTTTATTGACATTGTTGACATAGTGATTAGAACAGAGTAGCTGTTCAGTGAGTTATCTTTCCCAGGAAGCTGTGGAATGAGGACCTCCATATAGACTGTTCTCTGGCTCTTTCCCCAGTTAATGGTTTGCAGACATTGGCTTCCCCCTTTACCCAAGTGCCAAGCATTGACAGTCTTCTTGAAGCTACAATAGCACTCTGTTGTTTCAGACATCTCTGATGTTCAAGGATGTGGCCGTGTACCTCACCAGGGAGGAATGGGGCTGTCTCGGCCCTGCCCAGAGGGGCCTCTATAGGGATGTGATGCTGGAGAATTACGGGAACCTGGTCTCATTGGGTAAGGCCTCTCCCTGGGATGCAAATCTGAATTTCTTAGATTCTTGCTTTGTGAGTAGTCTAGGATTGGAAAGGCTTGGTAGTATTTGGGTTCAGGGTTCAGCAATCAGAGATGCCTAGTCCTATCTGGGTTTAAACACAGGGTACTTCTGTTTCCTATTACCAAGCCACAGGTATATTTGTTCAGAGCAGGAAATGGACAGTTCTCTTGATTTCTCCCTAAATCTACACCTTCCCCATCATCTGGGTTATCTATCCTAGGCCCAGAATTCTTTTCCCAGGGTCTAGTGTGGACATCCCCAGAGATGGAAGTTTTCCACCCCAAAAAGGAGAAAGGACATGGAGGTCATGGTTTTTTGTTCCCAGATCACCAACTCCCTGCCCCACCTCCCCCAGGGGAACACAGTCCTTAGATCCCTTCAGAGAGTGCATAGGCCTTACTATCACGGCCTTGTGAGATGTTACCTTGGTATAAAAATTTTAAATGATCTTATAACAGTCTTCTTATTTGCCCCATGCAAACCCCAGGGTTGGGACTGAGTTTAGGATAGTTCTGGGTGTCTGTGAAATACTACCTGGAGCTATTTTCTTCCTCACAAACAGGATTCTCAGTATCCAAACCTGATGTGATTTCCCAGCTGGAAAAGGGGGAAGAGCCATGGGTCCTGGATACCCAGGGAGCTGGAGGGAGAGAGATCCTGAAAAGTGACTCTTCAGGTGAGTGGATGAGCACCACCTCCTTCCTTCTGTTACTGTACATTTCCTGTGTACTCATCAGGGTACTAGACATTGTTGTTTGAGCTAATTTATCTTTCCAAAGCTAAGCCTTCCCCTTGTGCTCTTGATCCCATCCCTTCTTTTTCTTCCAGAATTCTTCTCCATCACTTATTCTCCTAAGGGGTGGGGGGGAGCCCATAACCTCGTTACTTGTTTAACTCTCACCTTCCAATTATTGTGAAAAGCCTCAGAGGAAGTATCTTCTACCCCATCTCTTTACCACCCATCCATTTGGTAAAACCCCTGTAATCTGGCTTCTTATATACCTCTGCTAATATTTTGCTTTCAGAGGTCATCTTTGACTCTTTTTCTTGTTAAAAGAATTGTGTCTTATTTTTGTTGATACCTTCTGTTTTTGTCCCACAACTTTCATGTTCCCCCAGTCTTCTGTTTTCTTGACTAAATACCCTATTTTTCTTCAGTCATTTCTCATAAGGCTTTCACCATGCTGGCTGCCCTTCTCAGGATACTCTTCAGCTTAGCATGTCTTTCCTAAATTATGGTTCCTCAGATTGAACACAGTACCCTGGATGAGGTCTGACAAGGCAGAGTACCATGGGACCATCACCTTCCTGTTCTTGGAAGCTGTGCCCCTCTTACTGCACCCCAAGATTCCATTAGCTTTTGACTGCCATATTACACTGATAACTCATGTTGAGCTTGAAATACATTAAAACCATTCAGATCTTTTTCAGAACAACTACAATTCAATTATGTCTTTCCCTTCTTGTACAGGTGAAGTTATTTCTTTTTTTACCCAAGCATAAGATATATTTCTCTCTTGAATTTCATCTTATTAGATTCAGCCCAATGCTCTTAACATGTTGAGATCTTTTTGGATTCTGACTGTCATATAGCTATCTAGAATAAAATTTCCCCTTGTTGATTTCTCCACCTTTTGAAGAATGAACTTATTATTAAATCATGTCAAACAAGCATTAGCTGCCCCTCTCTTGACAGAGCTCTAGCAGATGCCTGAATTGTTGAAGTCTCTGATCACTATATTATCATGCTTCTGGGCCAGGCCTGTGACTTCTTTTCCAAAGTCATCATCATCTATTTCCTCTTTCTGTCCTAGTAAGATACTCCAATGACAAAATCATTTTCATTTCTCCTTACACTGACCTTCACCCAATCATCTCTTCTTTTGGTTCCTCTATTTCTTCACCTAAGTATACCTTAATATACAATGCTCCCTGACTCCTAACTCCCCTATTACCTATCCTGTTTCTCCTGAATAAAGAATACTCATCCCCAGAACTAGTCATGGGTTTCAACCATAGCTACAGTGTTAAATTTCCCTCCTTAGACTAGCACTCTTATACACACACACACACACACACACACACACACACACACACACACACACACACACATATATATATATATATATATATATATATATATACACACACACACACACACATGTATATGTGTGTATATAGAGATAGATAGATAGATAGACAGACAGACATTTGAGGCCGGGGGTTTTACTAGCTCTTTTCTTGTATTTTGTGTCCTATGCACTTAAGGGTGTCTCAACTTTTGTTCTTACTTCATGAAACTACTTTTTCTGTGTTATCTAGATTAATGGCATCAAACACAAATAGAAATAGGCCCACTAACCACTTTTCCTCAAGGTTCACATTATTTTTACATAAGCAGAAAGTTCCTTCTGGTAGCTGGGAATCAGTTTCAGAATGGCAGGGCCCCATAACTTCCTTGCCTTTTAGGGATGAAATTATTGTCAAGGAAAGCTAGGAAACATTTAAGTTGTGCTTCTTTTGGTAGAAAGAGCTCAAACAGCTAAAGTTGCCTATTACTACTATATTATCCCTCCGTGCTGCCAAGCTTATGATCTATTTCTTGAAATCTTTATCTCTTTTTCCAGGAGTTTTATAATATAATATCTTGGCAAGAGGCATCATGGTATAGTGGGAAATGTGCTGGATATGGCATTAGATAACCTGGGGTTTGAATCCTGGTTCTACTCCGTACAACCTATGTGACCTTAAGTAAATTGCTCAATCCCTCTGGACCCATTTCCCCATCACTAAAATGTGGGTGGAACTAGATGCTTTTTATGGTCTCTTCTGGTTCTAAATCAATGATCCTATGATAATATCGATCCTATTTCTGTCTCTGTTGATATTTATCTTTTTTTCATGCTTCCTTCAAATGCTTTCCTCTATACTTCCTCCCCCCAGTTCCTGGATTTACTGGGATTTATTGACCTTTTATCTCTGTCCATTTCAATTCCTGCAGCACCTCTCTTGTTTTCAAGGATTCATCAAAGATCACTAATAAGAACTCAATAATCATTTCCATAAGTTCCTTCAGCACCTTAGTATATAGTTTGTCCAGGTTTTATGACCTGGACTCTTTGAGGGCAATCTGCATGAGAAGCATTTCTAATTTGATAGGACTTGACAGAACTTGTACTCTACTAGAGTACAAGTAAGATTTGTAGTAGTCAGTTTGAAAAACATACCATTATGAGACATTAGAAGAGAACTTTAGTGAAGGTACTAGTGTCACTTTTTTTCTCAACACTCTAGGTTATTTCAGTTCAACAAATAATTTATTGAGTTCTTGCTATGCAAGTTTCAAGTAACCTAAGTTAAATGATTTGTTCATATGTTAGCAAGATACTTTTGTTCAATATTTGAGTGATTACTATGTTCCAGGCACATAAGAGGTAATTTCTTACACATAAAAGTTATTTCCCATTTATAATATATATGAGAGGGCAGCTAGTTGGCGCAGTGGATAAAGCACCGGCCCTGGATTCAGGAGTACCTGAGTTCAAATCCAGACTCAGACACTTTACACTTAACTAGTTGTGTGACCCTGGGCAAGTCACTTAACCCTCATTGCCCTGTAATTAAAAACAAAAAAAAAAAGTAAAAACAAACCTTACTGTGAACACACAGTCCCTGGGGTATTAAGCCCATCATTTTCACAAAGTATAATTTCTGGCATATAATATATATGAGAAAGAAATATACATTGAGTTGCTTTTCTTCATATTCTCTCTTAACTACCTTTATGATCACCACTCCCATACTCCCAGGAACACATGTTGTTACTTTTCTTCTTCACTTAGCTTGTTTTCCTTCAAACTCCTATCACTTTATAGGCTTTCCTTATTCTCTGGGCTACCCTTCCCCTATTAGTGCTTTCCCCCCATTTTGATCATTTTCTCCCCTAGAAAGCCACCCTTTCTCACTTTCTGCAGGCTATGAGACTGTTATTGAAATCTGTCAAAACCATACTAGGAAGTATTTGTTTCATTGAGGTTTTCATCTTTTTGCCCTAGTAGTCTCTCTTCAGCCAGAATAAAAAAATGTATGACATTTATATTTTGTGTTCAATGTTTCAGGTTGTGAGACCAAAACTAAAAAGGAGTTGTCTCTAAAACAGAAAATATCTGAAAAAATGGAGTTACAGGGGATGATACTGGGAAGACTCAAGGGACCTGAATTTGGAGAGTCCTATAAAATTGAGAATCAATTAGAAAAACATTGGGAAAAACCTGTAGTGGGAACCCTGAGGAAATCCCTTTCCCTGGAAAGAAATTGCAAGCCAGTGACAGTGATTCCCATGAAAATGTCTACCAGAGTGAGAGGTCAGGAATGTAATGAATTTGGAAGACGCTTAAACCTGACTTCAAAACATGTTAGACTCCAGAGGGTTCCCAGAAGTGAAAAAAACCATCAATGTACAACTTGTGGCCAAACGTTCAAAAAGAATTCAGACTTTATTAATCATCAGAGTATCCATACAAGAGAGAAAACTTGTAAACTTAATATATATGGAAAAATGCCCAGACAGAATTTAATTAGTATTGAACATCAGCGACCTCACAACACAGAGAAACCCTATGAGTGTAATGAATGTGGAAAAGCTTTCAGCCAGAACAGAACACTTATCCAGCATGAGAGAATTCATACTGGAGAGAAACCCTTTGAGTGTGGTGAATGTGGAAAAACTTTTAGTCGCAGTTCTATCCTTACTAAACATCAGAGGATTCACACTGGTGAGAAACCCTACAAATGTAATGAATGTGGAAAAGCCTTCAGTGCTCGTTCATACTTTTTTCAACATTGTAAAATTCATACTGGAGAGAAACCCTATGAGTGTAATGACTGTGGGAAGGCCTTTAGTACTAGATCATCATTTATTCAACATGGTAAAATTCATACTGGAGAGAAACCTCATGAATGCCATCAGTGTGGGAAAGCCTTTAGTCATAGTTCTAATCTTATTCATCACCAGAGAGTTCATACTGGAGAAAAACCCTATCAGTGTAAAGAATGTGAGAAAGCCTTTAGTAGGCACTCACATCTTATTCAACATCAGAGAATTCACACTGGAGAAAAACCATATGAGTGTAATGACTGTGGGAAAGCCTTCAGTGCACGTTTATCCCTTATTCAGCATCAGAGAATTCATACTGGAGAAAAACCGTATAAATGTAATGAGTGTGGCAAAACATTCAGCTTAAATAGAACTCTTATTGTGCACCAAAGGATTCACACTGGAGAGAAACCCTATGAGTGTAATGAATGTGGGAAATCCTTCAGCCAACGCTCACAAGTTATCCAACACAAGAGAATTCACACTGGAGAGAAACCATATGTATGTCATGAATGTGGAAAATCCTTTAGTGCACGTCTGTCTCTTATTCAACATCAAAGAATTCATACTGGAGAGAAACCATATGAGTGTAATGAATGTGGCAAAACCTTTAGCCAGAAAGGTCACCTTATTCAGCATCAGAGAATTCACACAGGAGAGAAACCCTATGAGTGTAATGAATGTGGGAAAGCCTTTAGTCAGAGCTTTAATCTTATTCATCATCAGAGAACACATAATGGAGAGAAACCCTATGAATGTAATGAATGTGATAAAGCATTCAGTGTGCTTTCTTCCCTTGTTCAACATCAGAGAGTACATAATGGAGAGAAACCCTATGAATGTAATAAATGTGGGAAAGCCTTTAGTCAGGGTTCACACCTTATTCAACATCAGAGAAGTCACACTGGAGAGAAACCATATGAGTGTAATGAATGTGGGAAAACCTTTGGCCAGATTTCAACTCTTATTAAACATGAGAGAACACATAATGGTGAGAAACCTTATGAGTGTAACGAATGTGGAAAAGCCTTCAGCCAAAGTGCACACCTTATTCGACATAGAAGAATTCACACTGGAGAAAATCCCTATGAGTGTAATGACTGTGGGAAAGCCTTCAATGTACGTTCATCACTTATTCAGCACCAGAGAATACACACTGGAGAGAAACCTTATGAGTGTAATGAATGTGGGAAAGCCTTCAGTCAGCACTCACAATTTATTCAGCACCAGAGAATTCACACTGGGGAGAAGCCCTATGTTTGTAATGAATGTGATAAATCCTTCAGCGCACGCTTATCACTTATCCAACATAAGAGAATTCACACTGGAGAAAAACCCTACGAATGCAGTGTATGTGGGAAATCATTCCGGCAAAGCTCTCATCTTATTCGACATCAGAGGATTCATAGTGGAGAGCGACCCTTTGCATGTGATGAATGTGGAAAAACCTTCAGCCAGAGAATAACTCTTATTAGCCATGAAAAGATCCACACCAGAGAGTAATCTTATGAATGTAGTGCACATGAAGAAATATTTAGTATGCACTCATTTTACATTCAACATCACAAAATTCACACCAGGGAGAAAGTAACATTGTGAATATAATTTGAGAAAGTTCTCTTTGCACTCACAAAATTTTACATTATAAAGTTTACAGTGAAGAGAAATTCTGTGAAAAAACTGTCACTTCATGACTTTTCTACAAATTTAGCACTCAAATTTTTTTTCTCACCCTTCAAAATGTTAATCATAGAAGTTTTGTACATTGCCACCTGGTGGCAATGGGGTGTCTAAATTACGCATTCTAAACTCCAAGGTATGTGCCTTCCCTGAGATTCAAAAAGTGGCTTTCTGCTCAAAGCTTCAGAGATTTAACCACAAATTAATGCATCATTTATAAAAATAAAGTCTCACTATTGAAACTTAAAATCAAGCAGCTTTAAACACATAGTATTAAGAAAAATAGAAATTTTAGAGCATACTTTCAAACAAATTTCTGTATTCTATTAATTGTTATACCTAGTTTCCCCTTCTTTTACCATTGAACTTTATTTTTGTTATTCTGGACTCCTCTCACTCAAATGTATGCTGAAACAAACTTACTCTTTTTTTTTTTTAGTTCAGTTTATTTAAATAATTTCGTAGAACCTGAGAATATTTTATGTAAATTCAAGCTCCACCAGAAGTCATAGCAGTTGGTATACTTATCAAATTTGCAGGCAACATTGGGTGAAAGAATAAGGATCTGGAAAGATCTCAATAGGCCAAAAACAATGGGCTAACTCTAAAGATGAAATTAAACAGAGATTAATAGAAAATCTGGCACTTTAGGTTAAAAAAATCAACTGTACAAGCACAGGTGGATGAGACCTGGCTTAACAGCAGTTAATGTAAAAATACCTGAGTCTTTTAGAGTACTGTGAATTCATATTGAATGGTAGCTAGAAAAAGCCAATCTGATCTTAAACTATTAATGTTGGCATAATGTTCAGAACAAAAAGGGGATATGTTCTCTGCCCATCATCAGACAACACATAGAATACTGCGTTCTTAGACTATTTTAAAGGAGATATTGACAAACACTTAAGAGAGTAATTAGAGTGACTTGAAACTATCATGTGAGGAATCTTAGATTTAGAGCTGAAAGGGACTTCAGAGATCACAGTTCAACCCCACTCATTTTAACGTATGAAGAAATATGCCTACAGATAGGAAGTGACTTGTCCAAGGTCACACAGGTACTAAGTGACAAGGCTGGTATTTGAACCTAATTCCTCTATATCCATATCCAGTATTTCTCTACACAACTTTCACCTCTCAGCAGAGAATGTTTAGGCTGGAGTGGGGGGTGGGGGTGGATCTCGAGGATATGAGAAGACATTATCAACTGTCTTGAAATATTTGAAGGGCTATCATATAGAAGAAATTAAATTTGTTCTTCATGACCCTCAAAAGTAGAACTGATACCAATAGTTGAATATCAGAACATATTTCAGCATAAGGAGTAATTTCCTTCCAATTAGAGCTGCCTCAGAGTGGAATATCCTGCCCCAGAAAGTAGCAGGTTCTCCACATGAAAGCATTTGTCAGGAACAGTATAAAGGGAATTTCTTTTTGGATATTGATTGATAACCTCAGAGGTCTTTTCCATCTGATTCTGTGAGTAATCTGAAAAGTTAGGTGAGAAAATATCTATTTCATATGTGGGGATAGGAAGAGACATGGTAACTTTTATATACCTGATACAAAGATAGAATTTTGAACAAACTGGCATTTGATACATATTTCTGGTATTGGAAGTTGGAACAGTATATTCTGAGTAGCAAGTAGAAGAAAGAAGTAATTGTAACAGGTCTGTATATCCATGTACTGGCATGGCATGGCAGAAAGAGCGCTGGACTTGGAATTAGCAGGTCTGAACTCAAGGCTTGACTCTGACACTTCTTACCTTTGTGACTGAGGGAAAGTCACTTCACCCTCTTGAGTTGTTTCCTCATATGTAATACATAGGTAATAATGTGCCACTTATCTTGTAGGGTTGTGAGCAAATTGCTTCAAGAACCCAAAGGACAGGGGCAGCTAGGTGGCACAGTGGATAAAGCACCGGCCCTGGAGTCAGGAGTACCTGAGTTCAAATCCGGCCTCAGACACTTAACACTAGCTGTGTGACCCTGGGCAAGTCACTTAACCCCAATTGCCTCACTTAAAAAAAAAAAAAGAACCCAAAGGACTATGAGAATTAAGGGCTATATAAATGTAAGCCATTATTTTGCTGATAAAGGAGCTGCTCAACAGGCAATTTTCATGTTTTCTTAAGTTTCTGATTTCTCTTCTGAAGCTATAGGTATCAGTATTCTGAGGGTCTTATCAGTTATCTTGGCATATCTAAGCTCAGTTCTGTTTCTTATGACAGTACCCTTCATATATCTGTCCTAAGGCTGATAATGGCTTTAGGCAGTTGCCTTTTATTCATTCTAGGGACCAATTTACATGCACTTATATAAGTCATAACCTACAACAACTGCTACATAACTGAAAGAAAAAAAGATTTAAAGCTTAAGGTGGCTAAAAGGAAGTAGAATCTGAAGTTGTGAAAGAAGGGAGTCAAATGAGTCCCTAATCCTGAGGTCATTACCTGCATCTGAGAGCAGCCCCAGGAGTTTTGATACCAAGGGTCTCAGAAGCCCTAGAACCCAAAATAAATCCCAGGAGTCAGACAAGACTGTTAAGATTAGGGGAGAAGGGGCAGCTAGGTGATGCAATGGATGAAGCATTGGCCCTGAATTCAGGAGGACCCGAGTTCAAATTCAGCCTCAGACACTTGACACTAGCTGCGTGACCCTGGGAAAGTCACTTAACCCTCATTACCCCAGAAAAAGAAAAAACAACACCTCAGAAACAAAACAAAGATTAGGGGAGAAGAAAAAAGAACATTATGAGTTCTGTGTAAAATTCAGGTTAGATTAATTTGAAAAAGGAAATTAAAAGATTGGTGAAAAGGGCACTGAATTTGAAATCAAATATCCAGGCTCAGATTCCAGTTCTGCCACCTAATATAATAATTGACATCTAGCACTTCACATATTGCTTCTAGTTCTGCACCTCAGGGCCAAGCAGAACAAGGCAAAAGCTGTTTCAATTTAAATGTTTCTTTAAAAGATTATTCCTTATAAAAGGGAGCTGGGGAAGCATTGTAATTTCAACCATCCCTAGTTTCTGCACTGCTGCTCGGACTAGATGACCATACTATGTTAATGATACCTGGCAACAGTATACCTAAAAAGGGGCAGCTAGGTGGTGCAATGGATAAAGCACCGTCCCTGGATTCAGGAGGACCTGAGTTGAAATCTGGCCTCAGACCCTTGACACTTACTAGCTGTGTGACCCTGGGCAAGTCACTTAACCCTCATTGCCCCGGGGGGGGGGGGGCAATATACCTAAAGAAAGAAGCAGCCACTTACAAGACATCTACTGAATGTGTCCAAAACCCAGCCTAATCAGACTCCATTCAAAGTAAAAGTCCCAGGAGCTTCATTCTCACTTGTGAGTATCTTCTTAGGCTTGCCCATGACTATTAGAACTGCCAAGGAGAAAGGGTTTTTGTGTCCTTTTTCTCAAACTTTTTGTTCCAAGATTCCATTTCCCCTTTCCTCTGTGAGGGGGAAAAAAAGGAATAACAAGAGCTGATACTTGGAGCATAAAAATGTTGGAGATATATACCCAATCAGTAGGAGCTATTTTTAATGTTTTATTTTAAGCTCATTCCCTCCCGTTCTCTCCCCATCTGTTCTTCTTAGCTCTGACTTCATATAAATACAAGGCTGAATTTACTTAGCTGAGGACAGCCTAATGTCACTTTCGTAGCTTTGCAGGGCTCCTCCTCTTTGTATTGTGTGACTGGAACCTTCTTTTTGCTTCTCTTAATGTTAGATTTTATAATTATGTTGTTCTTAATTGTTTAAAAAATTATAAGGAAAGGACCCTTTCCACTTTCCATCTTTATTACATTTTTTAATTACAATGGCAGGCTTAATTGTATTGCCTAATTGCAGTTCCTGCAATTTTAGGAACAAGAAAGCTGGAGACCTCTGTAGCTTTTTGGTTACATTAGTCTGGTGTGAAGCAGAGTTCTCAGTCTAGCAATAGGCAGAAGAAGGCCAGCAAAACTGATCAGAGAAAGCATCGGCAAGAGCTCCATATGCCCAGAGTTTCAGGATAAAGACAATCTATAGTCCTTTCTTTGTTCATAGCCATAAGGGCCTTAGAAGAGGAAGAGAGGATCATTCTTCTGGCTCCAATCAGAGAAAACTGAGCACCCTGGAGAATCATCCCAACCAGAGAGACTTCATTGGAGAAAATACCCAGGCTCCAAGAGTGAACAAGGGGATAGTTGGAGTCAGTATTTACAGACCCTTGTTTTGGCCAATGATATAGCCTTGAAGGAGACAATATGGTTAACTCTATATGGATCATGTTCCATGAGCCTATAAGTAGAGATTTCCCTGCTGAAGCCTGAGGGAGTTAGGAATAGTGGAAATTAGCATCTGTTCCTTAAAGGCTTTGGTGATGTTACAGAATGGGGTTGTAAAAATGCTGGGAATTACATTTCAAAAGCTAGGAAACCATTCATTATATGTCTGAATTAGAGCCAAGTGGAACAGTTTCCATGAGCAATGGTAATGCAGCTGGAAGGGATCCATTGGCCTTTAAGCAGATTAGCGAGCAAAAACAATCCAAGTGTTATACTGACATCTATCTCTGTAATACTAAAAGAACCAAAGAAAGGCCTTCCAAGCAAATTCTGAGGAAGTCCTGCCATTGCCATCATCTTGGCTAGATCCTTATTTCTCTACTGAGACAAGTAGCTAAATAAGAATTAGCACTATTAGGGAGCAGCTAGGTGGCACAGTAGATAAGACACCGGCCCTGGATTCAGGAGGACCTGAGTTCAAATCTGACCTCAGACACTTGACACTAGCTGTGTGACCCTGGACAAATCACTTAACCCTCATTGCCCCCCCTCCCCCCAAAAAAGAATTAGCACTATTCAAAAATGGTTTGTAATAATATAGACCTTTGTATCTGAAGAGAATTATAGGAGGGAGCTAGGTGGCACAGTGGATAAAGCACTGGCCCTGAATTTAGGAGGACCTGAGTTCAAATCCAGCCTCAGACACTTGATACTGGACAAGTCACTTAATCCCCATTACCTGCCCCCCCCAAAAAAAAACAAACAAAAAAGAATTATAACCCTATTGATCAAGCATACATTAGATTGTTTAGTAATGACTGGGGAAATTTTGGCTGGTGTTTTAGTGGGAATCTCTTGAAGCTCATCTTATTACTATCCTATCTCAGAACTACCACAATCCTCCCCTTGCTTCTCCACTCCCATGGAAAAAGGGTTGAATAAATCAAGACTGGACATACTTTTAAAATATTGTGCATCCTGGATCTACTAGGTTTTCTCCTGCATAACATGAAGACTTTCATATTATTCATCTGCATAACTGATTAAATGTAATTAAATATCACCTATCTTCCAGAACAATAACATACCTTAAGTTCATTTGTGTAGTATGCTACTCATAGTGATTCCATATGGAACAAAGTAGGTAATAATCTCACTGTTCTGTCCTGGTAGGAATCACATCTGGAATACTATATCTAGTTATAGGCGTCACACTTTAAAAGTGACATCGATAAGCTTGGAGAGTGTTCAGGAGAAAGCAACCAAAAAGATGAAGGACCTTGAAATCATGTTACATCAGCATCAGTTGAAGGTTAGGGATATTTCAACTAAAGAAAAAAAGGGGGGGCAGCAAAGTGGTGCAGTGGATAGAGCACCAGCCCTGGAGTCAGGAGGACCTGAGTTCAAATCCCACCTCAGACACTTAACACTTACTAGCTGTATGACCCTGGGCAAGTCACTTAACCCCAATTGCCTCACCAAAAAAAAAAACAAACAGAGAGAGGGACATTATAGCTGTCAAGTGCTTGAAAGGCTTCCATGTGAAAAAGGCATTGAAGGGGCAGCTAGGTGGTGCAGTGGATAGAGCACCGGCCCTGGATTCAGGAAGACCTGAGTTCAAATCCGGCTTCAGACACTTAACACTTACTTACTAGCTGTGTGACCCTGGGCAAGTCACTTAACCCCAGTTGCCTCACCCAAAAACCCAAAAAACAAAAAAATAAAAAGGCATTGTTCTTGTTCTTCTTGGGCCCAGAGGGCAGAACTAAGAGAAATGGACACAAGATACATAGAGGCTTATTGTATCAAAAAAGTCCTACTAATTCAAGTGATCCAAAAGGAGAATGGGAAGCCTCAAGTGGTAGAGTTCCCTCTCCCTAAAAATCTCTGAATGATCACTTGAAAATGTCAGAGGGAATTCTTGCTCAGGTATGGATTGGAAGGGAACTCAGAGGCAATCTAATCTACAGCTTCTACCTGCTGCTTCTAGTTCTACTCTCAAGCCAGAAAGAACAAATTGAATCCCTAGTTCAGACCTCATTGCCTCTCATCTTACATATCAGCATCTTAGTTAGTCTCCCTGCTTACCATCTGCCCCCATCAAATCTAGCATCCACACAACTGCCAGAATCTTCATTGACTCCACATTGCTCCTAAAAGTAGTGAACATAGAAATGTCCCAAAGATAAGAATCTGTGGGGTAAGTAATGGCAAGACAGGGGGCCAAGGGAGTCAGTAGAAGTGCAGAACATACAGTTAAATTGGCTATTGGGTCAAAACTATTAAGGTAGAAAAGTGAAGCCAGAGCAAGGAAGCTTCCTGGGATAAAGGGATGGGGGTTCAGTACTAGCGATTGCAGTAAAAACAAAGAATAGGTTTTAGGGATGAAGAAGATACCACAAAAAAGAGGTGACCTGAGGATCAGTTGATGATGGTAACAAGGATTGGGACAGGATGATCAAAGCAGATGGAAGGAATCTCAAAGAGGCCGCTGAGTGATACTTGCAAAGGGAAAATCTGAAAGTGGCAATGGGGAATAAGAGATATGTTGATTCCTCTTGGCCCAATGTATTGTGCAACCAGTAAAGAAGCAACTAGCCCTAAATGGGGAGTGAGAGTGGTCAGGAATGCAGTGTCTTTGGGAGAAATTTAGATTTCTGTGAGCACAAGAAGATGGAAATGTGAAAAGAAAAGATCCATGATGGAGAGAAATAATAATGGGAATCAGGACACTGGAAGGCAGAGAATTAGAGACTGGGGAAGAATAGAGTTGTAATGGATGTGGACAAGAAAATGGGATAAGAAACCAAAAGGAATTTTCATCTGAATCATGGAGATTAGGGGAATAAGATGGCAATTTGGTAGCCATAGGACTAGTTGATTGGGGCTTCTACCCTTAAGGGTTCTGTGATGATGGTAGGACTGGTATGGTACTTCCTAGTCCAAACATTAGGTAAACAATCTGGCACAATCTGTTCTTGTGATGCCTCAAAACTGACTCAATAGTTATTACTTTCCTTTCTAAATGCTTGCAAATCATCCATTTAATAGTACTTCAACCATCTATAATTTTCATCACAAGTACTACCTGTTTCTCCCTGGATAGCACTTCATTCTCAGACTTTTTCCAGTGCTGCTGTCAGCACTTCCTGTCTCATCATCACCACCTTCCCAGGCAACCTGATCAGGAAGAAGAGTTGATCTATTACTTATTCCCCACTGTAACTTCCAGACACTCCCTTTGCCACTATCAGCAACCTATTCTCCTCTGAGGTTCACTTCATCCATATTGATCACTCTGTCCAGCTCCTTGTTGCTATCATCTACTAGCTCTCAGATGTTTCTCTTTTCTCAGAATTCAGTACCTGGCTCAGCTGAGTGCCTGCCCTCATCTTTCAATATTCACATTAATATTTTTTTAAACAAGCTACTTAACTTGCCAGTTCATCAGCTTCTAATATACCAAACAATTAATAGTAATTGAGGAAACAATCTGAGCTATCTGATTTATTAGCAAAACAGACATAACGAGTGGCTTAATGGACACCCCAGTCAGTCCAAAGACCCTGAATAAAGAGTGAGACTGATTTTTTATGCATTAAAAACAATTGATCAAATAAGACCAATTAATTAAAAGAAAACAATTAACAGGACACAAAATTAGGTAATCTGATTTCTTTCTTTTTTTTGTGAGGCAATTGAGGTTAAGTCACTTGCCCAGGGTCACACAGCTTAACACAGTGTTAAGTGTCTGAGGCCAGATTTGAACTGAGCCACCTAGCTGTCCCTTGATTTCTAATTGGAGGAAAGATTAGGGGCTTTCCAAGTTAGGAGCGGAAAAGCAAAAAAGTGCAATTACCTGAAATCAGAAAAAGAGGTGTTGCACTCCCCCCAAGTGTCTGTATTCAACCAAAGGAACATGGAAAGAATAACTGATTGACCAAGAAGGGGTCAGTTTTCATATAAGACATATGAGTTACTTGAGATACAGAATTGTGATAAAACTCCTTGCATAAATCTTAGGATCTAACTAGGTTTCTGGTCAGCATAACTGAGGTCCTTAGTTAAAGATCTCTTAGCAACAGGTAGAGGTGGTCCAGCTTCCCAGCTACATAGGGCTAGGTTCAAACAATGCAATAAAGTTTTCTCACAATTTCCATAATTGAATAAAATTTACTTACAAGAAAGAAATTGGACTAGAATCATAACTGAATAGGAAGGAAACTGAACTAGCTCCAGAATTGGTCATAAGATGGAGTCAGTGTGATTCACTTAATTCCCATAATTCTCTCATATCTCTATGATCCTAAATGGCAAAATTCCCCTGTTAAAATCTCTTCTTCCATTTTCCCCTCTGCCTCATTCCTTCTATACTTCACTTTTCTAAACTTTTCACCTTTCATCCTCAGTTCTTCCCTGTTCTCCCACCCCATCACCATTGTTCTGGCTCCATTGATTTCCCTTTGGTCTTGTTCCTACAATTAGTCAAATCAACTATGCAATATCTATCATTAGAATCACTTGTTCCTTATCCTTTTATTATTTATATTTTGCCAAACCTCAACTATGGGTCACCCCTGTCCTCTGCCTTCTCAGCTCCTAGGCAGGTACCTACCTGGTAGCTACCAGGTCCTTATCAGCATCAGTTGAAGGTTAGAAAGTATTTCAACTAAAGAGAAAGCAAGAGGGGCAAAGTGAAAAGAACACTGGAGTCAAGAAGTTGTTGTCCATCCACAAGCTCATTCATATCTACATCATATTTCAAAACCCTTATACATATCTCCTTCCCATGTTTCCTACTCTGCCCTAGTCTCTGGAAAAGACATGGCCCTTCCCCTCACCAAAGCTAACCTTTCTTTGATTCCATATCCTCCTGGATCCTTGAGAGCTTATGTCTTTGATCCCTCCTCCTCTCTCATCTATGTTCTCCATCTGTTGGCTCCTTCCCCACTGCCTATAAACAAACTCAAGTCTCCATTCATAAATATCTTTCATTTGAGCCTGCTGGGTCATTGCATATATCCCACTTGATAAATTGGGATCTCTTTCCAAAGCTCTGGCTTGGGTCCTCTTTTATTCTCCCTCTACCCTTTTTCTTCATGATATCATCAGCTCCAATGGGTTCCATTATCTCTATACAGATGGCTCCCAAATCTATACAAAATAGAACTATCCTTCCTTCCCCCACCCCTTCCTCCAAATTTCTTTATTTCTCTTGAGGGCTCTACCATTTTTCTCTTTATTTTTTTTAAACTATAGACCTGTTTACTTTTTCCAGATAAATTTGTTTGTTTTAATTACCCCAAATCTATTTTCTCTCTATTCCCACCTACCCCTCACCACATAGAAAGGAAAAAAAAAAACCACTCTTGTAACAAATATGCTTAGTTAAGCAAAATAAATTCCCCTAGCGACCATGTCCAAAATATATGTGTGTCATACATACATATATACATACAAATGTGTGTGTGTGTGTGTGTGTACCCTGAGTCAATCACCTCTCCTGGGCAAGTCACTCAATCTCTGTCTTCCTCAGTTTCCCCATCTATAAAGTGGGAATGATAATAGCACCTATCTCCCAGGGTTGTTACAAGGATAAAATGGAATGTCTCTAAGGTGCTTTGTAAATGCTATATAAATGCTAGCTACTATTATTATTGACATTATTTGTTGGTCCTCTAGAATTCTGGATGGTCACTGAAGTAATCAGAGTTCTTAAGTCTTTCAAAGTTGCTTCTCCCATGCTCCAATGTTTTCTGCTCCCCCCACCCCACCCCACAAAGTAACAAGGTGGGAAGAACCACCAGCAGGAGCACCCATCCCCCATTTCCTTCCCAGACCCAATGAGGCAACCAGGTGAGAAGAGCAACATGACTACTCACACCAAATAAATGATCTGGAAATCACTAACTTTCTATGAATATGGAGGACGACTAGGTCTTACCATTTGCCCTGCTACCAGGTCTTAAGTTTCTCTGCATCTAACCATCTACCCTACTACTCTACCCTCCCGCTCCCTGGGTGTTATCCCCTGACCTACCAATACAAATATCTACCCCACTGTGATATCCTGAGCACTTTTGGGCCTTTCCATTTGCCTTGTAGCTGTATTACTCTGAGTATCTAGGATGTGTGTAGGTATATTGTATATGCATATATGTGTATGTTCATGTACATATATTTTATACACACATATAAATATATACATACATATACATACAAACACACATAGACTTATAGAAGAATTTATAGTATATTGTATTATATACATATGTACATATAATAAGATATAATATATTTATATGATTATATATATGTTTTATATATATATAGTTATAGTTATAGTTAGCTCCAATTACAATGTGAACTCTTTGAGAGCAAGAACACTCTAGATTTTCCATTTGTATCCCCAGAGCTTTCCATGATGTTTGGCTCATAATAAAGATTTTATAAATGCTTTTTCATTCATTCGTGCATACATTCATTCTTTCTTTCATCCATTCATTCAAGTCACTCAGGTTCATAACCTCAGAGTAATCTTCATCTGTCTGCTCATCACTAAGAGGACCACCAATCCCTCTGGTGAATTTCCATATCACTTCTCCCCTATACTATTGTAACTTCCTCATTTAGTCTATGCCTAATTCAAGCCATGCTCCTCTCCAACCTATCTCCGTCCAGCTACAAACCTGACAATCCTAAAGCACTGATATAACCATATCACTTCCTTGCTTGGGACCCTTCAGTACTTCCACATTGTTTCTATCATATTCCCTCACAAAAACTCTAGATCCATTTGTGACTGATGCTCCAATTCCATGTAACCATTTAAAATCAATTACCTTTTTTAAAAAATGCATAAATTGGGCCATCTAGGTGGCACAGTGGATACAGCACCAGCCCTGGAGTCAGGAGGACCTGAGTTCAAATCTGACCTCAGACTCTTATTAGCTGTATGACCTTGGACTAGTTACTTAACCCTGATTGCCTCAAAAAATGCATAAAGCAATAGGCTTTTATCATGGCATTGTTGATCTTATCAGCTCCCATGGATTCAATTGTGATTTCTATGCTGATGATTTTCTTTTTCTTTTTTTTTTTGCGGGGCAAGGGGGGTTAAGCGACTTGCCCAGGGTCACACAGCTAGTAAGTGTCAAGTGTCTGAGGCCGGATTTGAACTCAGGTACTCCTGAATCCAGGGCTGGTGCTTTATCCACTGCGCCACCTAGCCGCCCCCTATGCTGATGATTTTCAAATCTACTTATCCAACCCTAAACTCTCTCAAGATTTCCAGTTTCAATCTCCAACTGCCTCCTAGACATCATAAACTCAGCCCATCCAAAACTGACCTCACTATCTTTTCTTCCAAAACCTTCTCTCTTTCCAAACTTCATTATTAGTGCCAAGGGCACCATTATTCTTCCAGTCACCCAGACTGAAAACCTAGGTGACATCCTTCACTATCTTTGACCCCTCACTCTCTCATACCCAATCTGTTTCTAAGGCCTGTTGTTTTTACTTCATGATGTCTTTTGCATACATTCCCTTGAAGGAAGCATCCAGCTCCTCATTTATCTGGCCTTTCCTGATTCCCCTTAATTCTAGTGCCTTCTGCAGTTTATTTCCAATTTATCCTGCATATGGTTTATTTACCCATAGTTTTTTGCATGTTGTCTCCTCCATTAGACTGTGAGCTCCTTGAAATCAGGACTGTCATTTGTCTCACTTTGTATTCTAGTCCTTAGCACAGTGCCTGACACACAGCAAGTGCTTTTAAAATTCAATTTCATTTTCACTTCCAAATTCTCTTCCTCCTTCCCTCCCCACCTCCATCCATTGACAAGATAAGAATAATGAAACCATTACAATTATGTATAATCATACAAAACAAATTCCTGCATTAGCTAAAGAAAGAAAGAGAGAAGGAAGGAAGGAAAAAAGGAAGAAAGGAAGGGAAGGGAAAATGCTTTAATGTGTACTCTGAGTTACTGTGCTCTCAATCAGGAGGTGGATAGCATTTTTCATCATAAATCTTCTGGATTTATGATTGGCCATTGTGTTGATCAGAGTTACTAAGTCTTTCAAAGTTGATAATCCTCACAATATTACTGCTATTATATAAATTGTTCTCTTGGTTTATCAGTTTTTCCCAACCATGTTTCTTTTTATTTATTATTATTTGTGTGTGTGTGCACGCGAGGCAATTGGGGTTAAGTGACTTGCCCAGGGTAACACAGCTAGTAAGTGTCTGAGGTTGGATTTGAACTCAGGTCCTCCTGACTCCAGGGCCGGTGCTCTTTCCACTGTACCACCTAGCTTCCCCGGTTTATCAGTTTTTACCAATGAATATTCATTCACTTCAAAGATATAGCAAGAAAAAACCCCATAAATAATTTCCCCCAACCACTAGGGGTCGAGTGAAAGGAGTTGGGAAATGTTCTCTACTATACCACATCAGTCCCTGGGGACACTGTAGACTTTTTTTTTTGGTGGGGCAATGAGGGTTAAGTGACTTGCCTAGGGTCACACAACTAGTAAGTGTCAAGTGTCTGAGGCTGGATTTGAACTCAGGTCCTCCTGATTCGAGAGCCAGTGCTTTATCCACTGCACCACCTAGCTGGCCCTGGACAGTGTAGATTTAATGCAGTTTCTACATAGCATGTACTCCCACCAAATTCACATCCAAATTCAGTGTAGCCCCTGGATGAGTCTGTAACATGAGTTTTTATTGGATTCTGTCAATAGGCAATACAATTTTACGAAACTTATATGAAAAACTAGGTTTATTACAAGAGAAATTACATTCCTTAACAATTCACTGGGGGGCAGCTAGATGGCGCAGTGGATAGAGCACCGGCCCTGGATTCAGGAGTACCTGAGTTCAAATCCGGCCTCAGACATTTGACACTTACTAGCTGTGTGACCCTGGGCAAGTCACTTAACTTTCATTGTCCTGGCCCTCCCCCCAATTCATTGACTGCCAATAGGCTAGCACAAGAGAGACTGGATCACTGTCTCCCAGGGTAAAATACACTCCACAGGCAAGTAGATGGGCATGTGTGTCTCTTACAATCTAAGTAGCAATATTTAATACCATTTGTTAGGGGTTTGAGAAGCAAAAGGGTGCTTGTTACAAAGCAGCTAGGTCAGAGTAGAGAAGAAATGTGCACTTTTTATAACAAAAGAGGAAACTTATCTCTTATTATTACAAAAGAAGGAATGTGTTCTTGTTAGCATAATGACTAGATCAAGGGGACCATACATCCCTAGGGAGATAGTTAAAGAAAAGGAGAAGACTCATTTGCTGTCTTTTTCTTTTTGAGAGATTTTATAATATTCCTTCATAAAAATAAAAACTTTTATAGCAATTAGAGGTGAAAAGGGGGATACTGAAGGAAGCCAGTTTGCTAAGCTGATCCTTCAGTATATACTGAGGCATTACATAGTAAAATGTTGAATATGGAATTAATTATGTCAACAGCTTACTCTTACCTCTTAAAAATCCCCTTTTTTATGAAGTCTCTGTCTCAGCTACCACTAACACTACTTTGTTACTACCACTCTTGCTCCAAGAGGTCTCAATTCTGGACTGACTGGCCTATCATGCTCCACCTTCACTATGTTCTTTTCTTCTCCATGCTAAACACTGACAATGATGCCCACCCCTTCCTTTTGGACACTCTCCTCCCCTGACTTCTGTGATACTACTTTCTATCTTTTTAACCACTGTTTTCTGCTTCATTCACTGGCTTCTCTCTCCGTTTTGCTCCCTATATGTGGTTCCCAAGACACTTTCCTGGATCCTCTTTTCTCCACATTAATCTACTTGGATGATATCAGTGCAGATGACTACCAAACACATCTCCATCCCCAACCCTCCCCTGCTCCCCAGCTCCAATCTCACATTCCCTATCGCCTATAGCAAAAGTGTCTAACACAGGGCCAGAATGTCCAAGCCAGATTTAAATGTACTTGGGAAATATTTAACAACATAAAGAACACTGATGATGTTAATATATAGTTTTCTGAATCAATATGCAAACAGCAGGGATCCTTATTAATTTTTTTTATCTTTTTTTTTTTTAAGTGAGGCAATTGGGGTTAAGCGACTTGCCCAGGGTCACACAGCTAGTAAGTATTAAATGTCTGAGGCTGGATTTGAACTCAGGTACTCCTGAATCCAGGCCCAGTGCTCTATGCACTGCGCCATCTAGCTGCCCCGATCCTTATTAATTTTGACACCATTGGTCTAAAAGGCTTCATCGCCTCCCCTCCCCCAAATCTAGCTGGCACCTCAAATTCTAACAAACATTTATTAAGCACCTATTGTGTGCCATGTGCTTGAGAAGATAACAAGACTAAATAAGACACCACATTTCCTGCATTTATGTAATTCGCAAGCTAATAAACTAAGAATTAGAACTGAAATCATTATCATCCCCTCCCCTTTAAAACCTGCCCCTTCTCCCAATTTCCCCATTTCTTTTGATACGACCAGTCACCTGAATTCAAAACTTTAGAGCCATCTTTAATTTCCTCCTTTTCCATTCTCTCACCCTCTCCTCAAAATTCAACCAGTTGGGGCAGCTAGGTGGCGCAGTGGATAGAGCACTGGCTCTGGAGTCAGGAGGACCTGAGTTCAAATCCAGCCCCAGACACTTGACACTAGCTGTGTGACCTTGGGCAAGTCACTTAACCCCAATTGCTCACAAAACAAACAAACAAACAAAAATCCAACCAGTTGTTGTAAGAATTTCTTATTCTTTTTTTTCTTTTATTATTTGGGCCCAGCATGACCACTTTAATCATGAGAAAAGTCACATAACTAACTGAAGCTTTCCTTAGGGTGTGCTAATTTAGCTGAGACTCCAATTATTTTAATAGAGATTAGAAAATAGATAGGGTAAAAGAATTATCCCTGACTACTCCTTAGTGTTTGTTTTGTTTAAAAAATTAAAATAAACTACATCTAATGTGATTTTTCTTCTTTGGTTATCTTTGAAATATAAATCCCACAAGCATATCTTTGAAATATAAATCTCACAAACATGCCTTTGAAATGTAAGACTTACAAGTGTATCTTGTAAAGATAAATCTCTATTTTTTCTTTTTGGCAGTTGCAAATTCCTTTCTCCTTACAGCAGCTATAAATCCAAAATTGTACTTTTTCCTTTTTTTTCCTTTCTCTGATACAATTGGAGTATATGTGCTTTAGTAAATCTCTTCATAGATCAGAGTTAATTAAGAACTCTGGGACTATGCTGAAGCATAACAAAACTTGGTAAAAAAAAAAAAAAAGGTAAAACTTGGGTTTTACCTCCTAGATCTGTGTTAATAATTTTAATTAACAGCAGTACCTATCAAGAAATACATGGCTATTTTCATATCACAGTTGACAAGTGTAAGAAACAGGTAAACTGAGGCAGGACCCCCTCTGGTGCAAATCAGGAAGTCCATTTATTCTCAGTCTTGCAAGAACGGGCAAGCATCCCAAAAGGGGTACTGCTATTTGTCCCAGTGGAGTCCTCCCTTTTATCCTAGATCTAATGCAAAGTCCCTCCCCCATCTGGGTTCACATTCTTCGATACTTCTAAACATGTAGACCCCCCCCCAGATGTGGCACCACTGCTGCCCCCACCCCCGTGGGAGCACTAGACCCTGAGATTTTACAATCCTTGGTTCTCTAACTTTAGAAAACCTCTGTTGACTCAGCAGGGAAAAGGAAGGGAAATTGGGGGGAATAGGAATAAGCTTTTAGAGCTTTTTAGAGTAGTTTGTTCTTATCTGAGAGAAACATGCTCTACTGGTTAACTGTTAACTCAGCAGGAAAAAGGAAGGAATGGTGGAGATGGGGGGAAGAAGGTCCCAGGACTTGAATAATGTATCCTGCCAACTGAGGCAGACACACTGTTCCTATCAACAAGTCTTACTGACTTTTATCTCTAGAATATTTTTCACATCTTTCCCTTCCTTTCCATTCCCCCTATCATCATTCTTATTCATGCCCATCTCACATTTCATTTAGGACAGTGGTGTCAAACTCAAATGGAAATGGATTCCTGCCAGGCATATTGACTTAGAAAAACACAAATTAACATTAACTATCTTATATTGTATTTTAATTTTGTTAAAATTATAATCATTGATTTAAAAAAAACCATGACAGGGGCAGCTAGGTGGCGCAGTGGATAGAGCACTGGCCCTGGATTCAGGAGTACCTGAGTTCAAATCTGGCCTCAGACACTTAATACTTACTAGCTGTGTGACCCTGGGCAAGTCACTTAACCCCAATTGCCTCACTAAAAAAAAAAAACCCATGACAACAAAAAACTGCAATTAATTCAGTAAGATTTTGGGTTCTATTCTTTTGTATAAGGATTGGTGTCTATTAATCTTTTTTTTTGTGTGTGAGGCAATTGGGGTTAAGTGACTTGCCCAGGGTCACACAGCTAGTAAGTGTTAAGTGTCTGAGGCCGGATTTGAACTCAGGTCCTCCTGACTCCAGAGCTGGTGCTCTATTCACTGTGCCACCTAGCTGCCCCATGGTGTCTATTAATCATAATACTTGACACAATTACTAGAAATAGTAATATATGTATATTGTTGGATATTAAAATATAGTTTTTGCATCTGCCTCTCTCCTACAAACAGAATCAATAAACAGATCAGAGAAATTATATCTTATAATATCTCCTACAATTTGTTCCCATACCTGTCCTCCTACAAAATATAATAACAGATCAGAGAACATGGATGGTTAAGAACCAGATCAGAGAATTTAATATCTCCTATGAGGCAAACCAAATCAGAGACAGACAGAAAAAAAACCCCATAATATCAATTTAATATTTTGTCTCAAGAAGAAAGATACAACACATAAAGATGTAGAAACTCCCCTCCTAAGAAGGAAGCTCAAAGCTCCCTTCTTTCTAAGGGTTTTTAAGGTTTCTTGACTCACAGGTTACAGAATAACTTCATTGGCATGATACAAATCAACCCATTACAAATATAAATCAGTTAAACAATACAAATCAATTTAACAGCTCAACTTAAAGCAGATGCTAATGAATAGATAGGTGGAAACAGGAACAGGTATTATTAGAGACCTGGAGGTCTCTCTTCCAGGGGAAAGGAGATAAGTGAATGGGAATTTCAAAGGGCATATTCTCTTGGGGAAAGTAAATAGGGATTGTCTGGTTCACTTGGAAGTCTTTGAGCAAAGGGCATTTTGCTCCTATTAATGCAGGGTCTCATAAAATCCATTTGGATAGTAAAGTACCTCCATCAAATTCAGGTGATCCATATATTCATATTGGGGCAGCTAGGTGGCACAGTAGATAGAGCACTGGTCCTGGAGTCAGGAGGACCTGAGTTTAAACCCGGCCTCAGACACTTGACACTTATTAGCTGTGTGACCCTGGGCAAGTCACTTAACCCCAATTGCCTCACGCACACACACAAAAGAATGGAGGACCATATATTCATATTAACTATATATATATAATATATATACATACACACACACACATATATGTATGTATACACACACAAATATATGAGATTGATTTTATCTACAGGAGGTTTTTTTGCTTATCAGTTATATTGTGGTACTTCATAGTTCCTTAGAACTAAAGATCAAAATGCTTAATATACTTGTGGATTTATGGACCCCATGCAACTCTGAAGACCCAAGGGGTCCATAACCCAACCCATTGGGAACCATTGTCTAGAGCTTACTGGTCCTCCTTCCTTTCCCTACCCCCTCCCATTATATTCTGAGCTCCTTAAGGGCAGATTCAGTGTCTTATTTAATCTTTGAATCTTTAGAACCCATTACAGGACCTCAAATATTTGTTGAACTGAACTGAGCAGCCCCAACTGATGATGAAGTCTGTTGATGAATGAATGAACTGATGCTTGTGACTGAGCTGATAAGTGGCTGAAATGGAGTGCAAATAGAGGCTAATGGAAATGAAATAGTATAAAGTTTCCTGATCACAGCAAGAAGCAAGAACCTCAGCTCTGTTTGCTAAATTCCTAACCCAATTTACTGAGTGGGATGATTTCTCTTTTCTGTGGTGGCCTGACCCTCATCCTCTAGGGATGGAAGATTTGCATATCCATATGCTGCCACCAGTCTTTAGCATCCCATTTCTTTCTCTGACCAGACAAATGATCTTGGGTTTAAACTGAAATATTTATTTACAGAACAAGGAAAAGGAGGATATAAATTCATAAAGAATACTTGAGACTCAAAATAATTTAAAATATGTATATTCAATAAAGACTGGATTATACCCAAATTGAATTCTTATTACCATTGCCAAATCTCTAAGTTCCTACAGCTAAAACTTTGTCATCCAAGCTTCATTTTGGCTTCCACACTGAAAATACCCATGTTTTATTTATTTAAAAAAATTTGGGGGGCAGATAGGTGGCGCAGTGCATAAAGCACCGGCCCTAGATTCAGGAGGACCTGAGTTCAAATCTGGCCTCAGACACTTGACACTTACTAGTTGTGTGACCCTGGACAAGTCACTTAACCCTCATTGCCCCATCCCCCCCAAAAAGTAAAAAAAAATATTTATATGTCAAATTTTATTTATGAAAACAACTTTACAATGTAGGTAGTCTCACCTCCTCTTGAAAATGACTGTCATATCTATTTACTATCCTCTCTGCTTCGGAATCAGACAATAGATCAATGATGTCAGTCAGTAAACATTTATTAAGTGTCTACTGTGTTCCTGGCACTGGGATACAAAGAAAGACAAAAGGCAGTCCCTACTTTCAAGGATCTCAGTCTAATGAGGGAGATAACTTGCAAATGACTAGGTAGAAACAAGCTCTCTATAAGATCCTCTCTATTTCTCTCTTTACTTGAATTCAAGCTAATCCATAGTTTTTCAAATCAGGTTATTACTAAATAGTAACAAGTTAATTAATTTCCTTCTCTACTCAGCTGTGGGAAAGACAAGAAAGTATGAACAGATAAGGAGAGTGCTCCTATTGCCTCAAAAATATAATACACTACTCTGAAAGTACACAACAATGAACCATTCTATCCCAGAGAATGAGGAACGGTGAAGTCAAGATCAGAAGGATCATGAGTGCCAATGGGGAAATCACATAGGAATAGAATAAAGTGAGAGAAGGAAAGCAACAAATCCTATCAGAGGATAGGAAAAAAATGAAGAGGGAAGAAGTAAAGATGACTTCAGGGTTTCAAATATGGGAAGACTCTGTGGTATCACTAAAAGAATGTCAAGAGGAGGGAAACAAATGAGTCAAAGTCAACAAGTATTTATTAAACACCTACTACATGCCAAGCACTGGGCATATTGCGTTTGACATGTTGGTAACAAATTCAGGGAGAGATGTATGGTATTACCTCCTTACCTTACCCTTGGAATTCTTAACTTTCAGGTCTATCTTAGATGCCTCCTTATATACAGATATTTCCTGAGATCCTCAGTAAGTAGTGCTCCCTCTCTCCTCAAATTATTCTATATTTACTTTACTCTGTACCTGTTAGATGCCTATAGGAATACAGAAGCTCCTCAGGCCAGGGAGTATTTTGTTGCTGCAGTCCTAGCACCAACCTGGGACCATCCCTAGTCCTTTGAAAACAAGCAAGTACTATATGAAGAGGCAGCATACTTTTTGTCATTCTATCCTCATCTACTAGTATGGTACCTGGTATGTATTAGGTGCTTAATAAATAATAACAGCTAGCATTTATATGGTGCCTTAAGATTTGCAAAGCACTCTACATATGATCTCATTTGACCTTGACAATATCCCTTAGAAGATTGGGTGAAACTGAAGCTGAGAGGTTAAGTGAGATCCTCAGGGTTACATAGCTAGTATCTGATGTAGGATTAGAATTGAGGTCTTTTCTAACTCCAAGTCTAGCACTCTATCTTCTGTGTCACCTAGCTGCCTCCTTGCTGACTGACATAGTGAAAAGAGTTCTGGATTGGGTTTCAAGAGAAACTATTCATATCCTGCTCTGCCTCTTCCTAACTTGGTTAAGTTACTAAACGTTTCTGGGCCTCCATTCCCTTATCTATAAAAGGAGTTTGAGAAAGTTGACCTGATAGAGCACCGGCCCTGGAGTCAGGAGTACCTGAGTTCAAATCCAGCCTCAGACACTTAACACTTACTAGCTGTGTGACCCTGGGCAAGTCACTTAACCCCAATTGCCTCACCAAAAAAAAAAAAGAGAGAGAGAAAGTTGACCTGAAAGATCTTTCAGTTCTAAATCTGTGATCCTTTAAAATGTTTGTGAATTGAATTTTCAGGGGAACATTGAAGATGTGCATCTAGAATTGGGAAAACAGTCAGGAAATGGTCATAGAGAAGCGGGATAAATCTATGCAGAGATTGTATCTGTATAAATAGATGACATTTCCAAGTGAGAGTCAAGAGAAAAAGGGGGCCATGGGAAATTTTGTGTGTGTGTGTGAGGCAAGTGGGGTTAAGTGACTTGACCAGGGTCACACAGCTAGTAAGTGTTAAGTGTCTGAGGCCAGATTTGAACTCAGGTCCTCCTGACTCCAGGGCCAGTACTCTATCCACTGTGCCACCTAGCTGCCCCCATGTGAAAATTCTTGGGGAATACTTATATTAAGGGGGTGAAAATGAAAATTGAGAACCAAAGAGGGGAAATTACTTGCTCATGGCCAGTGATTTTTGGAACTAGATGGGGCTAGGGTTGGATGAAAAGTCATGATGAAGACAAAAAAGAGGTCCAGTAGGAGTGAGGCACTAGGAGAGTTAAAAAACCAGATTTGTGGTTACATGTATTTCCTATGGTGAGGGCCAATATGTGTCCATTGTAAAGTGACGAAAGGTAATCAAGGTAGATTAACTATACTAATTAAATTCCTAAGGTTTCTCTCCAGTGTGAATTCTTTGATGTTGAATAAGGTTGAATAAGCTAAAAATTTTCCCGCATTTGTCACATTAACAAGGATTTTCTCATGTGAATTATATGATGTTTAATGAGGTCTGAATGATCACTGAAGGTTTTTCCACACACATCGCATTAATAAGGTCTCTCTCCACTATGTGTTTTCTGATGTTTAATAAAGGTTGACATCTGACTGAAAGTTTTCCCACATTCCATACTCATAAAGTTTTCCTTCAGTGTGAACTCTTTGGTGTTGAATAAGGACTGAGTATTCACTAAAGGCTTTATAACATATTACACTCATGGGATTTTTCTCTTGTGTGAATTCTTTGATGTTTAATAAGGTTAGAACTCTGAGTAAAGCCTTTCCCACATTTGTTACATTCGTAAGGCTTTTCTCCTGTATGAATTCTGTGATGTTTAATAAGGCATGAACGATTACTAAAAGTTTTTTCACATTCTTTGCATTCATAAGGTCTCTCTCCACTGTGAATTCTATGATGTTGAGTAAGGGATGAGCGTGCACTGAATGCTTTCCCACATTCATTGCAATGATAGGGTTTCTCTCCAGTATGAATTCGTTGATGATAAATAAGGCATGTACTCTGACTGAAGGCTTTCCCACATTCACTGCATTCATAGGGTTTTTCTCCACTATGTATCCTCTGATGTTTAATAAGAGTTGACATCTGACTGAAAGTTTTCCCACATTCCTTACATTCATAGGGTTTTTCTCCAGTGTGAACTCTTCGGTGTTGAATTAGGACTGGGCGGTCACTAAAGGCTTTCCCACATATATTGCATTCATGGGGCTTTTCTCCAGTGTGAATTCTTTGATGGCAGATAAGACGTGAGACCTTATTAAAGGCTTTTCCACATTTATTACATCCATAAGGTTTCTCTCCATTATGAACTCTCTGATGTTGAATAAGGGAGGCACTTGCCCTAAAAGTTTTCCCACATTCATTACAGGTAAAGGGCTTCTTTATATCTTGTGTTCTTTGATAATGAGGAAGACTGGAGCTCAGATCATACACATTCCCACATTCACTATATTTATATGGCTTCTCTCCATTATGAATTCTCTGATGTAGGATAAGATGTGCACTTTGGCTAAAGGCTTTCCCACATTCCTCACATTCATAGGACTTCTCTCTTTGATTGTTTCTCTGATGCCCAAGAAGGTCAGAGATCTGATTGAAATCTTTCCTGCATTCACTTTGCTTATAGGGTTTTTCTTCAGCATGAATCATATAATGTTGAATAGGACTGGAGTTGTGACAGGAGGTTTTTCCAAAATCACTACATTCATAAGCCTTTCCTCCAATGGAAATTATTTGATCCTCATTGAGGACTGAGCTCTGACTGAAGCCTTTCTCAGATTCATTATGTTCACAAGTAATTTTGGCTATGCTGATACTTTGATGGTTGTCGAGCTGTGAATTACATTTAAAACACTGGCTACATGTATCCTGTTGATAGGATTTCTCTCCTGCAGGAACCCTCTGATTTGAATTTAGGCTGAAGTTTCTCCCAAATTCAGAATATTCATGACTTTTTTCCCCAGTGAGAGCTCTCATTGACACTGGTTTAAAACCATTCTCCTGGGAAAGAGAATTTTTTAGACTTTTCCTTGTAGTCTTTCCTAGTTGTCTCACTAAATTTCCTACACACCCATCGGGTTTACTTAATTCAGAGCCTTGAGAAACATCCCAAGTGAGTCTTTCTGAAACCATCCACTGTACTTCGACCTCCTCAGGAATTTTCTCCTTTGGGTTCAACTCCTTGTTCTCAATTCTATTATCACAACCTGAAAAAAAAAGTACAAAATATAAAGTTTCATCTGATCTTTATTCTGGCAGGAAATAAGTTGTTAGAATGCAAAGGCTATATCCCAAAGAAAATTAGCCTTGAACTGCCAAGGTGATGACAGGTTGCAATGAATATACCAGCCCAGAAAGTGAGTAGGTATTCATACACACAGGTGAAAGCAGCAAGGCACTATAAAGTACAGGTAGACACCTCATGCAACCTGCATGATGCATCACATAAATAGGCACAAATAAGATACATACTGAACAGATAGAAAGTAACCTTAGAGGTACAGATACTAGTAGCTTAGAGGAGACTAGGAAAGGCCTCCTGCAGAAGGTGGCACTTGAGCTGGATCTGGAAGGAAGTCATAGATTCTACTATTTTTTTTTAAGAGGCAATGAGGGTTGGGGCAGCTAGGTGGCACAGTGGATAGAGCACCGGCCCTGGAGTCAGGAGGACCTGAGTTCAAATCCGGCCTCAGACACTTGACACTTACTATCTGTGTGACCCTGGGAAAGTCACTTAACCCCAATTGCCTCACTAAAAAAAAAAAAAAAAGCGGCAATGAGGGTTAAGTGACTTTCCCAGGGTCACACAGATAGTAAGTGTCAAGTGTCTGAGGCCGGATTTGAACTCAGGTCCTCCTGACTCCAGGGCCGGTGCTCTATCCACTGCGCCACCTAGCCACCCTCTGAAGTCATAGATTCTAAGAGTTGGAAGTGAGAAGGAAAATTATTCCAGTCATGAGGAACAGCCAGTGAGAAGACATAGAGAAAACAGATGATGTGTTTTGTGTAAAGAAAAGCAAGGGGTGGATAAAGCACCGGCCCTGGATTCAGGAGGACCTGAGTTCAAATCCAGCCTCAGACACTTGACACTTACTAGCTGTGTGATCCTGGGCAAGTCACTTAACGCTCATTGTCTGGCAAAAAAAAAGAAAAGAAAAGAAAAGCAAGGGGACTGGTATGGCCAGACTATAGAGCAGGGGTCAGCAAATTATGGCCCAAGGGCCAAATCTGGCCCACCACCTGGTTTTGTCTGGTCTGTGAGTTGCCAATCCTGCCACAGAACAAAGAAAGGAATAGTATGTAGAAACACAGAAAAGGGTCATGTTGTTAAGAGCTTTAAAAGCCTATGAGAAAAATTGGAATTTAAATGTGTGAGGAGAGGTTGATAACATGATCAGATACCAATGTATCCTAGAAAGAGACTCTGAGAACTTTATGGAGGTTAGAGTGGGAAGAGACTTGAGGCAGGGAGGCCAACTGGATACTGAAATAGTCCAAGATAGAGTATCTGAACTAGGGTAGTAGCTGTATAAATAGAGAAAAGATGGTAAATAAGAGAGATGTTGTGGATAAATAAATTAAAAGATTTGGCAACTGACTAGATATGTGGAGTAGTGGAAGATGATGCCACAGTTATGAACCTGAGTGACTGGAAGGATTAGGGTATTGTTAACAGTAATTGGAAAGTACAGAAGAGGTATAGATTTTGGGGAAAAGATGAGTTTTTTTGGTTGTTTTTTGGGGGGGCAATGAGGGTTAAGTGACTTGCCCAGGGTCACACAGCTAGTAAGTGTCAAGTGTCTGAGGTCAGATTTGAACTCAGGTCCTCCTGAATCCAGGGCTGGTGCTTTATCCACTGTGCCACCTAGCTGTCCCAGAAAGATGAGTTCTGTTTTGGACATGCATCTGAGATGTCTATGGGACATTTAATTTGAAATGTCTAATAAACAATTGATGATCCAGGGCTGGAGCTTAGCAGAGAGACAAAGACTTGAATACATTGATCTGGTTGTCATCTCCATAGATGATAAATGAAGTCATGGGAGGTAATGGGCTAAGAGAATATAAGAGTGCCTATAAGAGCACCTTAGGAGAAGGCTGGGATACGGATGAAGACCTACAAAGGATACTGAAAAGTAGACAGGTAAGAAGAGAACCAAGAGAAAGCAGTCATGAATATCCAGAGAGAAAGTATCCAGGAAGAGAAAGTAGTCAACAAGGTCAAATACCATAGAAAGGACTGAGAAAATAATGCCATTGGATTTGGCAATTAAAGGAGCACTGGTAACTGACAAGAGCTGTTTCAATTGGATGATGAGACCAAAAGTCAATTTACAAAGGTTTTAGAAAAGAGCAAGAAGGGGGCAGCTAAGTGGAGCAGTGGATAAAGCACCAGCCCTGGATACAGGAGTATCTGAGTTCAAATCTGATCTCAGACACTTGACACTTAACTAGCTGTATGACCCTGGGCAAGTCACTTAACCCTCACTTCCCTGCCAAAAAAAAAAAAAAAAGAAATAAAAGAAAAAGAGTGAGAAGAGACATAAAGGCATCAAGTGAGTATAAACAGCTTTTCCTTTGTGAAGCAAAGGAGTTTCAGGAAGTCAGGAAGGATAGCAGGATTTAGTTAGGGAATAGTTAGAGAATATGTGTTCAAGTCCCAGGTGAATTTATATTCTAACCCAGTGTTGCCTTTGGAAACCATCTCTCTCTGCTTGGCAAGTAAGTCAAATATTTGATGACTAAGGAGATTCCTGGGTTCTTGTAGGGTCCTTTTTGTGGCAATTGGTCAAATGAGATAATATTTATAAAGTGCTTATAACAGTGGCTAGCACTTAGTAGGCACCTAATAAATAATTGTTTCCCTTTCCCTTCCCAATTAATTTATATTAATTAAGCTTCTGAATAAAAATATTATAGTTGGTATCAATGTAATTTCTGTTCCCCATTTCCCATCAAGATTTCAGTTACATCTTTAAATAGTTTAGAACTACATTGTTCAGCTCCTCTAGCCTCATTGTGATGAATCACCATGTCATGGACATGACTCTGGGTTCCTGAAGGCTATGAAAGCTGAATGTAAATTCTGGAAGCTTTTACCATGCTAGAAATTCTAGAATGGCTATTCCTGGCAACAGAACTGAGTCTATTTTCCAAGGTTCAACCTCAGTAGTTATGGAGAAACCCATCACCAGTAACTAGCTACCAGGTAATCTGGCCAAAGCAATTCATGAAACAGAAGAATATGAAATGTGCAGCTTTGTTTCTGCAGTGATGCTGGCATGACCAGAGAAAGGAAGCTAAAAATCACAGTTTGACTGTTGGTTCTTTAAATGTGACATTCTTGGCCAGTGGCCAATGAGTGGGTATATTGTAAGAGAGGTAAATCACATTAATCTTGACATTCTTGCTATAAATGAAACCAAGAGAAAAAAAGGAAGTTGCAGTGATGGGAGGCTGGCTCACAGGCATTCCTTGGAGAAGCAAATAAAGGAGCTGGCAGAGCAGGTTTTATCATGATGCTAGAAGCAATAAGAAACAAATATTTCATAGGTCATCATAGATGGCAATACTAATGATAAGCATCTGCAGAAAGGCTACCATGAAAATAATTGCCACTTGTGCACCAACAGCAGTTACTGAGGATGAAATAGTTGAGAAATTCTACAAAAAATTTATTATGACTCTCCAAATTAAGCCAATGTACATTCTGCTATAGGACAGCATGCTTTGGGAAGAAGGAATGAGGGAAGTCAGTAGATTTCACAGAAACCTCATGCTTTATAACATGAACACTTACTTCAAGAAAAAAAAATCATTAGGTGCTAGGTATATCAAGCACCCATAACACCATATCTTAGTGGGGCAGCTAGGTGGTGCAGTGAATAAAGCACCAGCCCTGGATTCAGGAGGACCTGAGTTCAAATATGACCTCGGACACTGGACACTTACTACCTATGTGACCTTGGGCAAGTCACTTAACACTCATTGCCCTGGAAAAAAAACCACCAAAAGAAAAAACAAAAACCAAACAACACCACCATATCTTAGCAGATAGAAAAAGGTGTGTTAATGATATGAATATCTCCCTAACAAGATTGTCTATGTCAGGAAGATATCAGCAGAGTGAAGATCAGAATTAGTAAAAATCAAGAAGCCTGAGGAAAAAGAGGTGGCATACAAATGAAACATATTCACCCCAAACTATTTAAACAAGTAATTGCAACCTTTAAAACCCACATAAATTTAGTTGCTATTATTAAATTCTGAAGATCATATAAATAGGCACAAACAAGATACATACGGAACAGATAGAAAGGGTTTAACAGAAGCCAGGTATGGTTAATTAGTAATGGGGAAAAAATCCATCTAAGAAGAAAAACCTTTTTTTAAATTGGAAACTATGACGGGTAAAACTAAATGTGTGTGGCAATCACCTGTCCCCATTGTGGGGAAAGCTAACTAGGACAACAGTTTAACAGTTTAGGTATTAAGCATTTATTAAAATATATTAGAGGTTAACAAAGAGAAAAATGTGTCTCTGAAAGAAGAGGAAAACCTAACTACCCTCTAGGAGTGATCAGAGGTGAATGGGGAAGCTGCAGAATATGGCAAGCCATGGGTAAACAAGGCACGAATAGAATAAAAGAATTCAAGGAATACTTTGCAAAGGACTCAAAAACACATAACAGTCCCTTTAAATCCATTGTCATCAGAAGACAAAGAGCATACATAGGACCATACATAGTGTAATACAGGTGATCGGGGATGAAAGGAGGACAGAGGACAGAGGAATGAATACATGTGTTTGCTTTGGTATTTGATGGGGGAGACACCGGGAAGAATACTCACAAACTGTCTTAGGGAATAGACAGTTCAGGGTTCTAAGCTCAAGTAATGGTAAATAGAAATACACAGGATGTCCCAAATCTAATGTAGACAGAACCAGATAACACAGTGTAATGGAATGTCAGATAACAGGAAGTTTTAAAGGTAGAACTATATAATCAGTGACCCAAAATATGTGATCTGTCCTTACAAATTACCACTGTATGGGAAGACCAGTGAAATGCTGCCAGTTCTATCCAGAAGGGAATCTGGAAAATTACAAACCAGTGAATCTTATTTCTATATCAGGCAAGTAGAAGAATCTATAATAAAGAGTAAGATCATTGAAAACTTAGGAACATAAAGCCTACTGGGACAAGAGCCACATGTTTGGGGGAAGAAGAATTCAAGACTAATGAATCTCTTAGGACTCTTTAGAAGGTAAATTATTAGGTTGATAAACTAATTGAGTCTGTGATACAGAACTCAACACACCACATATATTCTAAGCTCAGGGGTTGGTAAGAGTCAAATATTCCATTTGGCCAAATGGGGAATTCTACCCAGATAGCTATACCCTTTTGCCCCAACCTGATTGGTCAAAGTCTACCACCAAGAGTTTACTAAGTTGATTGAACAACATTGCTATAAAAAGGATTTAAAGGGAGAAAAAATCCAAAAGAAGTTATTAAGCAAATTTAGAATGTTATAAGAGCATGTATTTAAAATGCTGCTGATGACAATCAGTGGACACCTATGACTTCCTACAACTTGACCTGTGAGACCACTATAAGAGCCAGGACCCTTGGCTGGACAAATGATGGTCACATGTGGCACAGATGTTTTCAAATTCCTTGTGCAACTGATGATGATTGGATGAAGATGAGAACTGACTGAGGATTGACGATGAGGACTGATTGATGATGAGGAGGATTAATCGATGAAGATGAGGTCTGATTGACGAGGAGGAGGATTGAATGATGATGATTGATGATGATGATGACCGTATGGTACTTTGCTGGGCTACTGTGAAGAGAATTATTTGTTAGGTATAAGGTACTATATAAATATTATCTATTATTGTTGTTGCAAGAATCAACCTCATGGATTTATTGTAAGGAAATCTCTCTTTAAAGTACTATATAAATGTAGTTTACTATAAAAAATGATGAGCAGGATGCTATCAGAAAAACCTGGAAAGACCTGCATGAGCTGATGCAATGTGAAATGTACTGTATACAAAATAACAGCAATACTGCAAGATAATCTGCTGTAAATGACTTGGTTATTTTCAGCAATGCAATGATCCAAGACAACTCTGAAGGTCTTATGAAAAATGCAGTCCATCTACAGAGAGAGAACTGATGGTGTCTGAATACAGATTGAAGCATATTTTTTTTCATTAGTTCCTTTATCTGAAGTTTTGTTTTTATCTGTTTTCTTTCACAACCTGGCTAATGTGGAAATGTTTTGCATGGCTGCTCATGTATAGCTTGTATTGAATAGCTTGAGTTCTTGGGGGTTGGGGGGAGGGAGGGAGGAAGAGAATTTGTTCAGTCCCTAACACAGCATCACACACAATCAAATTCTTCCTGGCAGATGACAAATTAATCATAGCTGCCAGAATGATCTTATTTGTGCTTATTTGTTTATTTCTTGTCACCCCCATTAGACTGAGGTCCTTGAGGGCAAAGATTGTCTTATCTCTTTTTGTAACCCCCACTGCTTAGTACAGTACCTGGTACATTGTAGGTGGTTAATAAATGCTTATTAACTAAACTTTATGCTATTAACTATTTTAAACAAAGTTTTAGCCAATCACTCCTATTGCTACAGAGAAGGAAAGTACAGAGGGGATTTCCTGATGCATTTTATTATCCAACCTACATTCCTCAACCTAGTCCTCAAGTCCCTCCCTCGATGCTTGGTTACTTCCCACCTTGTATACTCTACTCCAATTAAATCAATCTCTGTCCTCCATTCCCACCTTCATTCTTCATGTTTCTAAACTATTCCTCTTCCTTATTCTTTCCAGCTAAAATATTCTTCCTCCTCTGCTGTCAATCTATGTCCAATGATTCCTACCACACAAAACTCAATTGCCACCTTCTCCAATAAGCCTGTCCTTATTAGCCCTGCATTTCCTTGGCACTTATGTGTACTGGTAGTGTCTTACCCAACCATCACTACACACGGTGCCAATAACTGCTTCCTAACTGTTTCCTTTTTTTCTGTTTCCATGGACCCAACCAAGGCTAGGATTATGCCTTTTATTTCCTTTGTCACTACAACCCCACCTAGTACACTAAGGAACACAGAGTAAGTGCTTTGCAAATTAGTGCCAGGCCTGGAGTCAGGAAGACTCATCTTCCTGAGTTCAAATCTGGTCTCAGATGCTTACTCCCTGTGTGACCCTGGACAGGTCACTTAACTCTGCTTGCCTTAGTTTCCTCATCTGTAAAATGATAAACACAACAAACAAGACCAGAGGAAGGAAAGGTTTTCCACTTACTAACTCACCTGAGTACCTGTCTCTCAAGGTCTCTCTCTTGGCAGATCCTTGCATGTCCAGCACCCATAGCTCTTCTTGCTCCAGCCATGAGATCACATCAGGTTTGGACACAGAAAATCCTGCTTGTGAGAAAGAAAATAGGGCTAAATAGGATTAAAGCTCAGGCTCAGCCCTTGGATCTATATGAACCAAGTGGAAGGAAAAAAAATTGTCCAGAGAGACTTCAACAATAAGGTCTAGAAAAGCCTATAGACCCTCTGAAAGAATCCCAGGACTGTGCTACCCATAAGATAATGGAGGTCAAGGAGATCTGGACCCTGGAAACTATTAGCTCACATCTTCAACTTATTAGAAGTGTAGGAGATTCTCATCCAAATTAGATCTTTGTGACAGTTCTGGGCCAAAGACAGTGAGGCTAGGTCTACTAGAGGGAATTCAGAAGATGGGAAATGTGCAGGTTCATGGAGAAGTCAAGGAAGTAACCCATTTTTAGTTCTGTATAGAATAGTCTAAAGTCAAGGAACAAGGAGGAGAACTACCCTTTCTGTGCCAATATAAGATCAAGAATCCTTAATCCCTGAATACTAAACCCTAACTCACCCAAATCCTTTGGACCCCAGTTATTCACAAAACAGCTAAGCAGCTTAGGCCTGAATCCCAGGGAGAGGCCTTACCTAGTGAGGCCATGTTCTCATAATTCTCCAGCATCACATCTCTGTAGAGACACTTCTGAGTAGGGTCCAGACATTCCCACTCTTCCTGGGTGAGGTACACAGCCACATCCTCAAACACCACTGATTCCTGAAACAACATGTCACTGCGGCAGCTCCAGGCTGAGTTACCTACCATCCTTGGCCCTGGGATCAGAGGAAGAAGTGGTAGCCTTGGAGTTCTGCTTAGAGATCTCCAATGAAGGGAAACCAACCATCAATTGTTAGGAAGGTTTTCCCAATTAGTAGAATTTATCCTGTTCAAAAAATAACTCATATTCAAACAACGGGAATCACTGCTGAGATATAAAATCCTCCAAAGGGATGAAAAAAAAAAAAAAGATAAGGAATGAGAGGGCACATGGGTGGCGCAGTAGATAAAGGACCAGCCCTGGATTCAGGAGGACCTGAGTTCAAATCTGGCCTCAGACACTTGACACTTACTAGCTGTGTGATCCTGGGCAAGTCACTTAACCCTCATTGCCCTGCCGCCCGCCAAAAAAAAAAAAAAAAGATAAGGAAGGAGCCAGACAAAATGGGGTTTAGACTACAAAAATTTGGAGGAATTACCCCAGACTTAGAGGATACAAATCTCCATTATCCTTATCGGGGCTGACAAGAGGGTTATAGAAAAGCTCCAAAGAACAAGCAGTGCACAAAGTTTCTAACAAGCTCTTTCTCCAGGGAGTTAGCTAGAATTCCTTTCAAAAAAAAGGAAGAGTTTTTTTTACAAGTCCCTGAAAACAAACCAAAAAAAGGTTCAGAATTATCCATGAATACTTCTGGAAAAAAAACTCTGTGAGCTTCCGTGGCACTGAAACTGTAGTAGACTTGGCAAACAAAAACGTGCCAGACAGTCTAAGGAAGAAGAGTCGAGATTGAGCTCAGAATGTAAAGGTCACCCAGTTCCTTAATTCACTTCTCATATGAGAGACTAGGCAGCTGGGAATGGACGGGGAGGCTGGGAATGCCTTGAAAGCACCAGAACTTAGTGGTAAATTTTCAGAGAGCAAAGATTCAAGGAGAGTCCAGAATTTCAAACTGGATGAGGAGAAAGAGGCCCAAGAGGTGTCAGAGAGAGCAGTGTCTTAAAAGGGGACCAAGAGTATCAATGATGAAATGTGTGAGGGAGAGGAACAAATATTCAAACGGAGAATAGTGGATGAAAGTTATGAGAAACTAATGCATTTTAAATCCATACTGGGTCTAAAGCTAATAATGTGAAACAAAGCCAGGGAAGCCCAGGTTGCCACAAAGTGGGCAATACTCCTAATTCCTCTATTTTACCATTACCTCCTATTGTTCCATCTCTCCCTATGCCTTACCCCTGCTAAACCTATTCTTTTCCATCATCAAAATCTCTAATCTCTCTATCTTCCAGCAGATTCTTAGGCCATTGGCCCTGCTCTGATTTTACTTGCTCCCCTTTCCAATCCTGACTATAGTTAGCCAAATATATTGATTCAGAGTTAGTCAACTCCACACTGTCCTCTGCTCTTCAATCCCTCATCCCTTGTCCTATCACTGCCCACCTTTTTGCCAAACCTCAGCCTGAATTACTCCCACCACCTACCTCCTCTGCCCATGCTTGTGGGCTTAATGAAAGGACTTGGAGCAGGGCAGCTAGATAGCACAGTGGATAGAACACCAGCCCTGGAGTCAGGAGGACCCGAGTTCAAATCTGGACTCAGACACTTGACACTTACTAGCTGTGTGACCCTGGGCAAGTCACTTAACCCCAATTGCCTCACCAAAAAAAAAAAGGACTTGGAGGTCACATAACTGGAATGACTGGGTACATTTTAAAGTCACATTACTGAAATTCAACTGGGTCCTCATTGCAGCAAGGAAAGGTTTTTATTGCTGATTCCCCATCTCACTATTCATAGAAACTATTCAAAACCTTCTCTTTCCTCCTTCCTTAAACCTCCTCCCCTCCCCCTTCCCCTTTCCTCCTCCCCTTCTCGTAGTTAAAAATTTGACCTCTAACTTTACTGAGGAAACTGAGGCCATTCAGTGTGAGCACCTTCTTCTCCCATTCTCTTCATTTGAAAACCCCATGACATTATCTCCACTCTTGACTCTTTTCTCTTAATATCTTTTTTTTTTTTTTTTTTGGTGAGACAATTGGGGTTAAGTGCCAGACTTGCCCAGGGTCACACAGCTAGTAAGTGTCAAGTGTCTGAGGCCAGATTTGAACTCAGGTCTTCCTGACTCCAGGGCCAGTGCTCTATTCCCTGTGCCACCTAGCTGCCCCTTTCCCTTAATATCTGACAATATTCCTTCTCTTTGCCAAAGCCGACCCCTCTACATGTACACTTGACCCCATATGCTCCAATTTTCTTTAGCAAATTACAACTTCTCTCTTTTTCCCTCCCTCCCTCTCTCCTCTTTCACATCTTCCACTTTCACCTCTCCCTTTTTACCATGCCTTCCCTACTGTTTTCAAACATACTCAAGTCTCTGCTATCCTTAAAAAACCTTCATTAGACTCCACCATCATCCCATATCTCTTCTCCCTTTCTAAGCCAAATTCCTAGAAAAACTCATCTACACTTGCTTCCTACACTTCCTCTCCTAACACCCACTGCATCAACAGTGTAGAATCTGTTCTCTAACCCTATCCCCCAAATGAAACAGCTCTTTCCAAAGTTACCAATGAATCTTTAGTTCCCCAAAATGATGTCTTTTTCCCATTCTTCTTCTTTTTTGGGGGGGGGGAGGAGGCAGAGCAATGAGGGTTAAGTGACTTGTCCAGGGTCACACAGCTAGTAATTGTTAAGTGTCTGAGGCCAGGTTTGAACTCAGGTCCTCCTGAATCCAGGGCTGGTGCTCTATCCACTGTGCCACCTAGCTGCCCCCTCCTCATTCTTCTTGAGCTATGGGCCATATTGATGCTATCGTGCCCTTTCTGGGTACTCTCCCTTCTCTGGGTTTTTGGAACACTCCTCTGCCCTGGTTCTCCTCTTACCTGTCTGCTCTTTCTCAGGCACCTCTGCTGGCTCATCATCCCTAACAAACCTAACTGTGGGTGTTTCCCCAGGCTCTGTTCTAGGTCCTTTTCTCTTTTCTCTCTCTACTCTTTCTGTATTAGTTACTTCATCGGCTCCAATGGGTTTAACCATTTTCTCTATGAACTTCATTCACAGATCTATTGATCCATTGCTAGTGTCTCCCCTGAGTGTCAGTCCTATTTTACCAGTTGCTTAGTAGACATTTCATACTTGGATATCTCAAAGATATCTCAAATTCAAAATGTCCACAAAAGATCTTATTTATTTATTTTGGGCAGGGCAATGAGGATTAAGTGACTTGCCCAAGGTCATACAGCTGGTAAGTGTCAAGCATCTGAGGCCAGATTTGAACTCAGGTCCTCCTGGATCGGGGCCAGTGCTTTATCTACTGCACCACCTAGCTGCCCCTAGGAGATCTAATTATTTCCCCCTATACCTCCCCTCTTCCAAATGTCTCTATTTTTGTCAAAGTCACCACCATCTATCCTTCTGGGCTTCCAGGTTTGTAACCTTGGCATTAGCCTTGGTTCCTCATCCCATATATCCATCAGTTGCCAAATCTTGCCATTTCTAACTCCACAACATCTCTCACTTCCTTCTCTCTACTTATATACGTACCACCATGGCTTGAGCTCTTATTACCTCTTGCTTAGATTATTGTTAACAGGCTCCTGATCGATCTTCTTGTGTCAAGTCTCTCCCCTCTCCTGTCTATCCTACACACTACTAAAATGATCTTCTTTAAGAGCAGATTTGACTTATGCTTAATCAACTCCAGTGGCTTCCCATTCCCTCTGGGATGAAGTATAAACTCCTCTATTTCCTTTTCAAAACCTTTCACAACCTGGTCCCAAACTCTCTCTCCAACCTCATAAGACATTATTATTCTCCCTCCCACACTCTGATATCTAGCCAAATTGGCCCCACCCACAATACCCTATTTCTTGCCTCTGGACAGAGCCATCCCCCATACCTGAAACACAATTGTTCTCTCTTCCCCTCTGCCTCCCCAAACCTCTCTCTTCCTTCAAAATTCAGTTCATATATTACCTTTTTATTTATTTATTTTTTGGTGGGGCAATGAGAGCTAATTAACTTGCACAGGGTCACACAGCTAGTAAGTGTCAAGTGTCTGAGGCCGAATTTGAACTCAGGTCCTCCTGAATCCAGGGCCAGTGCTTTATCCACTGCGCCACCTAGCTGCCCTCCATATATTACCTTCTACATGAAGGCTTTCCTGCTCCCCACAACTATCTAGTAGGGATCACAAGGGGATCCTTTTCCTTATCCCCACTACATATGTCAAATTGGCAAAAAAATGAGTAGTGTAGGGAGAGCAGCAGTTCTTTTCCAGGAAAGGGGGAAAGATGCTAGTTTGATCCTCCAAGACTTACTGGATTAAGCTCCCATTTACATGGACCCAGGTAGTGACCCAGGACATGATGGGAATTTAAAGGAATTTTTATAACAATTCAAAGAGTAAGCAGAATTCAAAAAGAGGTAGTTGAGACAGAAATAAAGCAGGTCAAAAATCATGTTTAAGAGCTTCTGACTAAATTGTGTGAGCCTGACTTACAAAGGAGTTGAAATAGCCCCCTCATACAAGAAACTAAAGTAGCTAACAAAGCCTTCCTCTGCAGTTCAATGAAGTACTAAGAGACAGCAGCAGTACAGCTCAACTGTCCTTGCTCTCTATAGAATCACAGAATTTCAGAGAGGGAAAGATTAATAGGGGCAGCTAGGTGGTGCAGTGGATAAAGCACTAACCCTGGATTCAGGAGGACCTGAGTTCAAATCTGGCCTCAGACACTTCACACTTACTAGCTGTGTGATCCTGGGCAAGTCATTTAACCCCAATTGCCTTACCAAAAAAAAAAAAAAAAAGACTAATGCTTGGGGAATGGCTAAATAAATTGTGGTATATCTTTTTGGTATATCTTTTTTTTTTTTTTTTTAGTGAGGCAATTGGGGTTAAGTGACTTGCCCAGGGTCACACAGCTAGTAAGTGTTAAGTGTCTGAGGCCGGATTTGAACTCAGGTATTCCTGACTCCAGGGCCGGTGCTCTATCCACTGCGCCACCTAGCTGCCCCATGTGGTATATCAATACAACAGAATATTATTACACTATATAAAATGACAAGAGCATTACTCCCAAACCTGAAATGGGGACCAAAATGGTTGGAAATCCCACGTCTGGGACATAAGCACTCAGAGAAAACCCCCAGACCTATGCCTGCCAACTCTCTAATACTGCACATATGTGTTTGGGGGGAGGGTACCTTGCCTATCAGGGAACTGTCCAAATAGGAGGACTCTTTCCCACATAGAAACAGCCTCTTGATGCTTAGGAATGGGGGCTTAGATTTCTGCCTAAAGGGGGAAAAGTTTACCAGACAGAGAAGCTCACAGAGAAGGAAAAGGATCTGAGGCCACACTAAAGCTGCAGCCCCAATAGGATCTATGAAAGGAAAGCTCACCTGCAGGTCAGATGGTAGGAGTTCGGTTTCCATCCCCTCTTCTCTTGGGTTTTCCTTAGTAGGGCGTAGGGCAGGCAAAACCCTGGAGAACATGCAGAACTGAAGGAAGAGAATACAGCTGTGAGAGAAAGCAGCCATGTCTTCAGCCTCTCCAGAACCACCCCACAGCACTCCCCAGTTACCCTTGTTATGGGTTCAGAAGGCCCCAGAAACAACCTCTCTGACTAAGAGCATATCTGTGAGCACAACCAGGGTGGTGGAAGTATCAGAGGAGAGAAGGGGGCATGGAGGAGAAATGTTGCAAAAACAGAATCCCCACAACATCATATCCAACAAGTCTTTAACCTGCCTTTACTTATGGACCACCACCTCTCAAAGTGTCCCATTTCCACTTGAAGAAAAATCACATGGTTTAGAAGTTTCTCCTGACCCCAAGCTTAAATCTGCCTCTTTACAGTTTCTACTCATCCTTCCTAATGCTGCTTTCTGGGGCCAAACTGAATATAGTCCCCCTTCCACATGAGAATCCTATGTATGTGTGCATATACATACACACACATATACACACATGCACATATACACATATGTACGTATATACATATATGTACACATATGTACACATATACACACATATATCGGATTCTACATGTGTATTTATATATGTGTGTGTGTATATATATATATATATATATATAAAATAGAAGTCTCATTGGGGATACACTAGCCTAATCCATGCATGCATGCATGTACATTTGTATATACATATATGCATGCATACATATGAAGAAAGCTAGCATATCCCCTCTTAGACTTCTCTTTTTCAGGCTAAACATTCTCTAAATCGAACACAGTATATTCCAGATGTGGTTTGATGGACAGAGTACCAGGGAATTCCTGCTGCTTTACACTAGGAGCCTTACAGGTGGGCACTGAGTTATTAATGAAAAGTATGGGCATTCAGTCAGCTTGGAATTTGTACTGTCATCGACCTCATCTCCCTTCCACCTTTTCCCCAAGAACAATCTGTAATGAATTGTGGTATGGAAGGCCTTGTGGTACAGTGGAAAGAGCATTGGACCTGGCAACAACCTTTCAAGGCAGAGGACCTATGTCGAAATCACCCCCCCTCCCCCAAATTGGCTCAGCGTGTGACCTTGGGCAGATCACCCCACCTGGGGGGAATCTTCGTTTCCTCATCTATAAAATGAGGAGGATGAACTAGATGGCCTCCAAGGTCTGAGGGAATTAGCACAGCAAGTGGTTAATTCTGGGAATTAAGTGAACCACACTGACTCCATTCAATTCTGGAGCTAGCTCAGCTCCATTTCTATTCAACTATGAGAGTAATCCAGTCTGTCTTATGAGAAAATTTTGTTCAGTTGTGAATTGGGAGAAAACTTTATTGCATTGTTTCCTAGCCTTTCATGGTTAGGAAACTGGACAATCTCTCTTTGCTGCTTAGTGACCTTTAACTAAGGACCTAGGTTATGTTGACCAAAAAACCAGTCAGATCCAAAGATTGATGCAAGGAGTTTTCTCACAATTGTACATCATAGGGGCGGCTAGGTGGCACAGTGGATAGAGCACCAGCCCTGGATTCAGGAGTATCTGAGTTCAAATCTGGCCTCAGACACTTGACACTTACTAGCTGTGTGAGGCTGGGCAAGTCACTTAACCCCCATTGCCCTGCAAAAAAACAAAAAACAAAAAACTACAACAAAAAACCAAATGTACATCACAGGTCTAGCCCTTTTCTTTTTTAAAAGAAAGTTTTAATGATTTAAAAAAAAAACACTTACACTGAGGGGCAGCTAGGTGGTACAGTGGATAGAGCACTGGCCCTAGATTCAGGAGGACCTGAGTTCAAATCCGGCCTCAGACATTTAACACTTACTAGCTGTGCGACCCTGGGGAAGTCACTTAACCCCAATTGCCTCAGCAAAAACAAAACAAAACTATTTTACACTGGTTACTTCCTATCAAAATTCTCATCAAACCCTCCCTTGTAACAAAGGAAAAGTTAAGCAAAACCAGCAGTGTCTGAAGGCGCATTGTGCATTGAGGACCTCCCTAGCAAGAGGTTAGTGCATTCATTATCTGTTCTCTGGGGGCCAATATTAGCCACTGCAATTCATCTAATTTTAGCTGCCTTCAAGTTTTGTTTTTATTTGCATATTTCTGTTCTTTGTGTATATTTTTCTCCTTATTCAGTTAATTCCACTCAGCATCAATTCATACAAGTCTTCCTGGAATTCCTCATATTTCTCATAACCTATGAAGATTCTATCATGTCCACAGGTAGATCTAGCCAACTGTTAGATGGACTGGAGTGGAGAGAGACCTGGGGTAAGCAGGCTATTGTCATAATCCAGGTGTGAGGTAATTAGGGCTCTCCCTTCCTCGTTTTGACCTTCTAGCATCTTTGGCTTCCTTCAAGTTTCAATTAAAATCCCATCTCCTGCAAGATATCTTTCCCAGTCCTACTTAATCTCAGTGTCTCGCCTTTGATATCTCCAATTTATCCAGTATGTATCTTATTTGTACATAGTTATTTGCACTGTCTCTTCCATTAGACTGTAAGCTTTCTGAATTAGGCAAGGTCTCTCTTTGTCTTTCTCCCTATGCTCAGCACTTAGCAAAGTGCTTGCTTAATAAATGCTTAATGATTTGGCTTCTTCCCCTCCCATTCCCCACCAAGGTCAAGGGTTGGTCTAGATAGATGCTGAGGTCTCTCCCAACTCTGAAGTTCTGTGATCTGAGTGCTCCAGGGACCTGTGTTGCTTGTTCCACATTTTATTAGTGATTTTGATAAAGGCGTAACTAGCATCAATTATTGATCACATTTCTAAAAGACACAAATTCTTCTGGAGTCCTTGGGTTCTCGAGAGGCACACAGCTGAGTTCAAAGATAGCTTAAGTGTTGGAACCTTTTTTTACATTAAATTTTGTTTTTTATTATTCATGTAATAAACATCAACAAAAATATACAAAGAAGATAAAAAGGGGTTTGTCTATAAAATTATAAAATCTCATGTTGTTTCCTTAAATTTACCAGTATAGTAACAAGACTACCTGTTTAGGTCACCTTCTGAACTTGCTTTTGCCCTCTTTGCTGTATTTTTATCTCTTTTCTCTCTTCCTCTTCATTTGCTTATCACTGCTCATCAATTGGGGCAGTGAGGTGGCTCCAGGGATGGAGTGCAGGGCCTGGAGTCAGGAAGACTTATCTTCCAGAGTTCAACTCTAGCCTGGACACTTAGTAGAAGTGTGACCCTAGGCAAGTCACTTAACCCTGGTTGCCTCAGTTTCCTCATCTGTAAAATGAGCTGGAGAAGGAAGTGGCAAACCCACTCCAGTATCTTTGCCAAGAAAACCCCAAATATAGTCATGAAGTGTCTAACCCGACTGAACAACTGCTCATCAACTCCCCCACTCTCTCCCCTTACCCTCATTAGCATTTATTCCACTTTAAAGGAGTATCTGGGGAGCTCACCTACTGGAAGACACATGGTTTCCTTCAGGCCAGGGTCCTGGCTGGTTGAGTCAAGTCATAGCAAGATCCTGGTAGTTGCCCCTGTCTCTGTTGGTTGATGGAAAATGTTACCTCTCCCCCCAGCCAGCTGTTGCAGCAGCTGGGGGGGGGGGGCGGGAGGGGAGAGGGATAGCCTTGGACTGACTGCACAACAGCAACATGCTGCTTCTGAACTTTCAGCATCTTCCAAGACTTATCTTTGGTGCTTCCTCCTATTAGAAGCCTTTCCTGATTCCGATGGTTATTAAGTGTCCCGTCATTCTTCAAATTATATTGCATTTATTTAACTGTAAATGTTGCGTCTCCAATACCCTCAACTATTTAATTCTAAAGACTTGTCAATTACTGTCCCTTTATCTCCACTTAAAATGACTACAACCCAATCTCACGCCCTAAGTGGTCTCCCTGACTCTAGTATCTTCCCTCTCTTCACATGTATACTCCACAGTGCTGGCAAACTCATATTTCTAAAGCACAAGTTTGAGCATATCACTGCTCTCTTGCTCAAAAACCTTCAGTTGCTCCCTATTACCTCTAAGATAATATTATTATTGTTAATGATGATGGTGGTGGTGGACGCTAGCATTTATATACCGGACTCACCTGTAGCTCCGGGGTGCGAGATCCACGGGCCGAAGCCGGCTGCCCTCACAAAGGGAGGGAGCTAGCCTCGGACGGAAGTGCTGCCGGACTCCAGTACCCGCCGGAAGTCGCCCCAACCAAGTCCGAGGCTTTTCTCCGGCCGCTCTAGGCTACGAGGAAATCTCAGTAGCTTCGGGTTATTTTGGCAGCTCGAACGCCGACAGGCCATATCCTTTCACAGGCTTTGCCCAATTCCCCTTCAGCCGCTAGTCCCACTTCTTCCTTGGACCGTCACTGTGTATTTATTTTATATGGGCTCAGTCAAGAAGCACTTATTAAGCTCCTACTAGGCTCGGTATACAAAACAAAAACCAGACAGTCCGTGCCCTCAAGGTGCTTTTATTCTAACACGTATAGACAAAATAAATATATGGAAACGTATATGGGTGTGGGGGGAAAGACATGTTTGATTTTCCGCTATATACCCTCAGTGACTGGTACACAGTATGCGCTTAATAAATACTTGTTGATTGTGCGCTTAAAAAATGCTCTTTGATTGAGCAGCAGCAGCCCAGCTTGGTTTCAACCCTAATGCTTATCTCCCAGGATAAGCAGATCACCAAAAATCTCACCATCATGCAGATGGACTCCGTTTCCGATACTCTACACCTTCTTGACGCCTTCAGGTGCCTCCCCCCCCTCCCCCCCAACTGGAGGTCTGGAGGATGGAGCAGTAAACTCCTCCCAAAGCCTGCCTTAAACTCTTCGCCTCCGCTACCTTCTCTTTTACAGTAGAGGGCAACACAAATCTGCCAGTACTTCAGGTTCACCACCTAGAATTTATCCTCCCCTCCTCACTTCTCACCTCGTCGCCCCTCCCTCTCCATACACAATCTGTTGCTTGGGCCTGTCAATTTCACCTTTGCAGCCTCTCTAATATCCCCCCTCTCTCCTTTGACATTGCCCCACTCACTTCACACAGCCTATTGCAATAGTCTGCCTTCCTCAAGTCTCTCCCCACCCCATCTCATCCTCCACTTAACTACCAAAGTGATTTTCCTCAAGCTAAAATCTGACTGTTACTCCCTATTCAATAAACTCCAGTGAAGTTTCCTATCCCCACAGGGATTAAATATATAATGCTTTGCTTGTCATTTAAAGTCCTTCATAACCCAGCCTCCCTTTTACTCCCCAACACGTACAACAGTGACACTGGCCTCCTGGTTATTTCATGAACAAGATACTTTATCTCTTCGCTCCGGGATTTTTTTTCTTGCTGAACCCCAAGCCTGGAATACTCTTCCTCCTTCACTCCAACTACTGACCTCCCAGGCTTCCTTTAAGTTCCAAGGAAAATCCTACCTCCTACAGGGAAGCTTCCCTTCTTACTTCAACTGCCTTCCCATTGTTAATTATTTCCTCTTTATCCTGTATAGTTTGTTTGTATATATATATTTTTTTGGTTTTTTTTTTTAGGTCAGGCAATTGGGGTTAAGTGACTTGCCCAGGGTCACACAGCTAGTAAGTGTTAAGTGTCTGAGGCCGGATTTGAACTCAGGTACTCCTGACTCCAGGGCCGGTGCTTATCCACTGCGCCACCTAGCTGCCCCTGTTTGTATATATTTGTTGCATGTTGTCTCCCCCATTACAGTATCATCTCCTTGAGGGCAGGAACTGTCTTTTGCCTCTTTTTGTATTTCCAGTAGTAGCTGGAGATATTTACTGATTATTTTCCAGGTGATTTTCCATTTCTATCAGCAGCTCAGCGCTACTACTCCCAGTTCTCTCTCTCTCTCTCTCTCTCTCTCTCTCTCTCTCTCTCTCTCTCTCTCTCTCACACACACACACACACACACACACAAACACTTTTTCTTTTTTTGTGTGTGTTTTTGTTTTTGTTTCCTACTCACACTATTTCTCAACCTCCTTTTGTATGTAGGCTTACCCCCCTCCCCAATGGATTGTAAACTCCTTGCGGACAGGGACTTTCTCTTATTTGTATTCATCGATGAGCACAAAGTAGACATCTAATAAATGTTTATCGATTTTCCAACTGCTGAAGGAATATCGGGCCTCATCACTGAGCAAATCCTCCAGCAGACCTAGAGCCCATGTGCCCCTGCGTCCCTAGGGGTGGCTAGCACTTCGAGGAGAGGCCCGGTTCCAAAAGCCACACTGCTTTGGGAAACTGGCAGGTTGAATATGGGCCAAAATCGGTCCCCAAATTGGAGCCTTGGGAGCGAAGGAGAATGTGTCCCGGGTTAGGAGGTCTGGGAATCCTGCAAGCCTAGCTTTCCAGGACTTTACCTAGAGCCTTGAGTCTCCCGTGCTGCTCCAAAGAAAGCTGCAACCCGAAGCGTAGATATTAAAATCCCAAATATCACTGGACCCCAAGGCTGGCGGCACCCCTTATCTAAGTGCTAGGAGTTCTGGACCTTTCACCCAGTCCCAGGGTCACCCCTCAGTCTCAGTCGCTGTCGCAGCCCCAAACCCTAACCTAGTAATAGAGCCGGCCCCACCCAGCCCCACACCTCCCAGTCCCAGTCCAAATCCTCTCCCCGCCCCTTAGTTCCAGCCCTCTCCCCACCCCTCATGCCCAGGCCCTGGCCCAGCCCCAACCCGGGCCCCAGTCCTCAGTCCAGGCCCAATCCTGCCCCGTCGTGGTTCCGCCCCGACCTCCCCACCCCCACCCCTTCAGTCCCAGCCCCAAGTAGGTAAGGGTACAAAACCCTCCCTTTGCACACCAGGCCCTTTGGGATCGGGTGTCTGCCCGCACCGCCCCCTTGGGGCCCCTCCCCTCTCTGAGTTGCTGGGATTCGAAGTGTTTATTGAGCTTCCTATTGGCGGGCAGGGAGAGGTTCTCATTCTTTCTGGCCGTGGGACTGGTTGGTGCTTCCTCTTTAACTTCGCCTCCAGGTGTTTAGTAGCTTCCCTTCTGGAAGCTCTGGCTGGGTACTTAGGTTTTCAGACTCCTCTGGCATTTAATCTGGCTCCAACCTATCTTTCCAGCTTGATTACACATCGCTCCTCTCACGTACTCTTGTAATTTCCGGTCATACTGGTCTCCTTGCTATTCCCTTCCCGGGACATTCTGTCTCCCTCCTCTGTCCCCCTCCTCTGTCCCCCTCCTCTGTCCATTTGCGCAGGCTGTGCCCGGGCCCTGGAATGCTCTCTGTCCTCACCCTGTTCCCTCCCTGGGAACCCCTAGCCCCGCGTCAGGCTCAGCTCCAGTGTCACCTCCTCCAAGAGGCCTTGCTCTTAGTGACCCCCTCATCCTCTGAAGTTATTTTGTATTGATTTGGGTTCATGTTCCCCACAAAAGAACCTAATTTCCTTGAGGACATGGACTAATTTTTGTTTTGTTTTGTTTTGCATTCCCAGAACCTAGCACAATCCCCGGCACCTAATAGAAGATCTAGATCGTCGAATTTAATTGAACTTCAGGTTTAGGTATTTCTCTGATGCCTATCGAGGTAGCGTCTGACCTTGTATAATCAAAGGCTAGATGGTTCAGTGGATTGAGCAGCTGGGCCTGGAGTCAGAAAGACTCATGTTTCTGAGTTCAAATCGGGCCTCAGACACTTACTAGCTATGTGAGTCTGGGCAAGTCGCTTAACCTGTTCGCCTTGGAGGTAGATAGAGGGTGGACTGGAGTCAGGAAGAAGACCCGGATTCAAATACGCCCTCAGACACTCACTAGCTCTGTAACTCTGGGCAAGTTACTTAACTTCTGTTTGCCTTAATACTCTGGAGAAGGTAATGGCAAACCACTCCAGCACCTTTGCCAAGAAAATCCCATAGAGGGTCATGAATAGTCAGACCCAACCGAACAACACATCTAAGGCACAAGCTCTGGCAAGTTCTATTCTATTTTTTTTTTTTTTAGTGAGGCAATTGGGGTTAAGTGACTTGCCCAGGGTCACACACAGCTAGTAAGTATTAAGTGTCTGAAGCCGGATTTGAACTCAGGTACTCCTGAATCCAGGGCGGCTGCTCTATCCACTGCGCCATCTAGCTGCCCCAAGTTCTATTCTATTGAAAAGACTTCAGATTGGGTCTGGATGGCAGTCTACTTTCCAAAAACTGGCCCAGCTAAGCTTGGAGGAGTTCTTCACCCCTAGGCTGGCTTATTGGGGATGAATTCTTTGGCCATGGCAATCCAGGAAAAAAGAGGGAAAATGCCCTTCCACAGTGATAGTGGCAGGGGGGAAAATGTGCAGATGGTACAAAGAATGACAGTTTATAGATGGTCTATAAATATATAATCACAAATTTATAAACAGAAGGGACCTTAGTTCACCTAGTCATAGTCCTCCCGGGCATGAATCCTTCACAACCTTGCTGACTTCCATCGAGACCCTGAAGATCTCCAGGGCCAGCTTTCCCAGAGGCAAGCCATTTCACTTAGTACTAAAGGGGGCACAATTAGGTGTTTCATTGAGGTAGGGTGTAACCTACTCACAGGTGTGCTGGTAAATGTTTAACTCCCCCCAAAGTACTCCCTATACCCTTTTTTTGTGTGTGTGAGGCAATTGGGGTTGTGACTTGCCTAGGGTCACACAGCTAGTAATTGTTAAGTGTCTGAGGCCAGATTTGAACTCAGGTCCTCCTGAATCCAGGGCCAGTGCTCTATCCACTGCACCACCTAGCTGCCCCATCCCTATACCCTTTTAAGTTTTGTTTGCATTATTCACATTTTCTTCATCATTTTCTTAAGACCAGTCAAGCCACAAAACAATACAGTCCTGATTTGTAGTGTTTGCCAATTTCTGAAGTGTAAATGCTCACACTGAAAATGAAGTTAGTGAGAACTCTCTGAACAAAGGACATTCCAGAGTTGACTCATCCATGTGTTTTCCCTACACATTTGCCTTACTACCACTGTACTGTTTCTGCCCACTTTTCCCGCAATGGACTCTTTGTATTTGTGGGAGAATGTGCCCCAGGTTTTGGAAAGGAAATATTTTATAACTACTGTTCATAGTATTACCATTTGAGTAAATGCCTTTGCTAAGGACTGAATCTACTGGCCAATTGTTAATAGGAAGCACATGGTGTGGGCTCATGAGCTACAATGTTAGGAATAGTCATTTACAAGTTTACCCCAAGAACTCTAGGTAGACTTTGCCCTTGTAAGGACTCAACCTGCCAGTGCTAATGCAAATTGGGGAAGTGAGCATGCTTCACAGAAGAGGTGCTACATGAACTAAATCACCAGGTATAGAAAAATCAGATTCATGAATCTCTAAAAATGGCCAGGGTAGGGGCAGCTAGGTGGCACAGTGGATAGAGCACAGGCCCTGGATTCAGGAGTACCTGAGTTCAAATCCAGCCTCAGACACTTAACACTTACTAGCTGTGTGACCCTGGGCAAGTCACTTAACCCCAATTGCCTCACTAAAAAAAAAAAAATGGCCAGGGTATTATACAACCCAAATAGCATGGCAGAAAATGCATACATACCACAGTGGCCCCAGAATGGCCATCTTCTATTTCTCCCCCTTTTGAATGCCAAACAGATTGTTTTCCCTTGATCCTGGAAATCCAATGTAGTGGTGGTGGCAGTGGCAGCGGTGGCAGAGGAGGAGGAGAGCTAGTATTTATATAGCTCCTACTATGTGCTGAGCACTTTATAAATATTATCTCATTCTATCCTTACAACAAACCTGGGAGGGAAGAGCTATAAGTATCCCCATTTTACAATTGAGAAAGCCATAACAGGGCCAGCTAGGTGGCACAATGGATAGAGCACTGACCCTGGATTCAGGAGGACCTGAGTTCAGATCTGACCTTAGACACTTGACACTTACTAGCTGTGTGACCCTGGGCAAGTCACTTAATCTTCATTACCCCGCTTCCCCCCCCACCAAAAAAAAGAAACAAAGCCATAACCAATAGAGCTTAAGTGATTTGCCCAAGATCAGACAACTAGTTAAGTATCTGAGGCCAAATTTTAACTCAGGTCTTCCTAACTACAGGCCTAGCATTCTATTCACTGAGCCACATAGACTATCACCACCTCTACCAGATCTGGTCAATGTTAAGAGTTGAGGATACACTTTCTACTTTTCTTTTTCATGAATGGCAAGGGGGGTCTGATGGGGAAGTGGTGGGCCAGATCCATTGTTCCAGTTGTCCATGAATTTTCACAGGCCCATCCTCTCTGGCTGGTCAGTGAGTAGCTCCAACTGCCCAGTATTAAGCTTTTATGGCACTAAGAGCCTTGACCCAAACAAGGATATCCTGGTAGTCTTGGTCCTGAGGAGGAACAGGATCAGGCTGGAGACTGTAGTTGGAAATGAGTACAGTTTGTAAATGTTGGGAGTGGAAAATGATAACCTTCCCAGAGCCCATACAATGACTGAATTTTGCTATCTAAGTCCACCCACCCCAGGACTACAGGGATGAATGGGGAATTTGTTATATTTGGGCTAAGTATCTCTATGTTCTTCTCATAAACCCATAAAGGCTTAGTCTCTTGGGTCACTGATTCAGACTAGAGTTTATACCTGTCAATTTCTGCAACTGCCAGTGGAGTAAGAGGTATGCCACCCCATTATTGAGTGGATAGGGAACCCGTCTTGAAGTCAGGAGGACCTGAGTTCAAGTCCTGACTCTGAAATATACTGGTTGGGAGATACTAAGGAAGTCATCTAACTTATTAGTGCCCAGTTCTAAAACTGTAAATTGTAGAAGAATTGCCAAAACTCAGGAACCCCTTACATAAGAGGTGTCAAACATGGCCTGTGGGCCTCATGCACCAACACTACCAGTGCCTTGAAGCTGATTAAAATGCAATTGGGAAATACTTAACAAATTAAATAAGTATGTAATAAAACATATATAGCATATTTAAAAATTAAGTCATTATGCAGCCCATGAATCTTTATGCGTGGATTAGTGGTCCCATTTCTATTTGAGTTTGACATCACTGCTCAACACCAATGAAATCACAGCTTCAAAAACCCAAATGATGAACACTGGGGTGGCACAGGATCTCTGAGACACTCACCATCTTGGAGGCTAACTCTAAGTCAAAAAGTTTTCAGAGGCTGCTAAATTCACCATAGGTGGGGTCCACGACATCTGCCAGTTCAATTCTTAGAGTCAGAAAGAGATAGGCAATGAAATGAATAGTCAACGGGAATGGTGGGTGAGTGGAGGCATAGCTTCTAGATTGTGGTGGCAGGCAAGTGATTCATGGTTGACTCCTTGCCTGGATGGAAACCCATGATTTGATGGAGAAGGTAGGCTAGGTAGGGTGCCTTCTGAGTTGCCTTGAATTGTGTAACTGGCTCATAGCACATAGGCTAGGCTAGTGCCAGGCTGTTACAAGGCTGGCCATGCCCAGATATCAGACTTGAAGTATACACATTGTCAGATAAATGTAGACAGGCTAGTAGTTTTGCCTGCTTGGGCTAATTCATTCCAAGTAGGTGTAGACAAACCCTCTAAAGATTATTTTACCAGAGATGGGGTATTCTATGGCCAATCCTGATTCAGGGTCTGGAAATAACTGACATTTTTCACTGTGGACTCTTTCCCTAGTTGGAGTCAACAGTTCTGCTTAAATGTCACATATGTGCTCGAGGGCTCATGCTCCCAACCCACATTCAGAATATCTAATTGGTTTCTTTTTTTTTTCTTTTTTTAGTGAGGCAATTGGGGTTAAGTGACTTGCCCAGGGTCACACAGCTAGTACATGTTAAGTGTCTGAGGCCGGATTTGAACTCAGGTACTCCTGACTCCTCCACTGTGTCACCTAGCTGCCCCTAATTGGTTTCTCAGAGTGCAACTGCTCACTACAGCAGCCCTAAGGGCTTAGAAGGTTTCTCTAGTATTATCATTCATGAGCCACAATCCAGTGTGTTTCCCCCAATAGCAATCAACCAGTTACTATCTCCCTATTTTGACTAATTGATCTTTGTTGTTGTCGTTCAGTTGTTTCAGTGGTGTCTGACTCATGATTCCACTGGGGTTTTCTTGTCAAAGATACTGCAGTGGCTTGCTATTTTCTTGTCTAGCTCATTTTTACAGATGAGGAAACTGAGGCAAAGAGGATTAAGTGATTTGACAAGGGTCACCCAGCTAGTAAGTATCTGAGACCAAATTTGTCTCCACTCTTTTTTTTTTTTTTTTTTTTTTTGTGGAGCAATGGGCTGGTGCTTTATCCACTGTACTACCCAGCTGCCCTCTGAGATCAGATTTGAACTCAGGTCTTCCTGACTCTAGGCCTGATACTCAGATGCTCAATAGTTGATCTCTACTCAGTATCAATTAATCACGTAACATCTATTAGTTTTTACAGAGGGATTTTATGGAGCTTTATTAATCAATTAATTGATTATTCAATCAATTTAATCAATTAACATCTATTAGCTTTTACTGAGAAAATATAACTAGAACAATAGGTCCCAGACCAAGCCTCATTGGCCATAGTTTGGTCTCTTAATGGATCAGAGTGAGGGTAAATAGCAATAGCTTCTGTTTTGGCCAGAAAAACCCTGAAAGCCTTCACCTCCCAAACTTTTCTTTCTTTCTTTCTTTCTTTCTTTCTTTCTTTCTTTCTTTCTTTCTTTCTTTCTTTCTTTCTTTCTTTCTTTCTTTCTTTCTTTCTTTCTTTCTTTCTTCCTTCCTTTCTCTCTTTCTTTCTTCTTCCTTCCTTCCTTTCTTTTTCTTTCTTTCTTTGTTTCCTTCCTTCCTTCATTCATTTCTTTCTTTCTTTCTTTCTTTCCTTCTTTCTTTCTTTCTTCCTTTTCCCCTTCCTTTCTTTCCTTCTTTCTTCCTTCCTTTCTCTCTTTCTTTCTTCTTCCTTCCTTCCTTTCTTTTTCTTTCTTTCTTTGTTTCCTTCCTTCATTCATTTATCTAGTAGTTTTGACTAGGTAAAGGAGGCCATTCTTGTCTCACTTCTTACCTAGCTTTAATCACTGAATGGGCATCGTCTCAGGCAAACTTAGACCTGGGAAAGAACTTAACTTAAAAAGGTTAAGGTCTCCCACTACATCCGGAGCCATCTCCAGTTGTTCTGATATATATCTTGCCACTGGACCCAGATGGTTCTGGAGGAGAGAGTGAGGCTGGTGACTTTGCTTAGCCCTCCCTCACCTAAGTCCAGTTCACAGGACTTCAAGAACAACGACAATAGAACTGATGGTATCTAAATACAGATTGAAGTATAATTTTATTTGTTAGTTCGTCTTTCTAAAGTTATTTTGTCTGTTTTCTTTCCCAACCTGACTAATGTGAAGATGTTTTGCGTGACTGCACATGTATAACTTATTGCTTGATTTCTTAGGGAGGGGTGAGGAGGGAGGAAGGAAGAAAATTTGGAACACAAAGTTTTAAAAGATCAATGTGAAAAAATTTGGATTTTTTACATGTAACTTGGAGAAAATTCTAAATAAATAATTTTTTAAAAGGACAAAGGACAAACAAATGGGGAGTCTTCTCTACTACTTCAGCCCCTGGAAAGAGTAGACTCAAGCACAAAGTGTTTACTACTATAATTCCCCACCTCCAATTTGAGTTTTGGGGGGTGGCATCACCAGTGGACAAGTTGCTCCCTTGCTTGCAGGACACAGTATTTTTGGCTGCTGGACTGATTCACTGTTGGGCTAGGTCAAGCTAGTCTCTCCTCAATACTGGTTCCTCACTAGCATCAACTGTTTTGTCAATTCCCATTGCAGGACCTATAGTGGCTCTTCCAACTCTTGAAAGCTCAAATAGTTATAAATCATTCTGGTCTGTTCAGTCTTCTAATTGTCTGGGAGAGTCCTCTTACCCAGCAGCTCACAGTATTTCTTTCTCTTCACTAAGAAGCCACCACAGAAAGAGATCTGTTTTGTCTGTTGGAACCTTCGGTGTGCATGTGCAGTACTGACTTAACAGCCAACTAAAAGACTACACAGTAAGGCAACAGGAACCATAGTGAAGATGCTAGTGCATGCCCCAAAGTGGGAGAGGGAAAGGCCCCTACATCATGCATTTCCAGAAGCAGGCTTACCAAACCTCCCTGTGGATGGATACCATGCAGACCATATGGACCATGCTCTAGGGCCATCATTGGCTAGTCCTTCATTACATAAACAATTTGAACTGGAGACAGAAACCCAAGGAAGTTCCCAACCTGACCAGCACAAAAGCCTGGGGATCAGGATGCTGCCACTAAGTGCTGCCTTAGCCAGGGATTTTCAGCCTTTGGTGACCAAAGCATTCTTCTGTAGCTCCTAGGCTAACTGTTACTATAGCTCTGTGTTCTTTGGAGCCCCTTTCTGTGGCAATGGTAGAAATACAAACAATGCAGCTCTTACAGAGGCGGGTGGGTATGTCTGTGCCATTTGTTTTGTTTTTGGTTTTTTTTTGCAGGGCAATGAGGGTTAAGTGACTTGCCCAGGGTCACACAGCTAGTAAATGTCAAGTGTCTGAGGTTGGATTTGAACTCAGGTCCTCCTGACTCCAGGGCCAGTGCTTTATCCACTGTGCCACCTAGCTGCCCCCTTTGTCTGTGCCATTTGGCCAAGAACACCATGCACTGCCTGAGACAATCAGCACATGATGATCACAATCAGGAACAATAACTGATATTCATACAGCACTTTAAAGTTTACATCCATTACATACATACTTGAAACACTTTTCATCCATTACTTCCTTGTCTTCTCCTTTTAAGATTCAGGTTGTTATTAATCCCACTTTACAGTTGAGAAAATTGAGCATCAGAGAAGTCAAAGTGACTTCCTCATGCTCACACAGCAAGGAAATTTGAGTTGGGATTCCCACCCAGGTCTCCTTCCATGACTTTACACTTCCCCTGGTTCGAAGCCCCCTCATGATCTTGGGGTGTTCTGTAGCTTGTTAGTGTCAAGGCAGGGAGTGATGGCTTCTGTTATTCTGGATACCACAGCTCTGTCATTACTAGAACAGTAGGTGTTAAGATCCTCAAGGGCAGGGACTGGTTTTTTCCCCCCACTTTTGTCTTTGTATTTCTAGTGCCTCCCATGGTGCTTTGCATCTGGCCAGTGCTTGATAAATGCCTATTGAATTTATGTGAATCTCCTCTCTTTTTTGGATTATCATTATCATCCCATTAGCCTCTAAATTTTTGTGGATCAGGGACTGTTTTTTGCCTCTTTTTGTATCCCCAGCTGGGTGATGCAGTAGAAAGAGTTCTGGGCCTGGAATAAGGAAGATTCATCTTCCTGACTTCAAATCTGGCCTTAGATACTCAGTAGTTGTGTGACCCTGGACAAGTCACTTAACCCTGTTTGCCTCAGTTTCCTCATATGTAAAATGAGCTGGAGAAGGAATTGGCAAAATAGTATAGTATCTTTGCCAAGAAAACCCCAGTTGGGGTCATGTAGAGTTGGATGAGACTGAAAATTGACTAAACTCCTCCTCCTGTATCCCCAGAGCTTAGCACAGTGCCTGGCACATAGCAGGTGTTTAATAAATGTTTGCTGAATGAATTGAATGAATTATGGCCTCCTGGTGGTGACCTTGTTGAGCAAGTCACTTCTCTAGGCATCAGTTTCATCTATAAATCAGGGGATTGGCTCAGATGATCCCTTAGCTCCCTTCCAGTTCTCAATCTATGATCCTATGGCTTCTCTAACCCCAGTCTTTCCCCCTCTCTTTTCCTTTTCTTCACAAAACTGCCAATTTAATCTTTTTTTTTTTTTGTGAGGCAATTGGGGTTAAGTGACTTGCCCAGGGTCACACAGCTAGTGAGTGTCAAGTATCTGTGGCCGGATTTGAACTCAGGTCCTCCTGAATCCAGGGCCAGTGCTTTATCCACTGCACCACCTAGCTGCCCCTCAATTTAATCTTGTTCCTTTCTCAGTTTGGCACTTAAAAGCCTTTCCCACCTGGCTCCAACCTCTCCGCTTAAGCTGATTTCACATCACTCGCCCTCATTGTATGCTACATTCCAGACAAAATGATCTCCTCACTTATTCCCTATACAGGACACCCCATCTCCCCTTTGCACAGGCAGTGTACCTGAAATGTTTTTCTTCTCTTCCTCCTCCCTAACTCCCTTCATGGCTTGGCTCAACTGTCATCATTTACAGACACTGCCTTTCCTCATCCACCAAGCTGTTACTGCTTTACCTACTTGATTCCAAATTACTTGGTACTTTATAGATAATTTCTATTTTGAGGGGGCAACTAGGTGGTGCAGTGGATAGAGTGTCAGGCCTGGAGTTAGGAAGACCTAAGTTCAAATCTGGTCTCAGGTACTAGCTGTAGGACCCTGGTCAAGTCACTTAACTCTGCCTCAGTTTCCTCATCTCTAAAAATGAACTGGAGAAGGAAATGGCAAACCACTCTGGTGTCTTTACTAAGAAAACTCCAAATGGGGAAGCCTGGGGAAGGAAAGGGCAAACTACTCCAGTATCCCTGCCAAGATAATGCCAAATTGGGTCACAAAGAGCAAACATTTATATGGCACCTTAAGGTTTGCAAAGTACATCAATTTTTCATATTTGTCTTATTTGATCCTCACAACAACCCATTTTACATATAAGGAAACTGAGTGGAACAAGGTGAAACAGGGTAGAGGAAACTGAAGCTGAGGGAGGTTAAGTAATTTGCCCAGTTTTACATAACTAGTAAATGACTGAGGCAGGATACTCAGACACTCCATCCTCCTAGCCCAGGACCATAGCCACTGTGTTTACCTATAGACTTCCCAACAGAACACCAGCTTCTTGAAGGCTGGGAACAGTTTGTCTTTGTATCCCCAGTGCCTCACATAGTGCTTGACACAGAGATAGCAAATACTTTATAAATGCTTATTAAGTTGAATTGATCTTAATGGAATTCCCAATACTTAGGTCTGATCTTGTCACTCCCTTCTCAGAAAATTTTAGTAGCCCTCTCTTGACCAAAGGATAAAGTGCAAACTCCTTAATTTGGCACTCAAGACCTTCTACAATCTGGCTCCAATTCCCCCTTTCTAGTCTTCACACTACAGTATTCTCTTTTTACTCACAAGTTGCAGCCAAACCAAGGAACCAGCTGTACCTGGATCTCTTCCTCTAGTATCCTGCCATTTGCAGTAAAAAAATTCTCTCTTCTAGTCCTAGCTCCACTTTTTTTTCCTTTTTTTTGCAAGGCAATGAGGTTTAAGTGACTTGCCCAGGGTCACACAGCTAGTAAGTGTCAAGTGTCTGAGATCAGATTTGAACTCAGGTCCTCCTGGATCCAGGGCTGGTGCTTTATCCACTGCACCACCTAGCTACCCCCGCCTAGCTCCACTTTCGAAGCTCACTATCCACATTGCTGCCAAACCCAGTACAGGGAACTTAGAAACAGCTCACATATCTCTCAGGTAATACTGTCCATTATCCTTCCATTTAACTTCCCTTGTGGGGACAGCTCATCACTCACTCTGACATCTCTTTCCATAATGCTTTTCTGTCCACAGAGATGAAATTGGCTTTTAACTATAAACCCAGAGCTTTACAAGGCGATGTTCCATCTCACTTGTGCTTCTGTTGCCATTCATGTTTTATTCCTTTAGGGAAGTGAAAGTACTGGGTCACCTATAGATAGCCAACACATCTTTAGCTCCTTTCATAATAATTTGTTCTTTTGTTTTTTGCTGACCAGCAAAAGATGAGGTCAAGACCTGGTTGACTCATCCAATTGAACGAAAGTCCCCAGCCCTCACTCCTAGTTAGGTAAAGGCAAGTGAATTACTTTCATCTAGTTTCCCCTCCCACCCACTCACCCAATTCACAAATATCTCTCCTGAGTCATTCTGAGGCTGAAAATAATCCCCAAATCTCCCTTTCATTTGCTCCTTTCAATTCCTGTCATGTCCCCAGAAACTGCTTGGGCTGTGAAAATTGCCTTTAAGCCTCAATAAACCTCAAGAAGGCACGAGAAATACTGGAAGGGCAAGGAATGAGAAACAAGCTGACCAGCTCTGCCAACAGCATAATAGCAAAACCCCCTTTCCATTAAAAAAAAAAAAGATTGCTCTAATCTATCTTCTGACCTTGTTTTTCCCTTAAGTCAATTTTTAAAGCTTCTCTGGAATTTTGAAATTCTTCCAAAATCCAATTATTTCCCAATTTTCCAGACTGCCTCAGAAAAATGAATGGCTAACATGATAGCCTCTCTTGTTTCTCAGGATCACTGCTCTCAGGAACCCATGCTTAGCGAAGGAAAGAGAAAAGTCAGGAGAAGACAGGGCCACAGACTCACCTGGGAAGCACATGTTCTCACTGCTATGTATTGCCTTCTGCGGTTTTTGTTTTTTTTTTTACCTCTCTGAGTCTCTCAATAAGGCTCGATTGTGGCAGGCAGGTTACTCCTGCTTATGACATATGTCCTTTTCTCACCTTTGTAGGAAACTTCCATACCCCTTGTTTGCTTTCCCTATTTGATTCCTGGGGCCAGTTCCTAACATTTCTCTACTTGTGACCAGGAAGGTAGGAAAGAAATGATATGCTTTTTAGGTATAGGAAAGCTATTTATTTCCTCCCCTACCAAAAATGCTAAAGAATCAAATGATTAAAAGATGTGCCTTAACACATATAGAACCCTGCCCCCCTTCCCACCCACTTCCACATTAGTGGAAGTTGCTAAGGCTCTGTGGGATTGCTGAATAGCGATTTCACATTCACTTTGGCAGATCTGCTGGGAAACTTGCAAGGTCCAGATCTCCTGGCCAGCCAGGAATTGGCTTTCTTTGGTTTTTCAGTATCCTCCTGGCAGTGGTGCTCATCTCCAAGAAGCAGTACTGGGCAGCTGGCCCCTGGAACTGTCCATTTATCTAAATTGGTGTTTTCTGACCTACACTCAGGAAAGGAAATGGACAGAAGACAGCCAGCATCTCAGGCTCATCTTGGCAAACATATGTTCCCACTGCCACTGGCTTTTAGCTACCACTGCCATTGCAGGGAAGAGAAAGATATCTACTTCCCTCACCTTCTGGAAGTCTCAAGGAGAAGATACACTGGTAAGGAGGCACCCTAAAAAGAACCCAGGTCTGTTTCTACAAGTGCAGTGGGGAAGTTTCTCCACAGGATTTCATTACCTAGGACACTCACTGGTCAGTTACCTTCAATATAACCCTCCAATCATGGAGACTCATAAGGTCAAAAAAGGAGTTGCTGTGTCCCAACAAAGGGCATGTCTTTGAAAGGAAGCATGGAATCGTGGATAAGAATCATCCCCAAAGCAAGGAAGACCTGGGTTCAAGGCCTACCTCTGCCACCTATATGCTGAGTGGCTGCTCAAGTCAAATGACTTGAATGAATCACTATAAATTGCATAGAAAGTGCTGACCTGCATTAGTAAAGGGAGTTTTCTCATCCAGGAGTTCCTTACACTAATGAAATCACAGATTCTAGTCCTTATCTCTATGGGGGGGATTGTTGGTTTTGTTTTGTTTTTTTTTGCAGGGCAAAGTGACTTGCCCAGGGTCACACAGCCAGTAAGTGTCAAGTGTCTAAGACCAGATTTGAACTCAGGAACTCCTGAATCCAGGGCCGGTGCTTTATCCACTGCGCCACCTAGCCGCCCCCTCTATGGGTGGATTGTAAGAAATACATTTTTATGGAAATTGAATTGTTAGGCAGAGCAAATGCATTAAAAAAATTTTTTTTTAATTTTTAGGCAATCAGGGTTAAGTGACTTGCCCAGGGTCACACAGCTAGTGTCTGAGACTCCAGGGCCAGTGCCATATCTACTGTGCCCCCTAGCTGTCCCGTACAAATGCATTCTTAAAAATTTATCTCTAATGTGAAATTCTGTTCAAGATTCTCAGTTTGTGGATTTATAATAAATAATTGTTGTTGTTGTTGTTGTTGTTGTTGTTTTTAATAAACCTGAAGTGCAAGTCCCTCAGTTTCATGAGGTGGCTCTGGTCAGGCAGATCAGGAGTTCCCCTGTAAACCCAACTACACTTGTCATCATTGGTCCTCATTCTCACCTGAGTCCAAGTAGTATAATCAACATAATCATTGGAAATATAATTAATCCCTTTTCCACATCATAGCCCTTCAAATACTTGAAGAAAGCTAGTGTGCCTTCCCATCCCCACTCCTTCCCTCCACAGAGTCCTCTTCACCAGGTGAAATATCCCCAATATTGTAATCCTTCCTCCTATGGCATGGATTTGGAGACCTCTCACCAACCTCTTCATTTTCTGCACTATTTAGCTTGTCAATATCCTTGATAATCTAAAGATGGGATGATTGATTTACTCAACCCCACCCTATTTAAATTAAGTAATAAGGCACCCAATCAATCTATTTCAGTTCAGGATTTAAGTGACAACTCCTTCAAACTGGCATGACATTGCACAAGAATGGTGTTTTGACAGGCTGAGGAAACACCGTCATGCCCAAGAAGTTCTCTATAAATGATAAAGCAGTTGAGAAGAGCTTTATTTGACAGGTGGAGCAAGAGTGGCATTGCAGCACAACCTTGAGGAGCGAAGGTAGGACTTAACTGTGGCAGGGAAGGGAGACATGGAAGAGGGGCTTTGGTTCTACAAGTATCTCAGAGCAGAAGACCCAGGCTGAGGGAAGTCATGAGAAAAAGTCAGCTCTTTCCCCAACCTCCCTGCATGGTACCTATCTATCCCATAATACCATAATATAATCTTCCATTCTTTTACTCAAATGTTTCTAGTAAATTGAATTTGCTTCAACTACAAAATCCTACCTTTAGGGTTAACTTAGAAACTGATAAATGTTAAAAGTTGAACAGAGAACTCAACCTCTGTTAGGAATATTCCTAACAGGGGGTGGGGAGGGGGGCTCAGAGTGATTGTGACTAAACATAAATTTTGTGTAAAATAAACTCTCTAAAGCTGAACAGGGAACTAGGAACCAGCAGATCACCCTGAGGCAGATGTACAGATGCAGCTTGTGCCAGGCAAGTCAAATTATGATGGTTACTTTCCATGAGATCCTGATGGAGAAAGCCCAGGACCCCTAACTAAAGAGCTTTGAAAATAGCAGTGCCCTCTAGACCACAGCTCCTGCTTCTAGCCCCAGCCTCACAGCCATCACTGGGGGGCATCGTAAAAAAGGGGACCATTTTTTATGATCACTATCACCAACTGCTGACCAATTGTCACTGATGGGCAGGTAAACCCCAGAGCCCCAGGACCAAAAGCACCCTCTGGACCATTGGTCCTGCTTCCAGATCAGCTCACACAGTCATCATCCTGGGAAGCAGCTCCTTTGGAGATGTAGCCTGGCAACGGCTTCTGCAGGTGCTGTAACCACAGTTACTGAAGACTCCAAAAAGCAAATTCTTGCCAATAAAGTCCTTGGCACTGTCAAATGGTTCATGGTAATGATTTTACCCACTGGATGCATTTTTATCCAATCATATACACTCATATGGTCTTATCCATGGAAAATGACATTAAGGATGATGCATTAACATCTGCTTTGCTGCTGCAACCTAAGGACCATGGGATCCTTCTATATCATTTGAGGCTAAAACTTTCCAATATGTGTTTGTCTCTCCCATTAGAAGGTGAGCCCTGAGAGCAGGGGCTGTCTTGCCTTTCTGTTTGTATGCCCAGGCCTTAGCACACTGCTTTGAAAATAGTAAGCACTTAATAAGTAACTTTTCATTCACAGCCATTATATTGTTCTCTAGGCTTGAAAGGAGCTAATTATTTTAACAGAATGATACACTAAAATGTGGCCCCCAGAGCTGAATCCAACAGAGCAGATGTGGCAGATGAGTGGGCCCATCATCTCACTGCTTCTGAAAGCCATGCCTCTCTGAATGTAGCCTCAGACTGCTGGTTTTAGTTGGGGGGCAGCCCTGTCACCCTGTTAATTAATTTCACTAAAATTCTAAGATCTTTTTTGGACAAAGTGTTGCCTAGTGATGCTTCATGCTTATGTCATTGGATTTTTAAAAAATCTGTTTATTTCTATTAAATTTCATCTTATTAGATTTGACCCATCAGTATAATCTGACATTTTGGGGAATCCTGGCATGTTTGCTGCCCTTCTCAGTTTTTCACCATCTGCAAACTTGATAAGAATACTGTTTATTGTGATAGACTTGATTCTTCTCAGCAATACAATGGTACAAGATAGTTCCAAAGGACTCATGATGAAAAAGGCTCTCCAAATCCAGAAAAAAAAAAAGAAAAAAAAAGAACTGTGGAATATGGATGCAGATTGAACCAGACTATTTCTTTTTTTTTGATGCTGTTGTTTTTCTTTTTTGAGGTTTTTCCTTTTTGCTCTGATTCTTCTTTTATAATATGACTAATGCAGAAATATGTTTAATGTGATTGTACATATATAACCTATATCGGATTACTTGCTGTCTTGGGGAGGGGGGAGGGAGGGGGAAAATTTGAAACTAGAAATCTTATAAAAACAAATGTTGAAAACTATTTCTACATATAACTGGAAAATAATAAAATACTTTTATAATTTTTAAAAAAGAATACTGTTTATGTTACCCAATGACCAAGTCGAGGATAAAAATGTTTAACAGTAAGGGGACAAGGATAGAGGCCTGGGACATTCTTAAAGATCTCCTTTTAAGCTGATATTGAGCCAGTGACTACAGTTGGGTTCTGGTTATTTAACCAGTTCTGGATTTGTTCAACTTGTATGAAACTTGTGTTGAGTCATACTCCTGGTGCAGCTAGGTGGTACAGTGGATAAAGCACTAGCCCTGGATTCAGGAGGACCTGAGTTCAAATCTGGCCTCAGACACTTGACACTTACTAGCTGTGTGACCCTGGGCAAGTCACTTAACCCTCATTGCCCCAAAAGAGTCATATTCCACCCTGTTCCTCTCCATTATATTGTAAGCTCCTAGGGGGCAGGGGATGTTTTTGCTTTCATCATTGTGTCCCCATTACCAATCACAGGGCCCTGTGTATCCTGTATATAGTAATCAGTGTTAGTTGAATAGAACAGGTATGGTGCTTTCTCACACAGGATCAGAATTTCAGATGATGTTTGGGTCAATGGAATAACACCCCATTCAGGTCTCAATGACAACAGAGAATAGGGTGATTTATGTAGAGCCGACAAGTCTATGTCCCTTCTTTGATACTCACCAAAAAGTACCTGGAAGCCAGGAAGCTCCTGCATAGTGTCAGACAGTGCCAAGAGCAGAGAGGAGCTGGGGGCAGGGTGCCCAAGTTCCAGATTGTGTCCTTGTTTCCTCTTTGGTTTCTTGGTCTCAGGGGGTCTGATTCAGGAAACTGAAGATATGGAAGGAGACCTCAAAATCTTTATTGAAGGCCTGTGGACTGTGTGAGATGAAGTTCCCCAATCCCTCTAGAAGGGGAGGAAACTGGTGTCAGGGCTTGTGGTCACCAATGACCACAGAAGTACTGTGTTCCTCACCATATCTTGTTGTGGGAGGCCATAGGAGGCTCTTCACTGTGAAGGCAGGCATCAAGATGTGAGGCTGTGGAATAGCAGCAGGTCTGACCATAAAGGAAGACTCCTGAGATCAACCAACCAGTAGCACCCCTAGAGACCTCAGAATTTTCACTGTTACAACAGTTTGAATTAAAAGAAACAAAACTTCAGAAGTTTTAGAATCACAGCATTGAAAAATAACCTCGGGTTTTTAGTTGAACCTGTATCTGAGTAAGAATTGCATGCCCTCCTCATTTCTAGCATCCCTAAGGGATCCTCTGGCTTTTGCCTAACAATATCTGGTGAGTAGTACCAACTCTCCCAGATGCTTACTCATTTTCCTATAGTTTTAATCTGGGGGGGGGAGGTTTTCCCCCATAAATCAAGCTGAAATCTGCCTCTCTGCAACAACTCCTAATTGCTAGTTCTGCCCTCTAAAACCAAGAGCAAATCTAATTCCCCCTTCCATCTGTCAGCCCTTCAAATACTTCTGTTCTCTCCAGGAGCCAACTAGCTATCTAGATCTCCTCAAGTCGTAGGACCGTTGGCCACTACCACCCTTCTCTCTGGGTTTGCCTTTGGGGATCTAGTAATCACCCAATTCAGATCGAATAATCCTATTTAAAAAAAATATTCTGTGCTTTTCCATTTGATTGGAGCCAGAGAAGGCCAAGAAGCAACGATCTCTGCTTTTAGAACTGTGATTCTATTTATCTGTCATTGCACTTTTTGGTATTCAAAATTATTTGCATCAAATTTCACTGATATTACTGTACTCTGAAGTAATCTCTTTTCCCCTAAGTGTACAGGAATTCTATTGGATCCAATTTTAAGTTAATTCTAAGTTAAAGGGGAGGGAGAGAGAGAGAGAGAGAGAGAGAGAGAGAGAGAGAGAGAGAGAGAGAGAGAGAGAAAGTGAAAGTTCAGTTTCTTTGTTCCTAGCCTGACAAGTCTATTATCTTCTTTTCCCCTCCTACCTGGATTTCTTCAGTGTTATGTCCTCTGTGTTCTAAAGATGGGTGCATGCAAAAGATGTTTGCACCAGATGGCCTCTGAGGTCCCTTCCAACTCTGAGAATGTGGTAATGTGAAAAATATGTCCATTCCTTATATCAGCATAGCAATGTGAATTAATTTCTACACCAAATGGAAAGAAATAAGTAAAGCTAAGTAAGGTCACTGTGGATCCCAGTGATGGAGGGTTAAATATCAAAACAGCAGCTCTCACCATGAACAGCAAAGTCTTTTTTTTTTCTTTTTGCAAACCACTGAATGATTTGTTCATTCAATAAGATGATAAAACTATCTACTTATGTGGATAATTGCATACATACTATGGGATGCACTTTAGGGCCCTAGCCTCATCTGACACCTTCCTTATATTTCCCAATCTTGACCCCAAATGACTAAACTGATCACTGATTGACAGTTGAAACAAGGAATAAGAAAGAAGCCCTTGCTTGTGAGGGCTTAGAGGCTTATTTAATGAAGATCTTGCCTGGTATGGTGCAATAAAGACTGTTTTGGACCTAGAGTCAGATCTGGGTTTGACCTGGTGCTCTCCTACTTTGTAACCTTGAGGGTGGGGAGGAGGGCTTCAGGTTTTGTCTGTGGTAATGAAGCTGTTGTACCAGACACTCTCTGGGATCACTTCTGGTTCTGCTGCACTGTGATTCTTTGGGTTTACCATCCGCTATCTTTCTACCCCACCCATCTCAGGAGTTTCCCAGAATTCTACCCTTGGGGATTTGTCCCCAGATACAAAGTATCAGGGATCTCAAGTCTTTGAGGGATATGAAAAATTAGCTCATCCCTACACAAAGGCTGGGGATGCTACATCTATATGATGCTTTTGTAACTGACAGAATGACAGAACTGGATGAGACCTTGGAGACTACCTAATTCAAACATATTTTTGTAGATGAGGAAACTAAGGCTAAGAAAGGCTACCAGGGTAGGAGTCTATAACAATACTCCAGGCCTAGCCACTTTGAACACCTCCAGTGAAAGGGACCTCCCTACCTCATAAGACAGATAGTTGGCTTCAGTATTAGGCAATATATATAACTCATGATACCTTCTCATTTCTAAACCACAGCCTAGGTCACCTCTCTTATATTGTGGCAAAACTGATGTGGGTGAGTGTTGGTGGAGGTGAAGCAGAAATGGGGTGCTGCTGTCAAACTATACCCCTTTACACTTTCTTCTCCACACCCCCAACACAGTGTGAACATCAAAGGGCTCCCTCATCCAAGGATATCTAAGTCTTCATCCTCTCAGTTGTGAAATAACACAAATTCTGTCTCCTTCAAAGGATTAACTACTAGGCTTGAGAATGAATGTACCTCCTGAAGCATTTTTAGGGCCAAAGTTGTAATGACCATAAGCAAGGATTGATTCTCCCTAGGGTGGCCACAGAGGGTGGAAGCTTGGGCATGCTTCCTTGCTTCTCCACCAATGAAACCACTGCCTGGCCTCTATGCCTTCCTTTCAACTCCTGGGTGAAAGAAAAGGGGAATGAAGGCTAGACAGCCCCCAGTTCCTGGTTTGACTCCACCTGAGGTCTTTGGTGCCACCTAAATGTTTTTGCCTCAGGTGAAAAATTCCTCATAAGAGATAAACTTTGCTCTCTACTGAGTCATAGGATGAACTAGAGTTCTAGCTTGGCAGCTACTCCTGGAAGTTATCAAGTGGGGGTGGGAGGGAGAAAGAACTTCTTTCTTGCCTGAACCCAGGTCTACCTTCCTCCTCCCTTGTACCCAAGATCTCAAGGATATAGGTAATTTTCACTATGTCCTGTGCCCTTACCTGGCCTGGTAATCACAAAGGCAGAGAAGGGAAGTTCTAGGGCACCTGACCCAGGTTCCCCAACTACAGGCTGGCATTCCAGGGCCTTTGCTGTCTTAAAATGATTTCTCATTTGGAGATAATGTAACCATGGGAGAATGGGAGAATTTGAATATGCTGCCTATGGATAAGCTAAAGAGGTCCCAGTTCCAGGCCTTAGGGAGATGGGATTTAAGAGATTTCCTGCTGGTTGTGAACAGCATTGAAAAGTGAATTTTTTGTTTAATGTACATTAGATGATAATTAAGTAGTATGTGTCATAAGAGAAACTTGATGATGTACAAAAATGCTAAAGAATGAACAAAACAAGAGGAAAACTGTAAAAACTTGGTTTAGTTGAGTAAAAGTAATACTAATTACATCCATGTATAAATGCTTATGTCTAGTTGCCATGCAGAATAATAATAACAATAATAATAACGTATATCATTAAATATGTCAGATTAAATTCTGGTAGGTTTTATTTCATTATAATAGTAAGCTCTTTATATATTCCATTTCATCATTTGTTGCCCACATAGCATGGTTGTCTGCTCACAACATAAAAACATTAGAGGTAATACTGGGCACCAGAGAAGGGCTTGGTTGGTGGTAGAATAGAAATAAAGGTATAGATAGGAGACACATCAAAGAAAGAACCAACAGGACTTAATGACTAATTAGCTATAGAGGAATAAAGGAGGGGGATAAGTTAATAATAATTCCAGGGTTTTGAGCCTGGGTGAAGGGGAGCATGGTGGTGCCATTGAGAAAAAGATAGGAGAGTCGGAAAAGAGAACCTCTCTGGATTCCCATGTTAAGTATTTTACATGCCCATCACACTCAAAAGATCACACCCTGGTGTGAATGATCTGGTGTTTAAGGAGTTTTGAGCGTTGACTGAAGGCTTTCCCACAGTCGCTGCATTCATAGGGTTTCACTCCAGTGTGAATTCTCTGGTGTTGGATCAGGACTGAGCGCTGACTGAAGGATTTTCCACATTCGTTACATTTATAGGGTCTCTCTCCAGTGTGGATAATCTGATGCTGAATGAGGTGTGAGCTTTGGCTGAAGGCTTTGCCACATTCGGTACATGTATAAGGTTTCTCTCCAGTGTGGATCTTCTGATGGTGGATGAGATTTGAGCTTCGATTGAAGGCTTTGCCACATTCATTACATTCATGGGGCTTTAACCCATTATGAATCCTCTGATGCTGAATTAGGGTTGAACTCTGGCTGAAGGTTTTACCACATTCATTACATTCATAGGGTTTCTCACCTGTATGAACTCGCTGATGAAGAATGAGGTTGGAGCTCCGACCAAAGGTTTTTCCACATTCATTGCATTCGTAGGGTTTATCTCCGGTGTGGATTCCCTGATGCTGAATTAGAGCTGAACTATGGCTGAAGGCTTTGCCACACACATTACATTCATAGGGTTTTTCTCCTGTGTGGATTATCTGATGTTTCCTAAGGACTGAGCTGTAACTAAAGGCTTTGCCACACTCATTGCATTTATGTGGTTTTTCTCCAGTATGAATCCTCCGATGCTGGATGAGGCTTGAACTCTGACTGAAAGCTTTTCCACAATCATTACATTTATAGGGTTTCTCTCCAGTATGGACTCTATGATGTTTTATGAGGTTGGAGATTCGACTGAAAGGTTTCCCACATTCATTACACTGATAGGGTTTCTCTCCAGTGTGAACTCTCTGGTGTTTCCTCAGGTGTGCACTCTGGCTGAAGGCTTTGCCACATTCATGGCACTCAAAAGGCTTCTCTCCTGTGTGAATTCGATGATGTTTAATTAGGTTTGAGCTTCGCCTAAAGGCTTTCCCACATTCATGACATCCATAGGGCTTCTCTCCAGAGTGAATTCTCTCATGTTGAATAAGGTTTGAACTCCGCCTAAAGGCTTTCCCGCATTCATTGCATATATAGGGTTTCTCACTGTTGTGAATTCTTTGATGTTTCTTAAGGCTTGAGTTCTGGTTGAAAGCTTTCCCACATTCATTACATATGTAGGGCTTCTCTCCAGTGTGATTTATCTGATGTCGGGTGAGGTTGGAGCGTACGCTGAAGGTTTTCCCACATTCGTTACATTCGTAGGGTTTCTCACTAGCGTGAGATCGTTGGTGCTTTTTGAGGATTGCATTCTGGCTGAAGGCTTTCCCACACTCATTACATATATACGGCTTCTCTCCAGTATGGACGCTTTGATGGCGAATGAGGTCTGAGCTTCCCCTGAAGGACTTCCCACACTCATTGCACTCATAGGGTTTCTCCTCAGCCTGTACTCCCAAATGGTCATTAAGGGTTGGGCTCTGACTGAAGATTTTCCCATATTCATTAAACTGACATGGTGATTCTGATACATGGATAGTTGGGTAGTTAATTAAATCTGAATTCTGTTTAAAGCTTTGGTCACAGTTATCAAGCTGATGAGACCACTCTCCTGATGAAATTCTTTGATACATAACAGGGTCTGAACTCAGACTAAAGCTTCTGCCAAACTCATAACATTCTTGGCCAGTCTCCCCCGGAGAACTCTTGCGGACCATTGTCACTGGTTTGAAATTCCTCTCCTGAGAAAGAGATTTTATTAGCCCATCTCCTTCTGTAATTCCCCAGTGTTGCTCCAACCCTTCCTCAGGTTCACACCCTTCTCCAAATTCAGGTCCTTGGGGAACATCCCCTATGAGTCTTTCTAATATCACCACCTGTGAGTCCTCCTCTTCAAAAATTTCTTCTTTAACTGTCAACAACTTGAACTCAGTGCTGGTCTCACAATCTGAAACAACGAATGAAAATGGAAAATGTTTATCATGCAAGAAAAGAAACTGGTGGGGAAGGAAAAGGATAATCCCATGGGAAATCAATGTTTTAAAAGGTCTAAATGCCAACCTCATGGCTAGGGGAGAATAAGGGGAATGGAGGAGAAAGGACTGAAAGGGTGGTGGTCACAGAAGGTAGAGGGATCCCAGAGAATACACGTGAAAGGATGGGAATGGTGAGGGGAATGGAGGTTGATCTGAAGAACACAAGAAGTGTAGAGGCAGAGATGAAAAGAAAAGCCAGGACAGATGTGTGGAGGTGGGAATGGGGGAAATGAGTTCTTGGGGAGTATGAGAAGGATGATGGGAGTAGGGAGTGACTGAGATGTGAGTGGGAAGGGCTTCAGAGAATATGACAAGAGGTCAAAGGAAAAGTGACAAAATGGAAATGTTACCTAGAAGATGAAACTCCCTTCAATACTCTGAATACACTTAAAAAATGTTTATCCAGTGCCCCAAACTTCCTTGTTCCCCATCCTGGCCCACTCTGGCTCAGCTTCACCATGTATCCTTTGGCTCCTATGCCCAAAAGGGCTACTGGAGGAAGTCCCTGGAATGAGCAGACCTAAATTACTTCAGGTTCATGGGCTGAATTTATAATCTTACTTATTTTAGCCATGGTAAGGCAATTCTGATTTACTATTTCAGAAGAAAATTTGGCGGGGGTGAGGGAAGGGGAGGAGCAGGGTGGTAGTATAGAGGAGTGAATAAAAGACCTGAGTAAGGGAAGGGGTTGTACGCAGAGAAGGCAGAGGGACCCTGATGAGGGGAGTCCATGAAGGATGGTTTAGTTAGACTCCAGTGACCCATGGAGGTGGGTTACATCTAAACTCTCATTATTAAATCTCCCTACTCCTACCTCTCCTTACCAATAACTCCTTTCTGAGACACTCAACATTTATACTTTCTCACATCTTCCATGGCTCTATTAGCTACCAGCAGCTAGCCCTTCCATGTGTGTGAATGGAGGCTCAGGGAAAAGGACCTGTCTTTGAAGTCAGAAGGCCTATGTTCTAGAATCATATCCACCAACTTACTAACTTCCAATATGACCTTGGGCAAGTCACTTAAACTCTGACTATCAATTTCTCCTTCTGCAAAATGGAGATATCTCAGTTCTACCTATTTTATGAGGTTGGTGTGAGAATGATAAGGTAGGTAAAGTACTTTAAACCACAAAACTATATGCACTTAAGGAATTGTTAGCGCTTCTATACTTCAAGGATTTGTGATTTCACAAATGGGAATACTCCTACCACCAATACAGACAGTATGCCTTGGGGACAATTTGATGAGTTGCTGTGGCTGACTTTTGATAGGTGATCCTCTCTAAAGTTAGATGGGCTGGTCCTCAGACAAGAGATGCAAAGTCAACCAACAGGCCTGTACTCAAATCCTTTATTATTAATAATGATAATAATAACAGCTGATATTTATATAGTACTTAAGCTTTCAAAACATGGCTCCTACATTATTTTGTAATAATAATGGCTAGCATTTATATAGTGCTTTAAGGTTTGCAAAGTGGTTTACAAATATTAATTCATTTGATTTTTACAATAATCCTGGTAGATAGGTGTTATTATTATCCTTATTTTACAGATGAGGAAACTGAGGCTGAGAGTGACTTGTTAGGGTCATATGGCTACTAAGGATCTGAGGTTAGATTTGAACTCAGGTCTTCCTGACTCTAGGACCAGCATTCCATCACCTGTGCCACCTAGCTGCCTCATAACAACACTGTGAACGAGGTGCTATTATTATCCCCATATAGATAGGAAATGTCTGAGGCAAGATTTCAACCCAAGTCTACTTGACTCTGACTCTAGGCCATAATATCATGGTGCCCTTGCCCAAAACCAAAGTTATTATTCCACCTCCTTTCTCATCTGTCCCCTCTTCTAAAATTTCTCTACATCTGTCAAAGGCATCATCCTTCCAGTCTCCCAAGTTTGCAATTTTGGCATTATCCTAGATTTCTCCCTTGCCCTCATCCCACATATCCAATCAATTGCCAAATCTTTTCTTTTCTCCCTCCACCACATCTTATGTTCCAACCCCATCTCTTTTTTCATACACCTAACACCTTTATTCAGGCCCTCATCACTTCTTACCTTCCTAATTGGGTCTTCCTGCTTCAATTTTTTTCCTATTCCTGTCCATCCCACAGGCTACTGCCAAATTAATTTTCACTAAGTGTAGACTTGACCATGCCACTCTCCTACTCAATCAACACCACTGGCTTACTGTTGTCTCTAGGGTAAAATATAAACTTCTCTGTTGAGCTTTAAATTTTTTATTCATATTTTTGTTTTTATAGTGCTGAATTTCCCCCCTCCCATATCACTTGTTCCTCCCAGAGAGCCATCCCTTATAACAAAGAATCTATTTAGAAAGAAAAAAGAACCCCAGTGATGCCACACTTAGTATGGACACCCAATTGGACTAACTCATTGTAGAACTCTAGAACTCCTGAGCTCTAGAGATCCTTCAGCCTTGGTAGCTGGGATTGCAGGCATGTATAACCATGTCTGGCTTTTCAAAGATTACTAAAAATGCTCAGGAATCACATATGCAAATCAAGGAATCCAATGTAATTTGTCTTGGCTTTTTGACCTGAACCTATTAAAGGTACCTAGGTGTTTTCTTACCATCTCCTCACTTTTCTTTGGTTTCAATTCCTTGTTAACAAGTTTTATTTTAGGCATCAGTAGTGTAGTAGAGAACTTATTTCGGAGACAAGAAGGCCTAAATTCTAGTCCTACCTTGATACATATTGAATGTAAGACCCTGGGCAAGTCACTGAGCTTTTCAGTCTTTCAGGCAACTTTATAAGACTCCAAGTTGCAGAGAAGGGGTCAACCTGCATTGGCAGAGGGAGTTTCCTCATCTGGGAGTTCTCTGTACTAATAAAACCACAGGTCCAATCCTTATCTCTTAATCTTGTTCGAAGATTATTCTTCTTTTGTTTTTTTTTTTTTTTATTAGTGAGGCAATTGGGGTTAAGTGACTTGCCCAGGGTCACACAGCTAGTAAGTGTTAAGTGTCTGAGGCTGGATTTGAACTCAGGTACTCCTGAATCCAGGGCCGGTGCTTTACCACTGCGCCATCTAGCTGCCCCTAAGATTATTCTTCTTAATAGAGAAAATGTGAATAGTAAGAATTGAGTATTTTCCTTTTCTGTCTTTTCTTCTTTCTGCATCATCTACCCCAAGTAATATGTCCCTTCCCTTGATCTTCATCTGTCCCCCAATATGAATAAAGGAGCCCTGCTTGTTGGTCTTAGCATTCTTTGCCAACTTCAGTTTATTCTAAGCATCAATGCTCCTGACAGTTTTTACAGGATTATGCTACTCTTGGGGTTTATTCTCAGATATTGTTTCCAACTTCTGTATATTTTAAAATCTATATTAGTTTAAAAAAATATAAGTTGGTCAACAATTTCCCTGTGTATCCATATTGGTCTCATTTCAAAGCTCCTTTTCCCTTCCCAATCAGAACAGTTTGCTTTTGTTTTTCTTCCCTCTGACCCCCAAAGTGGGGAGGAATCAGGCAGCTAGATGGTGCAGTAGATAGAGCACTGGCCCTGGAGTCAGGAGGACCAAAGTTCAAATCAGCCATTTGATACTTACTAGCTGTGTGACCCTGGGCAAGTCACTTAACCCTCATTGCCTTGAAAAACAAAACAAAGTGGGGCTGAGGTGGGAAAAATAATAGGAGGTAGAGAAAATAGATTTTTGTTGGTTAAAAAAAATTAAACACAATTTAAAAACTTCTGCAAATATTTTAAGATGGTACCATGTTTCTCCTAAGTCTTCTCTTTTCTAGTTCTTAGTCCCTTCAAAAGATACTTATATGGCACGTTTTCCATTTATTTCACTTGTAGTCTTCCATTATCTTAAGGGCAGTCCTGGGGAAAAAGCATTGGACTTGTTCTACCCAGGCAGAAAAACAAGTAATGGGGTGTAAAGTGCAGAGAGGCAATTTTCATTCTGCTGAAGGAACAACTGAGTCATTGAAAAGTGTAATGGGGTATCTCAGGAGGTAAGAGGTTCTCTATCACCAGAGTAAAACTCTCTAGCAGAGGCTAGATGACCATTTGACAGGGATGTTGTAGTAGAGATTCCTGCTCGGGAATGGGTCCCTGAGATCCCTTGTAACTTTAAGGTTCTCAGATTAAAGAAACTCTTGCTTTTATAATGTGACTTTCTTGGTTCTCCCCTATTTCTTCAACTCATTAGGTGACCCTTCTTCCTCTTTCTCCTAGTGGGGGCTATCTACATTTCTGACCTGTTCCTTTGTTCTTTTCCCTTTATTTTGCACCCTTTAAAAAAACCTCACCCTCTCTTAGCTTCAACTGCACAAAAAATTTGCATATGTTTCTCTTGCCTTGACCTGCCCCTCTCTGCACAACTAGCTCAGCTGTGAAAATGACTCACTTCTACTTGGGTACCAACACCTGTTGCTGAAGAGGCCAAGCTGAATTCATCTTTTTAGAAGTACTCTCCCAATAAACTGTCTGCCAGGAGATTTGAGAAACACACACAGATGTGATCAAACCAAGATGGTACAAATGAGTTTTGTGTTTGTTAAAGGAGGTAACAGAAAAATTGAATATTTTGGGCTGGGGAGATGGAATCAGGCAATACTCCTTGGAGAAGACTTTTAGAGAATCCTGAAGCACCCAAAGAACCACTGAGTCTCCCCAGCTGACTTGCAGCTGTGGTGTCTCCCCATCAGAATGGGAGCTCCTTGAGAACAGGGACTGTCTAGCTTTTCTGTTTGTATCCTTGATGCTTAGCACAGTGCTTTGTACATTGTAAACACTTACTACATGCTTTTCCATTCAATCATTCATTCATTCATTCATTCATTCATTCATTCTTTCATTCATGTAAAGACAGGATTGTGAGTTGGTGAGTGGGCAGAGGGAGCCTATGGCAACAAGAGTGCCAGGGAGGGGCAAGCACAGGGGTCATTTGTGAAGTGGCCACTATGTGCCACGCTCTGTCTGAGAAGCTAAAATTCTGAGAAAAACCAATGGGTACCTGGAAGTAAACACAACATGAGTTTTGAGTGATCAGGGAAAGCACCAACAACTGCGGGGCTCAGGAAAGGCAGCTCATAAAAGGTGACATCTGAGTGGAGTCTGGCCAGAGCAGAGCAAGGAATTCTAAGGAGCAGTGGGGAGGAGGGAGAGCCTTGTTGGCAGGGGGCAGAGGCCCTGAGAGGGGAGATGCAAGGATGTGGAGGGAAAAGCCAGGACGTGGGTTTGGCTGGAATGCAGAGTGGGGGCCTGGTGCTAGGAGACAGGGCCAGGGGAGAGATTCACGGCCAATCAATCCAGAAAGACAGGTTGGAGTCAGATCGTAAAGGCTTTAGATGTCAAAACAGAGGAGTCTGCCTTTTATCCTAGAGGCATGGGGAACCACTGAAGCCGCCTAAGCAGCAGAGCTGACTGAGCTTGTGGGCGGGTTCAGAAGCAGAATTATGGGGAGTGAGTTGGAGAGAAGTGGGTGAAGGGCCCTGAAGGTCAGCCCTGGAGAGCTGGGACCTCATTCAGCAGGCAAATAGCCCGACATAACCCAGTGATATTTTTCACATAACGATTCCTTGAAAACACTCACAAGGCCAGGGGAAGAGAAATGGCTAGAAAATGGAAGCCTAGTTCGGTCACAGTGGCTCAGGGGAAGGGGCAGAGGGGAGGGGGGGAGGCAAAGGAATTGAGTACCTGGTTGGAGATCATGGAAAGGAAGCAGGGACTCAGGGGCCAGAGATCCGGGCTGGGTCCCCAGTGAGGATTCGCTGCTGCAGGGCACAGCAGGTGGTGACTCTAGGCCTGTGCCCAGGGACGTCATCTCCATCTTCGTTTCTTCAGCAAGGGCTCTCTGTTGCTGTGCACAGTCTGGGACCTGCAGACAGCAGGAAAATGGCAGGTGAGGCTGGATCTCCCAACCTTAGAGCAGAAACCACAGGAGCCATCATCCAGGACATAGTAAAGGGGAAATAGGATTTGGCCCTTCCTACATTCCCAAAGGGCTGCAGAAACAAGGCCTAGAGGGGGCAAGGTATAGCATTTGGACTAGAGGTTTAGCCATGGCTTTGGCCCCAGCCCTATCCTATCCAGGTCTATGTCCCAGGTCCTGCACCATTAGGAAAAAAGGGAAGGACAGACGAATGATAAAATAGGTCCAGGGAGGAGAGTTGCTGGTTTTTAGAAAGGTATAGCAGGATGTGGAGAAATGAACCGCATTCGAGGTGCTGGGTTAAAGCATGTCCGAAATCATCCTTTCGTGCTTCTTCAATGTTTTCTCTTCCACAGGCTCCTTCCCTTCTGTCTACCAACATGCTGACATTTCTCCAATCCAAAACAAGCCTTCCCTTGATCCTACTATTCCTTTGGACTACTGCCCCTCCTCCTTTTAATTGACAGACTGCCTAAAAATCTAGGCTCCCTGCCTTACCACCCACTGCCTTCTCAACCTCTTACAATCTGGCTTCCACCTCCACCCTTCCACTGAAATTGTTTTCTGAAAACTTACCTATGTCTCTGTTGCCCCCCCCCCCCGCCCCCAATCCAAAGGTCTCCACTCGATTCTGATTCAGCTCTTGGAAGAATCTAGCACCGGTAAACCTCCCCCACCCCAGTGCCCACCCCATAACACCTCCTACTTTCTGGGAGTTGTCTTCTTACTTGGCTTCAAAGACACTACACCCTACCCCCTGCCCCCATATCCCCCCTCGCTCTGCAGGACCGATCTCCCACATTCTCCTCCTTCTCTACCTGCTTATTGCCCATTTTCCTCCATTGCGTATATTTCCCACCCTTCTAGCATAGCTATTCCCTGAGGCTCTGCCCTTGGTCCTCTTCTCTCCTCTTGTTTCTTGTTTTTTGTTTTTTGGGTTTTTTTTGGTTTGTGGGGCAATGAGTGTTAAGTGACTTGCCCAGGGTCACACAGCTAGTAAGTGTCAAGTGTCTGAGGTCAGATTTAAACTCAGGTCCTCCTGAATCCAGAGCCAGTGCTTTATCCACTGCACCACCTAGCTGCGCCTCTTGTTTCTTGTTAATCACGGCAACTCCCATTGCTTCAGTTATTATGTTATCTATTCTACTGAATTATCTATTCAGCTGGCAAAGTTCCAGAACTGTCATTTGGATCAAGAAGAATGAGGATCAAAGTAGGCTCCTCTTTGTACCTCTTGTACTTACATGTCACACAACCCATCTGAGCCTCAGTTTCCTCATCTATATAAAAGTGATAGTAATATTATGCATACTTACCTCATCAGAACAAATGAGAACATTTCTGCTAAGTGTTTTGCACCCCTCCACTCCTTCAAATGCTCTGTAAATGTCAGCATGGCCTAAATGGATAGAGCACAGGACTTGCAGGCAAGAAGCCCTGGTTCCAAGTCCCACCTGGCTGTGTGACCCTGGGCAGGTCACTCAACCTCTTGGGGCCTCAGGTTCTTAACTGTAAAATGAGGAGGGTGGGTTAAATGGCCTCTAAGGTCCCTTCCGATTATATCTGTGATCCCCTGAATTCGGCCTCAGACACTTACTAGCTGTGTGGCCTTGGGTAAGTCACGTAACCTTTTTTGACTCAGTTTCCTCAAATATAAAATGGGGATAACAATAGCACCTACTTTCCAGGGTTGTTTAGGGGATCAAATGAGATATTTGCAAAGTGCTTCACAAACCTTTAAATATTGTATAAATGTTATATGAACGGATCTTTTTGAACCCATTATTTCTCTTAATAGCGCTGCAATCCTCCAAGTCACCTGGGCTAGAAACTCCAGAGTTATCTTTGACTAATATTCCTCTCCCATCCACCTCCTCCAGTCACCTATCGAGTCTACCATCCCAATATAACCACCTTAATTCAGCATGTCGTTAGTTCTTTCCCAGATAACTGCAATAGCTAGCTACTGAACCGGTCTTTCTGCCTCTGCTGTCTCCCTTCCAATCCACCCTGCCAGATTAATCTTCCTAAAGCACAGCTCTGATTACATCACTCCCTTGTTCAAAAACAGTGAACAAAAGTGTGGAGGCACAACTGCACCGTGTGTGTGTGTGTGTGTGTGTGTGTGTAATAAAAATGACCAAGTTCAGTCCAGGAGACTAATACAAGATGGGAAAGTCTTTGTACACAAGGATGTGTTTAGACTTTGTTACAGGAATTGAGGTGTTGCTGAAGTTTTCAGATTTTAAGAAACATATGCTCAGAATTGTTTATTAAAAAGATAAATTTGATCAGCCAAGGGATGAATTGGGGTGGGGAGGGGTTGGGCTCAGGTTAGGACCCCACTGGAAGCCATTACACTAGTCCATAGGGTGACGAGGGCCCAAACTAAAAGAGGTGCCCTGGAAATGGAAAGGAGGAAACCAAGATGTCTCCGTGAGTTCCCTCTTCTCTCCTGCTCTTTGCCTCCTGTCACTTAGATGGCTTCAGCCACTACCTCCAACTTCACCTCTATCTCACACGATGAGGTGGTAGCCCTTCTTGCCATGGCAAACCCCTCCACCTGCATGAGCAATCCCATTTTATCCCAGTTCCTCCAGCAGACTGCCCCACTCATCATCCCCACCCTCTCAACTGATCTTCAATCTCTCTCTGTTTGGCTGCTTCCCTGTAGCCTTCAGACATGCCTATGTCTCCCTTATCCTCGAAAAATCCTCACTTGGTCCATTCAACCCTCCTAACTATCATCCTACAGCCTCTTCTCCCTTGAGAATCTTCGAAGGGAGGGGAAGAAAGGGAATAAGCACTTATGTAGCACCTACTATGTGCCAGGGACTGTGCTACATGCTTTTTACAAATATTACTTAGTTGATCATCAAAACAACCCTGGAAGGCAGGTGCTATTATTATCCCCATTTTACAGTTGGGGAAACTGAGGTGGACAGAAGTTATGTGAGTTGCCCAGGATCACAGGGCTGGTAAGTCACTGAAGCAGGATTTGAACTTAGGACTTCCTGATTCCAGGCCCAGCTCTTTTTTCCACTGTGCCACCAGCTGCCTCCACTTCCTTTCCTCTCACTCTCTTTTTAACTCTATAGTCTAGATTCACACTTTGTCATTCAACTGAAACTGCTCTCCAAAATGTCTAATAATTTCAATGGCCAAATCTAATGGTCTTTTTTTAAGTGCTCATCATCCTTGACCTCTCTGCAGCCTATGACACTGTTGTCACCCTTTTCTCCTTGATATCATCATCTTTCTATGTTTCTATGACACCAGCCTATCCCAGCTCTCCTCCTACCTGTCTGACTATTCCATCTCAAGTCTTCTTTGTTGGATCTTTACCTGGGTCATGTCCAGTTAAGGTGAGTTTTCCCCAGGGGAAACTGTCCTGGGTCCTCTTTCCTTCTCCCTGTATATTCTTTCACTTGGTTAACTTATCAGCTCCCATGACCTCAATGATCATCTCTATGCTGATAATTCTAAGATCTAGTCATCAGCCCTAACCTTTCTCCTACCTTCCAGTCTCACCTCTCCAACTGCTTGTTGGATATCATTTAATTGGATATTCTTAAATTCAACACATTCAAAACTGAACTTATTATCTTTACCTCCAAACACCCTTCCCTTCTGAACTTCACTATTACTGTTGCAGGCACCACCATCATCCTAAGTGCCATGCTCAATGACTCACTCTCTCCCACCCCTCCATCTGTTGCCAAGTCTTATTGAGTTTACCTTTGTGACATCTCTCGCACATATCCCCTTCTCTCTCTGACACTGCCACCACCCTGGTACAGGCCCTCATCACCTCCCACTGGGACTATTGCAATAACTGCTGGCTGGTCTCGTAGTCACAAGTCTCTCTTCATTCCAGTCTATCCACTTAGCTTCTGCAAAGCACAGATCTAAGCATATCACCTTCCCTGGGGCTCTCTATCACCTCCAAGATCAAACAGAAAATCCTCTGTTTGGCTTTTAAAACCCTTCACAACTTGACCCCTTCCTACTTTCCCACTCTACTTACACTTCACTCCACCTCTTTCCCACCATATGATCTATGATCTGGTGACACTGGCCTCCTTATAGTTCCTCAAACAAGCTACTCCATCTCCAGATTCCGGACAATTTCAGTGACTGTATTGTGACTAATATTCAGTGATATATTCCATAACTATAATCCTCTTCCTCATCTCTACCACCTGGTTTCCTTCAAGTCCTCACTAAAATCCCATTCACAAGAAGCTTTTCCTGGCCCCTCCTTGATGCTAATGCCTTTCCTCTGTTGATCATCTTCATCTTATCCTGTACACAGCCCATCTGTATGTAGCTGTCTGCATGTTGTTTACCTAGTTAGACTCCTCAAGGACAGAGATTTTGCTTTTCTTTATATTTCCAGTGCTTAGCATAAGGCTAGCATACACGTGCTTAATAAATGCTTCCTGACTGACTGTTTGAACAGGTGTGTGAAAAGGTAGAGATACCAAAGAAAGAAAAAGGGAGGAAGGGAGGATGGATGGAAGGAAGGTTAGTAGGAAGGAAGGAGGGAGGGAGAGAGGGAGAAAGGAAAGAAGGGAGGAAGGAAAGGAAGGAAGGAGGGAGGGAAGGAAGGGAGGGAGGGAGGGAAGGAAGGAATATTGATGCTACAAAGAAAATATTTCTGTTATAAAAAATAGCCATGGGGCAGCTAGGTGGTGCAGTGGATAAAGCACTGGCCCTGGATTCAGGAGGACCTGAGTTCAAATCCGGCCTCAGACACTTGGCACTTACTAGCTGTGTGACCCTGGGCAAGTCACTTAACCCTCATTGCTTTGCCCAAAAAAAAAGTTGCCAGAGGAAGAGACTTTTAAAGATTAAAGTCCCTGGGGGCACCTAGGTGGCACAATGGATAAAGCACCAGCCCTGGATTCAGGACTTCCTGAGTTCAAATTCAGCCTCAGACACTTGACACTTAACTAGCTGTGTGACCCTGGGCAAGTCACTTAACCCTCATTGCCCTTCAAAAACAAAAACAAAAACACAAAAAAACAAAGATTAAAGTCCCTGGAATATTTATTTTTCTGTGCTCTTTATGGTTGGCTTGAAATGATCATATATAGTTTGTGGTTTGGTCCTAAAACGATCTCAACTTGAATACTAAATCTAGGCTTGTCACTAACTCAAACATTATGTTTTTATTAATTGGATTTAAATTATTTTATTTTTTGAATAAATAAAAGTAGAAGCTGCTGAATAAAAAGAATTTTAGTATCTTAAGCTTATGATATAATTGTGGGCACAAAAGACAATCACAGCAAATAATTCAGCAACAATACTTATGCAAAGTGCTTTGTTAACTATACAGATGATGAGTTTTTGTTTGGACATGTTGAGTTTGAGGTTCAGGTAGGGTTTCCAGGTAGAGACATCAAGTAGGCAGTAAGAAATATAGATCTAAGGCAGTAGTTCTTAATATGGGTCCCACAGACCCATAAGGGGCCTGTTTACAGATTTCAGGGAGTCTGTGAACTTGGATGAGAAAATAATTATTTTCTAGTTGAGATTTAACATTTTCTTCAATTATTTAAAAATATGATTCTGGGAAGGGTTCCACAGGCTTCACTGGGCTCCCAAAGGGGTCCATGATGCAGAAAAAGTTTAGAGAGCTGGAGGTATAGATGTTAGTCATTTACATAAAGCTTAGGGTTGAACTCTTGAGGAAAAAAAATTCTCTGTAGCCGACTTCCAAGAAAGGAGAGCAGAGAGAGTACTTGTTCAGGTAGTACCTACAGCAAGGAGGCAGGGAATGGAAGAGCCAGTTGTCAAGGATGCCTCCAGGGAATAACTATATTAGTCTTTGAGGTGGGTAGTTCAGGGCTCAAATCTTGCGACTAATACTGATGAGATGTGAGACCACAGGCAAGTCACTTAACTTTGCTGAGCCTCACTCAAATGTTTGCAAACTTTCAAGTATTAGATAAGTGTCATTATTATTAGGCTAATAAGAAGAGCAAAAGAGATCAAAGACCCTACAAGTAGGACTGGGGAGAACGGAGATGGGAGCAAGGGCCTGAGGAGTGAGTGAACATAAGGGCAGGGCTCAGTCTACTCTAGGGGGATACTCTTGTTCCAGTCCTGTGTTCTAGTCCCTCAGGCCTATTTGTGACCCTAAGCCTCCAATCTTCTAAGATAAGGGAGAAGGATGAAAAGATAGGGGAGAGAGATTTTAAGGTAGAGAAAGCTGACATCTGATGCTCTCTTACGATCTCTCAACAGAAGGAGAGGGCATTTGCTGAGAGTTTTGGAGGAGGTGATGGAAGTGGGGTATTTAGAAACAAAGTCTGGAACAACCTCAGTGAGTAATGAGCTGGGCAGTTAACAAGAGATTAATAAGAAAGCTGCCAAGCAACAATGTGAGCCCAGCTGGGGTTAGATGGCTCAGATTTGTCGTGTTCTGGGACCGTACAATTCTGGGACACTCTCCAGAAATGCTCTACAGCCAGAAGCAGAAACTGAGAAAGCAGATGGATGAAATGATTTAGGGATCGCAATTGGCCTGGCCAACACTGGGGAAAGCCAAGAAGGTAAGGGTTTGTGGCCATGATCTGAAAGTCCCAGAAAAAGAACTGGGCAAAAATCTTTGAGGAGGCATCATGGTACGGTAGAAGGAAAACGTGTCAGGAGATACTTCTTCAAGTTCTAGCTCCGACACTTACTACCAGTTGGCTTTTTAGCAAGTAATTGAACTGTCCACAGCAATGTCTTCATCTGTAAAATGGAGTCAAATATATAATACTCAAAGGGCTATCAGGAGGAAAGTGGAACATAAACCTTAAAATACCACCTAAGTGTGAACCATAAAGATACTACAAAAAGGGATGCAGAGCACTGGCCCATAGACAAAGCTGTTAGAAGGGGGACAATTGACCAGTCACCTCCATCTGTAGCAGTTATGTTTCTGATACTAATGGGATGGGTGGGAGAGAGAGAAAGTTCTCTCTGAAGTCACTGAGTGGCCCTGGCTCAGAGGCCTGGCCCAGGACCCTCTGGAAAGCCTAGGAAAGCCCATCCACCCTAATAATCACAGAGAAGAGAGCTTAATTCAGGAGGCTTTTGTAGCAGAGATGGAGGACAGAAATGGCAGTGTGAAAAGCCAAGAGGAAAAAGAAAATGCACAGTAGGGCCAGGTCCATTGCCTGTCCTGGGGACAGATCAACTATCCCGCTGGAATGAAGCAAACATTAATAAGTCTGCTTTGGCCCAAGGCCTTTGGTAGTGGAGCCAGGCCCAACATAAGAAGAGGGAGGAGCCTATCCTGTTGTGACAACTCTGCGGAGACAAGTACTAACAGTCAGAAACCAGTGGAAGGAAGAGGAAGAGTGAGATGACAGTAGATCCACCTGCACCCTTGTAAAGATGTCAAGACCCCAAGGGTTAATATGGGTCTGCAAATAAGTTAGCCTGGCTCAGGAAAAAAATATAACAGAACACTCCAATGAAACCTTTTTAGAGCAACAAAAGAAGGCTCAGAGATGAAATTCTCCAGTTGTACTTCATAATGGATCAATCCTCTGTAGAATCTAAATGCTGTTAGATTTTCCAAATCTAAGCATATTTAAATTTGATGAAGATTTTATTGAAATTAGAAAAAAATTACTTCTAAACTAACAATTTGGGAATTATTTAACATAAGCTGGGGGCCCTCCTAACTGCTGAGCAATCCTTTTATTCCACTCTAAAGAATTCCCTACAGGAAACATTCCACACCTTTTCTTCACTCGGCCAAATGAAATCCTTTCTCCACTTCCCACACTCACAGCTGATAACTCCATCTCTAACTTTAGGCTAACAAACAGCAATAAATAACATTTATACAGTGCATTCCTGCCCTAAGGTTCTCTCTCTGCCACACCCTTCCTCTCCCTTACACCACAGAGCCTCTGGGAGGCCTAGCCAGTAGAACACAAATTGGTTAAGTCTCATATCACGGTACAATGGAAGCTTACGCCTCTGCCTTGAACCCCCCTTTCCCACTTCCTCTAGGTTCTCGATCTAGCAGTTATCCCCTCCCTAAGATTTTCAAATCTCCTTAGTTCTAAATGAAGCTTTCCCATGACCTTTCTAACCCGTGTAGGGACTGCTCCATATCTGTCCTTTAATTGCCAAATTTCTACAAAGCTATCTATCTATATTAGCTGTCTCGACTCTGTCCTCACCTTCTCACTCAATTCCCAGCAACCTGGTTCTCTCTCTCAAAGGTCACCAATGGTCACGTGGGATGTTCTTTTTTTCTTTAAAGTTCATTTTGACTGCAAATCAATCGCTGCTTCTCATTAGTCTCTCTTCTCCTGGATTCTGTAACATAGCATTCTCCTGATTCTTTTCCTACATGGCAGATAACTCTTTGTCTCATTTTTTTGCTGGTTCCTCTTCCTCTCCCCCACCCCCAACTGCCCACATGGGGGCGTTCCCCAGCCTCTGTCTGTGATGTACTTTTATTTATATACAAGAGTATACAGTTATCCCATATCCTATAGTGATGTGGTGATTATACAGTGTGGATGGCTTCTAAACCTGCACTTCATGTTTCACATCTTCAATTGCTTCCTGCACATCTGAGTCTGGATATCCACCTATCTCTAAAGGTTTCTCCCTATAATCTGAGACCCTTCCCTTCCTTTCTTCTATTTTTATTGATGGCACAGATATCCTAGAAGGGGGCAAGGAGAGGGTTACCTATCAAGCAAGCACCTGAGCAGCTAGGTAGTACTGTGGAAAGGGCTCTAGGCCTGACTTAGGACAGGGAGTCCCGAATTCAAACCCCCTGGGCAAGTCGCTAAACCTCTGTCTGCATCAGTTTCTTCAACTGTAAAATGGGGACAATAAGAGCACCTCTCCCAGAGCTGTTGTGAGGATCAAATAAGTGATTATTTTTAAATCACTTAATATAAGGAAGTATAAAATCTTCAGGTAGGTGCTATGCAAATACCAGTTCCCTCCTTCCTCCCTACAATGTGCTGCATAATGTAGATGCAGAGACAAAAAGAAACAGTCTTTGTCTACTCTTACTATATCTTGTAATCAATCATTTGTGGACATCTCTCTCCAGTGGGATAGAAACTGCACATCATTTGTTTTTTAAACCTCACAGTGTCTTGCACCTAGTAGGTATTTCAAAAATGTTTGAACTGGATTTTTATGTCTCGACTGGTGTATTTGACATTAGCATTCACTTCTGTTCTTGTACTTGATATTTACTGCAAGACCCCAATTCATTCCACCCTTCAAGGCACAATGGGGGCAGCTAGGTGGCGTAGTGGATAGAGCACTGGCCTTGGAGCCAGGAGGACCTGAGTTCAAATATGACTCCGGACACTTAACACTTACTAGCTGTGTGACCCTGGGCAAGTCACTTAACCCCAATTGTCTCACCAAAAAAATTAAAAAAAAAAAAGGGCACAATGGTATCACTTCCTCAATGAAGCCTTTTTTGGATTCTTATCCCATCCCCCACCCCCAACTCCAGGTAAAGATGACTTTCTCCTTAAACTTTTCATCTTTTTGTCTAATTCTCCTTAGCTCCTAGTTCCCTCAAATTTACTTGTATCTGTGTCATACACCCTTAGCCCTTCTCTGGAAGGCTGTTGGGCAGCCCAGAGGGAAGGAACTATGCAATTTTTCATCATTGCAGCCTCAGCTCCTACCTAGTAGACATTTTAAAATGATTGTTGAAATGAAAATGAAATTATGTGTTTGTATATATTCACACATATATCTCTATATAGTCTCTCATTGCCTATACATACAACACATATATATGTAGAGAGACACACACACACACAGAGACACAGAGACACACAGAGAGAGTGTCTCTCATTGCCCTGACCTTTAACTTACCACCTGACACCTACCACAATTTTAACTCTGTTCCTCTGGCTCTGTCCCCTTTCCTGTTAGCTATTCTAGTTCCTCTTCCTTCCTTGACTACCCCCTCTTGTCCCATCCTTTTTTCCTGTCACCATAGCACCCCCCCTCATCCAGTTTCACAGCCTATGTCTTCACAGTAGCCCAAACCTCTATTAAAATAGGGAATCGAATCTATGTATGTACATACATACGTATGCATGTATGTGTGTGTATGACATCTGAACACTTGCTTTAAGGATTTTCAGTTAATCATGTGTTCCTCAATTTGTTCATTTAGCACTGCAGTTTATTTCCTCTGCTATATCTGTGTGTTTTCTCTTTCAGCACAGATCAACCTGTTCCTTTCTAAGAGCAAACTTCTTTCCCAGGAAGCTGGCAAGGGAGGGTCTGAGCAACTTGTCTGTTCTCTACTGCATAGCATTAGGGAGCTTGGAAAGAGAGTGAGTAGTAATGATTCAAATGGAAAGACTTTCCCTTTATTCAGTGATGCTGACATGGATGGTTTACTTGTATACTTTTAGACCATCATGTCAAACAAAAATCACTACTTTGTATTGCTGTAGAGTATTATCACTAATATATTTTAAAACATCCTTTTCTTTGAGAGATTCTGAAATTGGCTACACTTCTTTTTTTTTATTAATTTTTATTGTTACTTTTTAACATCACCTTCACTTTCATCTGCCACGGTCTTAGGAGTTATTTTTATGTCTATAAATATGAAAGAACATATCCTCTATGTGTAATGAATATGAACTAATAAGTAAGGACTCTGATAGTTTAGAATTTGGATAAGGGCTGTGCTGGACTTGACTTCTCCCTGCAGGTCTATGTAGAAAGGGATTGGCAAACAAATTAACAATGTAAATGATATTTCAGGAAAGATAATTCAATTAGATTTTTTAAAAGTGATTAAGAGAACACTGTTTACAAGTATCTTCAGATACCAAGTAGTCAATATGTTAATTACAAATCACTCTGATTTATTTATCTTCCAAAGCAGATCTTTTAGGAGCTCTCCACTGAGCAGTGGTGGGCTAGTCTAATGCAGAAACAATCCTAATGGGAAAAACAATTGGACCCTTGAAAAGTCAATGAATAATAATTCATGTCTAAAAGGTTTTAAGATTTACCAAGTGAGGGCAGCTAGATGGCACGGTGGATAGAGCACCGGCTCTGGAGTCAGGAGTACCTGAGTTCAAATCCGGCCTCAGACACTTAACACTTACTAGCTGTGTGACCCTGGGCAAGTCACTTAACCCCAATTGCCTCACTAAAAAAAAAAAAAAAAGATTTACCAAGTGAAATCTAAAATATAGCCATCCTTTAAAATGGTACACATATTGCTATCTCCATTTTACACAGAAGGAAACAGGCATAGAACTCACTTGCCCAGGGTTCCATACATAGTGAGTAACAGAATTCAAACTTAGATCTTATAACCAGTGGATGCATTCATTATGCCACCTTCTAAAGAAATTCTGGGACCCAAAGAGGAAAAAAAAATGGATCCTAAAATATTCCCCAAAATGTGTGGTCATTGGGTAATGAAATAAACTGGTGTCTATCCTCTACCAAACCCTGACAAACTCTGCTATAATGGGTGCTGAAGAGTTAAGGACCCTTGAATTTCCATAGAACAAGGGCCAAAGATGAAGGATATCTGTCTGTAGACAAGACACCAGGCAGTCATACTTTGCCAGAATGTAGGCTAATAATCCTGGGCAGGTGTTAGCTGGGAGGCCAACAGCTGACCGATACTAAGATGCTGCACTGAGCTAAGTGATAAACCATTTAGATCATAAGAAAAGAAGTTTGTCTGTCCTTCCATCCGTCCATCCATCCACCCCTCCCTCCTTCCCTCCTTCCCCCCTTCTCTCTCTCTCTCTCTCTCTCTCTCTCTCTCTCTCTTTCTCTCTCTCTGTCAAGTACATGCAAAGTCCCAGAGCCAAATAACCATTTCTGTAACAACTTAGATCCTTCCTAAACTCAGTGCTGAGCCATACTAAGAAGGACTACAAAGGCAAGGGCCCAGTGATTCAGCAGAGTTCCAGGATTATCCAGTCCTTTCCTTTGTTCTTCCCTAGCATTGGCTGAGTTTCTCCATGTGTACTGTAGGAGGTCTTTCTGCCTGATGACCAAAGCATGGTCCACAGTACTCTTTCAGCCCTAGGAATCATATTTTACCCAGAACCTCTTAACAAATCTTCTTGCCTATACTCTCTACCCTTCTATTTCATCCTTCATGAGCTGCAAGAATAATCTCCCTTATGCATAGGCTTGGTCATGTTGAGATTTAACAACCACCATCAATAAGTGTTAGGCATCTACTCTAGGCAGTACAAAGCTAGAGCTAGAGAATTAGAGCAGACAAAATTTTGTACGGTCCCTGCCCTCAAGGAGCTTATACTCTTTAGGAGGGACTCAAGCCAAAACCCTTCCATTGTACCCTATGGTCTATTGAATAAAGTTCTATTTACTCTATGGACTAAAGTCCTCTACTCAGTATTTGTAGTGGTAACAATAACCTAATGCCTGGCCTCATTCAGGCTGGGCTAGTTTTTCCTTAAAAGGTAGTGAAGGGGCAGCTAGGTGGCACAGTGGATAGAGCACTGGCCCTGGAGTCAGGAGTACCTGAGTTCAAATCTAGCCTCAGACACTTAACACTCACTAGCTGTGTGACCCTGGGCAAGTCACTTAACCCGAATTGCCTCACTAAAAAAAAAAAAAAAAAGGTAGTGAAACTAGCCCAAGATTTAATGAATTGGCTCAGGGGACTCAGGCTCAGGCTCAGGCTACTGATGTGGTTTTCTGGTCCTGAGTACAAAAATCCATGAGAAGCTCCAGCTGGGTCCTGGGATGGACAGCCACTCAGATGAAGCAATGGGGGGTTGGTCTTCACTCAATGTCCTCGTTAGGTATCTCCTCCTTGCTGTAATTTTGTAAATCTCCTTTTGTTCATTGCTAAAATGTTTCATGTGTGTCATTTAATTCCAAAGTCAAGCCTAAACTACTGTGGGACAGTGGAAAGGGCACTGGATTTAGACTCAAGATCTGGGTTTGAATCCTGACTCTGTTGTTTGCTACTTATGAGGCCTTGGGCCAACTGCTCACCCTCCCTGAGCTTCCATTTTCTCATCTGTAAAGGTGGACTAGGTGGCCTGTGAGGGCCCCTCTTCTGATCCCAGCCCAAGGGCCACAGTGGTCTCTGTTGTGGTCTCCTGCTTTTGTTTGGATCCTATGTGGGTATCCGTGCCTCCAGTGGATGCCACCTTGGATTAGAAATCTTTTCTAGCCCAGAGCCGACGCAGAGCTCAGCATGTGAATAAATGACGACACTGACTGATGGTGATAAGAAGACTGCTGAAGAATGCTAAGAATGGGGGCATCTGGGACCCCACAGGAACACTGCTCGACTCCTCACTCCAAACTACCCCAATATGCTTCCCCAACCTCCCCCCAACCGGGAATAAGCCCTGGTGACAAGGAGCTTGTTTCCCTGGTGCTAAGGCACCTATACCATGCCCATTACTGGAGAGAAAAACAAACCCTTCCATCTGCAGAGACTGGCTATTTGTCAAAGCCTGACAAGGCTGCCTCCCATAATCTCTTCCTAGCCTCACAGGTGGGGGTCTAGTGCCCTGAACGGTGCAGCAAAACTGGTAGCCAGAGAAATAGCCTTCGACCTGAACATTCCTAAGACACAGCGGCAGGGCTGGAGAGGAGCCAGGAAGACAGCAGCCAATCAGCATGCTACCCTCTCCATGGAGCTTTGTGAGCCCTTGAGCACTTATTAAGCACCAACTCTGTGCCAACCACTATGCTAAATGCTGAGCATACACATATGGTGAATGAAACAACTCCTATTCTCAAGGAATTTAGATTCTACTGGAATGTGAGATGCTGCTGCAGCTGAAGCTCGGGGACTCTTCAGAGTCAGGATCAGAGGTCAGATTCAAACTCAGCACCCTAACTTCTAGTCTGATGCTCCTTCCATTGTACTATGCCACAATCCACTGCATAAGAAAAGCCTAGCTCCAGAAATGTGTGCAGAACTGTTGCTGTTCCTCATTCTCAAAGAGGACCATGGCATCAAGAGGTGATGTCATCCCTTGCAGTGAATTGGATTTAAGTGAGGGCGGGCTGTGCAAGGTCACCAACCTCATTCTCTCCTGCAGAGCCGTCTAACAGTGGCAAGTATCAGGATGACTGGAGATGGCCCAGGATGTTTAAGACAATTGGGCTTAAGTGACTTGTCACACAGCTAGTGTCTGAGGTGATTTTTTTTTTTTTTTTTTGCGGGGCAATGGGGGTTAAGTGACTTGCCCAGGGTCACACAGCTAGTAAGTGTCAGGTGTCTGAGGCTGGATTTGAACTCAGGTACTCCTGAATCCAGGGCCGGTGCTTTATCCACTGCGCCACCTAGCTGCCCCCTGAGGTGACATTTGAACTCAGGTCCTCCCAACTTCAGGGTCAGTGCTTTCTCCACCGCTCCACCTAGCTTCCCCTGTGGGGAACTAGAAAAAAAAGGACCCACTGGTAGTGGCCTTGTACCCTGTGCTAGGCAGGCATTAACAAACTGTTGGGTGCTAGAGGCTCACCACTGCAGGAGCTGGGTTCTCTCATGTATGGACAGTTTTATCCAAGAGACTGAAGATTTTCTGTTACCAATTTATTCAGGACAGGAGCCTTTCCTCACAGGAAAGATTCAGCATTTAGGAATAAGCTCCACTTGCTTTCCATATTCTCTTCAGGATGAAAGGATAAGCAGGACCCAGAGTCCAGAAAGTCCAAGCACTGAAGGGAAAGGACAGTGGCCAGGATGCTGCTGTCCCCTGAGACTGACCTTAGGGCTGACCATGTCAGAACTTGACCTCTGCTCCTGACTTCAAGTCCAGAATTCTTTCTACTGTGAGGCTCTTGATATTGATAAGGACCTTTAAAGCCCCCTCACAGGCCTCAAAGTTACACTTGAAGAAAACCAAAGACTTAGGAAAGTCAACAAACCAAACCCAAACAAACAACAAAAACCCACTTCCCCACTGGAATTTGAAAGCACACTCTTTCTCTCCCTTTTTCCCCCTCTTTGGGATAAGAGGGACAAGGGGGAGAGGCAAAGGACATTAAGATATGCAAGAATCCCAGTATTTAGAGCTAGAAGGGACTTGAGAGGTCATTGAGTCCCCTCCCCCTCACACATACAGGAGTCTTCTCTACAGAAAGGTCCATGCAACCTCTCAACCTCTGCTTACAGATCTCTGGTGACTGACAGGGAGGCTCATTACTTTTTGTTTTGTTTTGTTTTTTTTGCAGGGCAGTGGGGGTTAAGTGACTTGCCCAGGGTCACACAGCTAGTAAGTGTCAAGTGTCTGAGGCCGGATTTGAACTCAGGTCCTTCTGAATCCAGGGCCGGTGCTTTACCACTGCGCCATCTAGCCGCCCCTGGCTCATTACTTTTTGAGCTATCCCGCTGCACTTTGAGATAGCTCTGACTCCTGGGAAGTTTCTCTTCAGAAGAGGCTAAAGTTTGCCTCCCTGTAACTTCCCACCACTGCTTGTAGTTTTGCCCCCAGGGGCCAAGACAGACAAGTCTAATCACAGCTGCCTATTGCATCCCATCCCTAAACCTCTTCAATTGATGTCAACCCAACTTGGGATTCATTTCTCTGGCACAATTAACAATTTCTTCTTTTAGTCTGATAGACCTTATTAAAGGACAGAAGGTGGGGAAAAACCAGGTAGCCACATGTGCCTGATATCTGGTGGACTCCCTGCTTGGGAACTCACCAGGGAGTGGGAGTGGAAAGCTGCCTCCTGATGCTGAGTGGGCACAGTTTGGATACTGGCTTGTTTCATACACTGTGTGTGTAATGGGTAAATGCAGAAGACACAGATGGACCTGTTATTGCCAACTCTAGAGAAGTTGCACAGAGGAATGAGAACAATACAGGCGGTGCCCTTACTAGCTGTGTGACTGTGGACAAATCATTTCACCTTTTGAATGAGCCTCAATCTCTTTAACTGTAACATCTGGGTAACCCATATGCTACCTGCCTCAGGGCTCTAAGGAAGAAAGTGTCAGGAAAGACACCACAGGGAGACATTACTTTTAGTACCCAGTGCCTAGCAGCATGCCTGGCACACCATAAGCACTTAATAAATGCTTGTGAATGGATTCTCTCTCCCTTGGTAAAATAAAGCCTCTTCCTCCACTGATCTTGTGGAAGGAAACTCTGGCTAACAACCCCAAAGGACTCACCCAGCATTGTGTTTAACCCTTTGGCTTTAAAGAGAAGGAAACCGAGGCCCTCGGAGTAAAGTGACTTGGCCAATGCCCATAGCTGGTAAGTAAATAGCAGAACCAGGCCCTAAACCCAGGGCTTCTGATTCCAAGTCCAGTGCTCTCATCATTGGAAGGGCTTTAGAGCCAGGTTGTTTTCACCTGGTATTACATGTATTACTATTCACCTGTTATGATTTCAGAGGACGCAAGAGGAAACATGCTACCTGCCTCCTGACAGAGAGCTCATGGACTCAGGGTGCGGACTGAGACATCTGATTTTTGGCCATGACCAACCTGGGAATATTTTTTTTTTAAATGTGCATGTTGATTACAAGGGGTTTTATTGGGGGAGGGAGAGAAAAATCTCCTCCTGTTAATAAATAAGATTAAATTTTTAAAAATTAAAAAATACCTCTGTTGATGTGAATCACTGATAAATGATATTTTAAGTTGAAAACATTAGCAACCCCCCCCATAAGCCATCATTAAGAGAATAAAATGTTAAAAGAAAAAAAGTCTGTCAATAGCTTGCCTCTTTTTTTTTCAAGTTCACTCTTTACTGATGGAGATGAAAGGGGAGCTACCAATCAGCTTGCAAAGAGACCAGCCACGCCAAGAACAATGGTTTCAGTTTGTCACCAAAGGAAAAAACCCTAGAAAAGATGCAGCCAGCTTGGACCTGAGGCCACTGGCCTGGCCAGCAGGGGAGGGAGCTGCCTCAATACCATTTACCCACATCAAGCCCCCATGGCCAGTAAGACTCAGAGCTGGTGGAGGTCATTCTCGGAACCCTTAGAACACGCACAAAAGACTTCTCAAGTACTGTTAGGGCAAATGGGAACAAAGCACTAGGACATGCTGTCTGCCCCAGGATACTTCTGGAAGGAGCGCCAAATATCCTCGGCACAAAGAGTATGTTCGGGCTCTTGGCCGACAAGTGCCAAAGCTGGAGCAGTGCAAAGAGCATCCCACTTGGACTTAGGAGTCTTAGGGTTAAATTCCAGCTCATTTAATATTTTACCTGAGGTTCCTCTTGCAAAATGGGGATGACAGTACTTACACCATCTCACAGCAACACCTCACGGTCATTCATTTGTCATTTTAAAAAAATACTTTGTCAACCTTAAGAGCTACAGAAAAGGGGGCTATTATTACTGTCACCTCATGGAGGCGGAGGGAGGGAGGGCTTCCTTAGGCCAAGGTCTGTGGTCCTTACACCAGGGCCCCAGGGTCAGCCAGACCTCCTACAGCACCATTGCATCCTTCACAGCATCCCAAGCCACAGATTTATCCTTCTGCCTTTCACTCCTTCTGAACTTCATCTCCGTTTTCATTGTGCCCTATGCTCCCTGAAGTTTTTTCTCATTCTCTTAATCCACCAGCCCAATTTTAGACCTATTCACTTCCCATACTAACCTAGCAGGGAGCCAGTAGTGATTTAAAAATATTCTTGTTACTATTCAAGGATCTCCTACTCTCTGACCTCCCGCCACACCAGCCTAGCCAAGCCTGTAACCTCCAAAATCTGTCTTCCCCCTCCCAAGCTGTCCAGAATGTCACATACTGTGCTATCTAATCAGTCCGCTGCCTGACCTCATTCTTGCTGACAATTCCTCTATTTACCCATTACTGACTCCTTGACACTCTCTCCATAGTGACTGGTGTAGTGGAGAGGGTGTTGGGCTTGGAGTGACAGAAATCTGGGTTCAAAGCCACTTCCTAACTCCGTGACCTTGGACGTCACTCCATTTATCTTTTCTTTGATTCCCCCTTAGGAGCATTAGACTTGGTGGCCTTCAAGGTCCTTTCCGACTCTAAATCTAGAATTCTATGATCCTTCTCAAGAAGACTGTATCCCTGCATTCCTACTTTCTACCCAAGGAAATCACATCACCTCCTACTTTAGTAAGATAATTGAGGCCATCAGACTTGGGTTCTATATATTGTCTATACCTGAAAACTCTGTATCTGCACCCCTCCTATCTGAGGTGATGAGATCATCTTTTTCCTTTTCAGGGCTAAACTTCTCACCTCGATCCTGTCTCCTACTGCAAAACTTGTTCTTCAGTCTCCCAACAGCTTTCATTTTCAGTCTTTTCCTCTCCACTGGATCCTCATTCAAACATGCTTCACACTCTGCTACCTAAGTAACAACCATCTCATTTCTTACCTTCCTTCACTGTTAAACTTCTAGAAAGGCATCTACCTCCATTTCCCTACCATTCACTTAGCCATCAATTTCCAGATGCGAGCTAACTTTGAGCTTACACCCTCTGCCGTTACTTCTTTCTGGTCCTCTGATGGTCCTCTGTCAGTTCTCTTCCTCCGTGACCTCTCCAGAGCACCATGCAATGTCTGGGTTTCTCAAACATGCTCGCAAAGGCTGGACAGGCTGGAGTCTCAGCCTGAGCTGGCACAGACCCTCATTCTTGGGCAGACACTAAGCACAGTCGGAGTGCAGTCCCCCCGTGCAGGGGACAGACGCAGATACCCAGCAGGTGTTGTCCTCCCAGTCTTACCTGCCTCCCCTGGTTTTCCACAAAAGGAAGCCCCCGGGCCCAGGTTTCTCACCTGGCCACAGCCGTGTCTTTCCTCACATGCACTGATTTTAAGTCAATTCCTTTCTGCTGCCAAACCACTCCTTTCCCAGGGCAGCAGGGTCCCAGCCCATCATCACTAGAGGGACAACAGTAGTTATTCTCCCTTTTCCTCACTAACCCCAGCAAACCCTTACCCCTTCATACCGATACAAAGCATAATTACTCACTGGGCTTTTCAGTGGCTCCCTTCTGGCTGGCAGCTCCTCTGGGTTCCTATAGCTAGCATGCTCACACATTTGGTATGGCTGAGCATTCCCTCGCTTCTCCCTCAGCTTCTTCCCTTGACACTGCTCTCTCCTAGTTCTCATCCTGTCTTTCTGATTGCTTCTTTTCTGACTCATCTTTCTCCTCTGGCCCCTGAAATGTGGGCGTTCCTCAAGCCTAAGTCTCTTTGCAGCCTTCCGCCACTGTGGTGGCTTCACCTAACACCTCTCTGCAGATGATTCCCCAATCGGCACAGGCAAAAAACACTCTGGGCTTGGAGTTCAAGTTCCATCACCCTCATCTGTTGTACTGGGCAAGACATTAAATAACTTCTGTTTTTTACATCGCCTAAATAAATCTACACCCCTCCCCAGCTGGCATAACCTTCCTTATCCCCATTTCCAGGGGGTCATCCCATGTAATAAAGTTTTGTGGGTTTTTTTAAGGAGAAAAGAAAAATATAAAGAGGGACAAAATCAGCAAAACCAATCAATACATTAAAAAAAATCTGACAATATAGGCAATGTTCCCAAACGTGTAAGGAACCCTCACCCTCTGTAAAGTAGGGAGGTAGTCAAGTCATTGAACATTTCTGAGACTCAGTTACTTCCATCAAGGTGGGTATATGAGAGTGAAAGTACTTTATCGAGTATAAAGCATAACTATACAAATAATGCAGCACTGCTATTATTAAAATTAGAATTAGATCTCAACCGCAGTCACATGCTGCCCACTGGAAGTCTTTACGCAGATGTTTTGCTGCTTCCTCCCACCGAGCATGTCTACACCTAATTTCCCTGTCTCTGTGACGATCTTCCCAGTTCCTGTGGATTAAGCTTTGGAATCATCTCCCTTTGCTTCCCTCCTCTCTCTCACCACAACCATGACCCTAGTTGAATTTCACCTGGATGCTGTAACAGCCTCCTAACTAGTTCTTGTCTTTAGATTCCACACCTTCCATCCACTGTTTGCACCAGTCATCTAATCCAACAAACGTCTATGAAATAAATACCTACAAGGCCCTGTGCAGGTACTGAGGATACAAAAGCAAAATGAAAAACAGTTCTAGGCCTCAAGAAGTTTACTGGGGGGGGGGGCGCGGTTACAACCTATAAAGAGATAAGTAGAGGGCATGAACCACTCACTACCGGGGCTCCAGAAAGGCTTGCCAAGGAGCTGAGCCTTGAAGGAAGTTGGGGATTCTAAGGGGCAGAGTCGAGGAGGGAGGGTATGGCAGGCTTGGGGGACAGCCTGTGCAGAGGCAGTGAGGCAGCAGATGGAATGCTGATTTTGGAGAACAGCAAGCTTGGCTGCAGCAGAAAGAGTGTGAAAGACTATAATGGGAAATGAGCCTGGAAAAGGATGATGGAGCCAAACTGTAAAGGGCTTTAACTGCCAAGCTGAGAAGTATGTATTTTACAATAGATATTTGGTGAATTCCATTTCTGAGGCAATAGGGAGCTACAGAGGTTTCCTAAGAGTGGAGTGGGCAGATCTGTGCTTTAGGAAGATTATTTTGGGAGCTGTGTGGATGGCAGGGTCCAATTAGAAAGCTGCTGAGCCTGACAGTGGTCATATGAGTACAAAGAAAGGGCTAACAAAGGAGATGTAATAGAAGTAGAATTGACAAGACTTTGCAATTGATTGAAAACAGGGATGAGAAAGGGGGAAGAATTGAGGTTGATGACACTGAGGGTATGAATGTGGATGTTTGGGAAGATGGCGGTTCCAGCAAAAGAAACAGGGAAATTTGGACGAGGGGGAAATTTCAGTGGGTAAGACATTTTGGACATATTCAATTTGAGGTGCCTATAAAACATCTAGTTGGAAATGTCAAGCAGGTAGTGCTGTAAGAATAGAACACAGGAGAGAAACTAAAGCTAGACATAAAGATTTAAGAGGCATCTACACAGAGATGATAACTGAATTCACATGAGCTGATAAGCTCACCAAGGAAACAGGGTTGGAAAGAGGAGAGAAAAAAAGTTCTTAGGACAGTCTGGAGGAATACCTATAATTGAGATATGGGATATGGATGATGATCTAGCCAAAGGGACCAAGAGGGAGAGACCAGACAGATATGGGGAGAACCAAGAGAGAGCAGTAGCAGGAAAACCTAGGGAGGAGAGAACATTCAGGAGGAAAAGGCAGTCACCAATGTAAGGAGCTATAGAGAGGCCAAGAGCGGTGAAGACTAAGAAGAGGTCACTGATGGACCTTAGCAACTTCAATTGTTGGCAAGCTCGGAGCCAGTAGTTTCAGTGGAGCAGAGAGGTCAGAAACCAGATTACAAAGGGCTGAGGAGTGGGAAGAGAGGAAGGAGAACCAATAAGCACAGACAGCTTTTTCTAGGAGTTTGGCTATGAAAGGGAAGAGCAATATAGGATGAAAGCCTGAGGGAAAACAGTCAAGGATGGTGGAAACCTGGACTTAATTGTAGGCAAGAGAGAAGGAATTAGTAGTTTATAAGAGATTAAAGATTGTGGAAGGGGAGGATGATTGAGATGGGAAGGGATGGGATCAAAGACAGGAGAAGGGTTGGCCTTGGCAAGAAGGGCCACCTCTAAAGAGACAACACTGAGGTTTTCTGGAGGGCAGGACAGGGAAGTGTTCAGCAAATGCCATCACAATTTTCCTAATTCACATAAAAACCTTCAGTGGGTTGCTTCTGCCTAACTAATAAAGTCCGAATTCCTCAGCTTGGCATTTGAAAATCTTTATAACTTGCACAACTTTTCAGTATTGCCTCACGCCTCTTCACATAACCTTAAGCTCCAGTTAAAGTGAGCTGTACACTGTTGCCCACAGGAATCCTTTCTTTCTTACCTCCATGTTTTTAATTACACAGTTGCTTACACCTGGTATGTACTTTCCCCTAATCCCCACTGGCTGAAATCCAGCCTCTCCTTGGAGGCTTACATAAGGTACCACTTCCTCCAGAAGCCTTCCCTGATTCCAAGGACCTTCCTCCTCTCTATTGCCTCAAAGGTGGACGTGTTCTCTCCCTCCTTTCTCCACAATGAGCCAGAATCATACTCTGATCACAGATTTGTCCTGATTCTATACTCAAAGCTGTTCTAACTTGGTAGGAATGCATTCCCCTGGCACCCAGAAGACAGGTTCCCCTCCAGGTTGCAATCAGAGAAAGACTCTTTGCCAGAGTAAGATAGAAGAATTAAATGAAAAAATGGATCCCATGGAAAACAGATAGTAAAATCAGGCAGAGATCAGTAGAAAGACCAGCATCAATCAATCACTCAGTCAACATACATTAAGCACTTACTATGGCTTATATGCAAACAAAAGGTTTGAGGCCCAGATTAGGCGCTTCCTAGTGGGGTGAATATGGCCAAGTCACTTAACTTCTCAATCTCAGTTTCCTCATCTCTAAAATGGGAATAATAACATTTGCATGACCTATCTCCCTGGGATATTGTAAGGATCAAATGAGCTAATAGATGTAAAGCATCATAAAAATGAGTTGCTCCAATGACTCTGTTTAAATAGAAGCAGAGAAAGGAGACGTCTCAGCCTACAGCAGGTGTGCTGGTTATTTAGCAGCCACGGTGTTATGGACTGTGATTCCCTGGTGTAGGGAACCCCGAGGTGAGGAAAGTCCCCATACCAATGCAGGTTAGCATTCCCTCTGCAGCACAAGCATAGTACAGTCTGAGATAGTTGGGCAGAGCACTGAGAGGTTAAGGACCTCCTGTACCCAGGCTGTCCTAGTACTGAGGCCACCTACCTACCACACCACTGGTGTCAAATGCAAATGGAGGGGCAGCTAGGTGGCGCAGTGGATAAAGCACCGGCCCTGGATTCAGGAGTACCTGAGTTCAAATCCGGCCTCAGACACTTAACACTTACTAGCTGTGTGACCCTGGGCAAGTCACTTAACCCCAATTGCCTCACTTAAAAAAAAAATGCAAATGGAAACGGGGGCCACTGAACTATCCACAGGATCCTAGCAGCCCATGTTGCTTTGAAAAACCCCACATGAAGATGATCTAGGTTCCATTGTATTTTTGTTTTGTTCAGTGTTTCCCAATTACAACTGGTTCATTCTTACTCAGGAGTGTGGCAGGCAGGTGGGTGGCCTGCATGTTTGATACCTCTTCACTATACCACAAAGACTCTCACTTATGTTAGCATTTGTCCTTTACGTCCCGCTTTATTCTCATAAACTTGGAAGCTGAAAGTATGCTTTATATCACATGGAAAGTCACTTGGATCCTTGTAATAATTCTGTGAAGTGGATACTATGGGTATTATTATCCCCATTTTACAGATGATGAAACCAAGGCTCTGAGATGTTAAGTGACTAGTCCTGGATCAGACAGCGTCATGTGCTGAAGGTGGGACTGGATCCCAAGTCCAGTACCCCAGGCATCTCCCCATGCCCCTCCGACTCACAGACTGTTAAAACTAGAAGGCCTCTCTGAAATCCCCTGGTGCAACCTTCACATTCTGTAAAGAAATTAAGCTTGACTAACTTCAGCCAGCCAAGCAGCAGCAGACGGAAAAGCAGGGCAAGGACTCGGGTCTGCTAACACTTTTTCTCCTGGCCTCACTACCTTTGCACCTGGTAGTCAGTTCATCTGCCTGCCTGATGACTCGAGGTCTAACCAAATTAACTATTCACAAGTGGCAGAGCAGGCTGGGTGAGGAGGAACAGCTATTATTTGAAATGGCCCCTTAAACGGCCAGCTGATAAGCTTCATTGCAGGAGGGAGATTTGCAAATCCCAAACGCATGAGACAAGGGTATGGTAGGTCCTAATGGTAATCCTAAAATGAAATGGGAGCCCTGCTGAGCTGTGGCGGGAAGAAAATGACAAGTAATATTGAGAGGCAGCACCTCTCTGAGGTCTGCTTATCCTCAAACAATCAAAGAGCATTTATTAATCTGCTTCACTGTGCTGGGCAATGGGCACACAGGCAAGAATGGAACAGTCCTTGTCTTATAGGAGCTCATCTACTTTCATGTTCAAGAATAAACACACACCAAATCTAAACCCAAAATAGCGAATACATTTTTGTGGGGAGGGCACCACCAGCTGGGACAGTCAGGAAAGACTCCAGGTAAGAGATGCCACTTGAGCAGCTGTGAAAGAGACAAGGGACGGTGGCAGAGGCAGAGAGGGGGGCCACTCCCGGCATGGCAGAAAAGGCACTTCGATGGTCCAGAGATGGCAGCTGGAGAGTCATCATAAGGATCCCGGAGGAAGGGCAGTCATGGGTAAGGAGGTTGGAAAGGCAGGCTGGGCCCAGGTTATGAAGGGCTTTCAAAACCAAACGGGAATCTTTCCTCTAGCCTTGAAGCAATAGGGAGGCATTGGAGTTTATTGTGTAGGGGACTGACAGGATCAGATGAGCACTTGAGGAAAATCACTTTAGCAGCTTTGTGTAAGAGGGATTGGAGAGGAGAGACAGACCTGAGGTAGAGAGACCAATTAGAAGAGAGAGAGAGAGAGAGAGAGAGAGAGAGAGAAAGAGAGAGAGAGAGAGAGAGAGAGAGAGAGAGAGAGAGAGAGAGAGAGAGAGAGAGAGAGAGAGAGAGAGAGTGCAGGCAGGCAAAAAATGGTTGTTGCTTTCTGTCCCAAGTCCAATAACTGGTGGCAGGGAGAATGTTAGGCAGATTTGCCCTTGACTGTATCTAGGTCACAGTAATAACAGGAGACAGGCTCTGTCCCTTTAGTTATGAGAATTTCCCATCCCTGGAAAAAGGCACGCTACCTAATAGGAGATGCAGGCAAACATGGGAAATACTCCCTCTGCCTGTCTGGCTCTGTAGGGAAGAGCCTCCAGTGAGCTGACTGCCTGGCCTGACCATACTCCAGAGCCACTTGGTCATCTGTCCCCAGCTGTGAACAAAACACAGTACAAAGGAAAAACGAGCAGTGATTCCTTATAACTCAGAACACAGAGGGAGACCCGAAGAGAATGGAGAATAAAACACAGGTCCTGCAGTGAAGAATCTCTATCTCTGAAGAGATAACATGGCTAGTAGCCCCTCAGTCAGATCTATGACCGTGCTATCAATGGGAATAGTAAGTAATATTGTAAATTCCTAGTCACCCGGAGGCAGGAAGCACTGTACCAGAGAGAGGAAGCAATATCGCTGCCCAGGATGGACTATAAATAATCCTTCTGCACACTTCTATAGGATTTACCAAGCACTTTCACATACATGTTTCAGCTTGAATGGGATTCCTCTGGCGATAAGGTACAGACAGACCAAGCCTTGGTAATGGGGATGTCGGGGTCAATCAAGCCTGCCCCCAAGGATGGAGACCATTAACACCGTCAGTCCTCAACAGGCCAGTGCACAGTGCATTGGAAAGAGTGCACTGGAGTTGAAGCTAGTTGAGCACTGGGCAGGAAGGCCTCTTGTGCAGGGATGGGGTAAGCCAAATGACCTCTGAGGTCCCTTTCAACTAGGGAGATTTTGGTAAGCTGGGGTTAAAACCTGAAGAGGGAAAGTCTTAGGAAGAGTATCATAGCTGTCTTCAAACACCTGGAGGTGAGAGATGAGGGCTTAAACTTCTGATTGGGCCAGTGTAGCAGAACTAGGTCAATGTAAAAATGGCCACAGAATGACTACATCAAATGGCCTGTCTTCTCAATGTGGGGGATGGGAGAATTTGGAACTCAAATTTTTTTTAAAAAGAATGTTAAAAATTGTATATGTAATTAGGGAAAAATAAAATTTCAAATAAAAAAGGGGAGAATGGCAGCATAGAGGTGGAATTCAGCTTGACATAGGGAAAAACTGTCTTAACGATTCAAGTTGTCCCAAAGAAAAATTGGCAGCCGAGGGAGGACGTGGGATCTCCACCTTTAGAGGTCTTTAGGCAGGGACCAAGTCACTCCTATGGAGGATTCTGTAGAAAGGGTTCCTGTTCATCACAAGCTGGACTCACTGACCTCTGACATCTGCCCTTTCAAACCCCAACATTCTGTGTCTATGATTTCAGCTTCTCTGAAATGCCTCCTCAGAAATGAACCTACACTGTATATCACTCTCGGCGCTCCTGCCCCTTAGCTCAGTGCTCTGTGGCCTCCCCCACCCCTCAAAAACTCTCCAAATGAAAGTAGAGGAAGGGAAGCTTGGAAAGGGCACCATCACTGCCAGAGAGGAGACCTCTGCCCACATGTCCAACCCCCACGTGTCTGTCTTCTGTCCACTCATGCTCTGGTACCACATGCCTGTCCCTGGGTATCTCCCATCCTCTCCTGTCTGTGTCAGGCCCTCACGTGTCCACCCCCTGCATGTTCTTCCTCTCAGTTCCAGCAAGGCCTCCACATGGCCGGCCCTGGCCCCCACATATTCCTTCTCTTGTTCTTGCTTCTCTGTCCTCGGCCCCCATGTGTCCTTGAACTGTGCGCCAGGCCCCTCTTTCTGCAGGTGCTAGGCCCCCTTCTCATCTCCCTCCCTCACTTCCTTCTTTATGTCCACAGACAAATGTGCATTACATAAAAATCACTTTATGTGGATGTCTGTGGAAGGGTTCACTTATGTAACTTGCCAAGGAGCCACCAATCTGCATAATTTATTAAGACAAGTTAAGATCTTGTTAATGACAACGTGTCAGAAGGCATAAAGCTGAGTGACCCTGTAATGTCAAATGGTTCGGGTGGCCTATGAGAAATACTGACAAAATAAAGCTCCAACATTTTGGCGGTTAGTCTTAAAAACTGTTGGGTCAAAAGCTGGGGAAAGAATCTTACTAAGTAACCTAGGCCATCAAGGTCCAGGGCTCACTGGGTCCTGGCATCAACTCTAAAGACGGAGAAATCTGTTACCTCTCCAAGGGAAAAGGCTAGCCAGGACTCCTGGGCAGGGAAACCTTCCTTGGTGTTGTATAACTTGCTGACAACTAAGATGTGATTTACTGAAGGCTCTGCCTTCAACCCAGATCCCAAAGAGAACATGTGCTTCTCAGATCATCTAAGGAAACTGATTTGAAGAGAGCCTGTCCCAAACTGTGGGAAAAGGACCATAAGAATAGAATTAGAGCTTGGGTGAATATGGGGGTAGGGAGGGGTAGGTTAGACACCTTTGGGTGGTAACAACAACTCAGCCTTAAGGATAGCATATGCTTGTCCCCAGGGGTAAAGGTATAAAATTAGTCACCCCTCATGCTCATGAACTGGGGAATGGCTGAACAAATTGTGGCATATGATTGTGAGGGAGCACTATTGTGCTGTAAGAAATGAGGAGGGGTGGTTTCAGAAAAAAAAATAAGCATGGCAAGAGCTAGATGAACTGATGCAAAGTGAAGTGAGAAGAACTGGGAAATCATCATGCATAGTAAGAGCAATGCTGTAATGATGAACAACTCTATAAGACTTAGCTATTCTAATCAACACAATGATCCAAGATAATTCCAAAGGACTCCTGATGACAAAATCTACCCATCTCCAGAGAGAGAACTGATAAACTCTGAGGGCAAACTGAAGGCTAAATTTCTTGCTTTCTTGGTGGGTTGTTGTTGTTGTTTTGTTTGTTTGTTTGTTTTGGGTGATATGGCTAATATGGAAATACATGATTTCACACATAATTTTGCTTACCTTCTCAGTGGATGAGGGACGGAGGGAGGGAGGGAATGAATTTGGAATTTAAAATTTAAAAATAAAATAATGGGGGGGCGGCTAGATGGCATAGTGGTTAAAGCACTGGCCCTGGATTCAGGAGTACCTGAGTTCAAAGCCGGCCTCAGACACTTGACACTTACTAGCTGTGTGACCCTGGGCAAGTCACTTAACCCCCATTGCCCCGCAAAATCAATCAATCAATCAATCAATCAATCAATCAATCAATAATGTTTAAAATAATAAAAATTTAAAAATATTCATTCCCTCCTGAGAATTTGGGGTGAGCAAACCTTTGGAAGAGGCAAAAGTGACATAATAAAATTTCGATCCTTTTCCTTCTGGTACCCTGCGGGAGGATGATGGCTAGGGAAGGATATAAGGTGGGGAATGAGCACTTATTGCCATCTCTCCCTCAGGGAGTAGGGGAGGAGGTGTGCCCACGCCTGCTACTGCCTCTCCGGAGCAGGGAGGCAACTGCATGTGGGTTGCCAGCTCTGGAAAGAACAAGCAGTGCCTCTTGTGGGCTGAGGCAGAGTGGGGGCAGGGAGGCTCAGAAGCTTTGACTAGCCCACATGCTGGTGAACACTGACCATTTTATGTCTGTGCCAGTGTTGCTATCTCGCAGAAGAAATCAAATAAAATCTTTGGTGATTAGGAAACAGAATCATTCTATAGCTTCAAAAGAAATCCGATATTGACTCCATTTTTAGCCCTTTGCTCTCTCTACATTCTCTTCCTTTGTGATCTCATTCATTACCATGACTTCGACTCTTGCCTCTATGCAGGTGACTAAATCTGTATAGCGGGCCCTGGTCTCTTCTGCCTTATCCACCTCCAACCCCTTTCCGGGGATCACTGTATCTCTGAAAGAACCTGGATATAGTCAGGGCCTGGGTACAAATTCAAATACCAATAACTACCTGAATGACTGTGGGTAAAAATCCTAATCTCTTTGGACCTCAGCTCTCTTGATTATAAAATGGTCAGAGGGAAGTGTTGTCTTAGAGGATCTATAAAGTCTCTTCTGGCTCTCAAACATATCATCCTAAATCTGACATCAACCTCCATGTCCCACCAGGACTCTGGGCCCAACACTTTCCCTAAATGGGACTCTTCTTCTTCCTTCTATACTTTGCTCCTCCTGACTTACCAAATGCACCACCTCCCTCCACATCCAATTCATTACTCTGCTACTACCTCAGTTCAGACCTTCATTACCTCTCCCCAGAATCGCTGCCAAATTAATCCTCCTGCCCTATCCAACCCATCCTACACACAGCTGCCAGATATGGCTTCCTAAGGCACAGCTCTGATCTCATCCCTCTCCTCTTAAAAACAGTAAAGCCCCACATTCCTCAGCATTCCCCGGGCCTCAACAATCTGGCTTCAACCTGCCAGGCTGGCAGGCCTTATCTCACAGTCCTCTCCTTCAGAGGCTGCATTCCAGTTAAACAGGACCACTTATCATTCCCCAAACTTGTCCCCACCCTTTCCCACCTCCAGGCCTTTGGGCTTTGCTTACCCTCCCCCCAACCTGGGTGGGTGGGAATCTATCAAGGTCCATCTCAGGTGTCAAACATTTCTTAGGCAGCTAATGCACGCCAGGCATTGGGGATACAAGGAGAAAATTAAAACTGCCCCCTGACTCAAGGCCCTTTTATTTTCCCAGTAGGCGCTGGGGAAGGGAAGGCGAGGGGAAAGTTACATGGACACAGAAGTAAATACAAAATACATACAAAGGCATTTCCTTTTGGGAGTGGAGAGAAGAACACTAAGAACTAAGAGATTGGGACGCCCCCCACCCCACCCCCAGGTGGCAGGGGATCTGAATCTGGAAGGAGTCATCAACACTTTGGATTTCTCACACAGAGTCCTAGCTGGGGAGGGAGAATGAAGTGAATGGAGCCCCTACTGAACGCAGGCCACACGACACACCCATTGGCTGATTTGGCAGGTATGTTTGGCCGGGCCAAGACACGTTTTGTGATTGGTTCCGTCATGCTTTTGTACAGGTAACAAGAACAATGTTTTTAGAGCCTGAGCCTTTGCTGAGGACGGCAAAGTTATGATGGTGCTTATAATAATAATTCCCATTTCTAGAGGACAAGTTTAAAAAGTGCTTTCCTTACCATCATCTCCAAAATGTACAAGGATTATTCCCACTTTATAGATGAGGAAACTGAGGTGAAGTTGCACAGCTCTGAGTGCCAGAGATGGGATTTAAAGGGTAGGACTCCTGACCTAACTCCAGCATTTGTTCTACACTGCCCTTCAATGGTTCCAAAAGGGGAAAGAGCAAGCAGGGTTGGTGCCTGCAGGTATTTCTATAATCTTCCAAGCCCCCAATGTTTCCTCACTGATTTACTCTAGAAACAGAAAAGGAAATGTTCTCACAGAAGGGATTATTTCTGGAAGAGGCACTGTGTGTCAGAGATAAAGCTTGAGCCTGGGTCTTTTAATATGTCTTGGACCTGGAATCCTGCTCAGGCTGTGTAGGCTGTCGGGCAGGTCTCCCTATTCCCTATGTAGAAGCTCACATTCTTGAAAAGGGGAAAGCCAATCCTGCTGCACACCCCCATTGTGAACCTTACTACATCACTGCAAGGAGGCTCCTGATCACTGTTTGACACCAGTAAGAGCACAAATCCCTAGAGGGCTTTATAGTTTTAAAAGAGAATAGACTTCTATTTAAGGATCCTCACAATCACAAGGGGGCAAGTCCATTATTCCCATTTTACAGATGAGGAAACAGATTCTGAGAAGTACAGTACCTAGTCCCTATGCTAAGTATTGAGATTTGAACCAGAAGCCAGGTTTGCTGGTCACTTGGGCTCCACAGTCTGCCACTATGGTTCCTGTCCAAGCTTATCTCCTACTTTTCTCCATGTGCACTATACTCCAAGCAAACTAGAAGAACGACTGCACCTGTTCTGTGCCCATCCTTAGCTTTTGCTCACATTGTTCCCCATGCTAGAGTACTCCATCCCCTTCTGTATCTGCTGAGTTCCTACCCATCCTTTGAAACTCATCTGAGATGCTCTCTGAATCTATGTTTCAACCTTCAGATGTTGTCTGTGTAGTGGGACTACTACCACCTTATTCCTGAAAACTACTCTTCTCAATACAACCTGATATCCTATTAACTTTTTTAATTATTTTTTTTTTTTAGTGAGGCAATTGGGGTTAAGTGACTTGCCCAGGGTCACACAGCTAGTAAATGTTAAGTGTCTGAGGCCGGATTTGAACTCAAGTACACCTGACTCCAGGGCCAGTGCTCTATCCACTGCGCCACCTAGCTTCCCCTCCTATTAACTTTTTTTATTTTTTTTTATTTTAGTGAGGCAATTGGGGCCAAGTGACTTGCCCAGGGTCACACAGCTAGTAAGTGTTAAGTGTCTGAGGTCACATTTGAACTCAGGTACTCCTGACTCCAGGGCTGGTGCTCTATCCACTGCGCCACCTAGCTGCCCCTCCTATTAACTTTTTATCCAGGTCCTGCCTCTCACTGTAGTTACTTGCTCTGGGCTCTGCCCTGGGCCTTCTTCTCTTCTTTCTCTATACTATTTCTCCTGGTCATTTCATCAGCTCCATGGATTCACTTATCAATTCTGTATTGATGATTCTCAGATCTATTTATCCAGCTCTTACCTCTCTCCTGACCTCCAGTCTCAAATCTCCAACTGTCTATTGGATAGCTCCAACTAGATGTCCCATAGATACCTTAAATTCAATATGTCCAAAACTGAACTCATCATTCACCACCACCCCCCCAACTTCCTTATTACTGTCAAAAGCACTTCTATTCTCAGAACTTAGGTGTCATGCTCAACTTCTCTCTCAATCATCCCCTATACCCAATCTGTTGCCAAGTCCTGTTGATCCTACCCATGTAACATCTCTTGTACATGCTCCCTATCCTGGTGCAGGTCCTCACCACCTCTTGCCTGGGCTATTCTCTCCAACTCCAGGTCCCTCCACTCATCTGTCAAAGTAAGCTTTCTAAAGTGCATTTCTGACCATGTGACCATCCACTCCCCTCAACAAACCCTAGTGGTTACCTATCATCTCCAGGAACAAATGCAAAATTCTTTGTTTGGCAAATCCTATCCTGGTCCCTTACTACCTTTCCAGTATTCCTAACATTACTCTCCCCTCCCCTCACCCCAGCACACTGATCTGATCCAGCAACAATGGTCTTGCCATTCATTAAACAAGACATTCTTTTTCAGGCGTTTTCATTGGCTCCCTTCCATTCCTGAAATGCTCTTCCTCAACTCTACCTCCAGGTTTCCTTCAAATTCCAGCTATAATCTCACTATTTACACGAAGCCTTTCCCCATTCCCTATACTACTATAGCCTTCCTTCTGCTGATTATCTCCAATTTACCTTTCATATAGTATTACACAGGTGTTTGCATGTCTTCTCTGCCATTAGATTGTGAGCTTCTTGTGATCTTGTATATCCATAGCGCTTCGCACAGTGCCTGACACACAGGAGGTCATCAATTAAGGCTTGTTCATTTGACATGACTTGGTTGCCACTGATCTCTAAGATCCTCCCTGTTTTGACATGTGTCCTGCTACTTTCCCAGCTAGAGCTTTCCCATCTGCCATAAACTGAACAGGAACACAAGTCCTCCTTTATGCATTGTGAATTCAAGTTAGAACATGAGCTTGTATCTCCAGCCCTTTGCATGGTGTGTGGCACATAGCAAATGCTTAATAAAGGCCCTTCCATTCCATTTCATCCCATTCTGCTGAGATCGAAGCTGACTAAAACTCCTAGATCTCTTTCAGATTCACAGCTGAGGAGGGACTATGGAAGCACGGGACCTTTGCTCAGGGTAGATGGGACAATAATATCTGACAACTGAGAGAAAGCAGACCTGTCCATGCCTATTTTGCTTCTGTTTTCTCTGCCAAGGAGAATGAATGACCTTTGTTTGCATTACCAACGACAGAACAAAAATGACTCATAGGGAGTTGGTGCCCAAGATAGGTAAGGCTCATAGCAAGAATTCCTACTTTTTCTTAATGAATTCAAGTTACTTAGACTAGTCCTGAAAGAGCTGGTAGATGTGATTAGTGAGCCACTGTGACACTAAGACCATGGACAGTAGGAGATGTACACAAGGATGGAGAAGACGTGTTGTTCCAATTTCCAAAAAAGAGAGAAGAGACTAACTGCAAACTATAGGCCAGTGAGCTTGACTTTGTTTGATTCATGGGAAAATTCTAGAATGGATGAGTATAAAAAGATGTTAGGGAATATTTGGAAAGGGAAGCAGTGATTACAAAGAGCTTCATCAAGAACAAGTCATGGCAGATTAATCTAACTACCTTTTTTGACCAGATCACTAAACTGGGAAATGAAGGGAATGCTATGGATATAGTATACTTAGATTTTCCCAAAACTTTTTATAAATGGAATATCTCACATTATCTATGTAGAATAGATGGAGAGAAATGGATTAGAAGAGGATACAATTAGATGAATTTGGAACTGATTGGATGACCAGACTCAAAGCATAGATAGTTGTTAAGGATTAAATGCCAACATAAGGTGTCTAGGGGAGTACTCCAGGGATGTGTGCTTAGCTCTGCCCTGCTTAACATTTTTATCAATGACTTGGATATAGGTACAGATTATATGATCACCAAATATGCAGATGACACAAAGATGAGAGGGATAACTAACACAGAGGATGGCAGTCAGGCTATGGCAATGGGCTGAATAAGATGAAATTCAATAAAAATCAACGTAAAGTCCTATACTAGGGCACCAAAAAGAAATAAATTTCACAAGTACAAGAAGGAGAAGGTTATTTACCACACACTGCTAAGCATCAGGGACACAAAGAAAGGAAAAAAGACAGTTCCCACTCTTAAGGAGTTCCCAGTTTAAAGTGGGAGATAACATGCAAAAACTTTGTACAAATAAAATATAAATTTGAAATGATTATCAAAGGGAAGGCACTAGAATTAAGGGGAATAAAATCTCTGAAGTACTGGGTTCGTTTCCGGGGACTATGATTTAAGAAGAACTGCGAATGTTTAGCATAAAGAAGAGATGGGGGGGGGGAGGGCAGCTAGGTGGCACAGTGGATAGAGTACTGGCCCTGGAGTCAGGAGGACCTGAGTTCAAATCCGGCCTCAGACACTTGACACTTACTAGCTGTGTGACCCTGGGCAAGTCACTTAACCCCAACTGCCTCACTAAAAAAAAAAAAAAAAGAAGAGATACAGGAGGAACATGAAAGCTGCCTTCAAGTATCTGAAGGGGTGTCATAAAGAGAAAGGTTTGGACTTATTCTATTTGGTCCCAGAGGTCAATATGATGTCTCTGTTTCTGGTTCATGGATGGTCAAGCCAGAAGTGATGGGTGGAAGTTGCAAAGAGGTCTATTTGGACTCAATGTCAGGAAAAAATTCTTTACAATTAGAACAGTCCAAAAGAAGTGGTGGCAGGTTCCCTTTCCTTGCAAGCATTCCAACAGAGGTCTGATGACTGTTTGGAAGGTGATATACAGGTCGCACTAAATGGTTGATGAGGTCCCTTCTGACACTTAAAATTCTGTGATTCTGTGCTATAGCGTCTTTCCCTCTTCATCCCCCATCCCAATCTTCTCCAACCTACTCCTGCTTCCATCTTGTGTATGTGGTATGGTTTGGTATTTTATTTAACACAAATAAAATATGCACAGAGCTGTATACTCCTTTTCTTGCCTCTTCGGGATAGCATTTGAATGGGTGATTGATGGCTAGGCAAGCTGCTCTCTCCACAATGACTTTACGATTCTTAGAGGAAACTTTGTGAACAATCTTTACATAGAGCAAGATTTGTTGCATGTCCGGAGTATTTCTTGCCCTCTGATGTGGTGTACCAAAAATTCCTGAACTAACTGGCTAGCATGTGTTATGCCTCCTTACTGCTTCCCTAATCAACACAGGGCACCATGAGCTGGCCTCTTTTGTGACCTCCTCTTGGTTTGTGCAAGTTTTGCTTGATCTTGCTGGACATATCAATCCAAATGGTATCAGATAAACTTTTTGGCTCTCTTTTTGACTATTTTAGGATGCACAAAGGATCTGAGAGCAGGCATGTTGCAACAAGATGACAGCCCTCTACTTGGGTAGTGTCAAGGGTGTAAGGGGCTAAAATTCTAGCTAGTCTGTCTAAAATATCTAATGAGTGGTCGCCAATAAATTATAAGCTTTAGCAAGAGTTAGACTTTTAAGCATTTATTAAGGAGAATAAGAATTTGGTGAAGAGAGAAAAAGGCCTAGATTCAGCTATCTATCTCAGGAAGCCCACATTTCTGCTCCACTCTCCACGAGAGTCCTGATGAAAGAGAGCAAGAGAGCCAGGCTCGCCCCTTCTTCCTCCCACAAGCCTCCTGTGAAACTGGGAACATCCCATCCACATGCACATACAGCTCCAAGCTAACTGGCTGGTAGCTTTGATAGACAGTACCCACGAGTAAATGTCACTTCCTGACGCCAAAGAAAAGCCGCATGGCTTGCCCTCAGACGCCTTCTCCTCATGGCAGAGCTTTTCTACAGTAACTCTCCAGCAGGTGGCATCACTCCAATCATTACAAGGGAAAGAAATCTTCTGTCCCTATCTTTTAAAGAGTGAAGTTGGATGAATAAGTTCTCTGTGTGTCCATTTTGGTCATTTCATACAATTCACCCTTTCTTTTCTTTAGGTGTTTTCAGGATTTTATGCTTGAATTCTTCCTGTCCCTCTAGGACTGACTTCCTCTATAGAACTGTAGTTCATTGGATTCTCATCCTTTTTTCCAAACCCTTGGAAATCTGTTCTCTCCAAATCTAGGGTACATGTCAGCCCATTCCCCAGTTTCCCTCTATCACAAAGGCTAAGATGGAAGAGTCACTTTCCCTGGAACTTCCCATCATTCTCACCTCAGTGGCCAGTTTCTCTATATAGATAAGAAACAGTTTCATAGTAAAATTTCCCCTTAAGTTTTTCCATCTTTTGGATTAATTTCAATAAACATTTACTGAGCAATAGGGATGCAAGAGAAAGACATCATTCCTGCCCACAAGGAGTTTTCATTCTACTGAGGGTTGATAAACCATATATGGATAAGAAAATGAAAACTATTTGTAAAGTACTTTAAAGAAGAAAGCCCCACGGACTATGGGGGGACCAAGACAGAATCAGGTTTCATTAGAGGTGACACTTGAATTGTGCTTTGAAAGGAGTGATGGATCCTAAGAGGTAGTAGGGGCCAAGGAGAGAGTAGGTTCCAAACACTTGGACAGAGACTGGGAGGCCAGTCTGACTGAAGCAATTGGGAAGCATGCATTAAATGCTAAGGATACAGTGACAGAAGTGAAAACTGTTACTACTTCCATTGGGTGAGACAACGTAACTATGCCAACTAATTTGGTGAGGCTGGGGAGATGGGGATCCAAGTTGCAGGAATCAGGAAAGGTTTCATGTTTTGAAAGAAACAAGAGAGTCTAAATTGCAGAGATGAATAGTGAATTCCATAGATGGGACGGTCTGGCTATAGGCAGAGAGACAAAGATGGGATCCCATTTGTAAAGACGCATGAGGTCAGCTGGCTGGACTGTCAGAACCTCCATTTTAAGGAGGACACTCAGGCCAGCCACGTCTTTACTCCTCTCTAGGTTGCATACTTATTCCTGGACTTTCTCTATGGTACCCCATGTAAGGGGCTAAAATTCTAGCTAGTCTGTCTAAAATATCTAATGAGTGGTCGCCAATAAATTATAAGCTTTAGCAAGAGTTAGACTTTTAAGCATTTATTAAGAATAAGAATTTGGTGAAAAGAAAGAGAAAGGCCTAGATTCATCTATCTATTAAAGGGAGGGGGCATTTCTAGCTCCCTTCTCCATTCGAGCCCTGAGGAAAGAGAGCGAGAGCACCAGCCTCGCCCCCTCTTTCTCCCACAAGCAAACATTACTTCCTGACGCCAAAGAAAAGCTGCATGGCCTTGCCCTCAGAGGCCTTCTCCTCATGGTAGAGCTTTCCTACAGTAAGTCTCTGGCAGGTGGCATCATTCCAATCATTACACCCAGAAACCACTTGACCCTAAAAGTTCACTCTAAGCCTGCATTTCCCCATCAGAAGCACCTCCTTCCCACTGGCTGGCTCCTCTCAGAACCTCCATTTTAAGGACAATGCCCAGGCCAGCCATCTTCAGGCTGCACTCCTGACTCTCCATATTTTCTCTCCAATGGACCCTTTGTCCTTCCCAGTTCCTTGAGGGCAGGGACTGTCTGTCTTTGTATTTGTACTCCTAGCACTTAGCACCGTACTTGGCATGTTACTAAACACTTATTAACTTCAAATCAATGTGGGAAGGGAAGCAATATATAATACTGGAATGGTAGGTTAGTTAGGGCCAGGTTGTGAAGGGCTTTATGGTGATATGGTCAGACCTGCATCTGAGGAAAATCACTTTGAAAGCGATGTATATGATGTATTGGAGAAGGAAACTGCTTAAGGCAAGGACATCTACTGGGAGGTTATTGCAACAGTCCAGGTGAGAGGTGCTAGACACCTAAACTTGGATGGTGGCCATAAGTAGAACAGATGTGAGAGATGTTGTGGAGTGCAAGTAGAAATTCAAATGTGCACATCTGATTGAATATGTAGGGTAAAACAAGGAGTCAACAATAATGCCAAAACTGTGAAACCGGGCAGAGGAAGGATGGTGGTGCCCCTCAACAGAAAAGAGAAGCTTTGAAGAAGAAAGAGAATGATGGTTGAGATACCTATGGGACACTAGTTTGAAATATACAATAGGCAGTGGGAAATGCAAAACTGGAAGGGAAAAAGAGGGACAAATAGTCTCTATTTTCTGAGTAAAGAATATGGTGAGGACCTCATAAACTGAGAGTAGGTATGATATGGTTTGCAAATGTTGTGGGGAGCAGGATAAAGAATAAATTAGGGTATAGTAAGGTTTTTCTTCCCGTGAGGACCTGGTTAAGATAATGTATAGCAAAGCAGTATGAAATGATTCTGGAAAGGAAGCCCTGTGGAGGGCTTTATATAGCAGGCTAAGGAGTTTGCATTTTATCCTATAGATAATATGGAGCTATTGGCAAATTTTGGGTAGAATAATGACATGGTCACACCTGTGTTTTACAAGTACCATCGGTAAGGCAAGTCAAAAATTTAGGACTTGTTCTTGCCACAGAGAGCTTCATTAGACATTCTGATCATTGAAGTCCCCCCACCTCTACTATGCTGTGTGTCTAGGCTAGGTTTGTGATATTTCCTGAACTCATCTATTTTCCCTTTCTGTCCAGGTGGTCTGTAATATAATCAGAAAACAATTTGACTCCTGTTTCTGTTTCTATGTTTCTCTTCTATGCTGCCCCACTCTGGTTCCTGACTCATATTTTTATGTCCCTCAATGCTTAGCACAGAGTAGGCACTTCATAAAAGGTTATTGGTTAAATTTGCTTGAATGAGGATATTTTAATATACAAAGCTGCCTTAGCCTCCCTTCTACTTATCCTGTTGAATGAAATAGATACTTCATATTCTAGCTATGGGTCCCATCCAGTCCAAGTCTTAATAATGCCCACGAGGTCAAACTTTCTTATTGTACTGGGATTTCTAGCTCACCATGTTTATGCTGCTTGTTTACTGACCTGTTCAAGAAACATATGGCCCAGGTCTTCTTTTTAAGGACTTGATTCAATACAGCTGAGTCTAATAAGGCTCAGTAGTCTGTCCTATATATGAGTATGGTATTTAACACTACAACAAGGTTTCTATTACTACCATCTCTGCTGTTGATGCTCTGGTCTCTAACTCCACCCCCCCCTCCATTCATTCATTGATTCACACAGTAAACATTTATTAAGCACCTATGGAGAGAGAACCATGCTAGGCACTAAGTTTAGATAAGACATGGCCTTGCCCTCTTGTGGACTTACAATCTAGTCTGGAGATAAGCAACAAACACAGGTGACTATATACATAATATTACATGGGAAATACTATGTGAAGTTTGAAGGGGAAGATTATTACCAACTAGGGAAAATCAAGGGAGATGACATTTCAGCTGGGCTTTAAAGGATGGGTAGAAATAAACTCTACACCGTAAATGTGCTTTTCCTAGTGTATTTATTTACACATAAAAAGAAACATACAGAAATAATAATAAGGTCCAGTTAATCAAAAATATTTCTAAAATAATTCTATCTAGTTCAGTCAAGGAAATCTCAAAAATTATTAAACTACCCTGGCTAGTTAACAGTTTTCTTTATAATTCCCCCTAGAGGATCACAGTGGTCCAAAAGATATTGTATCTTTTCTCCCAGAACCCTTTCTCCCCATTTCCCTCCCAATGTGGGATTGGGATAGCCAGGTAATCTGGCCAAAATTAATTAATTCCAGTCAAACTCAGGGTAACTCTAAGCCAATCAGGAAACCAGTGGTTGGTTTTTAGTTCTCCAAGCAAACCTTTTTATTTAGTGATTGCAGTGGAAAAGTTATGGGCATTTCCAGGACTTTTCGTGGAAATCAGAAGAACTAGATTCAAATCCCAACCACAGAACTTACAAGCTATGTGGCTGTGGCAAGTCAGTCTAACTCTGTGTGCCTCAGTCTACTCACTATTAAAAATGTGGATAAGACTTCCATCATTAGTTCACAAAAGAGTTGTAGGGAAAATATACCACAAATTTAAAAGTGGGGAGAATAATAGTAATAATAACAGCTAGAGTTTATATATGGCAAAGTGCTTTACAAACATTATCTCATTTAATCCTGACAATAGCCCTGGGAGGCAGGTGCTATTGCTATCCTCATTTTACATTTGAGGAAACTGAGGTAGACAGTGGTTAAGCGATTTACCCAGGGTCACACAGCTAGTAGGTCACTGAGGCAGGATTTCAAACACATCTTCTTGTCTCCAAGACCAGTACTCTATCTACTGAGCCATCTAACTGCCCTTAAGACTTTATAATGATTAAAAAAAAAAAGAATGAAGTTCTGGAGATGGGGGTCTCAGGAAAAATAGCTCACCTGGGGCCCGACTGGCAGGAGCTCTGCTGCCATTGCCTGGTCTCCTCCGTTCCCCCTCAGGGAGTCAGGGAGGAACCTGCTGAGTAGCCAGAGCTGGGAAAAGAGAAAGGCATATGTCGAAGACCAGTCCTGGCTTGTAGTTCCCCCTCTATGTCACTCTGGGATTCCCCAGTTCTTTTCACAAGAATAGCCCCTTGATCCTCCCCTCTACTCCTACCCCCATCATCACGAAGGGCTGCTAGCTGCTGTTAACTATGCATAAGGTACCAGAAACTATTCAATTCTCATCTCTTCCACCAAACCATGCTCTGACCCTTCAGCCTCATTCAGCAACCTCCTAGCAATCCTGCAGATATAAAAGGTTCACCCGTCTCCTCCTGAAAAACTTGACACAAACTAACCCTTTCTCCACCTTTCAAGCTTTATCCTTTCCAAACTGTTCACAACAGCAACCCCATTCCCTGTCCTTTTTCTCCAGGGAGACTCCCCCTTGTCTCACCTCTGTTCATAGTGACAGCTCCCTGAGCACCCCACGTCTCCTTTGGGATACATGTTTATAGCTTAAGTATAACCAAGTTCTGCCCACTCCTCCAACAAGGTGTCTCCCACAGATGTGTTAAAATTATATAATTACTTATTAGATGCAAAAAGAGCTAACTTGTTTAAAGATCTTCTGATTAGCATTATCAACTTAGGTAACAAACAGGGACATATTTATGCTCTGGTGTTCACCACTGTTATGAGGCATATTCTAAGATCCGATTCAATTAGAATGGGAAATCTTTGTACATGGTAAGGTCTTCCAAATGTTTGCTTGCAGATGACACTGCCCTAATTACCTAAGCCCTAGTTGGTTATTGGGTTTCCTTAATGAGATTCATAGCAACTGAAAAAAGATCAGCTGAACAATCTAGATAGGCAAAACTAAATGGATGAAAAATCTATATTGGCTAAAATATGATATGCAGTTAGACGGACAGGCTACTGAAACAGTACGGTAGTACACAGATCTAGGGCAGGTACTTCAGGTGGACAACAATCTGGGTTGCACTTGGGAGACTGCAGCACTCAAATGATCTCAAGATGCTTTGTGGCACAAAACTCCCTTTAAAAAAAATATCCTTTTGAAGAGGCATAATAAGTCAAGAAGCCCTGGGTTCAAGTCTTGCCTCTGATGAATCCTGTATGACCTTGAACATGTTAACTAACCTCTCAGTGGCCCCAGGCAACTCTCTAAGTCTGTCAACTGTAGAGCAGCAGCCAATTTATAGTGACAGAAGACTTTTTGTCACTGGGAGTTAGTGAAATCACAAACCTAGTCTAAAATCTTTCAATGACACTGTAAGGCTGCACACCATGGAATAACAGCCTCTGAGGAATCAAAATTGTGGGTGACCCAAAGGACAATGGTGAACATAATGTGGGCTGTAGAACATTGCCAAGGGTGATATTCTTGGGAGAAGTGGCAAAAAAAGGTGGTGACCATAACAGGATCCCAAAAAAGGGGGGAGGGAGGAGGGAATTATATAGAATAGCCTGAGGGCTTCACTTAAACCCACAGTGTTTAAAAACCTCATTTGAAAGGCCTTCAGCACATTTGACAGGTTTTAGGAAGGGCAGTCATGCCACAGGCCAGGATGGGATCTGAACCAATAAAAGGAGCACCTGCACACCAGGGATCCACTGAAGTACACAGGTCACGAAAAATCCCCCCACACCCTGATCTCTAATCTAGTCTTCCAATCTAGACTTCTGGAAAGACAGGCCTATATGTTCTTTTCTGCCGTCCCAGAAAGTTCTAGGAAAGTACCTACTGGACACAGAGAAAATAAAGTCGACATCTGCAGGAAGGGGCTTTTAGCTCCAACTTTAGTTCTAGGCAATAAGAGCAATTCTTCAAGTTGGGAGGTATCTTTGAGGTCATCTCACCAATTCATACCCAAATAAATTATTGGTGTCTATTCAACTCTATGTTGAAAGTCAAGGATTAAAACTGCCAAAGAAAAGTGAACTTTCTTTGGATTTGTTCAGCAACAGGCAAAAAAAGATCCACAATCTTTTCAGAGCAGCTTTATGAAGCACAGGGCGAAGAAAATTCATGTGTTTTCTAAATCCTTTGGAATATGAATAGCTGTTTTAAAATCTGTATTGAAACTGAGTGGGAAAATCGGTCACCTCACTGGACTTCTGATATGGATTGCCTGAATTCCTCAGAGAAAGTAAATAGTACCAATGGGAATTTGACATACGGAGACCTAGCATATACACAAAATATAAATGCACAGACACACATGACACATAGAACAGAAACATGAGTTTAATTCATCATCAATTAAAGTTTGCCTTCAAATTCCTTGTTCAGATTCTAACAAGCTGGATCTAAGCTGAAAAAGGACTGACTCTGCAGTCCTTTGCATAATCAGATCACTACTGGAATGATTCAGAATGGAGCATCTTCAAGTTCTGAGGGATAAGAAATGGTTTTTAAAAAGCGACATGGAGCCCAAAGGAGAATTTAATTGTAATTCTATCTCCTCGATCTAAACTTGATGGACTTAAGCTCTTATAGTAATCCTTCCACAGAGATGACAAAGGGAAGTGGAAAGAGCCTGTCACCAAGAATCAGGAAACCTGAGCTCTAGTCCTGACTGCCACTCTCTCTAAGCCTCAGTTTCCTCATCTGTTAAATGAAGGCAATCTTCCTCCCTTCAAAGACCTGTTATAAAACTCAGCAGAAAATGGATGGAAAGGCACAAAGTGCAGTTTACACACATGCGATGTTATCATTAATGAAAAACCTGTATTTTTAGTTCTGGCTAATTACTTTAGTTGTTTCACCGTCATTTCAGGTGAAGCTTGGATAATTCTCACATATGCTCAATCATATTTCTCACACATAAAGGCACCTGAAGCTCAAGACTGGGAAAAGGGAACTAAATCCCAGGGTTCTGCCAAGAGGGCAGAAACAGTGTCTGGATTCCTTCTTCTTTAGCCAAGCACCTAGCACAGGGGCCTCCCTCCCTGCACACACAGCAAGCAAAATGTTAAGAGTTGGAACTAGAAGATCATTTGGCATGAACCCTTTATTTTACATGAGGAAACAGACCCAGCTAAGCAAACATCTCATAACATCCCTACACCTCTAAAAGCAGCACTTGCTAGACCACAGGTCAGCCAATACACACTAGCTTTCACATCCCCAATATGAGGCAGACCTGCATGGCACCACTTCAAAGGTCTGACCCCAAAAACAAGCTTAAAGGACCTCCAGGTGCTCTTAATCTAAGGCACTCAGGAAAGTTGTATGGAATAGAGCAGCTATATATGGAGAATGTGCAGCTGTCTGGACAGGTTTGAATGTGCCTGGGGCAGTGATTCTGTCTCTGAGTGAGTTTCTGTGAGTGTCTATGTGCCATGCACAAATGTATGTTTATGTCTATGTGAATGCACTGAGGTCTACCCCAAAGTGTCTATCTCCACACAATTCCAAAAACATGTGTTAATCCTCTACCCATCCATGCATGAGTGTGTTTGTCTTATTCTGGAAGCCCTTTTCGTGTGAAAAACACCCTAAACCCTCAAGCCCCAACCCACCCTTCTAAGGATTCTGCCTTGTAGAAACACTTGGAGGATGGGAGAGATGAAACTTCATGGAAGGAGAGGGAAGGCTACAGAGGGAAAGGTTGAGGACACCTGAAGAAGGAAGGGGAAACAGTGCAAAAGAGGAGGATTAGGTAGTGTTTAAGAGAAGAAGAGAGGGGAAGGAGAGAGAATTGGTAGAGGGAGAAGTTATGGAGGCCTGGAAAAGAAGAGGACTGTTGGGGAGAGGATCCCATGCAGAGAAGAGGACTGTTAGGGGTGGAGAAGGCTAGCAGCAGCACAGGGAGGAGAAGGGGACTGGAAAGGAGATCCAGCTCAGGGCAGGGGAAGAAAGGGCTGGGAGGGGTGAAAGGGGAGGAAGCCAATTGGTAGGAGACTGCAGAGAACTGACAGATCTCAGACAGAAGGGATGCCTTGGCTTGGTAAAAGAAGAGAAAAGGGACTAAAAGGGAATGGATCTGGGGGGGGGGGTAGGGAGGGAGAATGCCTGATGCAGAGAAGAGGGAGAAGGGGAATTGGAGGGGGGGGGGTCCACTACACTGGAGAGGGCTGGTCATGCCTCAGAGAGGGGACACCTGGAGGGGCAAAGAGCGGAAACCTTTGTGAAGGCGAGGGGATGTCTGTGAAAAGGAGGGGGGGGGCGAGAGGGAGCTAGAAGGGAAAGGAGGGAATCCATGAAGGGGTGGGGCAAAGAGGGGGAGAGAAGGGGACCCTGTGCAGGGGAGGGGGCCGGAGAAATGAGAGGACAGGATTAGCTGGCCAAGGGGGTAGAAAAGGGGTTGGAAGGGGAGTAAGAAGGGGGTGGGGAAAAGAGGGGATGCCATGAAAAGGCAAGAGTAGAGATCAACGCATGGGAAGGGAGGTGTGTGAAGGGGAAGAAGAGGAATTTAGGAGGGGAGGGTACCTACGAAGAGGTGGGGCAGAGAAGGGGCTTGGAGGGGAGGAGACCCTCTGAAGGGGAGGGAACTTCGGAGGAATGGGGGCTCTGGAGGGGAGGAGAAAGGCGGGGATAAGAGACAGGAGGAGGGGAGTAGACTGCTGGGGATGAGAGGAGGGAGCTCTGCAGGGGAGGGGCGAAGAGGAGGGGACCTCGTGTAGGGGAAGGGGGCCGATGGGGAAAAGAGGGGGGCCCTATGGGCAGAGAAGGGGCCCATAAGTAATGAGGGTATTTGAGAGCAGGGGAGAGAATCAGTGGGGGCCAGAATGGAGGAGCCTAGACAAATGGAGGGGGCTAGTGGGAGCGAGAAGGGGGGGGACCCCAGCAGGGAAGGAAACAAGACTGTGGGGTCGGGGCGGGGGACGCCGCGGGTAAGGAGGGGCTGGCGGGGGCGAGAAGGGAGACCCCCTCCCAAGCAGGGAAGGGAGCAGAGGAGAGGGTCGACAGGGACAAGAGGGGACAACTAGGGCGGGAGAGGGGAGGACGCTGAACAGTGGAGGGGGCCGGTGGGAGCCAGGAGGGGCCGCGGGTAGGGAACGGGGCAGTCAGAGGCGGAGGAAAAGAGCCCGGACCGGCTAGAGGGAGGGAGACTCTGTGCAGGGGAGGAGGCTGGCAGGGGCGAGAAGCGGGGACCACAGGTAGGGGAGGGGGATGATGGGAGCGAGGAGGGGCCTCCGACAGGAGAACAGAGGAGGGGGCCGATGGGGGCGAGAGGAGAGTCAGGGCAGAGGCCGGGAGCCGGGGGGTTGGGGAGGGCGCAGGGGAGAATCTGGGGAGGGGAGGGAAACGGCGGGGGAGAGAAGGGGAAAAGGCGAACAGGGGAGGGGGCCGACAGGAGCCAGAAGGGGAAACCCCAGGGAGGGGAGGGGGCCAGCGCGAGCAAGGGGAGATCACGGGAAGGGGAGGGAGCGGACGGGAGCTAGAAGGGGAGACCACAGGGAGGGGAGAGTGGGGGATCGGAGCAGCGGGGACACCAGAGTGGGGCGGCGGAGAAAAGGGGGCTGGAGAGGACGGCGCAGGTAGGGGAGGGGACCCCGGGCCCTCCCCAACTCTCCCCCTTACCCCTCCACGTCTAGGGCCGGCCAGGACTCACCCTCCGCTCCGGGGCCGCGACGGGGACCGGGGCGGTGGACACAGACCGGCCCCACTGGACCCCGAACCGCCCCCACGGAGAGAGCCTGATCTCCCGGACCGGAAGTGTCGCCCCAGATTCCCGCCCCCCTTGGGGGAGCTGCCCAATCCTAGATCGGAATGCGCCTGGGGCCGCAATAGGCTGTAGGGAGGACTCCAAGTCTCGGTGGTCTGTCCGCCCGTCCTTGGCCGGGCCTGCGCAGAGCGCGGTGGGCGGGTCCTTGCTTCGACACGTGGCTATGTGGGGGGAGGACAGGTAGGGGTGTGAGTGCAGTTATGCGCTTTTAACGCCTTCTCTGGAGAGGGGTCGTAGCGACACCTAGTGTGGCGAGCTGGACTTGGAGCCGTCTCCATAGAAGGGGCAGATCCTGAACCCCAAACTCGCTGCGGGCCAGAGGCCAGGAGCTCTGGCAACCACAAGTGAGGGAGGCTATCCCCAATTAAAGGCCTCCGCAATACCCGTTTATTCACCCAGGAAACATTAAGTGCCTAATGTATGCAGAGGTCTTTGCTAAGCAACAATAGATGGGCAAAGGTTGACCTTGCAAGAGCTCATCAGCTTAGTTTGGTATCATGTCCAATATTGCATGATAGGTGCTTGAGATGCACAACTGAGTTATGTTAGCCAACTAGCATTTATTAAGCGTACCCTACCATGTGCCAGGCACTGTGCTAAACTCTGCTGATTGAAAAAAAACAACTCTTTTCCTTAAAGCTCACAATCTAAGGGGGGGTGGGGTGTGGAGACATGCAAACAACTGTGGACCAAATACAGACTGGATGAGTGCGGGTGTGGGAGCAGGAATTTCAGAGGGAAAGCACTAAGGTTAAGGACTGGGCAAGGCTTCTTGGCCAGGGAAGCCGGCTTGATGAAGGAAAGAGCATTCCAGGCTTGGTTTGGGGGAGAGCCAGTGAAAACTCTTTAGGAGCAGCTTGGCCAGTGCCACTGAATCGACAGGGGGTGAGATGCTGCAAAATGTTAGAAGGCTGGAAAGATAGGAAGAGACAGGCCATGAAGGCCACTGACCTAAACACGTGATCAGACAGGTAGTAAATGGTATAATTTGAATCAGGCATCTGTAATTTATCAAAGAGATGGATAAAGGGCATTCTAGACATATGGAATGTCATGAACAAAAGAAGGAGGCTGAAGTGTGTGGTGTGCTGACAAGGGCATGGATGGCAGTTGGGCTGAGCTAAAGAGTTTGCAAAGGGGTGTTATGGTTGGAAAGTTAGGGTGGGAATCCTATTGTCAAAGCCCTTAAATGCCAGGCTAGAGAACCACAGATTCTAAGAGAAGGGACCTCAGAGACCAGCTAGTCCAACCTATATCTGAATGACTTTTACAACATTAACAAAGGGATGAAAAAGCATTTATTAAGCACTTACTATCTTCCAGGCACTGTGTTAAGCACTGGAGATTTAAGTGTGAGGGACAGTCTCTGCCCTTAAGTACCTTACATTATAACAGACAACACAGAAAAGTGATGTCCAGGGAAGGAGTTATGGTCTGGGAAGTCCCAGGGATAGTAAACTGATCCACTGGGCAGTCAGCTGACACTAGAATCAATGGTACTGCTGACTTTATTGTGGGTAGTTATCTTGTCAGCAGGTAAGTGGCTATATCTAAGATGAATAGCTGGATAAGATGTGAAAGCGAATCATAATCTAGGGTCTTGGGCCAGCTAGATACAGTGGCATAGTTTGCCCACTTCATAAGCATGAAGTCACTAATCAAAAAGTCTGGGCCCCTGGGGCAGGAGTTCCAAAGATAAAAATATTAACTTTCTCAGGGCCATAGATTTGGGAGATGTAGGGTACAGAGGTCCAGGTCTGTTGGCTAGGGTGCTCATCCAAGTAGAGTTAAGTAGGGAAGTGTGAAAAAAGATAGTGAGATGGTACAGATGAAGGGCTGGATAAGATCTAGTCTGTATCTGGATCTGGGCTAACAGAGGTGATAAGATAAAGGCCTGAGGGTCTAGGCCCAGGAAAGGCTCAAAAATGGTCATCCAGCCTCTTCTTGAAGACCTCCGATGAAGAAGAACCTACTACTTTGCAAGTCAACCTATTCCACAGAAGAAAACAGAAAAAGAGATGCAGTCACAGAGATGCCCACCCTGCCCTAGCCTACAGTACTATGAAGTGAACTGAACCTGGCAGGGGTGTGGGGCCAGCAGAGAAAAGAGCAGGTTGGTCACGTAGACCTTGTGGATCAGTGCTCTATCCTGTCAGGCCAAGAATGAAAGAGGACCAGACTAGGCAGAGCCAGACAGAGTATAAGCAGCTTCTTATTGGTTAGTTTTTCATTTCCCTCTATCAATGGTGTTAGGGGAAGAGGAAGTGCAGCAAAAAGAAAAACCCCCCAAACCAAAATGAGACTGCCCCAAATTCTGCTACTGTAACCACTTACCTAATACTCTACTGGAGGGACTTGTATCTCTTCATTCTATGGAAGTAGCAGTTCAGACCAGCACCAAGCCCCTCCCCCATACTTGAATACAGGAAGGAGAGAACCGGTTTGGAATTGGGTGCCAGGCCAATTTTTGCTTTGTTTAGCCCTTTGTTGTTCACCTTGTTTTTCATTTCAAGTAATGCCTTCTGCTTTTAGTTTATGTGTTCTCTGGCTGACCTATCAAGCATTTACTGTGTGCTAAGCAATGGGGAAAGAAAAAAAGAAAGGCAAAAACACAGTACCTGCTCTAAGAGTCCCTAAACTAATGAGGGAGACAACAGGAAAATAACCATGTACATGGAAGACATATAATGTAATGATGTAAATGGAAGCCCCTCTCAGAGGGAAGGCACTGGTAGTGAATGGGTGGGTTGGTGGGGACCAAGAAAAACTTCTTTCAGAAAGTAAGATTTGAGCTATCTTGAAATAGGCAAGAGAAATATCTGTGGGGGAGAAATTGTGGTTTTGATTTCAGCTGACCACCCCATCCCCCTGAATAATTTTAGTGGCCACTGACCCAAAGTATGCCTTGAACCTGAGGCATCTTTAAGGGAGACACCAGCTACAAGTATATGCAAGAAAATTTGGACAAAGGAAAGAACACTAATAACTAGGGAGGATTAGGAAAGGCTTCCTTTAGGAGGCGAGGGAGTACATTCCAGGCGTGTGTGACAACCTGTGTAAAGGTGGGAGATGGAATGTGAAGTTCAGAATAACAGTTAGTTGGCCAATTTGGCAGGAATGTAGACTACATGAAAGGGAGTAAAACAAAGTAAATCTGCAAAGGTGGGAGCCAAATTGTGGAGGACATTAAATGCTTACCTAGAAAGTTCATATTTGATTTGAGAGGCAATGGGGATGATGGAGTGAAACCAGGAAGCTGCCTGAGCTCTCCTAAATTTCCCTCAGAAACATTAAATTAAGCATCTTGACAGATTCTGGAGCTTCAAAACCTGCAAAAAGAACCAGAGTGAAACAATCTTCTGACTTAAGATAACCTACAAGATCTTCAAGAAAGTTCTGTTTCATCTGGGTGAAAGGAGAGTACAGCTCAGTGCAGAGGGTGTCTGGGCAAGTCAGCAGAAGGCTCTTAGTCACAGCACAGATTAGCAGCTGAGGACCCAAGGTCCTAGCTCAGCAAGCTAGTGGCACAGCAGGCCAGTTGTGAGGCCTCCAGCCCCAGTGCAGAAGGCAATCTGCCAACTGGGGTATCTGCTTACCCAACAGGGCCAATAGACTGGGCCACTCCAGTGCAGTGAGCAAGCTGCTAGCTGCAAGCTGCTGAGGCTTCAGAGCAGAAAGCCAGTGGCTCAGCCCCTGGCCCCCAGCAAAAGAAGCTTGGAAGAGTGCATACTGTACCCCAAGAGCAGGACTAAACCTTAAAAGGCACAAAAGAGGCTAAAATATGAATAAGAAATAGAAAAGAACCCTCACCATTGACAATTACTATAGTGACAGGGAGGATCAAAACATAAACTCAGAGGACAACAATGATAAAATGCCTACATGTGAGGCTTTAAAGGGGAAGAAGAATTGGTCTGGAGACCAAAAAACCCTCTTCAAAGAGCTCAAAAAGGGTTTTATAAACCAAATAAGAGAGGTAGAAGAAAAAATAGGAAAAGAAACAAGAGTTATACAAGAGAGAGTCAATATCTTGGAAAAAGGACAAAAATTGACTGAGGAAAACAACTCATTAAAAAATGCAGCTGGTGGGGCAGCTAGATGGCACAGTGGTAAAGCACCAGCCCTGGATTCAGGAGTACCTGAGTTCAAATCCGGCCTCAGACACTTGACACTTACTAGCTGTGTGACCCTGGGCAAGTCACTTAACCCTCATTGCCCTGAAAAAAAATGCAATTGGCCAAATGGAAAAGGAGGTACAAAAGCTGAGTGGGGAAAATAATTCCTTAAGAATCAGAATTGGGTAGATGGAAGCTAATGACAATGAGACAACAGAAAGAAGTAAAGCAGAATCAAAAGAATATAAAAGTAGAAGAAAATGTAGAGGCAATGGGGAGTTGCTGAAGATTTTTGCCTAGGGATGTGATGTGGTCAGACCTGTGTCTTGGTAGCTGTATAGAGGATGAGGTGGGTAGGGGAGAAACTGGAAGAAGGGAGCTTAACTAGGAAGTTATTGCAATAGTCCAAGAGGTTTTGAGGGCATGGCCAGTAAGAATGGCCAGGTAAACTGAGAGGACACAGAAGAGAGAATTGTAGATTGGGGGATGAAGGAGAAGAGACAAATTAAGGATAGCTATCAGGTTGTGAACTGGCAATGCCCTGAAAAGAAACAAGAAATCTTGGAGGAAAGATGGTCTTAGATAGGAAGCATGATAAGAGTTCTACTTTGGACATGTTGAATTGGAGACGTTGATCCAGGTGCAGATGTCCAGTAAGCAGTTGGAGATGTGGGATTAGAAATTGGGAGTGATTAAAGATGGATACATAGATTTGGGGGTTGTCATCTGCATAAGGATGATAGTTGAACACATGGGGGATTATGAGATGAGATGAGGAGAGACAGGGACAGAGACAGAGACAGAATGAGACAAAGAGAGAGACAGAGAGGAAAGAGACAAAGAGACAGACAGAGAGACAGAGACAGGGATAGACAGGCCCAGGACAAATTCTTGGGAGAGTGCTACTCTTTTTTTTTTTTTTTTGAGAGTGCTACTCTTAACAGAAAGGTCAGACAGATAGGAAAATTACATAATAACAAGAAAGCCAAAGGAAAGAGAATAGTATTTAAGAGGGTGTGGTGGTCAATCTGGAAAAATACTTCAGATACTTGAAATAGTTTACTCCCTTAAGTATTCTCTTCTTCAGGGTAAACTTCCTAGATGTCCAATATTCTCACCATCTTGGTCACTCTCTTCTAGACATGCTGCAATTTGTCAATGTCTTTCCTAAAATAGGGTACTGAGAACTGCATAAAGGCTTCTGTGTGTTGCCTGACTCTATGAAAGAGTAGAGTGAAAGTATTACCTCACTCATTCTGAACCCCATGCTTCCTTTTAAAAAAATCTTATCTCTTTCTTATTGATACTATTTGTCTTGACATTATATCCATTTCCAGATATATCCTTACCCTCTCTTTCAGCCCAGTAAGCTGACCCTTTTGACAAAATTTAAAGAGGGGAAAAAAAAGTTTAGTAAAACTAATCAGCACATCAACCATGTTAGTCTTTGCAACATCATATTAAAGGTTATTCTCACCTTGCTGAATAGATGGTCTTTTGGGTTCCAATAGCCTACAAAAAGTATAAGATTGACCTAAGCCGCTGAAATGTGATAAGACAGAATATAAGGGTCTGGAGGAAGGAGCCGCAGCTTTTGGAGGATGAAGTGTCCTCACACAGGGACCAAAAGCACTGCAAAGATGGGCTGGGAATTCAGCAACCTGATCCAGGTAAGGTACTTCATTTCCTATAGCCTGTCCCCGTTTGAGCAGAAAGCCTTCCCCAGCTACTTCACGAAGGGCATCCTGAATTTGTTACACAGGACGCAGGACTCCATTCTGCAGGTCACGCCCCCATTTATAGGCTTTTACTTCCTCTATACCTGGGGAACCCAGGAGTTTGAGAAGTCAAAGAGGAAGAAGCCAACTGACTTTGAAGAAGAAAAATAAGCTACACAGAGGGAAGTGCAACAATGTTGGTTACCTGGCGGTTAGCTCTGTGATATAGAAGAGTGTATAAAGATAGTTTAAAGATGTAATAAACTTCACATTTCACAAACTAAAAAAAAAAAAAAGAAGAAAGAAATGTGATAAGACAAAGTTGATTGTTGCAAAGTCCAAACAAAACTCTGTCACAGAAAAGGGAAAAGGCAAAACCCAGAAATCTAGCAGTTACTGAAACACCACTTAACAGAGTGGACACTGCCTCAGGCAAACAGAGACCTGTGAAAGGCCTTAGCTTAAAAGGCCAAAGTCTTTCACTGCATCCAGGGCCATCTCCAGTCATCCTGATATATATCTTGGCACTAGACCCAGATGGCTCTGGAGGAGAGAGTGACGCTTTTAACTTTGCACAGCCCTCCCTCACTTAAATCACTGCAAGTCATGACATCACCTCCCCAGTGTCATGATCCTCTTGGAAAACAAAGGACAAACAACAACAATTCATACCTGTGGAGGAATATGCTCACTGCCAGCATAAGTCTGTGTTCCAAGCTTTTTTGAATTTGGTATGAAGGGATAAAATGCATTTTGTTCAACTCTTCTCAGACCAAGCAATTACACAACATTCAGTATCTTTTTTTTCATCACCTTAATTTATATTTGTATACAAATAATTGTATATATGTATATATGCCTATATATACACATATATGTATTATGTACACATATGTATGTATATATGTGTATACCCTTCCCTTCCCCAAACACAGGGAAAAGAATTTTTTTAAAGGGGGAGAGGGGAAGCAGTTCAGTAAAACTAACCAATACATCAACTAAGAAAGACAGTATATGCAATGTTCCAAGCCACAGTTTCCTATCTCTGCAAAGAAGGGAGGAAGGCACAATTACTCTTCTCTTCTTTAGGGTTAGGCTTACACAGTGTTCGGTTTCATTATTTCTGGTTCTTTTTACATTGTTATAGTCACTGCAGATACTGTTTTCCTAGTTTTGCTTATTAACTCACTTTGTATCAGTTCATATTCCCAAGCTTCCCTGGTTCTTCGTATTCATTGCTTCTTATGCCTTAGTAAATATTATTCCATTACATTTATGGACCACGATTTTTTTTAAACCACTTTTTTTTGGGGGGGGGCAGGGCAATGAAGGTTAAGTGACTTGCCCAGAGTCATACAGCTAGTGTCAAGTGTCTGAGGCTGGATTTGAACTCAGGTCCTCCTGAATCCAAGGCCAGTGCTTGATCCACTGCTCCACCTAGCTGCACCCTGCCCCCCCATTATTTCTCTCTTAATGCAAACCAGCACAGTATTAGCTCTTGCAGCTGCCATCACACTGTTCAAGAGGTAGTGTGGTCCAGTGGAAATAGTAGACTCTATAGTGTTGGTCAGGATCAGAGAATCACATAATTTGAAAGCTGGAAAGGATGTCAATGGCTAGTTCATTCCATAATCAAAAGCAATCTCTGCTATAATACCTTGAGAAGGGGTCATTCAGTGCCTTTGCATTCTTCTGTTTAGCATGCTCTCCCTTCTCATTTCTGCCTCTTAAAAGTCCTCCTGGCTCTTTTTAGTTTCAACTCGAATCCTACTATCTGCAGGATGGTTGTTCTGGTCCTCTAAGCTACCAACATCTGCCTATAATTACATTCTATCTACACTATTAATATCTTATACATACCTATTTATAAGCTGTCTCTCCTATTAGAATGTGAGCTTCTTGGAAGCCCAATCACCCCCTGGGCCACGCTGTAGCACAAATGGTGTGTCCGGGAAGCAGCACTACACTTTAAGGAGTAAAAAGCCAAGAAACAGTAAGCCAGGATGAGTAGGCAGAGAAAGCAGAAGACCATCGAAAACTTCTTTGGGGAAAAGATAGACCACAATACATCCTCAGAAGAAGAGGAAAATAATAGGGTCAAAGCTCCAACATCCAAAGCTTCCAAGAAAAATATGAACTGGTCTCAGGCCATGGAAGCTCTCAAAAGGGATTTTGAAGAGAAAGTAGGAGAGATAGAACGAAGATGTAGAGAAAGAGAGGAAGGAATGGAAAGAGAAATGAGAGCAATGCAGGAGAGTCATGAGAAAAAAGTCAACAGTTTGAAAAGCCAAATGGAAAAGGAGATTAAAAAACTGTCTGCTGAAAATAATTGCCTAAGAATTAGGATTGAACAAATGGAAACTAGTGAGCTTATGAGAAACCAAGACACAGTAAAGCAAATCCAATTGAATGAAAAAATAGAGGGCAATGTGAAATATCTCCTTGGAAAAACAGCTGACCTAGAAAAGAATGTGAGCTTCTTGAGGGTAGAGACTATTTTTTTTTTACCTTTCTTTGTCTCTGAAGCAGTCAGCACAGTGACCGGCACATGGTAAGAGTTTAATAAGTGATTTTTGTTTGATGGGTTGGTTGGTACTTAGCCTCAGCTTAGATCATTGCTAGGATGTTCAAACCTATATTTGCCCTTTTGTAATTCCTACCCATCGTACTTGGTTCTCCTCTCGGGTGCCAAGAACACATCTTGTTATTCCTCTACAGAACAGCCCTTCAGATATCTGAAAACAATTAGCATGTCCCTTATGAGTCTTCTTTTCTCCAAGTTAAACATCCTCATCTTTCAACCAATCCTCATATGATATGGGCTCGAGGCCCTTTATCGGCCTGCTTGTCCTCCTCTGTACATTCTCCAGCTTCTTGGTGTCCTTAAATTATGGCACCTGGAAGTGAATCTGATTGTCCAGATGAGGTCTGATCAGGTCTGATTCCTGAAAGCTTCTTCTCTTAATGTAGCCCTAGTTTGCATTAACTTTTCTGGTTACCATATCTCACTGCTGATTCATATTGAGTATGCAACACATTAGAGATCCCCACATCTTTTAGAACTGCTCACTAGAACCTCCCCCATCTTGTACTTGTGAAATTGATGATTTTTTATCCAATTTTGAGACTTGACATTTATCTCCACTGAACTGAACCTAATGAGATTCAGTCTTATTAGCCATTTTTATCCTGTCCTTTCCAGTTCAAGGATCATTCTTCTTGGCAGAGAACAGTAGCAAATGTTAACTGAGTGTCTCTGCCTTTGCTATGCTGTCAGCAATTGTTTTCCCTTCCACCTTAGCAACAGTTCTGTCCCTTCTTTGGCTTTCCTCTCCCACAATATGGCCTTTAAAAATTCCAAATCCTTTTTGTTCTCCCTAACTTTGCTTGAGCTGAGAAACTTGGAATTCTGAGTTTTAGCATTTTTGACACTTATAAGACTGTGCAAAGCATTTGAATCTAGCCTGTGACCTACCCTTGCTTCTGCTTTCCATATATTCTTTTAAAAATCTACTCCCCAATGGCCAGTTTCTCCCTATTCGTAAGAATCAGATCCAGAAGAGAATCTCTTTCTTGCTGGTTCTTCTACCCTCTCAAGGCTCAACTTATCATTAAGGCAAATCAAGAAATTGTTAGCTACCACCTCACACCTATTAGATTGGCTAATATGATATAAAAGGAAAATAATAAATGTTGGAGAAGCTGTGGAAAAATTAGAACACTAATGCATTGTTGATGGAGCTGTGAACTGATCCAACCATTCTGGAGAGCAATTTGGAACTATGTCCAAAGGGCTATGGGACTGTTCATACCCTTTGACCCAGTGGTCCCACTGCTAGATCTGTATCCCAAAGAGATCATAGAAGAGGTTAAAGAACCCACATGTACAAAAATATTTATAGTAGCTCTCTTTGTGGTGGCAAAGAATTGGAAATCAAGGGAATGCCCATCAATAGGAGAATGGCTAAACAAGCTGTGGTATATGAATGTAATGGAATACTATTGTACTGTAAGAAACGATGAGCAGGAGTTCAGAGAAACCTGGAAGGACTTACATGAACTGATGCTGAGAGGAGCAGAACCAGGAGAACATTCATTGTACATGGTAACAGCAACATTGTGTGATGAACAATGGGAATAGACTTGACTCTTCTCAGCAGTGCAACAATCCAAAACAGTTTCAAAGAACTCATGATAGAAAATGTTCTTAACATCCAGAAAAAAGAACTGTGAATTATGAATGCAGATTGAACCATGCTGTTTCGACTTTTTTTTCCTTCTTGTTTGAGATTTTTCCTTTGCGCTCTGATTCTTCTTTCACAAGATGACTAATGTAGAAATATGTTTAATGTGATTGTACATATACAACCTATATCAGACTGTTTTCCGTCTTGGGGAGGTGGGATGGGAGGAGAAAAAAAATTTGGAACTAAAAATCTAGTGAAAACAAATGTTGAAAACTATCCTTATATGTAATATGTAACTGGAAAATAATAATTTAAAAAACAAAACAAAAAAATTGTTAGCTGCTATTTTGGGCACAGGAGATGTCTGGATAAGTGAAGTCCTCTATCACTACTATATCAGACCTCTGTGACAGTCTTACCTATTTCCCAAATTCATTTATTTCCTCCTTCTGTCCAAGTGTTCTATAGTATACTTTGAACACAAAAATCGTTCATTTCTCTCTCCAGTGATCTTTAATCAAGTGCTTTCCTCCA